>NC_065578.1:16645620-17245620 GCF_024542745.1 Macaca thibetana thibetana | reverse complement strand
TCTAGCTTCTTTCACTCAACATAATGCTTCTGAGATTCATATATGTTACTGCATATATCCATATTTAAATGCTTTTTAAAAAATTAACCTATTTATTTATTTATTTTTGAGACAGAGTTTCACTCTTGTTGCCCAGGCTGGAGAGCAATGGTGTGATCCTGGCTCACCGCAACCTCCGCCTCCCGGGTTCAAGCGATTCTCTTGCCTGTCTCCCGAGTAGCTGGGATTACAGGCATGTGCTAGCAGGCCCGGCTAATTTGTATTTTTAGTAGACACGTGGTTTCTCTACGTTGGTCAGGGTGGTCTCAAACTCCCAACCTCAGGTGATCTGTCTGCCTTGGCCTCCCAAAGTGCTGGGATTACAGGTGTAAGCCACTGTGCTCGGCCATCCTTTCTACTTCTTAATAATTACAGATTCATATGCATTTACAGAAAATAATACTGAGGCCAGGTGCAGTGGCTCACACCTGTATCCCAGCACTTTGGGAGGCCAAGGCAGACAAATCACTTGAGGTCAGAAGTTCAAGACCAGCCTGGCCAACATGGTGAAAATCCATCTCTACTAAAGATACAAAAATTAGCCCGTTGTGGTGGCACATGGCTGTAATCCCAGCTACTTGGGAGGCAGAGGCACTTGACCCCGGGAGGCGGAGGTTGCAGTGAGCCAAGATTGTGCCACTGCACTCCAGCCTGGGCGACAGAGTGAGACCCTGTTTCAAAACAAAACAAAACAAAGAAAATAATACTGAGACTCCACATGCTCTTCCCACCTGTAATCTCAGCACTTTGGGAAGCTGAGGTTGGGGAATCACCTGAGGTCAGGAATTCAAGACCAGCCCAGCCAAAATGGTAAAACCCCATCCCTACTAAAAATACAAAAACAAATCAGACGGGTGTGGTGGTGTGCGCCTGTAATACCAGCTACTTGGGAGGCTGAGGCAGGAGAATCCCTTGAACTTGGGAGGTAAAGGTTGCAGTGAGCTAAGATTGCGCCACTGTACACCACCCTGGGTAACAAAGTGAAACTCCATCTAAAAAAAAAACAAAAAAAAGAGACAGGGTTTTGTTGTCATTGATTGTGCAGTGGCATGATTACAGCTCACTGCAGCCTCAACCTTCTGGACTCATGCGAACCTCCCATCTCAGCTTCCCCAGTAGCTAGGACTACAGGCATGCACCACGATGCCCAATTAGTTTTTTTATGTTTATTTTTGTAGAGATGGGGGTCTCACTATGTTGCCTAGGCTGGTCTTGAACTCCTGGCCCCAAGTGATCCTCTGCCTGGCTCTCTCGAAGAGCTGGGATACAGGCATGAGCTACCATGCCAGGACCCACATATTCTTTACCCAGTCTCCCCAACAGGAACATCTTGCAAACTGCAGCACATCACCACAACCAGAATACTGACCGTGCTAGTCAAGATACGGGACATTCCCATAAGAACAGGATCACTAACATTGCCCATTTATAGCCCTGTCCACTTCCTCCCACCCTCCCTCCCCTGTACTCCTTAAGCCCTAGCAAACACTAATCTGTTCTCTACTTCTCAAATTCTGTCATTTAAAGAATGCTATATCAATATAATCATCTAGTATGTAGCCTTTTGGCATTGGCTTTTTTCATTCAGCCTAATTCTCTGGAGATTCATCCAAGTTGCTGTGTACAGCAATAGCTTTTTTCTTGTTATGGCTGAGTAGCACTCCACGGTACAATGTACCACAGTTTGCTTAACCATATAACTACGTTGGTTGGGGGTGGGACGTTGGGGGTGTTTCTAATTTTTGGTGACATGAATAAAGCTGAAATGAACACTTGTGTACAAATTTCTGTGTGAACGTTAAGCCTTCATTTCTCAGGATAAACACCCAGGCGTGTAACTGTTGGGCTGTATGGTAGCTACAAGTTTAGTGTTTTTTTAAGCAACTGACAAAACTATTTTCCAGAGTGGGTGGCTGCTGTGCCTGAGGCAGGTAGTAGGGTAAATGGGACAATATGCCTTTTAAAAAATGGGGCTACTTCAAGTTTTTGCCTTCTAATTTGGATTTTATTTTTCATTTAAAAAAAATATTTATTTATTTATTTTAGATGGGGTCTCGCTCTTGTCCCCCAGGCTGGAGTGCAATGGCCCAACCTTGGCCCACTGCAACCTCCACCTCCCGGCTTCAAGCAATTCTTCTGCCTCAGCCTCCTAAGTAGCTGGGACTACAGGTGCCTGCCACCACGCCCAGCTAATTTTTATATTTTTAGTACAGACAGGGTTTCACCATATTGGCCAGGCTGGTCCTGAACTCCTGACCTCAGGTGATCTGCCCGCTTTGGTCTCCCAAAGTGCTGCGATTACAGGTGGGAGCCACTGTGCCAGGCCTTTATTTTTTATTTTTATAGACTTATAGTCTAGCTCTATTGCCCAAGCTGGAGATCATGGCTCACTGCAGCCTTAAACTCCTGGGCTCAGGTGATCGTCCTGACTCAGCTTCCCAAGTAGCTGGGACCATAGGTGCACACCATCATGTCTAGCTAATTTTTGTAGAGACAGGGTCTTGCCATGTTGCCTAAGCCGGTATGGAACTCCTGGGCTTAAGCAATCCTCCCACCTCAGCCTCCCAAAGTGTTGGGATTACAGGCATGTGCCACCATGTCTGGCTAATTTTTGTATTTTTAGTAGAGACAGGGTTTTGCCATTTGGCCAGGCTGGTCTCGAACTCCTGGCCTCAAGTGATCCACCTGCCTCATCGTTCCAAAGTGTTGGGATTACAGGCGCGAACAACCAGCCCAGCCCCTAACCTGGCTTTAAACAGAATCTGGGACTGAAGTATAACCCCCCAGTTCTTTTTTTTCTTTTCGTGAGACGGAGTCTCACTCTGTCGCTCAGGCTGGAGTGCAGTGGCGAGATCTCAGCTCACTGCAACCTCTGCCTCCTGGGTTCAAGCGATTCTCCTGCCTCAGCCTCCTGAGTAGCTGGGATTACAGACGCATGCCACCATGCTGGGCTCATTTTTTTGTATTTTTAGTAGAGATGGGGTTTCACCATTTTAGCTAGGTTGGTCTTGAACTCCTGACGTTGTGATCCAACTGCCTCAGCCTTCCAAAGTGCTGGGATTACAGGCGTGAGCCACCAACCCGGCACAACCCCCTAGTTCTAAAGCCTGATTTAGTATTGTCAGTGGGCAACAGGCATTAGGCTCTATCAAGCTGGGTGTCAGTCCCACAAGGTCTGTGGGATGACTGTGGTTACCTGCAATGTTTTCCCTTCAACATTTCTTTATAATACTTAAATATCTGCTTCATGTTCACTCTACACAGATAATCGATCGTGTATTATCTTTCCAAAAGAGATTAAGTTTGTATTAGAGATAATTTAAATTTTTAAGAAGTCTTATCATATGAATGATATGAAATAAGAGCAATGCCAGGATGTACTACACTGAATATCTAAGTCAATGTATCCCAACATCAGTTTTGGGGTGCCCCAAAATGTCATTTTTTTTTCAGTACAACTAATTTAAATTTGTTTTGTGTCAAAAATGTATTTTATAGGCCAGGCATAGTGGCTCATGCCTGTAATCCCAGCACTTTGGGAGGCTGAGGCGGGTGGATTACCTGAGGTCAGCAGTTCAACCAGCCTGGCCAACATGGTGAAACCCCATCTCTACTAAAAATACAAAAAAATTAGCCAGATGTGGTGGCGGGCACCTGCAATCCCAGCTACTCAGGAGGCCGAGACAGGAGAATTGCTTGAATCCGGGAGGCGGAGGTTATGGTAAGCCGAGATCACACCACTGCACTCCAGCCTGGGCAACAGGGCGAGTGCGACTCTGTCTCAAAAAAAAAAAAAAAAAAAAAAAAAAAAAAAAAAAAAAAAGTATTTCATACAACATTTGGTGGGGCAAAGGGGGTTTACCGGAATGAAAGAAGATTCTGAAATCAAAATCACCAGAGGTGGTCATGGTTCTGAAAGTGATGGAGCTTTGCTCATCTTGAGGTCTGTACAAAGAGTTAATTCTCAGGATTATGTTATCTGTGATCCACCAAAAAATTCGCTGAATACATAAATCTAAAAATTTGCCACATTTCATTCATTGAACCTTTATGTCACACACTGTGCCAAATAATCTCTAATCTTTATAACATTTCTATGAAAAATGTTATATTGTTCCCAGTTAAAAGATGAGGATAGGATCATATAGGAACACAGGTCACTTGATTCAAAAACCGAAGCTTTTAGCCATTATAACTAGTAGTGAAAATGCAAACATAGAATGGAACAGTGCAAAAAGATAATTCCATTTCACAATGAGATCCAAGGAACAAGAGAAGTTGTTACTCTAATCATACAATGAGACTATATGATTTTCTCCCCTTTGGAGCAATTTATACTACAAATCCTTAATGAAAGAGGGCCCCTTGAAAGCATTTTTTTTTTTTTTTTTTGAGACAGAGTCTCGCTCTGTCGCCCAGGCTGGAGTGCAGTGGCCGGATCTCAGCTCACTGCAAGCTCCGCCTCCCGGGTTTACGCCATTCTCCTGCCTCAGCCTCCCGAGTAGCTGGGACTACAGGCGCCCGCCTCTTCGCCCGGCTAGTTTTTTGTATTTTTTAGTAGAGAGAGGGTTTCACCGTGTTAGCCAGGATGGTCTCGATCTCCTGACCTCGTGATCTGCCCGTCTCGGCCTCCCAAAGTGCTGGGATTACAGGCTTGAGCCACCGCGCCCGGCCCCTTGAAAGCATTTTTATGTTAATCTACAAGACTAATGAGTATTCAAGGCAGAAAGTACATTCCTAGGAAATCCTGGGTAATATGAACTTCATAGTTTATAATTTAAGCAAGGTAAGCAACAACTGAACTGAGAAGGGTGAATTCTGAATGGTGCTGAAGGCTGGTTGTTGTTTCTCTAGTAAAGTGTCCTTAGGGTGCAGGCTTGGAGTTGGATGGAGTGGAGAAAGATTTGGAGGCCAGAGAAGAAGGTGGGAAATAGAGAGGAAGAAGGCAAAAAGGACTGTATGAAGATAAGCCTGAGTAAAATACAAGGTGCAGGCTTGCTGAAAAGTGTGATCGGTGACGCTTCAAATCCAAGCTCTATCACTTACTAGCTGTGTATTCTTCTGCAAATTATTAACTTTTATGATTCTATTTCTTCCTTTGTAAAGGGTAGGTAGTATTAATAACTGCCTCATAAGATAACCGGGGGGGTCAAGCTTCTAGCATAGCCCAGAAAATAATTTTTGCTCTACACGATTGGCAACCTTATCAGTCTTTGTATCCTTCTGATTTGTAGATAGGTATCCTAGTCCTGCCAGCCTAAGGAACAAGATACACATTAAAAAAAATTTTTTTTTTTGAGACTGAGTTTCACTCTTATCACCCAGGGTGGAGTGCAATGGTGCCATCTCGGCTCACTGCATCCCTCCGCCTGCCAGGTTCAAGCGATTCTCCTGCCTCAGCCTCCTGTGTAGCTGGGATTATAGGAGCCCACCACCAAGCCCAGCTAATTTGTGTGTGTGTGTGTGTATATATATATATATATATATATTTTTTTTTTTTTTTTTTTTTTTTAGTAAAGACAGGGTTTCACCATGTTGGCTGGGCTGGTCTCGAAATCCTGACCTCAGGTGATCCACCTGCCTTGGCTTCTCAAAGTGTTGGGATTACAGGCATGAGCCACTGCACCTGGCAAGATGCACACTTTTAAGCAGGTGGTTCTCGCCCTAAAGGAGTTCATAGTCCAGATGAAGAAATAAGGCAACACAAACAATAGTTAATATATTACAGTTAAATACTTAAAGGCAGAATTGTGGTTCAGTGGTCAGACTATATGCATAAAAATAATTCAGAACCTGAACTTGAATGTTACCCACACCAAGCTCATTACTGAATTCTTTTGAGGTGGCTTTGGTGGGTATAAATGTACATTCCCACAAGGAAGTGGAGGCCTTGGGGCTCTTCTATTTTCTGTTGCCCTCAGGAGGCCCTGCAAAGGCCTTGCCTGGAATTACAACAATGACCTACGAAACTAGCCATTTCTACAATTCATTGCTAGAAGAGGGGCCTGAGCTTTAGAACTCTGTCTCATTAGTGGGGCTCTCACAATTTAATTGTTTGCTCAGCAACTATAAAAAGAACAGGTAAACAAGCTCATTATCAATCATCAATTTAATACTCATAAGATGTCAGCTGAGGCTCTGGTAGGCTGTCTTCTTCCTCTATCTCCCCTTTTCAGAAAGGTTGATGCAGAGTGGATGCAAGTTCACACACAGCATACTGGACAGAACTAGGACTAGAACATGGGCAATACGTACTGTGTTATGCAGCCATGGCAGGTACTTAAGATGAAAGATGTCCTCATTTAAGTGCAAGAGAGGGAGAGGAACTAAAATGTCTTGGACACCAACCATGTCCCAAGATCTACGCTAAGGAGTTTTTCCGGTACTATGTTAAAAAACTGTCTCAGGTCTGCCAGTTCTTGGGAATGTGGTATTTTGAGCAAGCCAAATATTTTCTTTCTGGGGACCTCAAGTTTTCAAAGCTCCAAAAAGGAGGGTAAGAATTCTTACTTGCCCACCTTAAAGGGGTTGTTGAGAAGCCCAGAAGAGGAACAGACTTAGGATTTGCAAATCCTTGATCCTTTATGTATACAAAAGCAATTTCCCTTCCCCTTCTAAATGTTCCCACTTAGAAGGCAGGTCAGAAATGTGTCGTTTCTTGGCCATGGAAGGGGCGTGGGAAAATCTGTCACAGCACATGGCATAGTTATAAACAAGAACAGCGCCAAGCTCTCTGTCATTCCATGTCAACTCTATGAGGTCCGTATTATTACATGCCCTTTAGAGTCAGAAACACTGAGAGGATATTAGCGAAACTGTGGTGACATTGCTTTAAGGAACCCAGTCTTTCCTACAACCCCCGCCACCCACGGCCGGGATCCTTCGAGGTACGGGGCTGGATGCATTTCCCTCCATCTCTCCCTTCCCCTGCCCTGTCCCTAATTCACACGTCCTTTCCTCACCAATCCCGGTCCTCAACCTCGTACCCTAGAGGAATGACCTCGCTTCCCAATTCCCATTCGTCACACCCCGCAGGTCCCCCTTTTCTACAGAGGCGATAGTTTGGTGGCAGAAAAAGGGCTGGAACTCCAATGTTTGGATTCGGATTCTGGTTTCTGCAGTCATTCGCTTGCCATCTGACCTTGAGTAATTCAAGTCCCCTTTCTGAACTCCCCCGCCACCTTAGCTGTAAAAAATTGCCCCTGCCCTAACTCAAGCTGCGGCGAGGCGCAGAAAGATAACTGACAGGGATGCTCCAAGCCAAACCAAAGCACTGCGCCAGTGGGAGGAGGTCCTCCCTCTCCCTGAGGCCTTGCCCTATGCTTCCTTAGTCTCTCCACGGGCCCATCAGCTCCAGGCAGTCTCCGTGACTTTCCTGCCTTTTCCCTCTCTGAGACTCCAGGACTCACCTGCAGGCAGGCTCCGCCAAGTGCTGTGGCCGGTAACCGGCCCCTCAAGGAGAGTGCGACCACCGCCGCCATCTTGGCTCTTGACGTCAGCCCCACCCCTTAACCCCGAGGTCTCTCTCCGCCGATGTCCCGTCGAACATCGCGGCGCCCAGCCTACATCCACTGACGACCCGCTAGCCGCGTAGGAGCCACCAAGTGGCAGGCGGCTTCCGGTTTCCCGAGTGGGCGGAGGGAAGGCGGGGCAAGTTACAGCGAGCAGTCACAGCGAGCGTGCGCAGTAGCTCAGTAGCGCAGTAGAGGCGCATGCCCATTTGGCGTCCCCCAAGGTGACCTTCTCAGAAAGGGGAGGAGTCTGAGAGGCAGGGCGACTTTCAGGGGGTGGGGCTAAGACTTAGATGGGGCGGAGCCATCCTACCCCGGTCCCTGCCCCGATTTTAACCCCTTTTTTCCTGGAATTTTTGTTTGTTTGAGACGGAGTCTCGCACTGTCTCCCGGGCTGGAGTGCAATGGCGCGATCTTGGCTCACTGCAACCTCCGCCTCCCGGGTTCACGCGATTCTCCTGCCTCAGCCTCTCGAGTAGCTGGAATTACAGGCGCACACCACCACATCCAGTTCATTTTTTGTATTTTTAGTAGAGACGAGGTTTCACCATCTTGGCCAGATTGGTCTTGAACTCCTGACCTCGTGATCTGTCCACCTCGGCCTCCCAAAGTACTGGGATTACACGCGTGAGCTACCGCGCCCAGCCAATTTTCTTTCTTTCTTTTCTTTTCTTTTTGACAGGGTCTCACTCTGTTGCCCAGGCCGGTGTGCAGTCTTGGCTCACTGCAGCCTCGACCTCCCAGGCTCAAGCGATCCTCCCGCCTCAGTCTCCCGAGTAGCTGGGACTACAGGTGCGTGAGCCACCATACCCAGGTAATTTTTTTTTTTTTTTTTGAGACGGAGTCTCGCTCTGTCGCCCAGGCTGGAGTGCAGTTGCGCGATCTCGGCTCTCTGCAACCTCCGCCTCCCGGGTCAAGCAATTCCCTGCCTCAGCCTCCCGAGTAGCTGGGATTACAGGCGTCCGCCATCATGCCCGGCTAATTTTTTTGTGTTTTTAGTAGAGACGGGGTTTCACCATCTTGGCCAGGCTGGTCTTGAACTCCTGACTTCGTGATCCACCCACCTCGGCCTCCTAAAGTATTGGGATTGCAGGCGTGAGCCACCACGCCCGGTCGCCCGGGTAATTTTTTAAAAAAGATTGCTTGTAGAGATGGAGTCTTGCTGTGTTGCCCAGGCTGGTCTTGAACTACTGGGCTCAAGCAATCATCCTGCTCCGACTTCCCAAAGTGCTGGGATTACAGGGGTTAGCCACCGCGCCTGGCCTTTGTAAGAATTTGTCAGTCTTATTGCTCATCTCTGACGCTTACTGGCTTGAGTCAGGCATTTCTGTCGCACATTGTGCAGCTTGCCGGAGGCTGCCTAGGTTTCCTCACTGAGTGTCCCAGACAAACTGGGCAGTTGGTGAATGAGCTGAGGTGATTTCAAGGGTGGCTGGCAAAGGTGCCATTCTTTTGTTCATTCATTCATTCATTCATACATTCATTCATTCATATATACGAATGGAGTGGCTACTATGTGGCAGGCACCAAGTGCTGGGATGCTACAGGGAATGAGCAAGTCAGGTGGTCACTGCTCATCGAATTTACTCTCTGGTGGTGGAGATGGGCAAGTGAGCTGACAGCTAGACACTGTGAGCTCTGTTCTGTAAGAGAGGGTGTGCCCAGAGAAGGACACCCAGTCCTTGGTGGCTTTGTTAGCCATTTAATATAAGAAACCATTTCTACTCTGCGCCAAACATTATGGTTCATTATCCCACTTGATCCCCACAGCAGTCCTGTGAAGAAGGGTTTCTGATTTTGTTTTTTCTGAGTTTCCATTTTAGTCATCTCAGCTGCTTTTTTCAGCCCCCTCCATGGATCTGCTCAGAGCTGGCCTCACTCTCGGGACTTACCTTGGGCAGGAACCGCCTGGGGCCTCCAAGGCACCTGCCTCTTCCGTCACCCCAGGCGTTTGTGTAGATTGTTAACCTTGCAGGTCCCAAGGTTTCCCAGGAGTGATTTTTTTTCCCCTTTCTGCCTGCTTATTTTTGACATGTGACATTCTATAGTCTTTGGTTTCCACTCTCACAGCTGATGTGGATGCTACTGGAGACACTGAGATGGCCAGGTGAATTGGCTGGATGAGCTAAGTTTCTGGAGTCCTTGACTGGAACCCTGCTATACTGCCCGTGTGGCCTCATTAAAGGGAGTGTGTAGTGAGGCCTGAACCTCTAGGTCTAACCTGGAATCTTCAAGGCCATGTGACCTTGGCTAAGCCCCTCCCCACGTTTGACCTATAGTTTCCTTGCCTGAACCATTAGGGTGTTGAGCCCTCTGATTTAAGATGCTGTGATTCACGTGGCTGTCTTGTGGATAACTGGTAACAATGCTGAGTCACCTTGACTTTCACTGGCACTGACCCAGGACTGGAACAGGGCCCCTTTGGTCTGCCCCATGGGGCCTCTTGGGTCACCCAAACTGGCTGAAATATGGGAAGACTGCCACTCTCTCTCTAACTCCCAGATGAATTGTCATCTGAGCTCAAGAAAACTCTTCCTGCAAGGAATGTATTTCTAGAGAATTGGTCCTCTTAGCATTTTCAGGGTTCTTTCATCTCAAAGGCAGATGCACCTCTAGATAAGCAACTACCCTTTTAGTTTGCCCAGGTCACCTTGGAAAAAGCAGTCTGAGGCCAGCATAAGTGAGACCTTGATTTATGGAGGGACTCTTGGTGCCAGTGGGCCCACACGCCCTGCAGTCACATCATTCCTGGGCTTCGTGGGGATTTGGGGAGCTCAAAGTTATGGAGGAATAAATTCCTGGGCGGCTGTACCTCCGCCCTGGACTTTGGGATTCCAGAAAGTCACAGCTGCAGAAGGACTTAGAGATTTTCATGGCCTGCTCCTGACATATTTTCCCAAGGTGTCCTCATGATAAGACCCTCGGTTTTTTTGGTTTATTTCCATTCATCTAGAGAGTGACATACTGCTTTTCACCAGACAGTCTGCTAGGCACTATGTTTATACTGAACTTTATCACTTACAACGGTGTTTACATAAACAGTCTCATTTAGTCCTCCTAACAACACTTTTGGGTTGGAAAAGCTGCCCCTATTTTCCAGACTTTCTCAGTCTTTGGACAGCAGGAAAACTGAGCAGCCTTAGGTGAGCATTTTGCTTTAGGAGGTCTTTCTCCCCCAAGAGCTGGAAATCACGTCCAGAACTGAAAATTAAAACCAGCATGGCAAGGTGGCTCATACCTGTAATCCCAGCACTTTGGGAGTCTGAGGTGGGAGGATCGATCCCTTGAGTCCCAGAGTCTGAGACCAGTCTGGGCAACATGGCGACACCCTGTCTCTACAAAAAAATTTAAAATTAGCCAAGCGTGGTGGTGCACACCTGTAGTCCCAGCTACTTGGGAGGCTGAAGTGGGAGGATTGCTTGAGTGCAGGAGGTTGAGGCTGCAGTGAGCTGCGATCACACCACTGCAACTCCAGCCTGGGCAACAGAGCAAGAGCCTGTCTCAAAAAAATGAAAATAAAAAACAAAATAGAAAAGCATTATGTTGTATCAACTGTCATTTGTACAATCAATTGTAGTCTGGTGTCTTGTAATTTAGGGCAACCTGGATGATCTCCCCCAGCCAGAGGCTGAAGCAGGGTTGGATTTAGGAGGAAATGTCAGATGTTGCTTGGGAGATTCATTTGCCTCTGGGAAAAACCCACTTCGCAGCAATAGATTGCTATGGTAGGGTTCTGGGGCCTTCCATCTAAAATTTAGGATTCTTTTTTTTTTTTTTTTTTTTTGAGACGGAGTCTCGCTCGGTTGCCCAGCCTGGAGAGCAGTGGCACGATCTCGGCTCACTGCAAGCCCTGCCGCCCGGGTTCACACCATTCTCCTGCCTCAGCCTCCCGAGTAGCTGGGACTACAGGAGCCCGCCACCACGCCCGGCTAAGTTTTGTATTTTGTTTAGTAGAGACGGAGTTTCACCGTGTTAACCAGGCTGGTCTCCATCTCCTGACCTCGTGATCTGCCTGCTTTGGCCTCCCAAAGTGCTGGGATTACAGGCGTGAACCACTGCGCCTGGCCAAAACTTAGGATTTTATTTGCCTTTGGCCAGTGGGCCTCATCCTTTCTGTCTCTCTGGCTGTCTCCTGAGCATCTCCATCTGGGTGTCTCAATGGTCCTTTAAACCCAACCTATCTCAAATGGTACATCTCACCTGAGGAGTTTATACTTCTCTTATTAGCACCACCATCTACCTGATATCCAAGCCAGAAACTCGATGTCATCTTGGTTCTTCTCCCCGCCCCACATCCAACCAACTCCCACCATAGCCTCCAAGGCTCCAGGCTCCCCTGCTCCCCCGCGGGCCCTTCGAGTTGCTTCTGTTCCTGTAATACAACCTGCTCTGTTCCCCACCTCCTTCCCCACCTCCATGCCTTTGCGTATGTCCGTGTCTTGGATTTGGAGTCTCCTTTCCTCCTCCTTCATGTGGCAGACTTGTCATCATTGAAGACTCAGCTCCAACTTTTTCCTCCCTTAGGAAGTCCCTCCTTGACTGTCGCTATCAAAGTATCCTCTACATATGCCATCCATGACGCAACACCTGCTTTAACAATGACCCATTCATATGTCTGCATCCCCAGACTGTGGGCAATTTGAGGGCTTGACCCACTTAACTCTCTTTGATTTTCTCCATATAACTTATTGCTATCTGCAAGTTTGTTTTTAATTCTTTTTTTTTGAAACAGAGTCTTGCTTTGTCACCCAGGTTTAAGTGCTGTGGCATGATCGTGGCTCACTGCAGCTTCGAACTCCAGTGCTTAAGTGATCCTCCCACCTCAGCCTCCCTAGTAGCTGGGACCACAGGCATGCACTACCATGCACAGCTACTTTTAAAAAAATTTTTGTAGGCTGGGCATGGTGGCTCACGCCTGTAATCCCAGCACTTTGGGAGGCCAAGGCAGGTGGATCACTTGAGGTCAGGAGTTCAAGACCAGCCTAGCCAACATGGTGAAACCTGTCTCTACTGAAAATACAAAAATTAGCCAGGTGTGGTGGTGGGCGCCTGTGATTCCAGCTACTTGGGAGGCTGAGGCAAGAGAATTGCTTGAACCTGGGAGGCTGAGGTTGCAGTGAGCTGAGATCGTGCCACTGCACTCCAGCCTGGGTGACAGAGCTTTTTTTGAGAGACGGAGTCTCCCTATGTTACCCAGACTGGTCTTGAATTCCTGGGCTTACGCAATCCCCCTGCCTCCCAAAGTGCTGGGATTGCAGGACTGTGTGTCCATGCCTGAACTGAACTAGTGTTTTTTTTTTTTTTTTTTTTTTTTTGAGAGGGAGTCTCGCTCTGTCACCCAGGCTGGAGTGCAGTGGCACAATCTCGGCTCACTGCAAGCTCTGCCTCCCGGGTTCACGCCATTCTCCTGCCTCAGCCTCCCGAGTAGCTGGGACTACAGGCGCCCGCCACCACGCTCGGCTAATTTTTTGTATTTTTAGTAGAGATAGGGTTTCACCGTATTAGCCAGGATGGTCTCGATCTCCTGACCTCGTGATCTGCCTGCCTTGACCTCCCAAAGTGCTGGGATTACAG
This sequence comes from Macaca thibetana thibetana, assembly GCF_024542745.1. Taxonomy (NCBI): domain Eukaryota; kingdom Metazoa; phylum Chordata; class Mammalia; order Primates; family Cercopithecidae; genus Macaca; species Macaca thibetana. Next base: position 17,232,496 of record NC_065578.1, on the reverse strand, counting down.
GCGTGAACCACTGCGCCCGGCCGCCTGGACTGTTTTAAATTTTTTATGAATATATTTATTGTCAGAGCCTCCCATGACGGATGTCAAGGACTCCCAGAATTGGAATAGATGGAATTGGCAAATCAAAATGTCAACCAGCCAGCGGCACAGACCCTTTCTAGCCCCTACTCCAGTCCCATCTATGATCGTTCTCAGAGAAGCCTTGTCCCTTATGCTAGGGCACTCGGTGGTCATCTGTACTAAGGTTCATGGGGATATTGGGGTGACTGATGATGGTAACTGACACATTTGGAGGACGTACTGTGTACCAGGCACCATGCAGAACACTTTGGATACATGTCCTCTCTCTAATCATTTCAGCAAAGGCACAAAGTAGGGATTACTATTCTTCATTTACAGTTGAGGCAACTGAGCCTCAGAGAGGGTCAACATCTCACTGCAGGTCACCCAGCAAGTAGGTCAGCCTTTTCTGAGGCTCCTGGGAACATGGTGGTTGCAGCCACTCTGGTCCACCTGCAGAGGGTGCTGCTGCCTCACAGAACTACCCAAGGCTCCCTGCCAGACCTTGCCAACCTGCCCTTAGAAAGGCCTTATCTAAACTCTCTTCCCTCATCCCATGCAAACCCCACCATATAATTAGACTTCTCAAAATATTCTCTTCGAGTGGGATGGGGACAATCATAGGCTACAGTCTTCTCCAATTTCAAGAGCAGCCTCTATGGAACTCCCGGAGCAAAAAGTCATGAGCCACCCCCACTCCAGATGGAGCTGCGTTTCATACAGCTGAAGTCAGCTCAGCTGCTGGGACTTAGCAAGTGGTCCAGGGCCTTCTGGGGACTGTCATGCTGCTGGCCCTGTAGCAGCACACACACACATACATTTGGAGCTCACCCACCCTGCTAACCTCTGCCTCACTCCCAGATGCCTGCCATCACCAGCATACTCTCAAACGAGCAGTTAGTTTGTTCCTCTGGATGTGTATGAGTGGGTGCTTTGCAAACACGGTATATTGCCATGATCAAATGCCCTTTCCAGCTCAAAAATCTGGATTTTGAGCGCTGTTTCTATCAGAGACAGAGCCATGTAAATGAAATGCAAAAACGAATAGTGATAAATATTCATGTGTAGCAGCTAGATGTCAGCCGACTGGAAACACAAGTCAGAGAGCTGCAGAGTGTTAAAGGCAATTTGGCCTCTTAGGGAGGCTGGTAGCTAGAATGGTTAAGGGTGCAGGCCTTAGGGATCTGAAATCCTGTTATATCAGCCATTTGCTCTGTGATCTTGAGCAAGTTGCTTAACCTCTTTGTGCCTTCATTTCCTATTGTGCAAGGTGGTAAAAAAGAAACAGAGTCACATTGCAGGGAGGAGAATTAAGTGAATTAGTGTCTATAGGGAGCCATCAATCTTAAATTGGTAGTGGAGAGCCCAGCTGGGGGAAGGAAAGAGGTAAAAGACAGCTGTGCCTTATTAGGGGAAATAGATTATGCTTATCAGAATGGGAAGACTTCAGCATACATATGATGTCAAGGATTTCAGGCAGCTCTAAAAATTATTTTAGAATACTGTACATATGTAATTAAATTCTCACTATGTAAAAATTTCAAGCAATAGAGATAAAGCTTAAATCCCCTCAGTCACACTTCCTTTCCCAGGGGTGATTGCTATTGTCAGTTTCATGGGATTGCTTCCATATTTTTTTCTTTGTATGTATTTACATATGTATTTTTCTACAGAAATCCATGGCTTTGCTTGCTGTTTTTATTTTATTTTATTTTATTTTTAGATGGAATCTCGCTCTGTCACCAGGCTGGAGTAGAGTGGTACAATCTCGGCTCACTGCAACCTCTGCCTACCAGTTCAAGTGATTCCCCTGCCTCAGCATCCTGAGTAGCTGGAATTACAGGTGTGCGCCACCACGCCTGGCTAATTTTTGTATTTTTAGTAGAGACAGGGTTTCACCATGTTGGCCAGGCTGATCTCGAACTCCTGACCTCATGATCTGCCTGCCTCAGCCTCCCAAAGTGCTGGGATTACAGGTGTGAGACACTGTACCTGGCCGTTTTTATTTTTAGAAAATACAAATGATAATGTACATGTTCTGCAAGCTGCCATTTTTTCATAAAGTGCTGTGTCTTGGAGGTCTTTCCATACTAGTATGCATAGATCTGTTTCATCATATGTGCTGCAGAATATTTAAAAGCAGGGCTGTACCATGGTTTGCTTATTCCTCAGGCAATTTCTTAAACATGTTTTCCCTATGAGTTTAATATCAATAAACAAACATGTTACTGTCAGTTTCCTAAAATACAGGATTGATCATGTGACTGCAGTGACCTCACACCTTCAGAGGGTTTCCAGGGCACCAACCCTAGTGTTGCCAGCATGACTGCAATCTATATTTTAGCTACTCACTATAATCACAATTTTGCAGACATATTATACACCTGGACCTCTTTGTGTCTCTACTCAGCTTGGCAACCCCTCCTCCCCTCTTTGCCTAATCATTCATTTCTACATTCATTCGGCAGTCATTCATCTTAGCAGAAATGAACACCAGGCCATCCTTGGTCATTCTTCCAGCAGGAAAGATGTGTGTGTATGTGTGTCCACAGATTTTTGTACCTTATTCATTCCTCCATTCAGCAAGTATTTATCAGGTGCCTATTCCATCAGTGTGCCTCTCTGTTTTCCTGTCTGTCTCCCTGACTCTGCTGTCAGCTCCTTGAGGGATGAGATCATGTCTCATGCACAGGGCTTTCCAGGGAGAACAAACACCCTGGTTCGCCGAGCGTAGTTCCGGATTCTCCTGTTGCCCTGGTGGAATTATTTGTAGGGCTCCTCTGAGCTCTCAGAAATACCCTGGTTTAGATGAAAAATTGTAGGATCGCTGGTTTTACACACCGTACACTCTTGGCAAATGTTAATGGAAGAAAGTGAACGGATGGATGAATGAATATAATTTGCTTTCCACGATTTAGAGATGCCATCTTCCTCCGAGCTGAGGACTAGAGAGAACGCATACTGAGCCACATAGAGAGCATTTCATTGTGGGCTTTATTGCCTTAGAGGAGTTTGTAGGAATCCTGTAATCGCTAGACATCTTGCTTGCAGGTAGAGGGGATTTCTTGTTGATAAGATTCTTCTAGGTCGGGCGCGGTGGCTCACGCCTGTAATCCCAGCACTTTGGGAGGCCGAGGCGGGCGGATCACAAGGTCAGGAGATCGAGGATACCACATGCTAAAAAAATACTGACTGGCGGGCGCCTGTAGTCCCAGCTACTGCAAAGATAAGGTAACAACAGCGTTTGTGAATAAAATACCTGACATGCTAAAAACTGACTGGTGCAAAGATAAGGTAACATTTGTGAATAAAAGAATGCTAAACTTGGGTTAGGAAGCTGTTTCTTTTTTCTTTTCTTTTTTTCTTTTGAGACGGTGTCTTATTCTATTGCCCAGGCTGCAGTGCAGTGGCATAATCTTGGCTCGCTGCAATCTCCACCTCCCGGATTCAAGCAATTCTCCTACTTTAGCCTCTCCAGTAGCTGGGATTATAGATGTGCGCTACCGTGCCCAGCTAATTTTTGTATTTTTAGTAGAGACAGGGTTTCGTCATGTTGGCCAGGCTGGTCTTGAACTCCTGACCTTAAGTGATCTGTCCTCTTGGCCTCCCAAAGTGCTGGGATTATAGGCATGAGCCACGGTGCCCGGCTAGAAAGCTGTTTCTGAGATGTAGTCAAGAGCAGGAGCTCAGTGGGTGGGCTCTGGAGCCAGACCACTCAGGTATGAATCCCAGCTCTGCCATTTCCTGCTGAGTAATCTTGAGCAAGTCACTCCCTCTCTCTGAGCTTCAGTTTCCTCATCTGTAAGGCGGGGATAACAGCCTCACAGCTTAGTTTTGATAATTAGATGAGATGACGAATGCAAAGTATTAGGTCGAACCATCAAAAATCGCCTCTATTTGACCATTTTGACCTTCCAAATGGGGTTTCATATAGTTCCACCTGGCGGGAATGCAATCAGTGTTTAAGAAATGTTTGGGCTGACTTTTCTGCTTCCATTGCCTAGCTGAACAGATGTTTCATTCTTTTATTCAAAACACATTTGCTGACCACCAGCTATGAGCCAGGAATTGCCATCAGTGGGAAAACAAAATATTCCCCCCCTTTTTTTTTTATTATACTTTAAGTTCTAGGGTACATGTGCACAACGTGCAGGTTTGTTACATATGTATACATGTGCCATGTTGGTGTGCTACACCCATTAACTCGTCATTTACATTAGGTATATCTCCTAATGCTATCCCTCCCCCCTCTCCCCTCCCCACCATAGGCCCCGGTGTGTGATGTTCCCCTTCCTGTGTCCAAGTGATCTCATTGTTCAATTCCCACCTACAAGTGAGAACATGCAGTGTTTGGTTTTCTGTTCTTGCGATAGTTTGCTGAGAATGATGGTTTCCAGCTGCATCCATGTCCCTACAAAGGACACGAACTCATCCTTTTTTTGGCTGCATAGTATTCCATGGTATATATGTGCCACATTTTCTTAATCCAGTCTGTCACTGATGGACATTTGGATTGATTCCAAGTCTTTGCTATTGTGAATAGTGCTGCAATAAACATACGTGTGCATGTGTCTTTATAGCAGCATGATTTATAATCCTTTGGGTATATACCCAGTCATGGGATGGCTGGGTCAAATGGTATTTCTAGTTGTAGATCCTTGAGGGATCGCCACACTGTTTTCCACAATGGTTGAACTAGTTTACAGTCCCACCAACAGTGTAAAAGTGTTCCTATTTCTCCACATCCTCTCCAGCACCTGTTGTTTCCTGACTTTTTAATGATTGCCATTCTAACTGGTGTGAGATGATATCTCATTGTGGTTTTGATTTGCATTTCTCTGATGGCGAGTGTTCCCCCCCTTTGTGTGTGTGTGTGTGTGTGTGTGTGTGTGTGTGTGTGTGTGTGTAATGGAGTCTCGCTCTGTCCCCCAGGCTGGAGTGCAGGGGCATGATCTTGGCTCACTGCAACCTCTGCCTCCAGAGTTCAAGCGATTCTCCTGCCTCAGCCTCTTGAGTAGCTGGGATTACAGATGCCTGCCATCACGCCGGCTAATTTTTGTATTTTATTAGAGACCAGGTTTCACTTTGTTGGCCAGGCTGATCTCGAACTCCTGACCTTAGGTGATCTGCCCGCCTTGGTCTCCCAGAGTGCTGGGATTACAGGCATGAGCCACTGTGCACGGCCGGAAAACAAAACATTCCTTTTAAAGACTGAACGTATCTCTTCAGCTCTTCAGTAGCGCAGTAGCCTGCGCATGGGGCCTTAGCATGCTGGTCAGAGACTGTTAGTCATCTTTGGGTATAACCAGGGCTGTCAGAAAGCAGACTTTTGCTGGTGGAAGGTGAGGGGTCGAGGCCAAGCTGGCGTGGCCTGAACCCAGCAGTTTCCTTACAGACTACCCAGAGAAGACCTTTGCTTTTTCAAAGATCAGGGCTGAAAAAGAGCCCAGCTGGCCAGGGGGATGGGGTGAAGGTCTTTCACATCAACCAGGCTTGAGACAAGGCTGCAGAGCTGGGCTTTCTGCCTGGGGGCATCCTTTTTCTGCATGTGCAGCTGGAGAAGGGATCCTACATGCTGCCATTTGGTGTCACTCACTGTATTTAGTTGCTAATAACTTTTCCATCAGCCCCTTGGATCTGATACCACTTGGGTGAGGATCCTGCATGAATCTCACTGGTGAGGCAGATGGATTCCTGGCTGCTTTTTGTTTCAGGGGAGAGACCTCCCCCCAACCACTTCCATGGGGTTTTGGCTATGCCAAGGTGTGGCTCAGATCCCATCTGGAATGCTGGAGGAATCTGAGATAACAAGCTGCTCTCGCCTGGGACTCCAAGTACACATTTTAGATTAAATGCAGAATCAGTTGTATCCACAGGAACAGTGAGAGTAAAGAGAGGAACTGGTGGGGTGTTCCCATCTTGACAGTGGGCAGAGGGAACTTGGCCAAAGACAATCACGTTGCAGAGAGAGAGGGAGGTCCTGGTAACTTGGCAGCAGCCATGATTCAGACAAGAGGACTTTCTGGAAGGGCAAGGGTCTGCATACCAGGGCCAGTGATGGTTCGTATCTATTTTACATTTCTCTTTTCAGTATTATAATAATAAACTTTTCTTAACCATTGCAGTCAAACTAGCTGGACTCTGGGGGTTTAAGGAATGTGCCTATTTCCACAATTGGTGCTCAGCCTGGCAGAGAAGATTCTAGAACAATACCTTCCAATATGATAGCCACTTGTGGCTATTGAGCACTTAAAATGTGGCTAGTCTGAATAGATGTGTGATATAAGTATAAAATAAACATTAGATTTCAAAGACTTACTACCAAAAATGAGAATGTAAAATATCTCACTGAAATTTTAAAATTTGGATTACATATTGAAATGATAATGATTTGGATAGATTGGGCTAAAGAAAATATATTATTAAAATTAATTTCACCTGCATTTTACTTTTTAACTGTGACTACCAGGAAATTCAAGATCACATTATGTAGCTTGCATTATATTTCTATTGGAAAGTGCTGCTCAAAAGTCTCAAGGTGACACTCAGTGACCCTGAGGTGGGTGATTGGCCAAGATGTGAAAACATCACCAGGATGAACTTGTTGAACATCCCAGCATCCATTGGGGAGTTGCAGAACTAGGTGGATCAGGAAATCCATGAAAGATTGGCCTTGCAGTGGCTTGGACCACATTAGTTGGGTATAAAACGGATTTCAGCAGAGCACAGTGACTCACGCCTGTAATCCCAGCACTTTGGGAGGCTGAGGTGGGCAGATCACAAGGTCAGGAGATCGAGACCATCCTGGCCAACATGATGAAACCCTGTTTCTATTAAAAATACAAAAATTACCTGGGTGTGGTGGTGCATGCCTGTAATCCCAGCTACTCTGCAGGCTGAGGCAGGAGAATCACTTGAACCAGGGAGCTGGAGGTTGCAGTGAGCCAAGATCATGCCACTGCACTCTAGTCTGGCGACAGAGCAAGACTGTCTCAAAGAAACAACAAAACAAACCCCCAAAAAGGGGATTTCAGAGGCCTGGTCCCCTGGGTTAAGCCTGGGAGTAAGTCAACCAGTGATTTTCATTTTGCAGTGGCCTCTTTAAAACAATGGCACCAAGATATTTGTCTAGAAGCCCAAGATGGGACTAAGGAGTGAGAAGGGCCCCAGGTGTCTCCCAAGAACTTGGAAGCAGCATCTAGACTCAGCAGCCAATCAGGTGGCTCTGTTTTAGGGCCTCAGGAGTTTGTACACAAAGACCCTGTTAGATCACGGTTATGTTGTACAGATTTTCATACCATGGGTCAAATCACAAATACTTATGTGTAATAGCTTTTTATTAAAAGAACACAGCATCACCCAGAGCAGTGGACCTGGCTGGTGACCTGCCCAGACCCTCTTCTGGTTGTGGCAGCCCATTTCTCCAGCCTGTGACTTTGCTCCTAATCCCAGTTGTGATCTTTAGATGGTTTTCTGTGAGCTCCTGGTACCCCCTCGCCCATTCAGAGGGCCACAGTCCCCACAGCCAATGACTGGTGCAGACGGACAAAGACTCAGCCTCCAGATAGGACAGCTCAGAGATGCCATTTGTGCTCCAGAGCTCTCCAGGGATCGGGCTGAGGCTTCACCTCACACTCTTGTATAGTTTCTTCCCCTTCCTTGGCCTGCTCCCCCAGTTCCCATCTTGGTTTCTTCTGGAGGCTCTTTTTTTTGAGACAGGGTCTTGCTCTGTCATGTGGGTTGGAGTGTAGTGCAGTGACACAATCGTGGCCCCCTGCAGACTCCACATCCTAGGCTCAATCTATCCTCTTGTGTCAGCCTCCCAAGTAGCTGGGACTACAGGCATGTGCCACCATGCCCAGCTATTTTTTTAAAATTTTTTATAGAGATGGGGATCTCACTATGTTGCCTAAGCTTGTATGCAACTCTTGGGCCCAAGTGATCCTCCCGCCTCGGCCTCCCAAAGTGCTGAGGTTACAGGCATGAGCCACTGTGCCTGGCCCTTTCTTAATAAATCACTTGTTGTCAAATGCTCATCTCAGGGTCTGCTCCTGGGGAACCCCATCAGAACAACATGGTCAGACTTTATTGCAGGTACTGGTCTTCACCTTTGGGGGTGGCCATGTAATATGCAGTCACTGAGTGTGTGGGGGATTCCGAACCCTCAAGATATCTATGCTGAGAGCCCAGACCCCGTGCGCAGAACAGCAGGGGCTGCAGGACCAGGAAGGCCCAATATGTGGCTTGCCTCACTCCAGGCCATGTCTATGAAGCAGCAAAGAACATCACACCAACAGCCATGTGACTTCCCCTTGGACCATTTATTTCATTGTTCTTTAGTCGAGCTCTTCCCTAAACATCTTTAGATCTCTACCACAGGCTCTTTTCCAGAAATTTGAAACTGTGTTCTTCTTGCCATCTTCACGACACCCCCTGCCCTCTTACATAGGATATTTCAACATCAAGGTGGAAACAGGAACTTAGCTGAGTTTTGCAACAGAGAAGCATATTCTAGGCCTACATTTATAGAAAGTGGGGGTGGGGAAGAGCCATGAGTCCACAGGGGTACATCCACACCGAGGGTCGTCACACTGGGTGGGCAAGTGAGATGGGAAACGGTGTGTGAGTCCTGGGAGCTTCAGAAACATCAGAAATTACCGACATCATTGGGGAAAGCCTTAGAAAAATCTATAAAGACACACTGTCTGCACGTGGGAGGCACTCACTTCCCCCTAATGTAGACTAAAAAAAAAGAAAGAAAACCCATAAACCCACATTAACCAAACACACACACACATGACAAACTCTAAGTCTCCAGACAGACACCCTCAAATAGGCACTTGGTGTTTTCAGCTCTGGGGCTGGAGAGATCTGGGGCTTTGGCCTCCAAAGGCAGGAGTTGCTGTCCCCAGAGAGGAGACAACAGCTTCTGGAGGCTCTGGGGACTCACTGGATAGGTACTGGCCAGCTAGATGGGAAGGAGGGCTGTTTAAAGAACACCCCCTCCCACCGCCCATTTCACCATGACAGTGACTTGCTGGAAGTTTTGTGCCCTGAGGATGAATTTCTGAATATAGTGGGCTGGCATTTCTAAAGAACGCATCACTGAAGGGGCAGGGGCTGGCCTTTAAATGTGAACTTTGCATGTTGGGGACTGATGGGTTCCATGCCAGTAGGGACCAGGTCCAGATTGCTACTAACCACTGTGTTTGCAGAGCCCAATGCCGTGCCTGGCGCTTAGGGGCATACAACAAATGTTTGTTGAATGGTTGAAAGAAATAATCCCAAATGAAAATCTTGTTCCTCCAAGAATATAATTACATTATAACCTTTTCATTGGTTATAAATTGGTTCTTCAAAATGGGATTATAATTCCTTTATTCTTCTGGCCCTAAAGGAACTTTTAAAGATTGAAATTGAGTCTTTTCACTTGGAGCCAGGAATGAATCTGGGTATGTCCAAATGAGAGGGTTTTTGGCAAATGCACTGGTGAATTTCAATGGGATAATCAAACCACCCCTAAGCTGGCAGCTGACCCAAAACTGGCTGTTGGGCTGGAGGGCAGGCCAGGGTCCTTATGTGTTGGATGTGGTGTCTGGGACGAGGGGCTGGTCACTTATTATGCCCCAGGGAAGGCCTGATTCTGGCTGCTGGTGAACAAGTTCTTGTCTAGCTGCCTGGACAGATGGCATCAGGAATAAAAAGGAAGAAAGTCAAGGCAGTGGGAGGAGGAAGGTCAGGGACTGACCAGAGAATCAAGGACCAGGCAAGAGAGGATGGATATGGCTGACCAAGGGCATCTTTACACATTGAACTCTCAGGCCACAAGTATGCTGGTCTGGGGAGAAATCCCCATGCATGCGGGGGAACCTGCATCCATGAGACAGATGAGGTAAAAGGAGCATCCCACACGTGGGGAAACCTGCTCAGATGAAATATTTCCAGGAAGGTTCTAAGCTAACTTACTGGACTCTCAGGGAGTGGGGAGGACTAGCCAACAGTGTCCATGCTGCAGAGAGAAAGCCAAGAGGATTTGACAGATTGGTAAGGAATGAAAAATTGGAGGTGGCCACCTGGAAACCCTAAGGGAGGTGGATTTGAAATGATGATGGCAGTTCAAGATACGTCTAGGGTCCTGGGGTCCTGGGGTCCCTTTCCATGGATTCTACCTTGATTTTCAGAGCATGGCTGCTGGAAGAACTGGCGATCCCAGAATCTCCTTCCCTTCTCCCCTCATTCAGTGTCAGACTAGAGACTCAAAATTCTTTGGGGAACGGTTTGGGCACATGGTTTGCTGTGTTTTGTTTTGTTCCTTATGTCAGGGCTATAGAGACACTGGCCCAGCTATTTTCAGCAGGGACAGAGTCGAGGCTCACTGGGGATGGCTTCAGAGGACACTGAGGCCCCGCTCAGGGAGGGCAAGGCACAGACACCCCAAATCCCACCCCACGTCCCAAAGGTCTCCCAGCGGGGCTGTCCAGTCCATGTCAGCAGAAGGCTCTGGGCATGTGAGGGGTCTGGAGAACTCAGGGAAGGAGGCAAACACCAGGGCCCCTGGCAGGTCAGGGCACCATGTGCCACCACTTGAAGGTAAAGGGCTTCCTGCGGACGTTGGTGCCGCAGTGGACTTCCCCCAGAAACTTGTGGTAGGCAGAAATGTCGTCGATGAAGGTGCATTCGAGGCCCAGAGGCTCCAGGAGGCCGCGCACGTGCATCTCCAGGCAGCACTCCTCCTCCACCTGTGGCCCGAATGGTTTGGGGATGCCCAGGTCCTTGTCCAGCACGATCATGTTCACCTGTGATGGGGGATTGTGATGGTAACAGCTTCCATTTAGTGAGCACCTACTATACACATGCCCGTCTTAAGCTCACTGAACCCTCACAGCAACCTGTGAAGTAGTAACTGTGATTGGATAGGGACGGAGTGGGTCTAAGTCACTCACAAATGGCAGAGCTGAGGCGGAAAACCAGGCAATCTGCCTCTGTATGTATGTGTGTGCAAAAGCATTCACATGTCTGTACATGTATGTATACATGGCTATATATGCATGCATCAGTGTGTACATGTACATGTGTATGAATGTGCACACATGCGTGAGTATGTATGCATTTGTGTGTGCATGTGTATTTCTGTGTGTGCATGTGTGTGTATATATGTTCATGCTGCACGTGTTTCTGTGTGCACGTGTATGTATATGTGTCCACGCATGCACGTGTGTTTATGTGTGCGCATGTGTGTATATATGTGTCCATGTGTGCATATGTATTGTTCTAACCTCTTTCTATGTTATGGAAGACTCTCCTCTATGTAACAGGAATCCCTCCTGTACATAAAGGACTTTTAATCTTTTGCACAGCACTTTCCTATCTGTTAAGAAAAAGGGTTCCCAGTATCTCAGTGAAGCAGCTAGGACGAGCATATCACCCCTAGGAGGAAATGGAGGCCCAGAGAGGGCAAGTGCCTGAGGTGAGGTCACACAGCAGTGCAGCCAGGATTGGGACCTGGGCCTCCCCATTGGACAGCCTCAGTTGAGGGGTCCTTCTGGATCTGGCTGCCCTATACTGGCATGGGGCGAGGGTTGGGGTCCGCAGGGCCTCACCATGTTTGGGAAGAAGGCTCTGGCGCGGTGGTCCTTGTCCATCTTGAACAGAGCGGGCAGGTCAATGATGTCCTGCTCTGTCAGTCCCAGCTCCTTCTTGAGGATGTCACGGTTCCAGTCCAGGCAGCGCTGGGAAGGAGAAAGGAGGGAGGGCATGCAGGTGAGGGGGACACACACCTGCCACCTTGTCAACCCCATCCCAGTCTGCAGCACCAGGCCAGGGGCCCCGGCACTCCAGAGAGACTTCTAGCACTCAGTGGGCACCTCTGCAGCCTCTCCCCGGCCCTGTCTACCAGGGTTCAGGACAGAGGATGGTCACAGATGTCAGAGCAGCAGCTGCCATTTCCCCAGCACTCACTAGAGCCGGTCCCTGTACTAACTGTTTCCCACACAGCACCTCAGTGACCCCTTGGGCCACCCAACACTGATGATTTTGGTAATAACAAAAGCTAATGTGTACATGTGCCTGGTACTGTCTAAGGGCATTACATAGACTGCTTATTTAAGCTCCAGCCCTGTGATACAGATGCTATTATTATCCCCTTTTAATTTTTTTTTTTTTTGAGACTGAGTCTTGCTCCATTGCCCAGGCTGGAGTGCAGTGGCATGATCTCGGTTCACTGCAACCTCCACCTCCTGGGTTCAAGTGATTCTGCTGCCTCAGTCTCCCAAGTAGCTGGGATTATAGGCGCCCGCCACCACGCCTGGCTAATTTTTGTATTTTTGGTAGAGATGGAGTTTCAATATGTTGGCCATGTTGGCCTTGAACTCCTGACCTCAGGTGATCTGCCCGCCTCGGCCTCCCAGAGAGTTGGGATTACAGGCATGAGCCACCACGCCCAGCCAAAATTTTTATTTATTTATTTATTTTGTAGAGACAAGTGTCTCACTATGTTGCCCAGGTTGGTCTCAAACCCCTGGCCTTAAGCAATCCTCCCACCTTGGCTTCCCAAAGTACTGAGATGACAGGTATGAGACACTGTGTGTGGCCCCCATTATCCCCTTTTTAGAGATGAGAGAACCAAAGACAGCCTTAGTGAGTTGCCCATGGGCCTACCATCCCAAGTGAGGGGCGGCACAATTTGGCACTCCTTTAACCCTGGGACTTTAGCCCAGAAGTAAAGCAAGGAGGCTGGCTGAATGCTGGTGGAGGCTCTTCCCCGTGCTGCTGTGCTCCGGGTCAGGAGCTCCTGAGCCCTCGGCCATTCTCTACGGAAGGCCCAAGGATGTGAGGGCCTGAGCCTCATCCCTCCCAGGGGCCCTCTGGCCCTGCACCCCTGCCCTGCCCTCACCTGAAAGTACAGGTTCTCCTGCACGAGGCTCTCGTTGGACAGAATCTTGTTGATGGTGATTCGTTTGCTGCTCATCCCACCCAAGCCTGCGGGGGTCAAAGGACAGGGGATGGTCAAGCTTTAGATACCCAGGCTGGGTGTTCCCCTTTTGCCAAGACCCTCCAGTCCCTGGGCTAACTGCTGGACTGGGACTGGGGAGATGGGGCTGGGGACAGGCTGGATCACAGGAGGGCACTCCCAGGAGAAATCAGGCCCCCTCTGTCTGGGAAGGGCAGCACACACTCTTTTCTCCAGTGTTGACTATGACATCTGAGCCAGGACAGTGGTGGCAGCTGCCTTGCTCTCACTCCGGCCAGTGGGATCAGGGGTGGTACAAGTAGCCCCCTGGTTCTCCCACCTAGAGCCTGCTCCTAAGGATGAGCAGCTGACCAGCATGAATGTGGCAGAAGCAGCATGGCCAAAGGGGACACCCTTCCCATTTTCCAGAACTGCCTCATCTTGGCTGCTGCTCGGGAGTGGCCTGCGTCTGGCTCCCATACCACATGATGGCTTATATGGCTTCCAGCTTGATTAGTAATGCCTAATGCTCAATGAGCACCTACTATGTGGCCGACACTCTTCTAAATGCTTTACATTGAATTAACTCATGGATCCTCCCCACATTTCTATGGGGTAGTCGCTACTCTGAAAAATGAGGAAACTGAGGCACAGAGAAGTTATGTGATTTATCCCAGGTCTTACACTAGGAAGTGGCAGAGTTGGTGTGCAGATCAGTCTGATTCCAGAGCCTATGCTCTTAACCTATTATTTATTTATTTATTCTTTTTTGGCCTCATCTGGGAAGAGCCTGCTGGTCAATTACACTTCCCAGGTTTATAGCTGCATAGCAGCAAAGATGCCCAGCTATAAGCTGGATGTAATCTTTGAGGCTTAGGGACTCAGAAGGCAGGGTCCCGGTAGAGACAGAAAACTTTAGGGATCTGTGATTTTCTAAAACTGATCCAAGTTCAGGGGATAGGTTCATATAAGCATTTTTCTGGAGGGCAAGTCTGTAGTTTTTATCATCTTTTAAAGGGATGTGTTGTCCCCCAATGTTGTAGGCTCTGATCCAGCAGAGATCCTGGCTCTTTGGCATCGCCTGGTTCACCTTCCTCTCCAGGTCTCCTGTGCACTTCCAGTCTCTGCTGACTGCACATCCACACATCCTCTCTATGTCTGTCCCAATTATGTGAATGTCTAAGTCCAGGAAATAATGTCTCACTCCAGTACTGACGACAACGATGTCTGACCATGCCTTCTGCCCATCAAAATCCACTTTTCTTCCTGTCCCCAAACTGCATTATATCTATTTTCTCTCTATCTCTCTTTCTAAAATACAAGGAGAAATCTGGGGCACTGCATGTCCCTATTTGTACAAAAATAATGGTCCCTATATCCTATGGGTAGGTTTTGAGGGTATGTTTAATATTAGAGAGGAAGCCTCCAGGAAGTCAGGACTCAAGCTCGCCAATCCAAGAACAAACTTCCCATTGATGGGGAATTTAAAAAGGGTGGTGGTGTTAAATTGGTCTTGTCTGTCCTAGACACCAGTGACAGTCAGGAACACTGTCTTTGGATCTGAGGGGCAGTCATGTATCAACCAGCTATGGGAGTGGATACCAAGCAGAAAAGTGACAAAAGTAATTTAAGAAAAAAACAGGCCGGGCACGGTGGCTCACGCCTGTAATCCCAGCACTTTGGGAGGCTGAGGCGGGCAGATCTTGAGGTCAGGAGATCGAGACCATCCTGGCTAACACGGTGAAACCCTGTCTCTACTAAAAATACAAAAAATTAGCCAGGCATGGTGGCAGGTGCCTGTAGTCCCAGCTACTCGGGAGGCTGAGGCAGGAGAATGGCTTGAACCTTGGAGGTGAAGCTTGCAGTGAGCCGAGATCGCACCACTGCACTACAGCCTGGGTGACAGAGCGAGACTCCATCTCAAAAAAAAAAAAAAAAAAAAGTATAATGGATATAGAGAGTGCTGATGCTTAGCCAGCATTGTAGATGTGTTTAATGTCCCGGAACTGTGCCCTTACAGATGATTAAAATAACAAATGTAGGCCGGGCACGGTGGCTCACACCTGTAATCCCAGCACTTTGGGAGGACAAGGCGGGTGGATCACGAGGTCAGGAGATCGAGACCATCCTGGCTAACACGGTGAAACCCTGTCTCTACTAAAAATACAAAAAAAAATTAGCCAGGCGTAGTGGTGGGTGTCTGTAGTCCCAGCCACTCGGGAGACCAAGGCAGGAGAATGGCGTGAACTGGAAGGTGGAGTTTGCAGTGAGCTGAGATCATGCCACTGCACTCCAGCCTGGGAGACAGAGCAAAACTCCGTCTAAGAAAAAACAAAACAAAACAAAACAAAACAAAAACAAATAAATGTATTAGATTAGGTATATTTTATCACAATAAAAAAGGTATTGGACATAAGGATGGCAACAGCAAAACATTGGGGACTACTAGAGTGGGGAGGGAGACAGGAGGGAAATAGTTGAATGACTAACTATTGGCTACTATGCTCAGTACTTGTGTGATGGGATCATTCATATCCCGAATTACACAAAATACTCAGGTAACAAACCTGCACATGTGCCCCCTAAATCTAAAACAGAAGTTGAAAAAGAAAAAAAAAAGTATGAGGAATTTGCATGGTGTCTGTAACCTGGCTGGCTGTCTCCACCTGATCATCTTTCCCTCTTTCCATGATTAATTCAAATCCAAACCTCATCCCGTCTATATATGTCCCAATTATGTGAATGTTCAAATGTAGAAGATCATGTCTCACTCCTGGGCTGACAACCACGATGTCTGACCATAATATGCCTTTTGCCCACCAAAGTCCACTTTTCTTCCTGTCCCTAAATTGTATTGTATTTTTTCTCTCTCTCTCTCTCTAAAATACAAGCTCCTTGAATGCAGACTGCACATCAGTTTTCTTTTCTTTTTCGAAATTTTTATTATAGAGAGGCTGGGTGTGGTGGCTCATGCCTGTAATCCCAGCACTTTGTGAGGCTGAGGCAGGTGGATCACCTGAGGACAGGAGTTCAAGACCAGCCTGACCAACATGGCGAAACCCCATCTTTATTAAATACAAAAAATTAGCTGGGCTTGGTGGTGCACGCCTGTAATCCCAGCTATTTGGGAGGCTGAGGCAGGAGAATCGCTTGAACCCGGGAGGCGGAGGTTGTAGTGAGCCAAGATTTCATCATTGCACTCCAGCCTGGTCAACAAGAGTGGAATTCTGTCTCAAAAAAAAAAAAAAAAAAAAAAAAAAAAAAAATATTATAGAGATGGGGCTCTCACTATGTTGCCCAGATTGGTCTCGAACTCCTGTCCTCAAGTGATCCTCCTGCTTCAGCCTCCGAAGGTGTTGGAATTGTAAGCATGAGCCACCAGACTTAGCTGCATGTCAGTTTTCAACCATTTAACCCTCCACTGGGTCTGCTGCCATTTAAAGTATACACTAGGCCTTGAAGATGTGCTATGCACTGCTGGTGACACTAAGGAGCTATGGGCTGCTCACAGTCCACCCAACCACAGCAAAGGTCACAGGAGGCCAGAGGTTCTTCCCACCATGGTGACCTCACAAACCCCGGATCAGGCCAGACACCCAGGGAAGTGGAACTGGGTGCTCAGGGACAAAGTGCTCATCTGCCCCACCCTCCCGAGGGTCTCTCTGGGGCCTCCAGCTCGCCACTTCCTGCCAAGGCCCTGTGACCACTTACCTTTGAACATGATGGCCTCTCCATGGCCGTCCTTCTGCTTCTCTCGGAAGAGCTTGTAGCAGGCCGAGGTGCTGGCCATAAGCAGCAGGAATTTCTCCAAGAGACAGTCCAGAGGGACAGAGTCAGCAGTGGGAGGGCACCCAAGGAGCATGGGGGAGGCCCTGCGCTGAGGACCCATTGCCTTGCCTGCTCATTGCCTCAGGCCCCCAACGCCGAGTGGCAAAGGCTGCCGGGGAGGGTGTTCTCTGCTTCAGAGGAATATTTCTCACCTTTCCTCTACCTCAGCAATGTCACCAGGTCAAGGCTCAGAGCCAAAGGTGGCCTTGGACAGGACTTCTCCAAGTTGCCAAGCAGCCATGCAATTTGCAGGGAATTTCCAGGGTATGAAGTTGTACCCATAAGAAAATGAAAGAACCTCTTTCCAGTGCCACAGGTGCATACTCTATTTCTCTCTAGAGTGTTATCGCCAACACAGTAGCCACTAGCCTTGTGTGACTATTGAACACTTGAGCTGTGGCTAGTCTGAATTGAGATGTATCATATGAGTAAAATCCTTACCAGGTTTTGAAGATTTAGTATGAGAAAAGAATTTAAATCTCTTGTTAATAATTTTTAGGTTGATTACGTGTTGAAATGCTAACATTTTGGATTTATGGGGTTAAAATTTTACCTGCCACAGCAACAACATGCAAACCAGCTTCAGCCTACTTCCTCCTTCCTTTATGCTGTCTGGTTCCCCTAGCTCTTGCCCTCTGCTGGCAGGGGCTGGTAATATATGGGTTTGCTGCTACCCCATTCACTCCAGCCACAGGGGGCTAGCTTACCTTTGTGCCAGGGATGGGGACAAAGGACATGAACTCATCCACGTGGCCCACAGTCAGCCAGTCCGAGTAGAGCTCCACGGGCGCCTGCACCTGCTGGGCCTTCAGGAAGTCACGCACCACCTTGGTCATCCTCCGACCACCAGACCTGGAGAAGGGAGGAAGAGGAGTTTCAGAAAACTACCCACCTTACCAGAGGGCCTGCAAAAGGAGTTTGGTCTCTGGGACCCATCCCGGACCCAGAGTGGCATCAGCAGAGAAGTCCCAGGAAGGAGACTAGGTTGGGTTAAGAGACCCTGGCACAGGCAGTAAGGCGTTTGAGTCCAAGGGGAAAGAAGTAGGTGTTAGTTGCAGCTGCGGCCTGTATGAAGGGCAGGGAGCCCAGACCTCAGCCCTCGAGGGTGCCTGTGACTGTGCGGAGGCCACATTCTGTGTGTGAGAGTCCCACCTGGCCTGCCGGAGGGGGCTAGGGCACAGGAGGGCTCCCAGATCTGCCCTCATCCACGTGCTTCTTTGCTACATTAACTTCTACTTATTTTAATCTTTTTTTTTTTTTTTTTCCTGAGATGGAGTCTTGCTATGTTGCCCAGGCTGGAGTGCAGTGGCATGATCTTGGTTTGCTGCAACCTCTGCTTCCCAGGTTCAAGCAATTCTCCTGCCTCAGCATCCTGAGTAGCTGGGACTACAGGCATGTGCTACCATGCCCGGCTAATTTTTGTATTTTTAGTAGAGACAGGGTTTCACCATGTTGGCCTCCCTGAGCTCCTCTAGGGGATTGGGGGCCCCTCCCTGGGCTGCCCTGACTCCCTGTCATTTTTTCTGTCGTTGTACGTCCCTCTATTTCATCAGGGTCTATGTGCATGCCTGAGACCTCTGCCATCTCCTTGAAGGCGGGGGCTGGGCCTCCTGTTTGGGACCCTGTGCCTGACACAGGGCCTGGCACTTGGCTGGTGCTCAGGAAATGGTTGCTGAGTGAATGAGTGGCCACTGAGTGGAGGGAGAAGGAGGCAAGAGTGGGCAAACAATCGCTGCCTGTGCCAGTGGCCTTCCCACAGAAGGTTGAGCATCCCATGTGACTCGGAGGAACCTGGTGCCCAAATCCTGGCTGATCCCATCTGTGCAGGCTCCTGGCAGCCCTTTTGTGGCATGAGAACCTAAGGTATTCAGTCTCTCTCCCCAGCGACTGCCCTGACAAGGAAGAATCTTTTCACTGGCTGGTGGATCAACTGGGCAGGGAGTGAGGAGAATCATGCACAGGCCTGGGAGCCAGGGACTCACATTTCTGGGGCAGGACCACATCTGCTCATACCTCTTTTAAGTACGGTATTCCTGAGGATTCATTGGTATGCTCCCACTCATACCTGTCAGTGTTCCTTTTCCGGACTCCTCCCTCCCTTCCCCAGCTGATTTATTTAATATTTAATTGAATTTAATTTTGTTTTCTGAGACGCAGTTTCACCCTTGTTGCCCAGGCTGGAGTGCAATGGCACGAGCTCGGTTCACTGCAACCTCTGCTTCCTGGGTTTAAGTGATTCTCCTGCCTCAGCCTCCTGAGTAGCTGGGAGTACAGGCGTGCGCCACCACGCCCAGCTAATTTTGTATTTTTAGTAGAGACGAGGTTTGTCCATGTTGGTCAGGCTGGTCTCAAACTCTGGACCTCAGGTGATCCGCCCACCTCAGCCTCCCAAAGTACTGGGATTACAGGCGTGAGCCACCGCACCTGGCCTAATTTTTTTTGAGACAAAATCTCTCTCTGTCACCCAGGCTGGAGTACAGGGGCATGATCTCAGCTCACTGCAACCTCTACCTCCCAGGTTCAAACAATTCTCATGCCTCAGCCTCCCAAGAAGCTGGGATTACCACTATGCCTGCTGATACTTGTATTTTTAGTAGAGACGAAGTTTTGCCATGTTGTCCAGGCTGGTCTTGAACTCCTGGCCTTAAGCAATCTGCCTGCCTCTGCCTCCCAAAGTGCTGGGATTACAGGCATGAGCCACTGTGTCCAGCCTATCTATCTGTCTGTCTGTCTGTCTATCTATCTATCTATCTATCTATCTATCTATCTATCTAACTATCTATCTATCTATCTTTGAGATGAGGTCTCTTTCTATTGCCCAGGCTGAAGTGCAGTGGCCTGATCTCAGCTCACTGCAACCTCCACCTCCCAGGCTCAGGTGATCCTCCCAACTCAGCCTCCTGAGTAGCTGGGACTACAGGTGCATGCCACCGTGGCTGGCTAATTTTCATATTTTTTGTAGAGACAGGGTTTGCCGTGTTACCCAAGCTGGTCTCAAAGCCCTGGACTCGAATGATCTGCCCACCTTGGCCTCCCAAAGTGTTGGGATTACAGGTGAGAGCTACCGTGCCCGGCCAACCAGCTGATTTATAATCTCATTATACGCCTTTCCATGTGGGGAAGAGAGTTGTTTATTTAGTTATATATTAGATCCTAAATCACACGAAGATGTAAAGGTTCGCTTAATTTTCTTTCCAAGGGTGTCAGTCTCTTAACAGGAAGTCGTGGGAGGGAATAATTCTCCCAGCCACTTGCTCCATGTGTGAGCAACCCAGGCCACCCTAAAAGAGAAACAGTGACCTCCCCACTCCCCCAGCCCCCAGCCCCAGCCTGGCTTCTCTTACAGAGGAAAGCTGCTCCCGATGAGGATGCGGCCAAGAGGGTATGTCTTGCCGTTCACGGTCACTGGGGGACTGACCTCCAGGTTTCCAAACGAGTCAAGGCTGGTGACAGGCTCAAAGAGGGGCTCCCGGGTCACGTAGCCAAAATCTGGGCCCTAGGCAGAGGGCACACACCTGCATTAGTCTTCTGCAGCCAGGGTCCTCAGCCCCCAAGCCAGCTACCCTCTTTTACCACCTTCAGTCTGGGTCTGTGGGCACTTAGTTTCTAGGCGGGTTGTCCATGGTCTTCCTATGATTAATAAAGAGCAGGGGGCCTGGGCATGGGGAGGCTGAGTGTGTGAGCATGTCGGTGTAAGTGTGAGAGTGTGTGTGAGAGTGAGTGGGAGTATGAATGTGAGTGTGTGGGCATCTGCATTCCTGTGTGTGCCTCTATTTCCCAAGCACAGATACATATTGGTGATTTCAGGATTAGTCCCCATTTTATGCTATGCACTTTCAGTTTCCCCATCTGTTTTGTTGTTGTTGTTTGTTTTTTTTTTTGAGATGGAGTCTTGCTCTGTCACCCAGGCTGGAGTGCGGTGGTGCGATCTCAGCTCACTGCAACCTCTGCCTCCCGGTTCAAGTGAGTCTCCTGCCTCAGCCTCCCCAGTGGCTAGGATTACAGGCAAGCACCATCCCTGGCTAATTTGTGTATTTTTAGTGAGATGGGGTTTCACTGGGTTGCCTAGGCTGGTCTCAAACTCCTGACCTCAAGTGATCCACCCACCTTGGCCTCCCAAAGTGCTGGGATTACAGGGGTGAGCCACTGCGTCTGGCCCATTTCCCCATCTATAAAGAGATACCAGATTAGGTAACCTGAGGAAGGGGAGCAGCTTGTATTATTACTGTGCAGTAAGAGAATTTTGCATCCTGACCCATTGTCATGTGACTTCTGGCATCCTCCTGCAAAAGGAATGTACTTCCCTGCCCAGTGTCAGACTTGGTCACGTGACTTGCTTTGGCCAATGAAATGTGAGCAGAAGGGATGCATGCCAGTGAACAGCAGAAGCCATAGGAACCCCCACGTGTGTCTGCCAACTCTTTGACTTCTCCCTGTGCTAGGAGAATGGCATTTCCCAGACTGGGGCTGCTCTGGCACCTTGAGTGCTAGAGTGAGGAAGGCATGAAGAAGCAGAGTGGCAGACCAGCATCAGCAATCAACAAGGAATGCCAGCAAGACACAGGCCTTTGCTGTTGTCAGTCATGGAGATTTCGGGTTGGTTTGTTACTTGGTGAAGCTGACCAATACATGTAAAAGTGGCAGCTGTGAATATACATGCCATCTTAACCCAGTCTCAACCTGCCAGACTTGCCACTGAGCCCAGAGGAAGCCTCAGAACCCTTCTTCACACAGAGCTCCAAAAAACTGGAGTTAGCACACAAGACATAACCCCATTGGCCCCTGAAATTTAAGATTCCTCTCATGACTTTTGGGGTACAAATACAGGAATCTTGTTTGGGAGCTTGCACTGGGCTTGGGATGAAGCTTGCCTGACAAAATCCAGTGGAGTAGGAGGATGTGGCTTATCCTGGCTCAGCTGAGAGGCTCCAGGGACAGCTGAACCCATGCGGTGGTTGGCAGCAGCTTAGCGCTTTCTCACCTTGGGGCCCCAGCTGGCAACATGGGAGCTTGCCGAGGCTGGGGTGCTGGGGCTCTACAGCACCATACAGGTGGGCAGGTATGCAGCACAAACCTGGGCCTGGTCTGGGCCTCAAGGAACAATGCAGCCGGGGGCCTTGGAACCAGGCCAGCCTAGAATACTAAAGGCAGGTGGTGACCTGGAAAGGCCTCGTTTCTCATGCCTGTGGCAACCATTGCTGGTGGTTGGTTTGACCCTACTCATCATAGTGTTAGGGAAAGTGGACAATAGGCTCACTGAGGACAGGGCCCAGGGAATGATAACCATAACAACAGTGAATAATGGTCATTATATCAGCCATGGCACTGATGCCTTATATAACGCTTTCAATCTTCACAACATTCTGTGAGACTGATATCATTTCTATCCCCATTTTACAGATGAGGAAACTGAGGCTTGTGGAAGGTAATTGCTTGCCCAAAGTCACATGGCTGCTAAGAGGTGCAATTAGGACTCAAGACCAGGTCCGCCTGACATTCCAAAGCTCTGTGCCGACGCCATTGGCTCTAGCATCTCCTTGTGAACAGGGCACTGGGTTAGGAATGTGGGGCAGAACAGATGTGAACCTGGCACAGGGTCAGCTCTGGGCAGTCCTGGCGTCTGACAGGAACGCTGTCCTGCATGTGTCCTTGGGAAAAGTCCCCTGACCTACTCCACTCCAGTCTCTTGTTTCATGCCCTGTTCAAACCTCCCCCAGCGTGTTCAGGGCAGAAGAGTGCAGACAAAAGAAAGATTGATTTCAGTTCTGCCCTCACACACTAGGTTGTTGAGGGCCTAAAAGGGGAGTGAGAATGGCTTCCAGAATGGGAGGAGTCAGATGGCTTAAAAACAAACACACAGCCCGCGGTCTCAAGCACCCACACTAGGGGAGGCCGAGACGGGCGGATCACGAGTTGAGGATCGAGACCATCCTGGCTAAACGGGAAACCCCGTCTCTATTAAGAAATACAAAAAAAAAAACTAGAGAATACTCGGGAGGCTTCCAGGGAATTGGAGTGAGCTCAGCATCCAGCCTGGGCTCCGTAAAAAAAAACAAACAAACAAACAAAAAACAAACACATGGCCAAGTACAGTGGCTCACACCTCTAATCCCAGCACTTTGGGAGGCCAAGTTGGGCAGATCACCTGAGGTCAGGAGTCCGAGGCCAGCCTGGCCAATATGGTGAAACCCCATCTCTAGTACAAATACAAAAATTAGCCAGGCGTGATGGTGCATGCCTGTAATCCCAGCTACTTGGGAGGCTGAGGCAGGAGAATCGCTTGAACCCGGGAGATGGAAGTTGCAGTGAGCCACTGCATTTCAGCCTGGGTGACAGAGCAAGACTCCGTCTCAGAAAACAAAAACAAAAACACACCCACACATGCACCGAAAACCATAGCCTCAAGGTGCTGATGAACTTGGAAGTCGGAACCATGATTTTTGACAATTGCATAACTATGTTTTTTTCTTCTTTGAAACTTACTTAACTCACTTTGCTGCAATTTGGAGGGGAAGGGCAGCACCAGGGACCAGGGCCTCTGGAACTAGATCTTACTCTATTTCCCTTAGCTCCCATTTCCCACTAGAAAACGCTCCATGTTTTGGAAAAACATCAGTTATCAGAGCAGGAAAGGACCTCAGAGGCAGCTATCCCAAGTGACCCGTTTTGCAGAGGAGAAACAGAGGCTCCAGGCAGCAGACAAATGTGTCAAGGTGGCCCAGGGTCTCCTGACCACTCTGTTTTATGAGAGTCTCTGGGATCATCCTCCATCCCCAAGTGGCCCTAAGCATCTTACCAGGAGCTCCTTCACAGGAAAGTCCTTTAGGTTTCCATCTCGGGGGGAGTCCAGCACCACGGGGAAGCCTTTGTGGGGGGCCTCGATGTAGCCAAACTCAATCTCATCCTGCAGGGACACCAAGGAGAGCTGTTAGATGAGCCCAAGGGACGATTTGTGCACATGGGCAGAAAACTCGAGAAACACAAGAGCATCAAGGAAAAAGAATGTCTATCTTGTTCCCCATCCCCTGGTCCCCCATCCTCCTCCCCTCACACTGACGATGGCAGCATAGGTGTCCACAGGCGGTCTCTGCACATCACAAGCAGGTTTCTTACCGATATCAGCTCCATTTTTTTTTTTTTTTTGAGACAGAGTCTCACTCTGTTGCCCAGGCTGGAGTGCAGTGTCATGATTATGGCCCACTGCAGCCTCAAACTCCTAGGCTCAAGCGGTCCTCCTGCCTTAGCCTCTGAGTAGCTAGGACTACAGGTGTGCACTACCATGCCAGGCTAATTTTAAAATTTTTTGTGGAAACAGGGTCTTGCTATGTTGCCCAAGCATGTCTTGAATTCCTGGTCTCAGGCAATCCTCCCACCTCAGTCTCCCAAAGTGCTGGGATTACAGGCATTATCCACCATGCATAGCCTAGACCTCACTTTAAAAAACACAATAACCAGGCGTGGTGGTGCACGTCTGTAGTCCCAGCTACTTGGGAGGCTGAGGTGGGAGGATTGATTGAGCCCGGAAGGCGGAAGTTAAAGTGAGCTGAGATCGTGCCACTGCACTCCAGCCTGGGTGACACAGCGAGACCCCGTCTCAAACAAAACAAAACACACAAATAGCAAACAGCATCCTGAATATGTTTTCCTTTGAGTAACAACTTAACTCGAAGCACATCCTGTATCCATATTGAGAGATTGGCTTCATCCTTTGTAGCGGTTGCACAGAACCTCCGGGAAGGCTGTTACTCAGTCCTCCACGGATGGACATTTAGGTTGCTTTGCAATCTTTTGCTACTACAAGAAGCAGCACTGCAGTGCGCTGCCTTGTATGTTCATGTCTTTGTGCACGTGTGCAGATATGAGCTGACAAAAGAATCTCCATCTGCAGAGCTGCTGGGTCCAGGCAGTTTACATGAAGCCGACTCTTCTTTGCCTGACCCCGGGGTCATGTCCTTCCCAGCCTGGACCTGGACTCCTCACCTGGATCCAGCGATCGCCTCGGTTTATGTACTGGAAGCAGACCTTCAGGTCACAGTTGGTTTTCTCCACCAGGTTCTTCACCTCTTTCAGGAACAGGTAATTATCCTTCATGCTGAGAAATTGGGGGAAGAAGGAGAGGCCAAGAGAAAGGGTGAGGAGGGGCCAGAGTCATCGCCCTGAGATGGTGACAGCAGCTGGTATCTCTGGGCTATGCTGGGCAGATCAGTCTACACCTGTGCTCACGGCCACCTTTATAAAGGCTGCTGGAATCAAAGGCCAAGTAAACCCACCCATTCATGTGGCGTTTGTCAAGGTCATGAACAAATAAAATGAGGAGGGGAACTCTCACCCCCACCTGTCCCAATGCCTTACACCTCTGACTCCACAGATTTTCAATTAAGAGCTATGCCTGGCATGAAGATGGGATGCATGTGAGGACCCGAGGGGTCCCTTTTGGGTTGCCAGACATCTAATCATAGGCACTTTTTCCCTTGGTTCTCATCTTGCTATTGTGGACCTAGCTCATAATAGGTGGTCAATAAAAGTCTGTTTAATGAATGAGTCAGATGAGCTGCATTTCCACTGCATAGGAGGTTGCTAAGTGCGTGGTAGGGGGTTAAGCAAGAGAACAGAAGGGCAGCTATTATTTTTAGAGTATACCCTGCATGCTGGATCTTGGATAAATGCTTTGCCTGCTTCGCCTCATTTAATCCTCACCGTGACTCTATGATGTGGGCATTTCAGAGAGGCTGAGAAAGTTGCTAAAGGTAACACAGTGGTAAGTGATGGGGCCAGGAACTAGACTCATGTCCATCTGACTCGGCTCTTGGCCACTCTGCCATGCTGCCTCTCCAGGCTGGGGCCACCCCTTACCAGCATACAAACACCGACACAGGAGGCAGGATGTTGGGGGTCATGATCCACGGAGCAATTCGGAATATCACGGTGTCCGTGAAGATGGGTGTCAGGGGAATGTCCTGGGTGTGAGAGACAAGGCGTGGGGGGTCAAAAGGTCTTGTTAGGGTGCTTTCTTTGCCTGCCTTTCAAAGCGGGTGAAACTGATGACTGAATACATTTCCTGAGTACTTGCTGTGCACCAAGACTGTGCTAAGTACTTTCACACGTGCCAATTCTTTTCTGCCTTCCGACCACCACAGGAGGTAGATACTGCTATGATCCTCACTTTTCAGATGGGGAAACTGAGTCATGGGGCTGTTAACTGCCCAAGGTCACATAGTTGGTAAGTGGTAGAGCCAGGCTTTACACCCAGGCAGTCAGCTGCTGAGTTCACACTCTTAACCACTGTCTTATCTTGTCCAATCAAACTTCTCTTCCTGAAATCGCCCCACGCAACGGTTGAACCAGTCCCATGCCTTCCTCTGTTTTTGCCCTGGGCACCTTGCCCTTTTCTGTGTGTGGGCATTTTGGCATTGTTTTGGGTCAGTTTTGCTATGTACAGACTGTTTTGTTTTAAGGAATGGTCAAGCAGCTTGCCTGGAACCCGAGGGAAAGTGAGGTCTGATTCCAGGGTTCCTTTGTGGGGCTGGCTTTCAAAAGCTATAGGAAATGGACCCCATCCTTGGTGGGGAGGTGCGGGGGTGGGGGGACTGTTGCACGGCTTGCCTTGCTTGCCGTGGTCTGCCTTTTGAGTCTCTGTGGGTGCTTGAGAGATCCTGGGGTTCCGGTTGCCCTGGGCATGGGTGCCATCAGAAGCCCCATCCCTGTCCTCTATCCTGTTGGCTTTGCCTTTTGCACTTCCCAGGGAGCTTGAGGGTGCCTTGTAAGTAGAACTTTACAAGTTTGGATGCTCACAACCACCCCAGGCAGCAGATGCTTTTTGGATTTTCTGTCTTATAGATGGAGAAAGTACGGCATATTACCCTTAACTAAGGAAATTAACAGGAAGCTTAATGCACTTGCCTAGCGTCTTGTGGTGGTTAAACCAGGAGTTGAACCTGGGCAGTCTGCTGCCAGGGCTCATTCTCATACATCTCAGCTAGATCCAGCCTCACCCTTGTATAGCACCCATTGTATCCTTTCCCAAAGTGGCCTGGGGATAAAAATGAGGGGCTCTTGTGTCTGTGAGAGCAGTCAGGTCCCTCCCTTTTTTTCTGAGTGAAACAGGGTGGGCCTGAGAGACTAGGGTCTGGGGATGAAAGGTCTTTGTGATGAGAGGTTCTTGTGCACACAGCATGCCCTCAGTGAGGCGGGCTTCCCTAGAGGGACAGGACCTCTTCTTCTCATCCAGCTTCTCCCAAAAGCAAGAGCAAAGCTAGCTGAGACGCCTGGCCCCAGGGTAGGACACAACCTGAAACTGGGATTTGGGGTTCAGCCTGCAGTCAGAGCTGGTATAAATCAGAGTAGGGCAGGAAGTACAGAGCGCACAGTAGGTGGTCAGCAAACCCCACCCGGGTGGCTGCTTAGAGCCTTGTGCTAATCAGCAGGACTCTGGGCCTCAGACCTAGGCAGGGAGCAGGGAAGGCCAGGGCACAGGTGTGGAATGTGTCAGAAAACATTGCCCACAGGGAATCCGTGGGGAGCAGGAGCAGCAAGGAGACTGGCTCAGAGGACCCAGAAGCATGGCTCAGAGGACCCTGGCAGCCACATGCAGGCTTTGCAGGGGTCATCGAGGTCTCCTAGCCTGGACCCACCCCCTTGGCGCTTTGAGCGGGGTGGAGCATAGTGTGGGCTCCTAGGAATGGCCCACTGGTAAAAGCCCCACCCTGGCCCCCGGGGGTAGCCCCCTGTGGTGGAAGCCTGGAGCCCTCACCTGGGCCATGTACTCCAGCAGGCTGACATGGATGGAGACCAGGCCTGAGAAGCCCTCGTCGGGGAAACAGAGGCCTTCTACGAAGAAGAGCAGCTCCGCGGAGCCACCCGTGTACTTGACCACATGGTAGAGCTTCCGCCGGCCCAGGATGTGGATATAGCGTTGGCCGAAGAACGGGTCTGGAGGGAAAAGGACCAACGTCAGACTCCCACTCACATCAGAAAGAGGTCAGTGGGGTGGTATCACTGATGGGGACAAAAGGGCAAAGTAGTTTGTTCTCTAGACAGAGAGAAAAGCACAAGCAGAAAATGCCACCAGAGTGGCCATGGCTAGGAGTCATCGTCATTTTCTCAGCACTGCTGTGTGCTGGCTGTGTGGCGCTTCGCCAGACAGTCACCCTCTCTGGCTTTTGGCTTCCCCATCTATGAAATGAACAAGCTCTCTCTGAATGGCCGATAGGAAATTGCCAGCTGAGCAGTTAGTGGTGTCAGGGGAGGGTATAATTGTTTCCATTTCACAGATGAGGAAACCGATCTCAGAAAGGAGGAGTGGCTTGTCCGAAGTCAGAGAGCCAGTAAATAGCTGAGCTGGGACTCAGGTTCAAGTCCAATTCTGAAACCCAAGCTCTCATCCCCTTTGTATAAACAAAACATAAATGTGCCCATTAGTACCAAAAATTCCCTCCATATCATGGAAGCAGTGTTGGTGTAAAGGCCAGTGCATGGGCTGTCCATTTTTGTGGCTGGGCGGAAAGGCAGGTTCCTCCAGTGCTCCTGCCCTCCTGAAAGCTCCCAGTTCGACTTGTGCTGTCCCCTCTGCCTGAAACAATCGTGTCCCTTCTTCCTTCAGGCCTTGGTTTGTGTCACTTGCAACAATCCGGCCCAGATCCCCCAGAGACAAAGCCAGGGGCTCTGCTTGGAGCTCCCACAGCCCCCTGCCGTCTCCATCACAGCCTTTATTTATTTACTTATTTGTTTATTTATTTATTTATTTATTTATAGACGGAGTCTCGCTCTGTAGCCTAGGCTGGAGTGCAGTGGCGCAATCTTGGCTCACTGCAACCTCTGCCCACTGCAACCTCCCAAGTAGCTGGGATTACAGGGCACACCACCATATCTGGCTAATTTTTGTATTTTTAGCAGAGACAGGGTTTCGTCGCCATCTTGGTCAGGCTGGTCTCGAACCCTGTGCCTTAAGTGATTTGCCTCCCTCACACTCCCAAAGTGCTGCTATTACAGGTGTAAGCCACCACACCTGGCCTCATCACAGCCTTTTTAAATGTGGGTGACCTGTGCGAGGGTAGAGACAGGCCCAGTGGGGCCCAGGGCCTGCCTGGCACATGGTCATGTTTAACAAATGTCTACTGAACAAACCAATGACTCCCACAACACTCCCTGTGGGAGAGACCAAGGGGGAATTTTCAGGCAGATTGAGAGCACATGAATCAGGCAAGGACCTTCGGGGAGACAGAGGTGGTCCAGATGCAGCCTCTCTAAGAGCAGTGCTCAGCTGATGATAAGATGCAGCAGATGTGGGAAGCGTCATAACGGCAGCTATGGGTGAGATCCAGTCTGGTTACTTGGGGTAGGGTGGGAAGGGCAGAGGAGGCGAGGTGGGAAGCATTTGAGCAGAGGAAGGCAGCCTTTGAGATGCCCTCGTGGGGCGGCAGAAATGGGTGTGGTGGGGAGAGGAGATACTTGCATTGGTAAAGGCATGGAGATAGGACCCTACGCAGTTCCAGAAGGAATTTCTTTATGCCCTGTAGAGCTGGAAGGGCAGAATCAGCCTCAGCTTAGTGCTTTCAACGACAATGATAATGGTTAATGACCAGATGCTCAAGGGTTAGAACACATAACCAGAATAGCCTGGCACAAACCAGGTGCTTGATTAAAACGTGTGAAATAAGTGAATGAACCGCGAAGCCAGGGCTTGGGAGGGTTCCTCTTGTGGGACAATGTGCCGAATTAGACCCGGGTTATAAATCTCACTAAGGGTGCTTCCCTTAGTGGTTATGACTTCCAATGTCAGAGGGACCTGGTTTAAATACTGCTCTGGCTTTACAAGCTATAAAACCTCAGGGAGCCGGGCGCAGTGGCTCATACCTGTAATCCCAGCACTTTGGGAGGACGAGGCAGGCGAATCACGAGGTCAGGAGTTTGAGACCAGACTGGCCAACATAGTGAAACCCCATCTCTACTAAAAAATACAAAAATTAGCCAGACATGGTGGCGCACGCCTATAATCCCAGCTACTTGGGAGGCTGAGGCAGGAAAATCTCTTGAACTCAGGAGGCAGAGGTTGTGGTGAACCGATATCACACCACTGCATTCCAGCCTGGGCAACAGAGCGAGACTCCATCTCAAAAAACAAACAAACAAACAAAAAAACCAAACCTCAGAGAATTCACTTAACCTCCCTGAGCCCCAGTTTACTCATCTGTTAAGTGGGAGATAATGATACCCACGCCACAGGGTCAATGCAAATGACACAGCCTCAGTAACTTCAGTAACCTCAGTAACCATAGGTAACCATCGATAACCCTGCTTGGACCTGTATTACAAGGACGTGAAGGAGTTTTCATTGAATAGTTTCCGAACAGAAGGCAGGGAAACCATGTCCCACCTCATCCTCCCTTGGGAAGGAGGAGTCCAAGAAATGAGGTAGAAAAATTCAGATACTGAAAGTCCCAAAGAATAGAAAGTGAGGTCCTGCTCACCCAGAAACAATAGTGGGCACCCTACGGCCCTATCACTCAGTAGATTCAGATAGATTAGCATCACGCAAACATTTTCTTCCAAGCACTTATGCCCTCCCACGCCCACAGGCCCCAGGCTGCACTTGAACTGATGCTCAGGGGAGAGTCAGGCCTAGAAGCCAACTTGTCCTGGCAGAAGCCACACAGCCAAAGCTTTCCCAGGGCTCAGAGCACCTGGGGGTCTCCCCCAAATTCTGGGGTAGGAACAGGGATCTGGCCGGGGGGGTGGTGGGGCAGGTGGAGGACACGTTCTAGTCTGTCTGTTGGCAGCTTCCTCCCTCCTGATGTGGCCCGTGGCCTGTGATTCACAATGCACCTCTGTTCTGGGCTGCTTTCTGACAGTTGGGGCCAGCTCCGGGTGGACTGATTCCTTGGTGGGAACAATTCAGCCATTGTCCCCAGGAGCCTCCTTTCCTCCGTCCTCCATCCCTGGCTCGGCACAGACCCCACACTGAGCATGGCCAGCTCTTTCTGCAGGAACCAACAATGCCGCTCTATTGAGTGGTCCTCGTGCCTTGGGCTGGGCCCATTGACCACGGTGACCTCTCTGCCCCAGGAATTGGCCAGCACGTGGTATGATTAGCCTTAACCTTTCCAGCTACTTTGGAATGATTCCACTTCCTAGTGAGACTCCTTGATAGTGTGACCAGCTGATTTGGTTTCCCTAGGACTGATGGGTTTCCTGGCATGAGGGGCCCTCAGTGCTAAAACAAGGAAAGTCCTAGGCAAACTGGATTACCATATCCTTGTATAAAGAGGCAAGGCCCCAGTGCTTGGTGTTCTGGGCAGTATTTGAGGCGGAGGCAGTCACCAGGTCTTCCTAGGAAAACTGAAGCCTTTTGTCCACTCCAATCATTATAACCAACAGTCATCATCATCATTTCAACAAAAGCCTTAATTGCCATTTATGGAGAGCTTTCCAAAGGCCAGCTACCACACTCAGTGCCTGACACACCTTCCTCATTTGATCCCCACCACCATCTGGGACACCCGGCATACCAGGATAGTCGGGACAGTTGGGACTCTTGCTATTCCCATGCCACATCAGAGATGAGCACCCCAAGGCTGGGGCTGGTGAGGAGACTTGCCTGGACCCAGAATTGTAGCTCCCTGACTCCAGCACTCCCTGTAGGGGTCCTTCAGTCTCCAACCCAGCTCCCTGCCCTTGGGGAGAGCTGGTCTGACCCTACCAGGACACCTGACATTCGCTCATCTATAGGGGTACCTGGAATTTGACATAACCCCAAAGTGTTTACCTGGAAGAAAAGGAGACTGTGCTACTGGTCAATTATCTGTCGTCCTTTGCTTGTGTGTGTGTGTGTGTGTGTGTGTGTGTGTGTGTCTGTCGAAGAGTTTTCACCCAGAGTCAGCATTATTGGGAAACTGTCTCTTCTGGGTCCCCACCGTCTCAGCCATGGCTGCTCCCCACAGGATGGGCAGCCCAGATAAGAGGCTCCGAGGGACATTCTCAAAGCCCTTGCAGTAGTAGTTCCTCTTTTCTCTTGTCTGCTCAGGACCCGTCTCAAATGGCAAGTGATGGGGAGGGACGAGATTATGGAAACAGACCAAAGTCCACTCCCTTTAGCAAAGAGAAGAAACGTCTAGATAATGTCCAGACATCATGATTTGCCACAGGTCTCATGTCACGACACCAAGGTCAAGAGGCCAAGGTTGAGGTCCTGCTTGCATCCCGCCTGCTCCCGCCGGTGACCCCATCCTCCATGACAACCTTAGCCTGGATGGTGTAAACATCAACATTTCCGGCCCCCTGCGGCAGCAGAGCCAGCTTGACTCTGGGCACATTCCAACCTGTGTGAGGTCACTGCCTGGAGCCCAGGGTGGATCAGAAGGAGGACTGGCATTGGGTGACTGCTGGCCACTGCCATCCTGGCTAAATACTTCTCTGATGGGAGGGTCCGGGGTCCCTACTTACTTCCTGGCAAGTGCCCTGGATCTAGTGGGCCTGTCTAGAGGTGGGTCCAGGGCCAGGCCAGAGATCCTGGCCCCACTAGGCAGCTGGGCATGCAGAAGCACCCCCCCGCCCACCACCCCACAACCCGCCTTGTACCATGGCAAATTGCAATGCCGACTATTTTGCTGAGGGAGCTTTTAGAATACATACATCATTATTATGACAGTCCCTTGCATAAAACCCTCTAATGGCATTCCATTGCACTCAGAATAAAATCCAAACCCAGTCTGCATGCTCTGGCCCCTGGCCCAGCTCACTGACCTTGACTCCCAACCCTGCTCTGGGCTTCCATCTGCTCTTCCCACACTCCAAACTGGTCTCCTTCTCCAGGCTTTGCAGATGCTGTTCCCTCTGCTTAGAACACTCTTCCCTCAGCTCACAAGTGGCTGGTTCCTTCTTATTGTTCGTTTGAGTCTCAGCTCAGATGTCACCTCCTCAGAGAGGCCTTTCCAGAGGCACCCATCTAGTAGTGCCTCTGCCCTGCCATTCTCCTCACTTATTCTATTTCATTTCCTCCAATTGTAGTACTGATTATGTCTCTCTTGCTAGACTGGCAGCTCCTCGAGGGCAGGGTGTGATTGTCGTGTTTACTGCAGAGATCTCAAAGCTGAGAACAGCGCCTGGCACCGAAGAGCTCAACACATATTCACAGAAAGGGTGAGGCAGAGCCGGCAGCTATAAGGACTAGCTCCAGGGCAGGAGTCCGTGCCCTACACAGTGGGGGCCCAGGACACTTGTTGCCATCAAGAGGAGCAAGGGGTCAACTCTTCGAGGGTGCCCACTGCATCTTTAGGGGGTCTTTGAAAGTCAGAGATGGCAGAAAATACCTGGAGGTGGTGCCTGCCCTGCCTCAGGCATCCTGAAGGTGACATGACTCCAGAAAAGAAGTGCCCAAATGCCCTTCCTCCCCTGATTCGTCGGGAAGAAGGGCCTCTGGGTTCTACATAGATCCATGTCACTCCAGACTCCTTTGAGAGGAGGAGCGATGTGTCCCCATGGAGTCTTTCAACTTCATGGGACAGCAGCATTGCCATGTTACAATCACCCAGAGACCAATCCAGGTCTTCTCCAGGCACCTGCACCTGTGAAGGCCACAGATGCTAAGGGGAGGAGGATAGGTGGCTAGAAAGGGCTGGGCTGGGCTGGGGTCACTCACTCTCCACGTAGAACACGCCCACTTTGTCTGAGTCTGACATGGAAATGTACAGAACCATCTCGTATCCGGCGGGGAGGCGGTCGGGGCCTTTGGTCCGCAGGATCATCTGGGACATGTCCTTGAGATCTGAGGGACAGGAGGTGAGAATGAAGAGATCTGCTGCTGGAGCCTCAGCTTCCCAATGCCTTTTACTTTGATAATCAGGAGAAAGTCCCCATGGATGTGTATTAATGGAAACTATAGAAAAGCATAAAGAGGCCATGTGCTGTGGCTCACACCTGTAATCCCAGTGCTTTGGGAGGATGAGGTGGGTAGATTGCTTAAGGCCAGGAGACAAACACCAGACTGGGCAACATAGCAAGACCCCATCTTTACAAAAATAAAAAAATTGGCCGGGCGCGGTGGCTCAAGCCTGTAATCCCAGCACTTTGGGAGGCCGAGGCGGGTGGATCACGAGGTCAGGAGATCGAGACCATCCTGGCTAACCCAGTGAAACCCCGTCTCTACTAAAAAATACAAAAAAAAAAAAAAACTAGCCGGGCGAGGTGGCGGGCGCCTGTAGTCCCAGCTGCTCGGGAGGCTGAGGCAGGAGAATGGCGTGAACCTGGGAGGCGGAGCTTGCAGTGAGCTGAGATCCGGCCACTGCACTCCAGCCTGGGTGACAGAGCAAGACTCCGTCTCAAAAAATAAATAAATAAATAAATAAATTTAGCCATGCATGGTGGTGTGTGCCTGTAATCCTGGCTACTCAGGAGGCTAAGGCAGGAGGATGGCTTGAACCCAGGAGGTCGAGGCTGTAGTGAGCTATGATCATGCCACTGTACTCCAGCCTAGGCAACAGAACAAGGCCTTGTCTCAAAAAAAAAAAAAAAAAAAAAAGAAAAGAAAAGAAAAAAGCAAAGCAAAGCATAAAACAGAATAAAAACTAGTTGTCATTTCCAACACTGGAGATGATTAACCTTTTGGGGAATTTCCTTCTGGTCTATTTTCTTTTTATTCTTTTTTTTTTTTCCAAGACAGAGTCTTGCTCCGTTGCCCAGGCTGGAGTGCAGTGGTGTGATCTTGGCTCACTGCAATCTCTGCTTCCTGGGTTCAAACGATTCTTCTGCCTCTGCCTCCTGAGTAGCTGGGATTACAGGTGCATGCCACCACGCCCGGCCAATTTTTGTATTTTTAGTAGAGATGGGGCTTCACCATACTGGTCAGGCTGGTCTCGAACTCCTGACCTCATGATCCGCCTGCCTTGGCTTCCCAAAATGCTGGGATTACATGTGTGAGCCACCACGCCCGGCCCTCGTGTATTTCCTATGGTTTTGCCTTTGGCTTTAAGCAAGAGTGGTATTTGTGTCCACCATCCCCAGAGGCCTGAGTCCACACCTGCCTCACCCTCAGCCCAGCCCAGGACTGGGCATGAATCTTTTCACTCCTCCCATCCTGTCCCCCAAGTGCAGGGCCTGCTGGCACCTTCCTTGCTGTAGACCTTCTCGTCACGGCAGTCCTCCTTGGGCAACCAGGGTGTCTCTCGGTCGCAGTTCACCAGCAGGATGGCCCCCTGGCCCTCGGGGCCCCAGGTCCAGGATGCCTACAGTGGCAGGAAGAAAGGTCAGTGCCCTCTTCTCTATGCTTGTATAGACCCCATGGGACACCGGAGAGACAGCCCCACGATGAGGGTAAAGAGTAGCCGCCACCCACTGGGGCAGCTGTGACTTGGCAAATGTGAATCTCAAGACTGATGTCCACAGAGGATGAACATGGGCATCAAAGGCAAGTTCAGTAGAGGCACAGAGACAGGAAGGCTGACTGAGGCATTTATGGGCCTCCTGTCTGATGCGGCTGGTGTCTGGCATGGGTGGAGGCAGGGAGGTGGAGGCTGGCCAGAGAAATGAGCAGACGGACATTCTACCACAGGTCCTGAGGTCCCTAGGGGAGCTCAGGAGGAGATGCCTGGATGGATGACACCCAGCTGTTTCCAGACGCCCTCCTAGTGCTCCAAATAGGACCTGCACGGTGCTCCACCTTCTATACTGCAGCCAGAGCGCTACTAGAACAAACTCAGGCCAGATCGTGTTGCTTCCCTGCTTGAAGCCAGGTCAGGGGCTCCTGGTTGAATTAGGATGAAGCCCTGATTCCTTGCTGTGGCCTGGAAGGCCTGGTGAAACTTGCCTTCCTCTCTATCTCATCTCCTCCACCTTGCCCCTCGCTCACTCTGCCCCACCCATCCTGGAGCCTTTCTGCTCCCAAAAGACTCAAGCTCCCAGCCCTTTGCCCATGCCAGTTCCTCTGCTGCCGTCCTGCCCCTTTCCACCTGGCCCACTCTACCCTTCCTTTATTACATCATAACTGTCTCTTCTTCCTGGAGGCCTTTCTGATTCTCTAGGACAGAGCAGCTTTTCCAGATCCACATCTGGCACGGTACACATCCTTTTTGGGAGGACTTAGGACAATTGTGATGAGACAGCCATCCACAACACTCAATTTTTAATGTGGACCATGGGCTCCTTAAGGCCAGGGCTGTGTTTCTCTTGTTCTTTCTGCATCCCCTGGGCCTGACCCACTCCTGGAACGTAAAAGATGCTCAGCAAATATTTATGGGATGAGTGAAGAAAATGTGAAAACTTCACCGGCCCAGATTTAGAAATTCTGGCCAAGTCCAGGCTCATGGGATTGTGTGACTTTGCCAAGACTGCACAGCCCCTTGGGGGAGGTTGGAAGCTGTTCACCTGGGGCTGCTGGGCCTCAGAGGCCTCTGTGGAGTTCATTTTCATATGGCTTGGCCACAGACTCAGAGAATGAGTGTGCAGGGCTGGCCCTGGTCTCACGCAAGCCTTGCTCGCGATCCTAGAAGAAGGGACTCTCCCACAGGGCTGAGAACCCTCTCCTGACCTGTAGAGAGTCAAGGGAGCAGGCTTGTAGGACCCAGGCTTCTTCTCATCAGGCTGTGTTTATTTCACTTCATAAGTACCCCTCTATGTATACTTTACCCTAGGCTTCAGAGTGTTATTATAAAAGTCACATATGCCCACAGCAAAAATTTAGATGATACAGAAGGGCAGAAAACGGAAAGCAGTTAGAAGCAACAGCCTGAATGTACACAGAGCAAGACTGATGGAGCCTAAAAACTGTGTTGAGGGAAAAGTACAAAAGAGAACGAGATGGAGAAGCCATGCTGTCTGCACGAATTAAAAATACATGCACACCAACCACACCACATGCCTCCTGAGAGTCACCAGAGCAGAAAGAGACGCATTAAACCCAGCAAAATGGTCCTCTGTGGGGCAGCAGAATGGGAGTGGGGAACGCAAGATAAAAGAAAATAAGTAAATGAATGAGGGAACAAATGAATGAAAGGTGAATGAATGAATAAATAGAAAGAGGAGAGGAGCTGTGCATGCACCAGCAGAGATAATACCGCATCTGGAACTGAGAATGATGAATGCAACCCTCTGTCCTGAGGGTCTGTCTCCCCCACCTCCCCAGTCTTAAAAGAAGAGGCAAAATAACAAGAGCAAATGCCTTCACAGCGCTTCCTCTGCAGCAGGCACATTTATCCTTTCCAATAGTTCCATGAACTGGACATCCCCATCACAGGATGGAGAAACTAGGACTCAGGAGCCTGCTCTGTAGCCGTCTCTATAAGATGCCTGAGCTCGTCTGTGGGTTCCATCATTGGTATGCTGTCTGGTATATGTCTGGGAGCCTGTCTTGGGCCTCGGTCTCCTGAGCTGTGAAATGGGAATTGCCTGCTTGGTGGGGGAACCATGGCTGCCTGCACGATCTGGGGCTGTGCCGTCAGAAGCCCCGGGGTTCAGGGTGGTGCCTGCCCTGATAGCTAGGTACCTTCTTTGGGTTGTTCTTCTCCACCACGCCATCCCGGTCTGCGTCCACATCCAGGGAGATCTCTGGGGAGAAGAGACATGGGTGAGTTGCTGAGCCTGCCAGGCAGGGTGGGGCAGGGGCACGAGGAAGACCTGTGGGATTAGGGTGCATCTCAGTCATTCATTTGGTCACGGGAAAGGGAGGACCTCGCTGACATCATCTTACACAACCCCCTGCCTCAACATTCCACTACCCACTGAAGACCATCGGCAGACACTGGGTGGACTTTGTAGCTTATGGCTGCAAGAGCTGCCATCGGGGAGGTCCAGGTCCTCCCACCACTTCTCTGTTCTTGCTGGGGGTTGGGGAATGATCCTCGATGCACAGATCTGGGAGCCTCAGTTCAGGGGTGAAGTCACATGCCCAAGGTCACATAGGGATGCTAGCAGAACTGGGGTACACAGTGCAGTTGGTCTGATTCATAGTTCGTATTCTGAAAACTTACAGGCATAGCATTCCCAAACTGCCTTTCTCAGTCTACCCGGGCATGCACATAGGTGTGCACACATGCACCTGTGTGTGCATGTCTCTTTCTCTCCAAGAACTTCCAGTGGTCTAGATCCCACCTTCAAGGACTGAGGGTTTTACTGTGGGTGGGAAGCTGTCTCTAATCCCTCTTGGTCTGAGGGCACCTGTGAGTCCAGATGGAGGAACCAGGGCCAGGCCCCCACTTATCCCTTCTTTTGGTGAAGGGACCTTCAGCATCCCTAGGCCTGC
Organism: Macaca thibetana thibetana; assembly: GCF_024542745.1. NCBI lineage: Eukaryota > Metazoa > Chordata > Mammalia > Primates > Cercopithecidae > Macaca > Macaca thibetana. The sequence goes on along the minus strand of NC_065578.1, from coordinate 17,194,433 downwards.
CATGGAGATAGGCTTTGTGGAGGCTGTAGGGAAATGAAAAGATTTAGCATCAGACAAGATGGAGTTTAGACCCTGATTCTCTGCTTATAAGCTGTGTGACTTTGGGCAGGTTAGACAACCTCTCTGAGCCCCAGTTTCCTCACCTGTAACATGGGGCCCTTCCTGGTTACAGCAGGTGCATTAACTGCAATGGAAGGCACTACTGACATTTTTGAGCCAAATAATTCTTTGTGTGGGTACAGCCTGTGCATTGGAGGATGTTTAACAGCACACCTGGTTTCTACCTACTAGATGCCAGTAACATCCCTCCCAGTCACGACAGCCAAAAATGTCTCCGGGTATTGTCAAATGTCCCTTGGGAGGTGAAATTGCCTTGAGTTGGAGACGGATGGGGTTGAGTAGGGATGTGGTTGGGAAGGTGTTGGGAGTGTCACACACGTGACGTGTGCAGGTTCCAGGCCCCTAGATCTGCCCGAGTGGGCTCGCCTCACGCTGAGCATGACTTGGACCTGGTGGGTGCTGGGTGGTAATGAATGCATTCCTGGTTAGTCCCCTTGGCAGGCACACCCTCTGCCTGGAGGGCATGGAAAGGAGGGTCCTGGCACACGAAGCGCACTGATGTCACCCTTCTCTGGGCCAACCGAGCCCAATTGAGTCCAGAGATCACGTTCAGGTCCTCCCTTTGCCTATAGCCTGCATACCCTAGGCCTGCACATGACTTCTCCGGTCTAGAAGGAGGCTGCAAGGGCGCCTGGCCCTTGGGAGAGGCAGCTCTCTGTGTCCCCGCCTCTGCGGCCCTGCGGTGAGTTAGGTGCTGTAAGGCATAATTTGTAACCTCCTGCCTCCGATTGCATTCACTCCACATTTCACTGCTGAGGAGCTACTGTGCTCCGGAAACTGTACTAGGCAATGGGCAATGGAGGCACAGCACCTGCTCTCAAGGCGTCCACAGTCCCATGAGATAAATAGCATTGCTCCCGTTTCACAGGGCAGCAAACCCAGGTTCAGAGAAGCCACTTGTCAGCAAATCGGGCTGGTAATCTGGGAGGCCGGTGCAGGATAAGGACCCCAGGGGAAAGAAGGGAAGGTGGTACCACCAGGGGCTGGTAAAGAGGCTGGGGTGCAGGGGCAGGAATAATATTGGTTTTGGCTCCTGCACCTTTGTGAACTTTCCAGCCGGTCACGCCCACTGAATGCTGCCTTTCAGGGAACTCAGCTTCCTGAAACTCCTCCCTGGGAAGGAGCTGCAGGTCCAGCCTCTTTAGGGAGCCACTCTGTCCGTTTCAAGGTAACGATCTCTCCCTTGTGGGCATCCTGCTCTGCAGGTGCACAGCGTTTTCCATGGCGTGCTCTCTCGGCCACCCCGGGGAGGCGTGATCACCCCCACCCCCTAATGATACAGATGAGGAAACCCAGGCCCCCAGCAGGGAAGTGACCACCGAAGTTCCCAGAGCAGAGCCAGGCTCTCAGCAGGGCCTCAGGCTCCAGATGCCTTCTCTCTGCTGTTCCCTGCAAGGAACACAGGCTGACCTCCCCACAAGCCATTTCCAAAAGCCCAGCCCAAAGTCAAAGACCCAAGACTTGCTCCCTTGAAGGTCATTCCCAGAGGAAGTGCCCACGTCCCCACCTTGGCAGCCCTGTGGCCTTCGTCTCTAGGCTGCAAGGTGACATTACATTGGGACTCCTTGTGGTGGGTTCATTACAGCAGTGGGGCCATGGGCTAGGAGAGAGATTATGGTGCACTCTAGACTGCTTAATTCATTATGAATTCTTAAATGTAAACATTTTATTCATGTAATATTTGGACATACTGCAAACAAAATCAAATAAAACAGTAACACACTTTCTAAAGAAAGACAGCAGTTCCTTGTCCAGCCCTTCTCCTTGGCTGCCTGAGGCAACCTCCCTAATACTAATTACTCATGCTTATTGTGATTTCTTGATTTATTGAATTCAGACAGGTTTTGTTACCTTCCTGTTATGAAATGTGGGCATTTCACAGCGTGGCTCCCTTATCGTCCTCCCAACCTCTCACAGGGCTTCATAACTCCTCTCTCATGACCCATGACCTGTCCCCGTAATCCACTGAAATGACCTTCTGGCCCCTTCACCCTCAGAGACCTCCCACCCCGTAGTCATGCCCCTAGGACTTCACCCCTGTAAGGCCTCCCCCAGTGTCTGATTTAACTAGATTCCAGGGGGATGCTGCGGGGAGGGGCAGAGAACATGCCCAGAGCATTGCCTCTTGGGATGGCTCTGCCTTCCCGAGGGGGAGGAGGGAGAGGACCTCTGCTTCAGGGCCTCTGGGCTCCAGACAACATTTCCCAGAGGCTCTGGACCCCACCTCAGCTCCCCAGAATAGCCCCAAGGCGTCAGGTGGCCCCTGGGTGTGGGGCAGATTGACGGGAAATGTCACTAGGATTGGGTTCAAGGCAGTCTGCCCTGAGAATGAAGACACTGAGGCCTCAGCTGTGACCGAGAGGCACCGGCATTTTGGAGGGTCGCCAGAGAGTGGCAGGGTGCCTGGCCTTCTTGCCTTACTAAGCAGCCCGTGGTGTTGTGGAAAGGAAGGACTCCCTCCCCCACAGCCAACCAGGGCAAGTATCCCAGGCTCTGGCGAGAAGGCATAGGATCAAGCCCCTCAGGCTGATGTTAAAATTTTTTGAGGCCTGCGTGTGGGTACTCCTTCCACTGCCAGGACCTCAAATAGGGTGGGATTCTTCCTCCCTCCCCACACCTCACCTCTCCCTCTCCCCCATCCCTCCCAAAAAAAGGAAATCTTTGCAAATCAACCCTACCCAGAGTCTTGAAGGTCCTTAGGGATTAATTAGCTCAAACCCCTCATTTTATAGTTTGCAAAAAGTGAGTCCTAGTGGGAGTGGCTACTTGTTAAGGTCACACAGCAAGTCCTTGGCAGGATTGGGACCAAGACCCAGAGCCTGATTTGGCCAAAGGAATCATGAATTTGTTCCCAAATCCCAGGAGGAAGGTAGACAGACCATACGTTTCTTTAACTTCACCCAGGCAGAGAGAAAATGTGGCTACCCCAAAAGCAACGGAGAAAAGCAGGCAGAGCATTGACTGAGCACCCACTGTGTGCCGGGCCCTTAGCACACAGCATCCCACTGAATCCTTGCAAACGCCATGCAAGACTGCTCTGTGAAGCACATTTTGTAGATGAGGAAGCCAAGGCTCAGGGGGATGATGTGACTTGTCCAAGGTCAGAAGGTGGTTGGAGGTGGGCAGAGAAAGATCTTAGGCTTACTTCTGTCTACTCTGAAGCCAAGGCTCTTTCCGCTCAATGTGGACTCAGGATAGGACCAGGGTGGGAGAGATTCAGATATATTTTTGTGCCTGGGGGACAGTCCCAGAATCTCGAGATATTGGCGGTATCCTTGCCTCTGAGGCACTGTCCCTGAGTGACTGATTACTCAGGATGAGGGGCTCAAGGGCTCCTGGGGCAGATGCTCGACGAAAGAGAAGACCTAGAAGGGACAGACATAACAGTGGTTCTCAAGGGAAACCAGATTTTCACCAGGGTCTCTGTTGGAACAGGAAACAGTAGTTCAATGGGGTTAGTTTCTCATAAAGTTTTCTTTTTGTAATTGAATGACTGTCTTTTATTCTGTTTTTTGTTTGTTTGTTTGTTTTGTTTTGTTTTGTTTTGTTTTGTTTTTGAGACAGAGTCTCACTCTGTCGCCGAGGCTGGAGTGCAGTGGCACTGTGTCGGCTCGCTGCAACCCCTGTCTCCTGGGTTCAAGCAATTCTCCGGTCTCAGCCTCCTGAGTAGCTGGGATTACAGGCGTCCACCACCACGCCTGGCTAGTTTTTGTATTTTTAGTAGAGACAGGGTTTCACCATGTTGGCCAGGCTGATCTTGAACTCCTGACCTCAGGTGATCTGCTCGCCTCGGCCTCCCAAAGTGCTGGGATTACAGGCGTGAGCCACCACGCCCGGCCATGACTGTCTTTTATTCTGAGATTATGCCTTGCCTATTATTTAGGAGTTAAAATGATGGTGATAGTTGATAGCAAATTTTTTTTTTTTTTTTGAGACAGAATCTCACTCTGTCGCCCAGGCTGGAGTGCAGTGGCACCATCTTGGCTCACTGCAACCTCCACCTCTCGGGTTCAAGCAATTCTTCTGCCTCAGCCTCCTGAGTAGCTGGGACTACAGGCATGTGTACCATGCCCGGCTAATTTTTGTATTTTTAGTAGAGATGTGGTTTCGCCATGTTGGCCAGGCTGGTCTCAAACTCCTGACCTCATAATCTGCCCACCTTGGCCTCCCAAAGTGTTGGGATTTACAGGCGTGAGCCACTATGCCTGGCCTCAAATTGTTTTATTAACGTATTTTTTTTTCTTTTTTGCCAAGCATCAAAACTGTTAGTCTTCTCATTTTTGGGGGGTGGGGGGAGGGGACATTTGATTGGCCCATGGAATCTAAATATCTGGAACTTGTGGCAGTTAAATAATTATTAAGAGACCTCGGACGGATGAACTCGGTCACTTGTCCTGGGCACATGTGGCATCTTTTGGGACTCAGCCATGCTGCCAACTCTGCGTGGGCTTCCTCTAAGCACAGCTTTGTCATCTTCTAGTGAGCAGGAAAAGTCCAGTCCTGCCTCCTTATAGACCCTTATTTTTCCATCTATCCTAAGGCTGTCTTGCTTTGGTGGAAGTCTTGTTAATGGTGCAGTCAGTCTTCTGGGATCACCCTCGTTTGACAGGTGTCAGGCCCCTGTCCTTCCTGCCCCCGTCCTCAGGTGTCCCTGTCTCAGTGGGATTAGGTTTCCTCAGGCACTGTCATCTGAGACTGCCTGTGTGCTGTGTGCATGCAAGGTTCACACACGTGCCAGGGCTCAGCACAACCCAGGAGTCTTTGGTTATCATCTGCCGCCCTCACCAAGGTCATCCCGAGGTTCCCTACCCCAGGGCTGGGCACCTCCTTGGTGCAGAAAGAGGGACAGAGGGACCAGCAACCAAGCCCATTTGGGAATTAGCCAAGAATGAGAAGGGCCATGCTGCTAAGCCTATTTCAGCAGCTGAGAGCAGAGGGCTAGAGAGGGAGGGGCTGGCTTGGGAGCTGGTTGTATTTTGGGGAGGTTCTGAGACCCACCCTGAGAATGTGAGATAACTGGAATGACTTGGCATCTCACCAACCATTTTCCGGAGATGTGGCTGCAGGCAAGTATTTCTTTGTTTTACCTTTTCTGAGCCTTGATTTTCTCATCTATAAAATAGGGATGATAATAATGTCTATCCTTGAAACAGTTGGGAGAAGAGATTGAAATCGTGATGGTAAAACATTGAGTACTGGAGCCTGGCACACCACAGGTGCTCAATTAATATCAAGTGCTTACCATCCTCCCCCTCCTGCTCCTCATCAAAGTGCCCAGCACAGCTCTAGACACAGAGTAGGTCTGCAATAAGGAGGCCGCATCATTATTTTTAAAGCACTCAGCATGCAGTTGACTCTCAATAACTGGTAGTTCCCTTCCTCTACCATGTGGCAACTCTGTCAATGTTAAACCAAGGCTGGATGAACAAAATGACTCTCTGAAATGTCCTCCTGGCTTTAACATTCTATGATTAAAAAATGAAATAAAATACCATAAAAGTAATGCCTCAATTTCAGGGGGTGGGGTAATGGAAAGTTCAGATGATCACAGCCCAGTGTCCTGTAGAGCCAGGCTAGGCTCTGCCTCCCTGGCGTGCAGGCCTGGCACCCAGCGCAGGACAGTGTGATGCCATGGACAGAACCTGAGACAGGGATAATCCTGGGTTCTGGACTCAACTTGCCACCCAGTTGCTGTGTGATGTTGAATGAATTCCCTAACCTCTCTGGGCCTCACCATCCTGTGGATCAGATAAAAGACTATGCACCCTCAGGGCTGAATCTGGGGAGAACCAGGGGGCAGCTGGGATTGTCAAGAACAGCTGCTAGTTTTATAGACTGTGGCCATTCTGCTTGCCATGAGAGGGACGCTCTTCTCTAGGCTGCAGGGGAGAAGTGGGGGCGGGGGGGACACACTTTCCTTTCTCTCTTTTAGGGTCCACAGAGCCTGGGAAGGGGACCTTGACACTGGGGGGAATTACTAATGAATCAGGGAGTGCCTCTTCCTGCAGATAAGTCCCCACCCCAGTACGGAGGGGCCGGGGCAGGGGACATGTGACATCCCTCCCCAGGACTGTGCCATTCAGAAGAAGCTCCAAGTACCAGGTCAGCCGCACTGAGAACAGCCTAAGTGCCCCAGAGAAGGACAACAGTGCCAGGCCCTGGGAGATGAAGGCACCGAGACAGCAGCCACGCTAACTCACCAATGGCCGTGAGGAACAGCCCCGCCTGGTCAATGGGAATGCTGCCTTCCTCGTCGTAGTAGTTGACGGTGACCTTGATGGGGAGGAGGCACATTGGGATAGAGAGAAAAGAGAGCAGAGATCACAGATCACAAGCAGGAAAACCTGAAGCAACTGCTGTCCCTCACAGCCTGTCAAGCCAATCCTCTCCAAGCATTAGAACCCTCTCCTCCAGGAAGCACTCCTGGGTTGGCGGGCAGCTTCCCTCAGCTAACTGAACTAGACTGTGGACTTCCCTCCTGCTGGCTGAGAGTGCAGTCAGGGTGCCGTCTGCCTTCCTGTGCCACTGTGTGCATTCTGCTGCCTGGTGGGGGGAGGGGGCCCATATCTGCCATGTTGCATGCCTAGTGCTCACTGAGGGAACAGGGCTGATGCTATTTTCTCTGGACCATGTTCAGTGCCATCACTGTGATGGGGCACATGGTAAAGTTCATAATTACAGAACCCAGCAAGGAGACAGTTCTGGTCTCAGCCTCACCCCTTGGACAAATCACCCATAGGCGTTCAGCACCCCATTTTACAGAGAGACCAAGGACACTTGTGACTGTAAGCTCCAACGATTCTGTGGTTCTGAGCCCCTAAACTTTCTATCACTCAGCTGTCTATACTTTTCATCCTTTATGAAACCATCATTCCATGGTCTAACCTCACAACATCCACATGACTACCAAGTACTGGGAATGCGGCTGTTCTGAATGGAGATGTGTTATAAGCTGTAAAACTCACACTAATTTTAAATTTGGTATGGAAAAGGAATATGAACTACCAGCCTGGGCAATACAGTAAGACCTGTCTCTCCAAAAAAAAAAAAAAAAAAAAAAAAAAAAAAAAAAAAATTAGCTGGGCACGATGGCAGGTGCATGGAGTCCCAGCTTCCTAGAATATAAATGACCAGCCTGGGCAATATAGTAAGACCCCTGTCTCTACAGAAAAAAAAAAAAAAAATTAGCTGGGTATCATGGCAGGTGCCTGGAGTCCCAGCCTCCTAGAATACAAACTACCAGCCTGGGCAATATAGTAAGAACCTGTTTCCACCAAAAAAGAAAAAAAAAAAAAAATTAGCCGGGTATGATGGCAGGTGCCTGGAGTCCCAGCTACTTGGGAGGCTGGGGCGGAAGGACTGCTTGAGCCCAGTAGCTTGAGGTTGCAGTGAGCTATGATCGCACCACTACACTCCAGCCTGGGCATCAGAGTGAGATCCTGTCTCTTAAAAACAAACAAACAGGCAAGCGCAGTGGCTCACGCCTGTAATCCCAGCACTTTGGGAGTCCAAGGCGGGTGGATCACAAGGTCAGGAGATTGACACCATCCTGGCTAACACAGTGAAACCCCGTCTCTACTAAAAATACAAAAAAAAAAAAAAAATTAGCTGGGCATGTTGGCAGGCACCTGTAGGCCCAGCTACTCGGGAGGCTGAGGCAGGAGAATGGTGTGAACCTGGGAGGCGGAGCTTGCAGTGAGCCAAGATCATGTCACTGCACTCTAGCCTGGGCGACAGAGTGAGACTGTCTCAAACAAACAAACAAACAAAAAACAACAATTTTGTTAATATTTTTTATATAGATGGCATGTCAAAATGATAATATTTTGATAGATGGGATTAAGTAATATCTATTAAGACAATTAATGTGACCTGTTTCTTTTTGCCTTTTCAATGTGGTTACTGCAGAACTGAAAATGACACATGGCTCACATGCGGTTTCTATGGGACAGGGCTGGTCCAGCCTGCCTCTATCCCGGCATGGCCCCGGGCCCGCGGAGGCTGGACTTCCCGCCGTGGTACCTTGTCACTGCTGGCCTCGGTGCTCGCCTGGCTCATGGTGACCCGCAGGGTGGTGCTGGGCGAGAGAAGCCAGCGTTGCTTGCCATTGGCGGCCACCTCCTCGGCCTCCCCATTGCGCACCACCTCTACCCGCACGCGTTCCGAGTGCTTCAGGCTGAAGGTTTGGGCCCCAGCTGGGGCCGCGCTGTGGGGAGAGATGAGAGAGGGTTAGGGGGAGCCCTGGGGCAGGTGAGATGGGGGAGCTTCAAGAGGAGACTCCTGCTTCCAGCACTTTGGGAGGTCAAAGCCGGAGAATCACTTGAGCCCAGGAGTTTGAGACCAGCCTGGGCAACATAGTGAGATCTTGTCTTTACAGAAATTAAAAAATTAGGTGGGCATGCTGGTACACGCCTGCGGTCCCAACTACTCAGGAGACTGAGGTGGGAGAATTGCTTAAGTCTGGGAGGTTGAGGCTGCAGCAAGCTATGACTGTGCCACTGCACTCCAGCCTGAGCAACAGAGCAAGACCGTGTCTCGTTCTTTCTTCTTCTTTTTTTTTTTTTGTAAGACAGAGTTTTACTCTTGTTTCCCAGATTGGAGTGCAATGGCATGATCTCGGCTCACCACAACCTCTGCCTCCCGGGTTCAAGTGATTCTCCTGCCTCAGCCTTCCGAGTAGCTGGGATTACAGGCGTGCACCACCACACCCAGATAATTTTTGTATTTTTAGTTCAGACGGGGTTTCGCCATGTTGGCCAGGCTGGTCTCGAACTCCTGACCTCAGGTGATCCACTCACCTCAGCCTCCCAAAGTGCTGGGTTTACAGGCGTGAGCCACCCTGGCCAAGGGCAGGCTTCTAATCAAATAGGAGAAGAAAGATGAGAAAGGAGGAGGAGGAGCAGCAAGAGAGGGAGGGATAGGTAGATAGAGATCTCTCTCCATGGACTGACGAAAGATCATGTGAGGACACAGTGACAAGGTGGCCATTTGCAGGCCAGGAAGAAAGCCGTCACCAGAACCGGCCCATGCCGCCACCCTGATCTCGGACTTCCAGCCTCCAGAACTGTGAGAAGATGAATTTGTTTTTAAGCCACCCTGTCCATGGTGTGTTGTTGGCTTAAGGAGAGGTGACAGGAAGGACAGGGGACTAAGGGAGGAAGGTGCTCAGGGCTGGCGGCTTTGCTAAATCCAGCCACTGGTCTGAAGGCCCAAGAGGGCTCAGAGGGACTTAGGTGGGATTCTCGTGGGATTTGTGACTAACACATAGGTGTAAGCCTGTCTCAAAGGCACAGCTGCTATTTTGGGGGCCTGGCGCTTTTGGGCTCCAGGAGTTCTCAACTGCAGCAGGCATCAGAATCATGAGGGGTGCTGTTTAAATCTATAGGGCGTTTTTCTTTGAAGGCTGCAGATCTGTGGATCCCATCTCTGGAGAGGCTGGCCGGCATGGCGGAGGCTGAGGGTGCTGGGGCAGCTGAAGACGGAAACAGTGGCCAGGGTTGAATGACAGGTATAGGCCAGTGGCTGTCAAAGCGCAGCAGCAGTGGCTGGGGCGGCGGCACCTGGAGGTCTGGTCACAACACAGACTGTGGGGCCCCATCTCAGAGCATCCGATTCAGGAGGTCTGGCGTGGATCCCGAGAATCTGCATTTCTAACTTACTTCCAGGAACTGTTGATGCTGCCGATCCCAGTACCACACCTTGAGAACCACTAGTCCAGACAATCAGCACTGTGGACCACTGTTCAGAGCCCTGGGCCGGCCAAAGCCGCGAGCGTGAATCTGTAGAGGCTGCCGGGCAGCGTCTCTCTGACCTGGGCCACAGACTTCAGGGGCTACGGGCAAAGACTACTGGTCTTGTGCTCTGGTAGGAGCATGGGGAAGGACTCGGCAGCCTGTGGCCAGTGCTGGGAGAGGAGCTCAATGAAGACACCCCAAGGTCACTCTGGTTCTTGTCCTGCCCCCTTCCAAACTCCACAGCCTGTCCTGGGATGATGTGAGACTGGACACTTCTTGGTCATGGCCTGCTGCTATCCCCTCTCTGCATCCATCTTTTTTTTTTTATTTTTTATATTTTTAAGGAGGAGTCTCTCTGTGTCACCCAGGCTGGAGTGCAGTGGCATGATCTCAGCTTATTGCAACCTCCATTGCCTTGGTTCAAGCGATTCTCCTGCCTCAGCCTCCAGAGTAGCTGGAATTACAGGTGCCCGCCACCACACCTGGTTAATTTTTGTATTTTTAGTAGAGTTGGGGTTTCACCATGTTGGCCAGGCTGGTCTTGAACACCTGACCTCAGGTGATCCACCTGCCTCAGCCTCCCAAAGAGTTGGGATTACAGACGTGAGCCACCGCGCCTGGCCACATCCATCATTAAGAGGGGTGCAGAGTCTGGACAAAAGCCCTGGACTAAGGGTGCACGTGCAGAGGACCTGGGTTTGAGTCCAGCTTTGCCCCTGACTTGAGGGGGTCTGCACATTCTGAGTGTTCATCTGTTAGTCCTTATGCCTCAGGAGGACTGCCGCCCTCCTGCCCATAGTCCTCTCACTCCTCCTAGGGCTGGGGCCACGTTTTGCTGAGTGGTGTTGCCACGTGGTACCTGCCCTCCTTTGGGTTCTAAGTCCCCTGAGGGTATGGTCCGGCCTCTCCCATCCTCGTTCTTCAGAGTCTAGCACAGGGCTTGGCCCATCATACACACCCAAGGGAAGGGGCAGAGGTGAGTGGGATGGAAGGTGAGCCGCTCCCAAGGAGAGGTGTGAATACACACCCTGGATGCTTTAGGTGGCACAGGGAGGAACAATCTAGAAGACTTATGTGTTTATCAAACACAGTATCTTTTTATGGTGACTGATAAAGTCTTGCTATTTATGGTAATGCTACAAAATCTCTGTTTAAAATAAAGTTATTAAGAAAAATGTGAGTTGGGTTAAAGAAAAGTATTAATAGTGCGACAGGTTGAAGATGATTTTGGCCAAAGCCATGAGAGTCTGGGAAACTGTGGCCACAGGTCTGGGAAGCATTCCTCTCCTGCAAGTCTCAGCTTTGCTCATCAATGTGCTGGGTGGCCTTGGGCCAGGGACTTTCTCTCTCTCAGTTTCATCGAGTGTTAGGTGAGAGGATGGAACCAGAGCAGAGGCAGCTGAGTCCAGAGTGCAGAGAAGAGGTCCTGGGCAAAGGGGTGAGGAAGAAGGCTCTAGAAAGCTGGGGATGGCTGGGCGCAGTGGCTCACACCTGCAACCCCAGCACTTTGGAGGCTGAGGTGGGTGGATCACTTGAGGTCAGGAGTTCAAGACCAGCCTGGTCAACATGGCAAAACCCTATCTTTACTAAAAAAAGTACAAAAATTAGCCGAGCATAGTGGCGTGTGCCTGTAGTCCCAGCTACTCGGGAGGCTGAGGCAGGAGAATCACTTGAACCTGGGAGGTGAAGGTTGCAGTGAGTTGAGATTGTGCCACTGCACTCCAGCCTGGGTGACAGAGTGAGACTCTGTCTGAAAAAAAGAGAAAAAAAAAGAAAGCTTGGGATATCTCTGCTGGATTCCTGCCACTCACCTCCTCCCTGCCTTAACCAGAGCCACTACTACTACTATTTATTTATTTATTTATTTATTTTCTTAAATTGAGACAGAGTCTTGCTTTGTCACTCAGGCTGGAGTGCAGCGGTGCTATCTCGGCTCACTGCAACCTCCACCTCCTAGGTTCAAGTGATTCTCCTGCCTCAGCCTCCCAAGTAGTTGGGACTATAGGCATGCACCACCACGCCTGGCTAATTTTTGTATTTTTAGTAGAGATGGGGTTTCACTATGTTGGCCTGTCTGGTCTTGAACTTCTGACCTCAAATGATCCATTTGCCTTGGCCTCCCAAAGTGCTGCGACTACAGGAGTGAGCCACCACACCTGACCCAGAGCCACCATTATTTCATCTGGTTTTATATATTGAGCTTCTGCACACAATTCTATTTAGGAAAAAATGTTTTACAAGATGATCTCTTAGGACCCTGACTCAGTTACTGTAAGTGATGCTTCCTGCCCACCTTCATTCCTCTGGACCAGTGAGAAACCAAAGGAGGCCTCAGAGGCTCCAGAGTGTTAACGCCCAGCCCACATCGAAGCTCCAGGGCCCCACACCCTCCTATGCCCCAGCACCAGCCCTGTTCTGAGCTGAGCAAACAGCTATTCTTGGAGTGGCTCTGGGCAAAGCAACAAAGGGGCCCATTGTGCCCCTGCAGATCCCGTTGGCTGCCTTCCTGCCCAGGAAGAACCCTTTAGAATCCCTATCGCAGAAAGCAGAAACCCGAGAGCCAGGGGCTTCAGGCACCAGGATTGTCCCTGGAGGCTGCAGGGAGGGGCCCAGGACAGTACTGAGGGAAAGGGAGGGGGCTTGGGGGTGGTTATGACCTTCTTGCTTATTAGAGAGAGGCTAAGGAGAGCATGGATGGAGGGACAGGCTGCCAATCCCTGTGGCCAGGTCTCTTCTGCCTACCAAGGAATCCCAGAACCCAGGACATGGTTACACTCAATGTAGTCTTTGGCAATACATTAATGAATGCACCTGCCCTTCTTGGCTTTGCAAACTGTATTACCCAAGTGATTAAAAAAAAAAAAAAAAAAAAAAACAGAAATCAGGTCATTTGCTTTCTTGAAGATATTCACTGGCTCCTCAGTGCCTGCCCATACAAGAATATCCAAACTCTTCATCCTCATGTTGAACTAGGGGCATTTGGCCATTGGAACTCAGCTTGATTCTCTGGTTTCATTTTCTGTGGTTCCTTCCACCACTTCAACTCCCTGCATTGTTCCATCTCACTGTGCATTTTGACATATGTTGTTCCTTTTACCAGCAAGACTTTCCCCTGACTTCTCTGCCCGGCAAATGTCCATCTCTCCTTGAAGACCTAACTCAATCCATTTGCCCCCACAGTTACTGGCCCTTTAGGCAGTTCACTCCTTGAAGGTAGGGATTGTATCTTCTTGTTTTTTTATTCGTTTGTTTGTTTCAGCACCTGGCCTAGTATGGGCACACCTTAAGTGTAAATGTTTGCTGAAGGAGGGCTGGAGGAGGAAGGACTTACTTATATGGTCATTCATTCACTGAACACTTACAATGTGCCAGGCACAGTTCTAGGCGTTGGGGGGTAGATTGGTGAAAAAGTGAACACCTTCCCTGGGCCCATGGAAAAGACAGACCCTTTTTTTTTGTTTGAGACGGAGTCTCGCTCTGTTGCCCAGGCTGGAGTGCAGTGGCACAATCTCGGCTCACTGCGATCTCCGCCTCCCAGGTTCAAGTGATTCTCCTGCTTCAGCCTCCTGAGTAGCTGGGATTACAGGCGCATGCCACCACGATGCCTGGCTAATTTTTGTATTTTTTAGTAGAGACGGGGTTTCACCATGTTGTCCAGGCTGGTTTGGAGCTCCTGACTTCAAGTGATCTGCCCGCCTCAGCCTCCTAAAGTGCTGGGATTACAGGTGTGAGCCACCGTGCCTGTCCAGAAAAGACAGACTTTCAATGGATTACACGATTACAGCTGTGATAATTGCTATAAAGGAGAGGGAGAGGGTGCCATGAGCCCCCAGTCTGGGGTTCAAAGAGGGATTCCCTGAGAAAGTGGCATTTGAACTAAGGTCCAAACTTTATACTCTAAAGGACAGGTGGGAATTAGTTACACCATTGCAGTGTTGACTGTAAAAAAAAAAAAAAAGAATTAAACCAGAGATTCTTAATTTTAAGTGTGCATTCCCACTACCTACAGGGCCTGCTAAAATACAGGTGAATGGGCCCAGCCCCTGAATCTCTGATCTATCAGCTATGGAGTGGGACCTGAGAAACTGCATTTCTAACAAGCTCCCAGGTGATGTTGATGCTGCTGGTCCAGGGACCACAGTTTGAAAACCACTGAGTTGGACAAGGGAGGAGAGGAAGAGGAGCACAGATTTCCAAGCAACAGGACAGCTTGCTTGATGGCCCGAGGTGGAGGTTAGTCCTGCATGTTTGAGAAGCTGGAAAGAGGGGAGTGTGTCTGGACCTTGTGAGCAAGGGGGAGGGAGAGTGGTGGGAGCAGGGGTTTTAGATAACAGTGAGGAGCTGGCCTTCCTCTGATTGTAGAGGGAAGTCACTGAAGGTTTCTAAGCAGGGGTGGCATGATCAATTTTGCGCTGTAGATAGATCATCCAGGGTGCAGGGTCACCCAGAATGCAGGATGGGGGATGGATTTCAGGAGAGCAACAGAGGAAGTGGGGGAGGGGATGGCTACAGCTGCCCACGTGAGCAATGATGGTGTCTTGGGACCAGACAGTGGCGGTGGAAATAGAAATGGTCACTTGGTGTCAAACAAAGGACATCTGCCCAGCCCCACAATTGCCTCGTGGTCTCTAGGAGCCATGGGTCCTCTCTGGTCTTGGCTCAGTCAGTGGGGAGGGTCACTGGCTTGGCCTTGCAGGGCTGGGGTGGCTCACCAGCCCCAGACTTGAGGGCATGAAGTGCCTGCTCCTCACTGGCATCTGGCTCTCTTAGCTTGCCCGCCTGGCCTGGGCCTCATTAACACCAGCCGGGGCTCATCCCCAGAGTGACCCCAGCTCCTGGCAGCCTGGGTGTGACATCCTGCTATTGGGGCTTTAGAGAAGTCTGGGGGGGGGAGTTGTGGGTGCCAGCCTGGCATGCAACCCCATGGTGAGCAAGAGGCAGGCAAGGACCGGGGGGAGAATGACCTCAGTCCAGACCTCACACCTGGTGCTCGGCTTGGTGATGGCTACAGCCCTGCGGGTGAGCAGCTGCCTTGAACAGGGATCAGTGGAGGCAAACCATGACGTCTGCCTTCAGCCAGCTTCCCTCACCACCTGGTGCATCCAGCTGTCCTGGGCCTCTCATTAGGGAAGAAACAATCTGATCTATAGCTGCTCCTCTCCTCAGAAACCTTCAATGACTCCCTGCTACTCACAGAACAAAGTCCAATGCCTGAACGATGCATTCAAAGCCCGGTTAGAGCTCATCAACCCTCTAGCCTTATACTCCTGGCCACTGAAACTGTGCCCCTTCTGTGTGCCCCAACTTTCCTGCCAGTTATCTCTGGCCCTGAGTAGCATGTTCTTGGTCTCACTCTGAACCCCAGTCCATCCTTCAAGACCCAGCTCAGTTGCCACCTCTTCCAGGAAGTCATCCCTGATCTCATCAGCCAGAATATATCTCTCCTTCCATTTATTGGTGTCTCAAACAACACTTAATAAATGTGGTTCAACATTTTTTTCCCGTAAGTGCTATGAACTCTTTGAGGACAGGGATCAGGTCTCATTATTATTTGTTTTCAAAAGAAACTCAATACTAATACGTAACAACTTACTGAGTATTTACAATTATTATTAATTTTCTAACCACTAGACCACCAGGGAACTGAGTATTCATTATGTCTCAGGGATTGTACCAAGCCCATGGCCTACATGACCTCAGTCCATTCTTTTGATAACCCCATGAGGCCCATTTTACAGATGAGCACACTGAGGCCCGTAGAGGGCAAGCACCCACTTCAAGTCTCAGGGACAGTCATGGCTGAGTGTGAGGAGAACTCAAGCTCTCTGAGACCTGGGCCTGGCTGCCCCCTCCCTGGAAGAGAATTCAAAGTCTGGAGTCTTCCCTAAGGTCCGCCAGGTAGGTGTGTCTGGTGTGGGGCAGAGGGGAGGGTCAGGCCTGGCTCTGAAGAGGACCAAATGAGAGCCCCTTACTTATTTCACAGGTGGGAGTCTGAGACTCAGAGAAAGGACACCAAAGACTGGCTTCCTGTCCTGGGTTCTTGGGTAAATGACAGAGAAGCAGGCCTGGGCCCATCAAAGCCCCTGGGTGCAAGGTCTGGCGTGGCTGGGCAGGAGAGAGCTGCCTTCAAAAACTGCCTCCTCCAAAGTGTAGCAGGTGTGTCTGGCCAGCTAGGGGTGGGCACTGGGGTGAGCCCCTGCCACTGTGCTCCCATCCCAATTCAGGGCCCTGCAGGCAACGAGGGAAGGTCTCAGGGACCCCAGCTATGCAGGGACCGTGGGCCTGGTCCTCCTTAGAACACTCCCAACCCCAGGGAACTAGTCTGAAACCAGAGCCCTGGAGCAGCTCCTGGCAAGGCCTCCCATTTGGGGTTGAGGGCTCTGGGTGCTGTTCTAATTTATGGGCCACCTGACCCGGCCTGAATTCCTCCCACCGTCATTCTCTCAGGAACAAGTGCTGCTCGGGCCAAGCTTGGCCACGTGCCCCTGACCTTCCACAGGCCCATCCAACAGTGCCTGTCCCTTGAGGCTGGGGGTAGGGAGCTCAGCCCCATGACAGGCCAGTCCACAGGCATCACAGGCCACCTTCATTCATTCATTCATTCATTCATTCATCCATCCATCCATCCATCCATCCATCCAGGGAGCCCTTCATTGACTCCAGGGAGGATCACAAACAAGGAGGAGTTATGCCTGAAACACGAGTGCCAGGAGGGCAGCCCAGCAGAGCAAGCAGGGGCCTGGGCTCTGCACCCCACAGTTTACCAGCTGTGCCATCCTGGACAAACATTCCTTCCTTCAGTTTCCCCAGCTGCGAAAAGGGGGCAATAATCGTACCTAACTCATAAAGTTATTGCAAGGTTTAAATACGTAAATTATTAAATGCCCGTGAGATGAGCATGCAAAGTGCTGAGAAGGCTGCTGGGCGCAAAATAAGTGTTCAATAAATGTAAACTAGCAATATTAAGAAACAATGAGACGTTGTGCAAAGAAAAAAATGTAATGAGACAGAAGTTCTCGGGACTCAGGGTAGGGCACCATATGGGGTAGTCAAAGAAAGCTGCCTGGAGGAGGTGACATTGGAGCTGAGACTTGGCTAATGAAAGTCAGGCTTGTGGGGATCTGGTGGATGGTGTTCCAGGCAGAGGGAACAGCAACTGCAAAGGCCCTGAGGTGGGAACGAGCTTGGCGCAGCCAAAGGCTAACAGCATCTACAAAACTAGAGTGGCCGGAATGGAGTGTGTGCTGAGGAATTGCCAGGAGAGGAGATCAGTGAGGTGGGGCCTGGCACACTATGGGGAGGGGAGCCCATAGCACCTCAGGCCCCCATCACGGCAAACTGGATCTCAGACCCTCCTGGCCTTTGTCTTAATGACACTTTTTAAAAAAGCAAATACCCTGTAATCCCAGCACTTTGGGAGGTGGAGGTGGGTGGATCACAAGGTCAGGATATCAAGACCATCCTCGCTAACATGGTGAAACCTCGTCTCTACTAAAAATACAAAAAAATTAGCCGGGCGTGGTGGCGGGCGCCTGTAGTCCAGCTACTCGGAGGCTGAGGCAGGAGAAGGGCGTGAACCCGGGAGGCGGAGCTTGCAGTGAGCTGAGATCCGGCCACTGCACTCCAGCCTGGGCGACAGAACGAGACTCCGTCTCAAAAACAAAACAAAACAAAACAAAACAAAAAAACAAATACATCTGTAGCCCTCACACCAACCAAGAGACAGAAAGTCTGGGAGTGAGTCTGTGCCAAAGTGTCTCGGAGCGCCTGCCTGATACCTTCTTCCTATCTTCTGCCAGCGAGTTATGGGCAAATCATTATTATTTACTTGATATTACTAGCTGACATTTATCTTCTTTCTATCTTCTGCTGGGACAATGGCTGGTCAGCCTCTGCCTTGGGGAATCCCAGGGAAGGGATTCCTCCCACCTCCACCTCACAGACGCAGCTGGAACCAGGAGACTGCTCTGCACAGCAAAGGGACAATGTGTCCCATCATTCCAGTGTCCTGAAGCTCCTGCAGACCTCAGGATCCGGATCCTGGCCCCTGTCCACCAGGGAGGAAAAGAAGAGCCCTGCCTTCTTGGGAACTCTCACTGACAGAGGCATAAGCTGAGGGAGGGACAGATGAAGCCATTCCCAAGGCCCAGCTTGTGGGCAGAGGGTGACCACCCTGCTACCTACTTTACTCCGAGGCTGCCCTCTCTCTAATCCTTCCAGACTCCGGGGGTGTCCATGCCTCCAGGGCTCACAAGAGGTGGGTGGCCAGGATGGAACCAACCTAGGGACTCCCTCTGTGCCCTCTCTCCAACGTCAAGCCCGAATCAGATGGGGACCCAGGCTAGCCCCCTTGAAGACATGGCTTTCGGCTAAAGGGGCCACCGGAGGAGATTGTGTGGGCCAGGTGTACCTGTGCCAAGACTAAGATGAGTACATTTGGGAAGAGCAGAGTAAAGATACTCTTTACTCTGTCTCATCACATTTTTTTCTTTGCACAACTTCTCATTGTTTCTTAATATTATTAGTTTACATTTATTGAACACTTATTTTGTGCCTGGCAGCCTTCTCAGCACTTTGCATGCTCATCTCACGGGCATTTAATAATTCAGATATTTAAACCTTGCAATAACTTCATGAGTTAGGTACGATTATTGCCCCCTTTTCGCAGCTGGGGAAACTGAAGGAAGGAATGTTTGTCCAGGATGGCACAGCTGGTAAACTGTGGGGTGCAGAGCCCAGGCCCCTGCTTGCTCTGCTGGGCTGCCCTCCTGGCACTTGTGAGTATCTTTAACAACAATCACAAAGTACAATTTCTAAGAAACACCCTACTTCCTTCTTTCTGTGTATCTGCTCATTGCTTGCTGGAGACTAGCAGTCAGAATGAGGCTAGGTCAAGGCATCCATCCCCAGAGGGGCCAGTTTTGCTGGGAGAGCATGGGTGGCCCAGAGCACCCCTGCCCTTGGTGACCTGGATGACCCCTCATGGGGCAGCAAAGAGGTCGATTGTTCATCACTGTGACCCTGAGTGTACAACTTCTATTGAACACAAAATCCCTCCTCCTGTTCTCTGATCGACCCTCATTTGGGTCAGTGGAGGCTCAGAGAAGTGAAGTGATTTACTCAAGGTCGCACAGCCCATGGATGGAAGCTGGTAGGGCAGTGCCTGCCAGGACCACAAAGTCTATTGAGGAATGGGGCCGGGGAGGCCCCTGCTGTGTGTCTGGAGGGGAACAGGCTGTGCCAGCATCACAGGAAAGGGAGCCCAGAGCCCCTGGGAAGGGGAGTGGGTGCTGAGGCCGGTTCGCTCACCTTTGTGGCTCAGGAGTGAGGGTCAGGACGCCACTCCCTAATTAACTGGACCCAGCAGCCCCGGGCCTTGTTCCTTGGGGTCTACTTGGAGGCTCTGGGGACATCACTTGGGGTCTTGAGCCAGGACCTGTGTCTGGGCAGCAAAGGACTCCAGGAAGAGTGGAAGGTCAAATGGGAGTTGGTGAAGTCTCTGGGGACAGTGGGCTCATGGCCAGGGTGGAAGAGACACAGGTTGAGAGGGCCGTCCAGTTCAACCTGCTGGTTTTAGGGTCACATAGGACAGAGCAGGAGATAAGAGCATCAGTCCTGAGTCAAACAGACCTGGACCCGAGTCCTGTGTGACACTGGACAAATGGCTCCGTCTCTCTGCACCTTACCTTCCTCATCTGTAAAATGGGATGATCAATGAACCCTCCAGGGTCTATGGTGAGGAAGAAAGGAGGTGGTGGGTTCAGTTCCTAAGTGCCCACTAATACCTCCTCCATCAATACTGACAGTTGCTCTCATTACTACAAGTAATTCGAGTCACAATAGCAATAGCAACTCAAGCTCCTCAGTCCTGGAAGAGGCTTCCTTCCACTGGACCAGTGAGTCCTCAACTGGCTGTGACTTTGCCCCCCTGCCAGGGGACTGCTGGCACTGTCTGGAGACATTTTTGGTTGTCACAGTTTGGGGGTTGCTACTGGCATCTAGGGGACAGAGTTCAGGGATGCCACTAAACATCCCGCTACAATAAAGAAATATCAAGCCCAAAATGCAATAGTGCTGAGATTGAGAAACTCTGCACTAGACCTGTGCTGTCCAGGACGGTGGCCGCCAGCACGGTGGCCAGTAAGCACCTGAGATGCACTCAGTCTACGCTGAGATGTGCTGAAGTGTAAAATGTGCACTGGATTACAAAGACTTAGCATGAAAAAAAGAAGGTAAACCATTTCCTGGATAATTTTTATATCGATTGCATGTTGAAATGATAATATTTTAAAATATTGGGTTAAATAAAATATATTATTAAAATTATGCCTGTTGTTTTAACTTTTAAAAAGATGTGGACTACTAGAGGATTTAAAATGGAATTGTGGTTTTATTGTGGTTCACCCTGGACTTTTCTGGACAGTAGTGGTCTACAGCGCACTGCCCCTCTCTATGGTGGCAGAGAATCTTAAGTGCTGGTGGGGTGAGGGTCTTTGTGGTCATTGAGACAGGACAAGGGGAATCGTCACACTGCTGCCCCGTGCTAGAGGGAGGCTGAGTCCACATCTGCCCCACTGCCTGCCCCTACCCCAGCTGGGCCTCTCTTTGCCAGGATAGAGCGATGGCAGGGGGCCTGAGCAGGAACCCTCCTTTGCTCCCCACCCCCGACTGGGAGGATCATGCCAGTCTTTCATGCTGCACCAACCATGCTCCAGCAAATAAACAGGTGGGTATGGTGACAGCTGAGGCTTAGAGACCTGAGCACTCTGGCTCCGTGCCCACTCCCTAGCGGCGCCAGCTCAGGGCTGGGGGTGGGGAAGGCAGGGGAGCTCTTCCAGCCCACCGGTGCCCCTACCACCCTCCACTGCTGTGTTCTTGTCCTCAGAGACCACCCAGTCCGCCTCTGAGGTTTACATGGGGGACAACTGAAGCCCAGGCCCAGGGGGAGGCAGAGGTTGAGGCCAGGGGCAGAGGCGTGGGGCGGGTCCCTGATCCCGGGGCTTGGAGGTATCAGCGTGGCCAGTGCCTCTGCAGAGGTGGCAGGAGACTGGTTGGGCAGGTGGGAGGGCTGTCAGGGCTGTGTGGGGAGACACATGATGGCTTCGGGGGGTCTGGGAGAGGAAGGGTGCTCCAAGTGTCAGGATGATTGGGGAGCTACAAACCATGATGGTGCCGCTGTGTGAGTTCAGCTTGAGGCAGAGAGAGGATAGGGGACCCATCTGGTGTCAGCACAGGGCCCCACCTCAGAGTCCTGCATGCCCCCTGCCACCAGCACTGACCCCTCCAACCCTAGCAATGGGAGCGTTTTAAATACTTGGAATAGAGGGGGGCGGATCAAACCCCAGCATAACCCCAGCCCTTCATTCACACCAGCCACACCTTTCCAAGGCCCTGTCCCATGTACTCAGGGAGACAGATCATTGGACTTGGCCGCTTACTGGGATTTGGGGGGAGTGGTAGGGCCCTGCCCTATCTTCAGCTGTCTCAGACATCCCACACTCAACCAAGTTCTTGGACAGAGAGAAGGGGAGGGAGCAGAATTCGGAATCAGGATCCTTTTCCAACAAAGTACCCCACTATACACCCTAAGTCCCTGTTGTCAGCTGGGTGGAATATGGTCCCTCTGCGGTCTCAGAATGAACTCAGGGGAAGGCATCTGGGGACACGGAGCTCAGGGCCAGTGCCTGGGGACAAGCAACCTCCAGCAGCCCCCACTGGGCGAAATCGGAGCCTGAGTAACCTCCAGGGCCAGATTCAGCCTCAGGGCAGCTCCCTTCGGGTCCTGCCCCAGTCCCGGGCAAGTCTCCGCGGGAGCTCCGCTGAACTGGGAGTGGGAAGCAGGAGAGGGGCTGGGATGAGGTGGGTCCGAGGGGAAGTGATGTGCGGAGGGGAAGTGAAAGGGGAGAGGACGGCGGGGAAGCTGAAGGGGTGTGAGGTCCCCCGGGAGAAGAACTGGAGAGGGCCAGACGGAGGGTCACGGGTGAAAGGGAGGGTCTGCGAAAGGGGTCGTGAGGGAGGTGGGGCTGAGGCCGTGTTAGGGGGTCTAGGAGAGTCTCAGGGTTTCAGGAAGGTGGACACAAGGTTCAGGGGTTGTCAGGTTTCTGGATGAGGTTCTTAGGATTTCTGGGCGCGGGGGCCTCTGGATTAGGGACAACTCGGGCTGGACAAAGGCAGTCCATGTCCCCGAGTATGAGCGCGTCTCAGGATTTCTGGGCGCGAGATCTCCGCCCGGGCACCACGGTGGGCCGGCTCACCTGTAGACATCGGTCCAGAGGTAGGTGCCCAGCACGTACACCGCCTCCACGCGGCTCCCGTACTGCAGCCGCACGGTCCGCTCGCGCAGCATCCTCCGCGCCGCAGTGCCCGCGCTCGCTGGCCCGGGGCGGCCGGTAGTACCTGCAGCAGGTGCGCCTTCTCCAGCAGCCTGCGCCCCACGGCTGGGCTTGCAACCTTATCCAGTGGCCGGTGGGCGGGGCGGCCCGCCCCAGTCCTCTCGCAGTGGGCTGCGGGCCTGTCGGTCAAGCGTGGTCCCGCCCCTAACTCGTCCCGCCCCGCTGCGGTCGTGGTGGAGTCATCAGGGACCACTTTTGTGCTTGTTTGTTCATTCCTTCATTCAACAAACTTTCGGTGGGCGCCCAGGTGTTGGGCGCCAGGACGCGGGGCCCTGGTTCCCCTCCGGACGCCCTGGCCCAGTGGGGCAGGAAATGCAAATGTGGGAGCACAAAGAGGGTGCCCTAACTCAGCCTGGGGGCCAGGAAGCCTTCCCAGAGAAGAGGATCCCCCGAGCCTTCTTAAAGGAGGCGTTTGCAAACTGAAGGCGAGGAGAGGGAGCCGCCTGTGTAAATCTGGGTACAGCCCGATACCCACGCCCGCCAACAGTCAGATGGACCTCACCATAGGAAAAATGGGAAGCGGTGGGGATGGGGAACCCGGCAGCTGACAGGGACCAGGACGCCAATCCAAGGCATTAGAGGGTGGGAGTGGGAGCTTGGAGTGGCTGCCTCAGCAAGCCGCGGTCGGGTGTGCTCGTGAAATGGGTCTTTCGGGCTGCCGGCTGCTCCTGGACAGGAGGCTGGGCTGGGGATGGGCAAGGAAGCCCCTGGCTGTGGCTAGAGCTGGAGAGGTGGGGATTGATCCGGCCACTGCTTATGGACTGGGATTTTGGTGACACCTGGTGACTGACAGGATGTGTGGGTTGAGGGAAAGGGGAGGGGTAGCAATTAGGGCCCCAGTTCTGGCCTGGGCCACCAAGGGAAGGGGGGTGCCACACAGAGGTCATCGTGTGTCCCATAGAGGCAGAGATGTAGAATGACAATCAGTGCAGGCCTCAGCCAGCCCCACCCGCGTTCCAGCCCTTCCCCTCCGACCCAATCAGAGCGCTGTTCAGACACATACATCAGGCCTGCATGAGGAAGTGGTCTTTGGTAGCTGAGGACAGAAACTGAGGGTGGGTGGGCAGAGGCTGTGGGAGGGAAGGAGTGGGGCAGAGGGGATGCATGTTTGGGAAGGAGTTAGGGCTGATGGAAGATGGAGCTCCAGGAAGGGGTGCCCCCAGACAAGAGGGGTGAGGCCCACAAGTGCCCAGTGCAGACACACCCAGCCCTTGGACTCCAACCTTCTCCCTGAGGCGGCCCAAATTAGGAGATGGTGAAGAGCCCAGCTGCTTCTGAGTGGCAGGAATTTGGCAGGAATGTGAGTGGGGAAGAGGGAAGGCCTGAATTTTAGCCAGGAGGTCATTTGTCCCCCAAAGGCACAGCACACAGACCCAGGGACGGGCCAGTAACTTTTTTTTTTTTTTTGAGACATAATTTTGCTCTTGTTGCCCAGGCTGGAGGACAATGGTGCCATATCAGCTCATTGCAACCTCTGCCTCCCAGGTTTAATTGATTCTCCTGCCTCAGCCTCCCAAGTAGCTGGGATTACAGGCATGCACCACCACACCCGGCTAATTTTGTATTTTTAGTAGAGACGGGGTTTCTCCGTGTTGGCCAGGCTGGTTTCAAATTCCTGACCTCAGGTGATCCACCCACCTCGGCCTCCCAAAGTGCTGGGATTACAGGTGTGAGCCACAGCGCCCGGCTGAAGCCAGTAACTTCTGATGAGCTCCAGGCACCGGCTGAGCACATCCTCCAATCAGGAGGAGTCTCTTGGGGGCCACCTGCCAAACTGGGACAAAACTTGTGTGGCTTGGAGAGACTTTGAGGTGCCCCCAGAGGTGAGCTCGTGTCTGGGCACCCCTCTGCCACGAGTGACTTTGGAGCCCTTGCTGTGCAGCAGATAATGGACACCCACTAGGGTTCTTACATTCCTGGGGTTCTTTCATTTCACTCACGGGGAGATTGGGGCCAGAGTGGGGGAGGACACTGTGCCCCCACTGACGGAGACCCCGGGAGGCTAATAACAGGACATTGCGCAAGGTAGTGATAACATCGGACCGCAATACCCAGGAGAGCAGGAGTAAGAGCGGGTGCTTACTGTGTTCTTTCTGTGGGTCAGGAACTGTTCCAAGCGGCGCTTTTCATGTGTTAGAGTTAGATCACTGAACCCTCCCAGTAACTCCGCCACTTTACAGATGAAGGAAGTGAGCTGTGAGCAGGTGGGGGAATCGACTCTGGGTTGCAGAGCTCCTAAGAGTGGCAGAGGGAGGAACTTGCAGAGCCACTGGGGTGGAGGCAGGGGCAAGGCCGAGTGAGGGGCAGGGGCAGAATGTTGTCCATGCTTTGCAGATGAGGAAGTCGCAGTTCTAGGCCCAGCTCGCTTTTGTGCAGCCTCGAGACATGTACCTTGCCATTCGGAACCCCATTTTCTGCCTCTGTGAAATAACTGATTCCTCAGCACGGTGTAAGGACGGTATTAAATGAGATAACAAGGCGCAGAAAATACTAGCACGGAGCCTGGCACAAGGCTCTAGAAATGAAGCCCCTTCCCTTTAAAAACTCAACTCAGACCTGGCCACTCACACTCAGGGCTCCTGCCTGGGCTCAGGTCATGATGTTGGGCCCAGAGCCTGGTGGATGAGACAGGAGTTTCCTGGTGCCCAGAGGTTTAAAATAGCTGAAGTGGTCACAGCTGTTGGTGGATTCAGGGCCGGAGGTCGCAGGCATCACGGCTGCTCCCCGCTCTCCCCTGGGGTCCGGAAGAGCCACAAAGCATCTCACGGTGTCTTTTGGGGACTTAGCTCAGGCCGGTTCCTGGCACTGACCTGCACCCACCCCTCCAACACCCGCCCCTGCCAAGCCTGTGGGCAGAGTGCCTGGGCTAGGAGGGGCTCTGCTGAGCTGTTTTTTGTTAGGTTCCTTTACTGGGTGTGGGGTCTCTGTGCCAGGCCTTGGGGGAACCTGGGAAGCCACTCAAACTTCAACAGGCCTGCTTTGAGGAAACTAACAGCTCACCGAGAGCACTATACATACAATAATTTAAAAAGAAAGAAATGCACAAGTATTACCTGGTCATTGTGGAAAAGTTAAAAAAACAAAAAAACAAAAAAACCAAAAACCATGATCACCCATGACCCTGGTAGCACAGATCAGTCTGAATCTGTCTGAGTATGATCTGGCTGGGCTGCCCACAGGCTGCTGTGGGTGAACACACTTCCTGAGCCCTTGTGCCATGCCAGGAGCTGTTCTGAGCCCATTCACACACACATCTCAACCTATTTAATCCTCACGACAGCCCTATGAGGTGGGAGCTATTATTATCTTCCATTTGCACAGAGGCACCAACCAGGCTGGCAGTGAAGAGCGTGGACTTTGGCCTTGGTGGACCTGGGGTCAAGTCTGGCTCTGTCCCTCACTAGCTGGGGGCCTCTCTGTTTCTTCTTCTATAAAGGAGATGCTAGGAATTGTTATAAGGAACAAGGAATAACAAGATGATACCCAGTAAAGTACTGCGCATCGTGGCCTGGCACAGACCCAAGTTCCAATAGATGGTAGTTATTTCCTATGCGCATATAGTTATTTTAAGTTTTTGTAAACCTGGGCTTCTGACTACATGCTGTTTTATAACACACTTCAAAGCTTCTACAACGTGAGAGGCTGGGCTGGCTGTGGCCAGGTCACACAGAACATTGTAAGTCGTGGAAAAGGCTTTTGGGCTTTCTCTTTATGGGGTCATGGGGGAAGCCTGGGAAGGACTTTGGAAGGTGTCAACGGCACGATGTGTACTTTAGGAAAATCACTGTGGCTGCTGTGGGCAGCTAAATTTGACAAGAATTCTGGCAGGAGACCAGAGAAAGGAGGGGGTCGGGGTCTGGGCCATGGATCCCCAAAGCAATCCCTCTGTGGCCAGGGACCGCCCCAACCCCTGACTCTGTACCATGGGGACCTGCAGGCGTACCCTCAAGAGCAGATCCCCATAACCCTGGCCCTGCCTGGCCCCCTCACACTCCCTTTCCCCTGGCAAAGCCCACCCTTTGGTTTCACTCCCTTGAGAAGAGTCTCTGGGATGGGGGCATTGATTCAACCTCTGCCTCAGCTCTTGGTCCCGAGAGACATCGAGCTCAGAGGGAGGGAAGGGCTGGAGTGCTCCATTGTTCTAATACTGTGTGAGTTCAGAATGAGGAAGTCGTGTCCGTTCTGCATGCTGCTGTGGCTGTACCCCACCCGGGGGTACATTTATATATGCAGAGAGAGAGAGAGAGAGAGAGAGAGAGAGAGAGAGAGAGATTTATTTTAAGAAATTGGCTCACATGATTGCGGGGGCTGGCAAGCCTGAAATTTTGTAGAGTTGGCCAGTCAGAAATGGGGGAAGAATTGATGTCACGGTCTTGAGACTGAATCTACAGGTTGGAAACAACACGGTTTCTATGTTGCATTCTGGAGGCTGAATTGCCTCTTCTTTGGGAAACCTCAGTCTTTGCTCTTAAGGCCTTCAACTGATTGGATGAGGCCCACCAACATGTTGGAGTGCAATCTACTTTACTCAAAGTCTACTGATTTAAACGTTTATCACATCTGAGAAATATCTTCACAGCAACTGATTCAGACTGGTGTTTGACTAGATGATGGGGTGCCATAGCCTGGCCAACTCTACACAGAAAATTAACCATCACCACGCTGAAAGGTGGGCTAAGGCTTTCATTCATTAGGTCGTCATTTATGGAGCATTTATTTCCTGCCTGGCACCTGTGCTAAGCACTTTGTGTGTGTTATCCCATTGAATTCTTGCTACAATCCCAGAAGTAAGTATTTTTACTACCCTTATTTTACACATCCAAGGGTAAGATGACTTGTCCAGACCAGGATTCTATCATTAGTCAGTGAAGCAAAGCTAGAAAGGTGAATTCTGGAGAAGATGTAATAAACCAGTTGTCTGAAGGGCTGCCAGGTGGCCAGAGTAAGCCCGGGAGGTCCTAGACCCATTTTTTCCAACATGTAGCCACTGCCACACGAGGTTCATGTGGCTAATCCTAACTGACACGTGCTGTAGGTGTAAAACATTGGTCCCCAACCTTTTTGGCACCAGGGACCTGTTTTGTGGAAGACAGGTTTTCCATGGATGGGGGTGGGGATGGTTTCCGGATGATTCAAGCTCATTACATTTCTCGTGCACTTTATTTCTATTATTATTACATTGTAATACATAATGAAGCAATTCTACAATTCACCGTAATATAGAATCACTGGGAGTCCTGAGCTTGTTTTCCTGCAACTAGACGGTCCCATGTGGGGATGATGGGAGACAGTGACAGGTCATGAGGCATTAGATTCTCATCAGGAGCATGCAACCTAGATCCCTCGCATGTGCAGTTCGCAATAGAGTTTGTGCTCCTATGAGAATCTAAAGACAAAGCTCTCCTTGCTAGCCCACCGCTCACCTCCTGCTGTGTGCCCGGTTCCTAACAGGCCACAGACCAGTAATGGTCCATAGCCCGGGGGTTGGGGACCCCTGGTGTAAAATACACACAGGTTTCAAGGAGTTAGAAAGAGAAAAAGAAGGTAATTTTAAAAATAATTGACTCCATGTTGGAATGATAATATGGTGAATGTATTTCATTAAATGCAAATGTATTATTAGCTGGATGTGGTGGCTCACGCCTGTAATCCCAACACTTTGGGAGGCTGAGGAGGGAGGATCACTTACATTCAGGAGTTTGAGATGAGCCTGGACAACATAGCAAGACCCCACCTCTACAAAAAAAATTAAAAATTAGCCAGGCATGGTGGTGCACCCCGTACTCCCAGCTACTCAGGAGGCCAAGGTGGGGGGAATCTCTCGAGCCCAGGAGGTTGAGGCTGCAAGTGAGAAGTGACTGTGCCACTGCACGCCAGCCTGGGCGACAGCAAGAGCCTGTCTCAAACAAACAAACATCAAAAAGCCCAAAGACGTATTGTTAAAATTAATTGTATCTGTTTATTTCAGCTTTAAAAAAGATGTGGTTACTAGAAAATGTGGTTAACTGTGAGGCACACATTTGTGGTTGGCACCATTTTTCTTTCTCTTTTTCTTTTCTTTCTTTCTTTTTTTTTTTTTTTTTTTTTTTTTTTGTTTTTTTGAGACAGGGTCTTGCCCTGTCACCTAGGCTGGAATGCAGTGGCATGATCTTGCGTCACTGCAACCCCCGCCTCCTGGGTTTAAGCGATTCTCATGCCTCAGCCTCTGGAGTAGCTGGGACTACAGGCACGCGCCCCTGTGCTCGGCTAATTTTTGTATTTTTAGTAGAGACAGGGTTTCGCCATGTTGGCCAGGCTGGTCTCGAACTCCTGACTTCAAGTAATCCGTCCACCTCAGCCTTCCAAACTGCTGGGATTACAGGTGTGAGCCACTACACCCGGCTGGTTTGCATCATTTTTCTATAGGTGGTGCAGATCCAGACGCCTCTAAACGGTTAGGCAGGGACTTGTTCATGATTTTTCTGGGTCGAGCCTGGGCACAGCTGGGCACAGTAGATAAATATTTGGTGAAGAGAGTGGAATTGCTTCAGAGTTCCCAGAGGGCAGCAGTGGGGTTAGAGCAAGAGTTAAAAACAAGTAACACACGAAGGCCTCAAGAGGCGGAGACCA
Source organism: Macaca thibetana thibetana (assembly GCF_024542745.1). Taxonomy (NCBI): domain Eukaryota; kingdom Metazoa; phylum Chordata; class Mammalia; order Primates; family Cercopithecidae; genus Macaca; species Macaca thibetana. The sequence goes on along the minus strand of NC_065578.1, from coordinate 17,165,578 downwards.
CAAGGTGGCGCCAGATCCCCATCTTGGAAGCAGGGAGGAGGCGCTGGCCGGCCTGAGCCCGAGAGATTGGAATGCCTCCGCCTCTGTCCCACCCTACTCAGCACCTTCCTTCAGCTTTTGGGACTCTCTTTGTCCTGATGGTTTGGGTCAGAATTCAGGGGCCACCTTTGTGTGAGGTCAGTGGCAGGTCCCTTAGAGTGGGAACTTCTCGCTGGACAGAGGGGCAACTGAAGCCCCGAGAAGGATGAGTGGGGCCCAAAGAGGGGCAGTGCCCGGCCCAAGGGCGCAGAGCCAGTTGGTAAAAGAGGGAGGTCTTTTGTGTTTCATCCTTCAGGCCTGTCCTGTTACCTCAATGCCTTTGTCTTGTGAGCCTGGGTCGTTGATTCAATTTTAAAAAACACTTAATAAACAAATCACAGAGTCAGGTGCTGTGTGGCAGGCGTGGGGACATAGGTCCATCCTTATGAGCAACCTAGTGGGAACAAAAAACATGCACGGCTGCTCACACACACATGCACACAAACACGTGCACACACGCACACTTGCACACATGCACACACACATACCCTTGTGTAGGAAGAACACCACGCAGTCATTTACAACCACATTGGAAGAAGGCGCTATGATCATTTCTGCCATACCCCATGAGGTGGTCACATTTTCCATCTCTAGAATCGGTCCACCTGGATTGATATCCTAGCCCTTCCTGGCTTAGGAGACCTTGGACAAGTCATCTCACTTGAGTCTCAGTTTTCTCATCTGTGAAATGGGAGTTAATTATGACACCTCCTTCCCAGGTGGTTGTGAGGTTTAAACAAGATAATAGGCCGGGCGTGGTGACTCACACCTGTAATGCCAGCACTTTGGGCGGCCGAGGCAGGCGGATCACGAGGTCAGGAGATCGAGACCATCCTGGCTAACATGGTGAAACCCCCGTCTCTACTAAAAATACAAAAAAAATTAGCCAGATGTAGTGGTGGACGCCTGTAGTCCCAGCTACTCGGGAGGCTGAGGCAGGAGAATGGCGTGAACCTGGCAGGTGGAACTTGCAGTGAGCCGAGATCGCACCACTGCACTCCAGCTGGGGCGACAGAGCGAGACTCCATCTCAAAAAAAAAAAAAATAGGCTGGGTACGGTGGCTCACGCCTGTAATCCCACTATTTTGGGAGGCTGAGGAGGATTGCTTGAGCCCAGGGGCTTGAGACCTGCCTGGGCAACGTAGCAAAACCCTGTCTCTATGAAAAATACAAAAATTACCTGGGCGTGATGGCATGTGCCTGCAGTCCCAGCTACTCAGGAGGCTGAGGTGGGTGGATCGCTTGAGCCCATGGAGGTTGCAGTGAGCCAAGATGGTGCCACTGCACTCCAGCCTGGGTGATAGAGCAAAACCCTGTCTCGAAACAAACAAACAAGATAATACAGAGACAGGGTCAAGCACATAGAAAACGCTCGGTCCATCCAGTCTGTGGTTTTAACGGCCCTTACTCAAGGCTGCTGGTGGACAGGGCGGCAGCAAAGGCGTCAACTAAATGCCCATGAGGGGCCTTGTGGGGTGGCTCATGGCTATAATCCTAGCACTTGGGAGGCTGAGGCAGGAGGATCACTTGAGCTCAGGAATTCAAAACCAGCCTGGGCAACATAGACCCCATCCCTTAAAAAAATTTAAATACCAGGGAAGGAATGTATGAGTATCTGGGTGTGGGTTCCCCCGACACAGATCCTGAGACAGAAATTCAGCATAAATTGTTCATTTGAGAGTCAGTCCCAGGAAATATTGATAGTGGACTGAGGAATTGAGACAGTAGAGATTAGGGAGTCGACAAAGAGTGCAGTGTCAAGTGATTGAGGGCCATAGGCAACTGGAGCTTGATCCCACTGGGGGTCTCTGGGAGACTGTGGAAAAAGAAACTTAGAGTTATTGCAGTGAGGAGTGAGGGAGCTGGGGTATTTATCCTCCACCAGTCATGTGTCCAGGGCTGTGCTTGGATGGGGTGGGGTGGAGTATTTCCCCCGCACTTCAGGTCTGTTCCCCACAGGTAGAGAAAACCTTCAGGCAGAGATGCCAATGCTGTCCGGAGTCAGGCTCTTGTGCAGTCTTGGCTTCAACAGAAGAGGAAAGGTTAATACTAGCTAAGGCAAGAAGGGAAGGCTTCATGGAAGAGGTGGCCTTTGAGCTCCCCTTTGAAGAACAGGTAGGAGTTTGACAAGCAGAGGTAGGGGAAGGACGTTCCTGGCAGGAGGCAGAGCTCAGCCAAGTGAGGGGAGTGTGGAAGCTCAGGGGGCATGTGGGGTAAATTGTAGGAGGAGATTTTGGGTATAAGACCAAGAAAATAGTCTGGGGCTAAGCCGTGGGGGCCTTCAGTGCCAGGCCACAGAGCATTCGACTGGGTTCTGTGGAAGGAGAGAGCCATGAAAGGGAGGAACCCCTGAGTGTTGGTGAGAATGGGTTTCAGGGATTCTGAGAGCAGGTGGGAGGCTGTGCTCTAGGTGACAAGTGAAGAGGCCCTGATGGGATGGGACAATAGGACTGGCCTTTGAGAGAGGCAAACTGAAAGTTAAGGAATTTTCTGGGGCAGATTCTAGAGATCTTGGAACGTGGAGGCTTCTCTGCCCTTCCCCTATTTAGAAGCCTCAGATGAGCTCCTCCCTGAGCAATGGGCATGGCTGTGCATACACGCAGCTTCCAGCAGGAGACGCCAGGAGCAAAGGCACCTGGCGCAACCTCTCAGAGCTTAAGGAAGGAAGGAAAAAGGGGCTCACTCTGAGGAAGTAATGACCCGGATCCCATTCTTTGTCAGGGCAGGGAGCTTCAGGTCTAACAGGACGCAGTGGAGAACCCTGGAGCTGCATTTGAATCCTAGCGCTGCCTTTTCCTGTCTGTGCCTTGATGCTCCCATCTATAAAATGGGGGTGATGAAAGTACTTTCTTCCTGTGATCGTTTTAAGAACGAAATGAGATGATGCATATAAAGCCCTAGCACGTAGTAGGTGCTTAGAAAAGGGTCGGCGTTGGTTTGCTGCTGTTGTTATTGGTGGGCAGGAACTGAAAACAGGCATTACCCATGCTGGCTGAAGCCAGCCTGGTCTGTCTGGAGAGAAACAAGTCACTAGGGCCTGGCTTGATGATGTCTGGTCTATTCAGACCTTGTGGTGACCCTAAGTCTCTGGGCAAGTGGGAGGGGGAAACCTGCTCTTAATTTTCATGGCCATCGTTACATGACTGTGAGTGCTGATTTTTGGCACCCTTGAGGCTTGAGGCTTTTGTGTCAAGAATGGATTATCAGTCTCCTTTGGTTTTTGGCTGGGAGCAGTGGCTCATGCCTATAATCCCAGCACTGTGGGAGGCGGAGGCAGGCAGATCGCTTGAGTTCAGGAGTTGGAGACCAGCGTGGGCAATATGGTGAAACCCCATCTCTAACAAAAATGCAAAAACATTAGCCGGTCGTGTTGGTGTATGCCTGTGATCCCAGCTACTCCAGAGGTTGAGGTGGGAAGATTGCTTGAGCCTGGGAGGTAGAGGTTGCAGTGAGCCGAGGTCGGCCACCACACTCCAGCCTGGATGACAGAGTGAGACCCTGTCTCAAAAAAAAAAAACAAAAAAAAAAGGATCTCCTTTGGTTTTCAAAAATTATTATTCCACTTACTGTCATTTCAAATTCAACAATCCCACTTTAGCTTTGAGTTCAGGTTAAAAATCTTCTCTTATGGACAAATTCCATGTTTTTTCTTTTATTTGCTAGAGATGGAGTCTCACTATGTTGCTGGTCTTGAACTCCTAGGCTCAAACAATTCTCCCACCTCAGCCTCCCAAAGTGCTGGGATTACAGGCATGAGCCGCTGTGCCTGGCCTATATGATTCCACTTCAATGAGGTGCCTACAATAGTCAGATTCACAGGGACAGAAAGTAGAAAGGAGGTTGCCCTGGGGGCTGCAGAGAGAGGGGAATGGCAAATTGTCATTTAGTGGGCATAGAATTCTAGTTTTGCAAGATGAAAAGAGTCTTGGAGATTGGCTACATTTAACAACGTGAACGTACTTAACACTGCTGAACTACACACTTACAAATGGCTTAGATGGCACATTGTACTTTAAAATTTTTTTTTTTTTTTTTTTTTTTTTTTTTTTTTTTTTTTGAGACGGAGTCTCGCTCTATCGCCCAGGCTGGAGTGCAGTGGCCTGATCTCAGCTCACTGCAAGCTCCGCCTCCCGGGTTCACGCCATTCTCCTGCCTCAGCCTCCCGAGTAGCTGGGACCACAGGCGCCCGCCAGCTCGCCCGGCTAGTTTTTTGTATTTTTTAGTAGAGACGGGGTTTCACTGTGTTAGCCAGGATGGTCTCGATCTCCTGACCTTGTGATCCACCCGTCTCGGCCTCCCAAAGTGCTGGGATTACAGGCTTGAGCCACCGCGCCCGGCCCAAAAATTATTATTAAATTATTAAAATGCCTCAACTGAATATTTGGTTCCATTTATAATCTTGGCGAATTAAACATGCATGAAAATATAATGTAAAAGCTGTCGGAACCCCCCAAGACACTTCAGCCTTGAGAGAGCTGTGACAGATCTGAGTCATGTGCCTCTTGTTCCTCAGATTGTAGATGAACTCGCTTTCTTATTTTTCTTGTTCTGTTCAATGACTGGAGAGAATTAAAGAATGTCAGGGACAAACCCCTCCTACCTTCTTAATTAATGACCCTGTGACTCATCCACTTCCCTTTTGTTGTCCTGCTCTGCGTGGAACAGATGCCAGGAAACGCATAGCTATCATACCCTTCACAAAAAATGTGAAATGTACCCTCCCCGAAAAGAAACACTGCCCATAACCAGTCAAATGGCTGTAACTGTGCACCAGCCTTGTAGGAAAAATGCTGTAATCCGGCTAAAAATTCCTCTGTCCCTGCCTCTATAAATGAAACTGTCACTTCCCTACTTCGGAATGCTGAGTTCATTACTTTGGAGTTGGGGTATTTGGGTGGCCATCCTCACACCTTGTGCTTGAATAAACTCTATTTTGTTTTATTTTAGTGTTTTTTACATTTTATTTTATTATTATGATTTTTTGAGACAGGGTCTCACTCTGTTGCCCAGGCTGGTGTGCAGTGGCACAATCACGGTTCGCTACAGCCTCAACCTTCTGGGCTCAAGCAGTCCTCGCACCTCAGCCTCAGTAGCTGGGACTACAGGTGTGGGCCACCACACCTGGCTAATTTTTAAAAGTTTTTGTAGAGACGGTGTCCCACTACGTTGCCCAGGATGGTCTCAAAGTCCTGGACTCAAGGGATCCACTCACATTCAGCTTCCCAAAGTGCTAGGATTATTGGTGTGAGCCGCTGTGCCTGGCCTAAACTCTTTTTAAATTATACTCTGACGCTCTTGGTTATTTCAGGTTGACACATATTTAAACATTTTTAACTGCATGTATACATTTAATATATTCAATTTCTTTTTAAAATACTTCAGTTGCCTTAATAACAAACACAACGTTCTCAAGCACTTAAATTATTCTTAGAAATCTGGTAACGTATGCTTATCATGAATTTAAATTTTTATAACTTTTTAACACTTCTGACAAACATAGTAAGATTTCAACTTAAAATATCGCAAGTCTAAATCAATCAATGATTCATTTGTGCATTTTACTTTATTTTTGAGATGGAGTCTCACTCTGTCACCCAGACTGGAGTGCAGTGGCACGATCTCGGCTCACTGCAACCTCCGTCTCCCAGGTTCAAGTGATTCTCCTCTGTCAGCCTCCCAAGTAGCTGGGATTATAGGCATCCACTACCACACCTGGCTAATTTTTGTATTTTTAGTAAAGACAGGATTTTACCGTGTTGGCCAGGCTGGTCTCGAACTCCTGACCTCAGGTGATAAGCCTGCCTCAGCCTCCCAACGTGCTGGGATTACAGGCGTGAGCCACTGTGCCTGGCTTCATTTGTGCATTTTAAATTAAAACCTTAAGACTGACCTTTTATTCACACAGACTAGGGGTGTGCAATCTTTTGCCTTCCCTGGGTCACATTGGAAGGGGAAGCATTGTCTTGGGCCACACATAAAATACAAATACACTAACACTAACAATAGCTGATGAGCTAAAAAAAAAAAAAAGAATTGCAAAAACAAAAATCTCATAATGTTTTAAGAAAGTTTGCGAATTTGTGTTGGGCCGCATTTAAAACCACAGCTGCATCCAAAGCCACTGGCCAAGGGTTGGACAAGCTTAACATAGCCCATATTCTCTTAAATATTAAAAACATTTCAAATTCCAAAGTTGAAATTGTTTGATTCTCTGCATCATTTCTTTACTCAATTCTTGTCAAGCTTAAAAAATGAGAGCCTGCTAAGGCAATGATGTTGTCACACCAAGAAAATTTCGAGATTAGTTTTCCAACCCATTTTTGGAGTTCCTACCTCCTCTAAGATTCCTTAATGTCCACGGAAACTTCAGGCTTGGATGGAGGTTTTGTCCAAGGTCTTGATAGGACACAAGTCCTATTGTTAGTCATTTAAACAGGATTTCCCATAACCTAAAAAGGGCCGAGACGTAGCCTGTGTCGCCAGGCTTCGGCATATGCATTTCTTATTTCTTAAGTCAGATTTGGGGCTAAGTAATACCGTCCCAGGTGGCTTCACCACTAGTTTGGATTCAGTTGGTGTTTTAGTCCACTTGGCATTATAGGAATACCTGAGGCTGGGTAACTGATAATGAAAAGAGGTTTATTTGGCTCATAGTTCTGCAAGCTGTATAAGAAGTGTTATGCCTGGATGACCCAGGCTTGGCAAAATACTAAAAGCAAGAAAAAAATAAAAAAGAAGCATTGGTGGGGTGCAGTAGCTTATACCTGTAGTCCCAGCACTTTGGGAGGCCGAGGCGGGTGGATCACCTGAGGTCAGGAATTTGAGAGCAGCCTGGCCAACATGGCGAAACCCCATCTCTACTAAAAATACAAAAATTAGCCAGGTGTGGTGGTGGGTGCCCGTAATTCCAGCTACTCAGGAGTCTGAGGCAGGAGAATTGCTTGAATCTGGGAGGTGGAGGTTGCAGTGAGCCGAGACTGTGCCACAAATCTCCAGCCTGGGTGACAGAGCGAGACTCCATCTCAAAAACAACAACAACAAAAAGACAGAAAGAAACATGGCGCTGGGGTAGAGCCCCAGAAGAGACTCTAAGGCAGTGGTGAGGGGAAATGTGGGGCTGGAGCCCCCACAGAGAGTACCCACAAGGGCACTGCCTAGCACAGCTGGGAGAACAGGGCCACTGCCCTCCAGACTCCAGAATAGTAGAGCCACTGGCAGCTTGCACCCTCAGCCTGGAAAAGCTCAACTCCAACCTGTGATAACAGCTACGTGGGCTGTGCCCACCCCGCAAAGCCTTGGGGCTGGGGCTGCCCAAGGCCTTGGGAGCCCACTCCTTGTGGCAGAACGCCCTGGATGTAGGATATGGAGTCAAGGGAGATTATTTTGGAGTTTTAAGATTTAATGTCTGCCTTGCTGGGTTTTGGATTTGTATGTGGCCTGTTCTCCTTTCTTTTTTTTTTTTGAGACAGAATTTTGCTCTTGTTGCCCATGCTGGAGTGCAGTGGCACAATCTTGGCTCACTGCAACCTCCACCTTCTGGGTTCAAGCAATTCTCCTACCTCAGCCTCCCGAGTAGCTGGGATTACAGGCATTCGCCGCCATGCACAGCTAATTTTTTTTTTTAGTAGAGACGGGGTTTCTCCATGTTGGTCAGGCTGGTCTCGAACTCCTGACCTCAGGTGATCTGCCCGCCTTGGCCTCCCAAAGTGGACTGTTCCCCTTTGTTTTGGCCACTTTTTGCCTTTTGGAATGGGAATCTTCACCCAATGCCAGTACCGCCATTGTATCTTAGAAGCAAATAACTTGGTTTTCATTTTATAGGATCATAGGTGGTGGAAACTTGCCTTGTGTCTTAGATGGAACTTTGGACTTTTGAGTTGGCAGTGGAACAAGTTAAGACTTTTGGGGACTATTGGGAAGGGGTGATTGTATTTTGCAATATAAGAAGGCCATGAGATTTGGGGGCGAGGGGCACAATGATCCAGTCTGAATATTTGTTCCTTCCAAATCTCATGTGGAAATGTGATCCCCAATATTGGAAGTGGGGCTAGAGGGAGGTGTTTGGGCCATGGGGGCAGATCCCTCACGAAGGGATTTGTGCCCTCCTTGTGGTCATGTGTAGTTCTCACTCTATTCGTACACATGACAGTCGACTGTTTAAAAGCATATAACACCCCTTCCCTCTCTCTTGTTTCTTCTCTTGCCATGTGACATGCCCACTCCCATTCACCTTCCGCCATGATTGGAAGCGTCTTGATTCTGCCATGATTAGAAGTTTCTTGAAGCCCTCACCAGAGGCATGGTGCCAGCAGATGGATTTACTGCTTGATCTTATTCTGGATTCTGTTCAAAGACTTTTTATCTGTTGGGGACCACTCAGCTACAGGTATTTACATGACATCCAATGGAACCTCCTCCCTTCGTCTGGTTCCTGCGGACAGTTCTAAGGTTTATATGGGGACAGTGAGTCACAGCTTAAGCAGCTAGGACTCAGCTAAAGAAATTGGGTGGTGCACACCTGTACTGTAGGCCCAGCTACTCTGGAGGCTGAGGCGGGAGGATTGCTTGAGCCCAAGAGGTCGACACTGTAGTGAGTGATGATCACACCACTGCATCATTCCAGCCTGGCGGACAGAGACCCTGTCTCAAAAAAAAAAAAAAAAAAAAAAAAGAAAGAAAAGAAGAGAAGAAGGGCTTGGTGCTCTCCTCGTGGTAATGAGTGAGTTCCACACTCTTTACCAATAATGAGTTGGGGGAGTGGAGGCGGAGTCTGGGGTGGAGGCCTCTTTTCTATTCAGGCTTTGGCTTCCCTGACCACTCAGGCTAAAATAGACCCCTTCCTTCACTCTCTAGCCTTGATTATTTTCCTCAGACTGTTTGTCACCAGCTGCAGATATCTTACGTAGGCAAACAAGAACACAAGACACCCGGTTACATCTGAATTTCAGGTAAACACCAAATAATTTTTCCAGGTTCAAAATATTGCGTGGGACATTCATCGTTTCTCCACGCTGCACATTTGACTGGGCTTGCTGTCGTTTGTCTGGCAACCTTACTTATGTCAATCATTGCCTGTTCTGCATTCTCCGCAAATACCCCATAAGCCCCCGAGGGCTCAGTCTGTCTCTGTCTTGTTCATTGCTGTGTTCTTGGTGCCCTGTGAAGGACCCAGCTCATGGTGGGTGCTCTGTGAATGAATGAATGATTTCAGGACCTGAGAGAGGTCCCTGGTTAGCAGCGGGTGCAGAGGGAGTACTACAGGGAGGCAGGTGTTGGCTCTTCCCAAGAAGGTCAGGGATGTGACTGAGAAGCCGGCTGCCTCTGGAGGGCATGTGTCCCCCTGGGGCATTTCTGGCTCAGACTGGTCCTCCCTTTTTGGGGGGGTTGTCCTTGGCTATCTATGAAGACATCAGAGTGAGTCTCTTCACTGAGTTTGACACTGAGTTTTCTTCTTGCGCTGCCTGGGCTCTGACTGGGTTTTACCCCATAGAGATACAAGCTGGACACAGTTGTTGAGCTGTTTTTTGTTTTTTTTTTTTGAGACGGAGTCTCGCTCTGTCGCCCAGGCTGGAGTGCAGTGGCCGGATCTCAGCTCACTGCAAGCTCCGCCTCCCGGGTTTACACCATTCTCCTGCCTCAGCCTCCCGAGTAGCTGGGACTACAGGCGCCCACCACCTCGCCCGGCTAGTTTTTTGTATTTTTTTAGTAGAGACGGGGTTTCACCGTGTTAGCCAGGATGGTCTCGATCTCCTGACCTCGTGATCCACCCGTAAAGTGCCGGGATTACAGGCTTGAGCCACCGTGCCCGGCCTGTTGAGTTGGTTTTTCCAGTGTCTTACAGTGTGTGGCTGGGACTGGTGGGGACCCTGGCCGGGAAGGCTCTGCGGTGCCTCTGAGCCCTGACACACTGTCTGCCCCACCATCCTGAGGCCGAGATGGCCCCACAGCCAAGTGGAGTGCGTCCCGAGCCCTGTGGAATCCCAGTGCCCACTCAGGGCATGGCTTCCGGAGGTCCAGGAGAGGACACAAAGGTCACACAGGTGGGCTGCAGAAATGTGTCTTCCCTTGGGATCAGGAGGGCGACCTCCTGCCCTCACAGGCTCTCACGGACTCCGAGCAGGGGCCCTGGGGTCTCCCGTGGGGCTGAGCTGCATGGAGTCACCTTTTGTTGACTGAAATAAAGAAACTGAGGCAAAAATTAATATAGAGAGTTTATTGGGGCCAAGGTTGAGGACAGCAGCCCAGGACACACTTCTAAGGTGCCTTGGGGAGTGCTCCGTCCAGCCTTCGTTACAAGCAGGTTTTTGAAGCGGATACACAGTTGTTTGACAAGCTTTCTCACTGGGTTGCAGAGATGACCCTGAGCCGTGATTGGCTGTGCATTGTTGAATGATAGGGTATGAGGTATGGTGTCCAGATGGCATTTTGTGGCTACCTGGTGTCAGTCAGTCCACATAGCAAGTGGCTTCAAGAGGTCATTATTTAGCTCACGGCAGGAGAGAGACATGGCTGCTGTCACATTTCAATGCCTCTCTGGGCCTGATCGTTTAAAAGGGCTCACATTCCTCAGATACAAAATTTCTCTTTTTTCTCACCTTGCTCCCCAGCCAGGGCTTGGGGTGGATGCCTGGCCTGCAGCTGAGGAATTCCTAGGGGCCCTGTGAGGGGTCACAGCCTCAACCTTAGCCTTGATGGAGCTGACTGTGTGTGCACAGATGTGCACAGATGTGACAGTCTCACCTGGTCCAGACACATGCATGCATGCACGCGTGTGCACACACACACACACACACCCTTACCTACCCACACACCTGTGCACCCCCCACATGTACACACACACACCCTTACCTACCCACACACCTGTGCACCCCCCACATGTACACACACACACCCCTTACCTACCCACACACCTGTGCACACACACACACACACACACACCCCTTACCTACCCACACACCTGTGCACCCCCCACATGTACACACACACCCTTACCTACCCACACACCTGTGCACCCCCCACATGTACACACACACCCTTACCTACCCACACACCTGTGCACCCCCCACATGTACACACACACACCCTTACCTACCCACACACCTGTGCACACACACCCACACAACTGTGCACCCCCCATGCACACACACATGCGCACACACACACCCCTTAGGGGCAACCTACATAACACCTGTGCACACACCCCCACACACCTATGCATCCCTCACATGCACACACCCCCTTACCTACCCACACACCTGTGCACACACCCCCATACACACATGCACACACCCCCTTACCTACCCACACACCTGTGCACATACACCCACACACCTGTGCACCCGCTACATGTACACACACACACCCTTACCTACCCACACACCTGTGCACCCCCACATGCACACACACACCCCTTAGAGGCTACCTACACAACACCTGTGCACACACGCCCACACACCTGTGCATCCCTCACATGCACACACACATATGCACACACACATATGCACACACTCTTACCTACCCACACACCTGTGCACATGCACACACCTCTGTACCCCCCACATGTACACACACACTCTCTCACCATATACACACACACCCCATCTACCCACACACCTGTGCACACACACACACGTGAGCACCCCCCCACACACTCTTATCTACCCACACAGCTGTGCACACACCAACACATCATGCACCCACATGCACACACACATGCACACGCACACACACACTCCTACATCTCACAGAACACCTCTATGCACAGCCACACACCTGTGCACCCCTACCCGCATGCACATACACACACACAGCCGTCTACACCTATTCACAGAACACCCGTGCACACACTCGGACACCCGTGCACCTCCCCCATGCACACACAATCTCTTCCTCCATCCTCCCCCGCCTCCCACCCACCCCCACACAGTTCCCACACACAGCGTGTCCTGCCTCAAGCCTGTTGAGCTCTAGGAAGTGTGAGCTCCTGGTGGCCTCCTTGACACTGTTTGTGGCCTTTCTCCTGCACCTCGTGCTGGTTCTCAATGGCCTTTAGCTCAAAATAGTCTATGTGCTGAAGAGACATATTTTGGGGTGGCTAGCACCCCTCTAGGAGAGCATGCCCCCCCTGCAGCATCGGCGGGGGGATGGTCCTTTTCCTCACCCACCTTCGGCTTTCTGGCTGGGGCCCCATGGGGAGACTTGAAAAAGACAGATGAACAAGCGAAAAACAAACAGACATTCGTTAATAAGCGCATTGTGCATACACATGAGAGCATCCAGCGATCAGTAACCAAAGGGGTGGGTGGGACTGGGGTTTAAATACCAACAAAGGAAAAGGGGTTTTGAGTTTCTGGGCTGGGGAGGGCTGTTCTGGGAAGGGGTCGGGAGGAGGTGTAGGTAAATAAGAGTCATCTTGTTCTGCAGAAAAACCTCAGGTGAGAGCAGGGCTCCCCAGGAGCAGCTCTCTTCCCGGTATGAGATATCTTTACAAACGGAAATTTCCCTTACAGAAGGGTCTATTTGTGCAGCTGCTCCGTGACTTATGATGGTGCCTTTTCGACTTACAATATTTTCCATTTACAATGGGTTTATTCTGAGTTAACCCAAAGTCCAGGAACGTACTGAATGCACCATCACACGGCCGAAAAACCCCAGATTGGACCACGGTAAGTTGGGGATCATCTACACTCTATTTTTAGGCAGTTAGGAGGAGGTAAGGAGCTTTTCCGGTGGTGGCTGGTTCTCAATGGCCTTTAGCTCAAAATAATCCATGTGCCAAAGAGGCCTGTTTTAGGGTGGCTGGTACCCTTCACTAGCAAGCTGCAGAGCCAGGGTGCAGACTAGGCTTTGCGCTCCAGAATCTGTGCTCCAGATGTTCCACTAAGCTGCCAGCTGTAGCCCCATACTCTCCACATACAACACCAACACACGCATGAAACATACACGAGAGGGGTGCATCCCCATCAACGTCCTCGTGCACACACAGGCACGCCTATGCATGCATACCTCCCTCTCCTCCGCCCGGTGCCCCTGCATCCACTCGTCCTCACACAGGTGCGTACACCCACACACCTAGTGTGCATAGGCACACATACACACACACGCACACATGCTCACTCTCTCAGTCTCCCATGCACAGGCAGAGTCACGTTCTTTGTGCCTGGGAAGTAAGTCTGTAGAAAAGTGTGTAGCCGGCTCTGACTCTGACCCCAATCTCCTGTCATCCTTCTACTGCCTGCGGGGATCTTCAGAGTGACCCCTCTATCCTCTCCCAGGGCAACCCAGCACTCACCATTGTCACATGCCACTCAGGTGGCTGTGGGTCAGGGCCCTGAAGCAAGGGATCTGGTGGGGAAGGGGGACCCAGCCAGTGGTTCATGGAAATGGGGTAACATGAGCCCCGGCCCTCAGGATCTGGTAGGGGAAGGTGGGCCTGAGCTGCACAGACTGTTCCCTGCTTGCCCTGCAGAGATGAAGCTCCCCTCCAGAAAGGAGATTGGGGCACTGGGCTTGCACTTTTTTTTTCTTTTTTTGAGATGTAGTCTCATTCTGTTGCCCAGGCTGGAGTGCAGTGGTGTGATCTCGGCTCACTGCAACCTCCGCCTCCTAGATTCAAGTGATTCTTCTGCCTCCTCTGGGATTACAGATGTTCGCCTTCATGCCTGGCTAATTTTTGTATTTTTTTTAGTAGAGACAGGGTTTCACTATGTTGGCCAGTCTGGTCAAGAACTCCTGACCTCAAGTGATCCACCCACCTTGGCCTCCCAAAGTGTTGGGATTACAGGCGTGAACCACCGCACCCAGTCGCATCTGGGTTTGAATCCTTGCTCTGCCGCCTGCCAGCTGTCTGGCCTTGCACAAGTTACCTAACCTCTCTGAGCATCAGTTTTTAAAATCTATTACGTGAGGACGAGGACTACAAATAAATAAGAAGAGTTACGGCCTATGGAGCACTTATTATGTGCCAGACACCGAGCTAAGGTGATTAGATGGATTAATTAATGTAATTCTCCCCAAAACTTTCCAGGGCAGATCTGTGTGAAATTGCCATTATTATAGGTCAAAAGAGTTAAATGTTGACAAATTTACTTGGTTTAGCCTAATATTATTATCCCTGTTGAGAGGATTCAGAATGTACTACCCCAAAATATGGTACCTTGGATATTGAATATTTGAAACTGAAAGAATTTGAGAACTGGCAGGCACAGGAAGGACTCTCGGAACTTTCCCTGAAGCAGATCACAAGACCTTCACGTGAGAGGTGCCCTCCCTGTACCTGGAGGATAGGAGCACCTTCATCTCCGAAGACAGAGGGACGGGGAATCCAACAAGCCGCCCTGCTGGGTGTTCCCAGTTTACTGCCCTGAGCTCAGATCCTTCTGTCCTTCACATTTTCCCATGACTCCCTGCCCTTCATCCAACTCAGCAACAAAATGCTTAGCTACAACTGCTTCTGTGGGTCTTCATTTCCTTATGAAGGCTCCTGTGTCATGTAAAATTTATATTAAATACATTTGTATGCTTTTTCCTTGTTAATCTGTTTTTTTTCTGTTACAGGAGCTCCAATCAAGAACCTAGGAGGGTAGAAGGAAAAGTCTTTTCCTTTGCTACCCTATGTTACAGATGAGGACACTGAGGCTCAGAGAGGGGAAGCGACCTGCCCAAGGTCACACAGCCAGCACAAGGTAGAGCTGGGATTCGAACCCAGCTCTTAATGGGATTCGAACTGGCTCTTCTGTTACACTTTCACTCCTGATGCTAGCTTTGGTGTGAACCAAACCAGAACCCATCAAGTGTTTAGCATAGCACCAGGCAAACAGTAAGTGCTCAACAAATGCATGGTTCTTTTCCTTGTTTTCTTTCCTTGACTTTCAGGACAAAGCTGTTACTCCTCAATGGGCTTGATGATTGACACTGGCTCGATGATTTACTCCGCCCAACACCATGTGTCTCTTACTCCAGTGCTGGGGTGAAATCACGTGGTGATCCCACTCCACATCTCACCCTCATCTTCTGCCATCATCTAAATAGTTCCTGGCAGAAGCAATCTATCCTCTTTCAGGGAGTCATCCTGGATGGGCCCCTCCCTGCCAGGTGCGCACTTCCCTTCTTCCTGGGCTCAGGCTCAACAGCTCATTCAGTTGGTTCTGCATTTGCCCATGGAGGCCCCGATCTGGTGCAACCAGCCAGCGCTCTGGAGCCAGCATGCCTCCTGAGGTCTTCAGCTCATGTTGGCTGAGCTCCTCTCCTGTGTCAGGTCCTGGGCTGAGTATTTTCTGTGTTACAGAATTTCATTCCCACAACAACCCTTTGAGGGGCATGCCTTTCTTCTCCTCATTTGACAGGTGCTGAGACTGAGGCTCTGAGACTTGAAGGAATTTGTAGACATGAGGTGATCTGTAGGCATGAGGATAAAGGAGGGCTGTGAACTGCCACTCAGGAACACAGGAGCACATCCTTGTGCAGGTGACGTTTGGGGAGACCCTTGACAAAGGGCTAGCCTCTTAACAGGGAGACGTGGGGAGGTGAGGAGAGAAGGGAAGGGCAAGCTGGGCAGAGGAGACCACGGGAGCAAGGCAGGAAGATAGGACTGGCTTCCGGTATCTTCAAGGATTGGATGGAGAGGGTGGAAAAATAGGGCTGGATTGTGAAGCACCTTGGGCAGCAGCCAGCAGCCAGAGGACAAGGTCTCAGCAGCTAGGAAGCTCAGAGCGTGCCTGAGCAATGAGACCCTTGGATGGGAATCAGGCAGGGAGAGGAAGGCTGCTGGGGGTCGGGAGGGATTTGTGCCTCAGATAGGATGTGTGTTCCTGGCTTCTAGAAGATCGCTCCACCCAGGACGCTCTGATATTCCATGGTTCTAAGAATCTGCAAGTTTAACACATTCTGGTTAAACAACTCCACCATTTTAATGGTTTTTATATTTTAACAATTTAGCACCCTAAGATTCCCTAATTCTAATATTTTCAGGGCCTAAGTTCCTGCATTTCTTCCATTCTAAACTTGTACTAAAAAGCTTAGGAGAGCCAGATGCGGTGGCTTATGCCTGTAATCCCAGCACTTTGGGAGGCCGAGGCAGGCAGATCACTTGAGGCCAGGAGTTCCAGACCAGCCTGGCCAACATGGTGAAAACCCATCTCTACTGAAAATACAAAAATTAGCCGAGCATGGTGGCACATGACTGTAGTCCCAGCTACTCGGGAGGTTGAGGCACAAGAATCGTTTGAACCCGGGAGGCGGAGGTTGCAGTGAGCCAAGATCATGTCACCACACTTCAGCCTGGGCAACAGAGCCATGAGATTCTATCTCAAAAAAATAAAAATTAAAAATTAAAAAATTAAAAGAAAAAAAAGAAAAGGAAAAAAAAACTTAAGAGAACTTAAAAGTTCAGAGCTTGTATAATTCACACCTGCTGCAGAGCCTGAGCACCTCAGATGATGTAATGTGGAGATTCTATGATTAATTTCAAGAAGGTGCTGAGCATGTGGGTGGGGAAGGCAGGGGGACAGGTCTGGGTGCATAAGTATCACCTTGCCTCTCGTGTCAACTTCCCAAGGGCTGGGTACAGAAGAGGCATCAGGAAGTATTTACAGAATGACTATTTGGGCGAGAAAGGACAGGTGTCTTAGTCTATTTTCTGTTGCTTATAACAGAATATCTGAAACTGGATAATTTACAAAGAAAGGAATTTATTTCTTACAGTTATGGAGGCTGAGACATCCATTGTCAAGGAGCTGCATCTGGTGAGGTCCTTCTTGCTGCTGGTGACTCTCTGCAGAGCCCCAAAGTGGTGCAGGACATCAGCTGGTGAAGAAGCTGAGTGCTCACACGCTAGCACAGCCCTCTCTTCCTTTTCTTATAAAGCTGCCAGTTCCTCTCCCATGATTGCTTAATGGATCAATTAATGGGTTAATCTATTAACCCATTAATTCACTAATCCATGACTGGATTAACCCATTCTTAAGGGCAGAACCCTCATGACCCAGTCACCTCGTAAGGGCCCCACCTCCCAGTACAGCCACATTGGGGATTAAATTTCAACATGAGTTTGAAGAGACAAATACTCAAACCATAGCAACAGACCTGGCTTGTGGGTGGAGATAGGGGTTAGGGGTGGTTCTGAGTCACGTTTGAACGGGCAAAGTTGTGAGGAAACAGTCAAGTGCATTTGCAGGGAAGCCCACACGAAGTTGCCGATAAAAGGTTGAACATTTGAGTTGGTATTTGAAATCGGGCCATGCCAACATTGGCATGCAACGAAGTGGAACTTGAGGTTCAGTTTCGCGACTGCTGTGAAGCCAGGGCAAGACAAAAACTGGGTTGGCCAACTTTTTCTATAAACAGCCAGAGAGTAAATATTTTAGACATTGTGGAGCGAGACATGTATTATAACCTTTTAGCACAGATACAGTGTCATTGCCTAATAAGCACAATGTTTTGCTGTCTAATTGGATAACAAAATAATGCACACTTCACTGGGCTTTAAAAATGTGATGTTCCACCATTGATGGATAAATAGATAAACAAAATGTGGTATATACATACATAGAATATTATTCAGCCTTAAAAAGGAAGGAATAGATGGGAGCAGTGGCTCATGGCTGTAGTCCCAACATTTTGGGAGGCTGAGGCGGGCAGATCACATGAGGCCAGGAGTTTGAGACCAGCCTGGCCAACATGGTGAAACCCCATTTCTACTAAAAACAAAACAAAACAAAAAACAGCAAATTAGCTGGATGTGGTGTCACACGCCTGTAATCCCAGCTACTTGGGAGGCTGAGGCACGAGAATCATATGAACCCAGCAGGCGGAGGTTGCAGTGAGTCAAGATTGTGCCATTGCACTCCAGCCTGGGGCACACAGCAAGACTCTATCTAAAAAAAAAAAAAAAAAAAAAAAAAAAAAAAAGAAAAGAAAAGGAAGGAAATTCTGACACACGCTGCGATGTAGATGGACCTTGAGGACATCATGCTCAATGAAATAAGCCAGTCACCAAAGGAGAGATATCGTAGAATTCTACTTCTATGAGGTACCTAGACTAGTCAAAATCATAGAGACAGAAAGTAGGGTGAAATAAAATTTACTGGAGGCCATTTTTTTGGACTAAACTCCTGCACTAGACCCCAGGACCGAGACACTCATGCTAGGTGCCACGTAATCAAACTGACCTTTAAAACAGTCAGCTTTCCAAAACAAACATACAAACAAACAAACAAAAACAGATTTATAGCAACCAACAAAGAAGGTCCCAGTCAACCTGAGCTAATGTGATAAGGAAGTCCCCTCTGCGTTCATCCTACAAGGAAAGTAACTTTGAAATGCCCAGCCAAAAGTAGGCTGTTCCTTGTTTCTGTTCCCCTTCTGCCATTTTGTGCCCCCAAAGCCAACGCCCTCTGCTCATTGGGGTGCTTTTTTCTATTTCATCGATGGGATGCTGCCCAATTAATGAATCAATAATAAAAGCCAGTGAGTAAGCTCAATTCATTGAAATGTTATTTTTTTTTTTTTGACAATGGAATGGTAGTTGCCAGGGGCTGGAGGAGACACGAGAATGGGGAGTTCTTGTTTAATGGGTACAGGGTTTCAGTTTTTCAAAATGAAAAGAGTTCTGGAGACAGACGGTGGTGATGGTTGCACAATAACGTGAATGTACTGAACGCTGCTGAGCTATCTAGTTAAAAATAGTGAAGATGGTAAATTTTATGTTGCGTGTATTTTGCCACATGATTATCATGTATTTTTAAAAAGTACAACACTGGAAGTCCACTCTTCTTGTTTTGACATGATGTGTATGCACCAGTAATAAAAAAATAAAATGCTGCCCCACAGCGATGTGCATGCTGTCGACTTGGAGCTGTGGCATGTGGTTCGTAGTGTGCTGAGCAGCCACACAAAGAGATGAGAGCAATGACTCTCAGTGGCTACTACTGAGCCCCGCCATTGTAGCAGGAAAGCAGCCTGGATAAATGTAGCAAACGGGCTGTGTCCCAATAAAACTTTATCTGTGGACACTGAAACTGAATTTCATTTAATTTTCATGAAAATGTCACAAAACTTTCTTCTTTCAGTTTTTTTTTTCCTCCAATTTGGCATAAACACTTTTGTCTCTCTCTTCCCTCTGCCTGGAATATTGGTTTCTTGGCTTTTCAAGCTGCTTTCGTCTCCTCCTCCTTTGAGTCTCCCTTCAAATATCACCCCTTCCAAAGTTTTTTTTTTCTGAAACTGAAACCCCTTCTTTCAGTTTTTTTTTTCCTCCAACCATTAAAAAAATGTAAAAACCATTCTTAGTTCATGTACAGTAGTTGCTGACGCCTGGTGTAAAACATCACATTTCTTGATCATTTGGCCAATTTTTTTTTTTTTCTGAGAATTGATTATAATTCTATTTAGTAAAAAGGCTCTTTGGAAGGGGTGATATTTGAAGGGAGACTCAAAGGAGGAGGAGACGAAAGCAGCTTGAAAAGCCAAGAAACCAATATTCCAGGCAGAGGGAAGAGAGAGACAAAAGTGTTTATGCCAGA
Source organism: Macaca thibetana thibetana (assembly GCF_024542745.1). NCBI lineage: Eukaryota > Metazoa > Chordata > Mammalia > Primates > Cercopithecidae > Macaca > Macaca thibetana. The sequence goes on along the minus strand of NC_065578.1, from coordinate 17,145,980 downwards.
ATGAATCTACCTAACTCAAACCCTGGTACATTCTATAAAATATCTCGCCTGGATTCCAAAAATGACAAAGTCACAAAACAAACAACCGAGGAACTGTTCCACACTAAAAGAAACCACAGAGACACGATTGGAAGCAACACATGATATTGGATTTACTTTTACTAAAATGGGCACCGTGTTGACAACTGGTGAGATCCCGATGAGATCTGTGGATTAGATAGCAGTATTGCATCAATGTTAATTCCTGACTTTGATTCTTGTACTTTGGTTACCTAAGATAATTCCATACTTTTAAGAAATACAAGCTCAAGTACTTACGGTAAAGAATACCATGCCTGCAATTTACCACTAAGTGGTTCAGAAAAATATATACATATGTCGTGTATAAATATAAAACTATTATATATACACACATATATACACATGTATATACATATATACATATATACACATGCATATATGTACATATATCCATATGTGTATATACACACACATATATACATACATATGTGTGTGTTTGGGGAGAGAGAGAGAGAAAGAGGGACAGAGGGAGAGGGAGAACACTAGTGTAGTAAGATAATATTTGGGGAATATAGGTGGATGAAGGGTAGGGTATCTGGGAATTCTTTGTATTATTGTTGCAGTTTTTCTGTAAGTCTGAAATTATGTCAATAGACAAGTTTAGAACAAAGTATAGGATTGATCATTCTATTTTATATGCCTCTTGATCAATATTGAGAAAAAAGCCTTCTAAAAAAAGATGATACTACTTATCTTCTTACCAATGGCAAATCAGAGTGTTTGTTTCTCTACTTCTATGCCAATACTGAGTATAATTAATCTTTAGAATCTTTGCTATTGCGTTAGATTGAAAATAGATCTCATTTGTCTTAGTGGGCATTTCTTTGGTTATAACTGGGGCTGAGCACAATTTTTAACATGTACTGGCCATCTGTATTTTTTCTTTCACATAAATAGGGAAGTGAAGGGGGCTAGGGCCAGACCCTGGGCCTCTTCAACACTTAGAGGAGGAGCCAAGACAGTGTGGTGTCATGGAAGCCAAGGAAAGAAGATGCTTCAAGAAGAAGGGAGGTCAACTGTGTCCAAAGCTGCCAAGAGGGCCAGTAAGATGGGGACAGAGGAGTGACCATTGGATTTGGTGGCCTGGAGGTTATAGTCTTAGTTGAGTGCTGGGATGAACGCTTTGTTAGAGTGGGTGGAGGGGAGAATGAGAGGTGACATTTTGAAGAGACAGACTGTAGCAACTCTTTAAGGAATTTTGCTATGAAAGAGAGTGGGGAAATGGGGCAGGCACTGGAGGGGGAGGTGACACCAAGCAGCAGTGACACTGTGTTTGCTTATGAGAATGATTCGGAAAAGAGAGAAACTGGTAATGCAGGAGAAAGCAGAGATAACAGGAGAAATGAAGTTTTTCAAAAGAAGAGAGGGGATGGTATATTCTCCTTATGTGATCTCATTCAATTCCACAGTGAAAGTCCCATCCAGGCACCAGGGACTCCCAATCGCAGATTCCCTCTTCACCCTGACACTCCCCCGCCCTCGGTGGCATGCACACACCTGCCTGTTGGAGCTCCCTCCACGAAAGGTTGTCTTAGTGCGTTTGTGCTGCTTTAGCAAAAATACCCGAGACTGGGTAATGTGTAAAGGACAGAACCTTGTCTCTCACAGTTCTGGAGGCCGAGCAGTCCAAGATCTGGGTGCCAGAAGATTCAGTGTCTGGTGAGGACTGCTCTCTGCTTCCAAGATGGTGCTTTCTTGCTGTGTCCTCACAAGGCAGAAGAGTTGGAAGGGGCAAATCAACTCCCTCAAGCCCTTTTGTAAAGACACTAATCCCATCCCAAAGGTCCCGTCTCTTAATTGGGTCTTAGGTTCCAACACGAATTTCGGAGAGACACATTTATACCATAGCAATGGTCAGTGGGCACTCAAGCCCAACCTGGCCAAAAATAAAGACTCATGACTTTGGATAAGTTAAGTATTCTGGGCCTCAGTTTCCTCATCTGTGAAATGGGGATACTATCAGGATGGACCTTATAGAGTGGTTGTGAGGATTACAGAAGAGAATCCACATAGAGCAGTGTCCTCACCAGGAATGATGTCCCCCAGGGGCCATTTGGCAGTGTCTGGAGACATTTTTGGTTGTCCAACTCCCTCTCTCTGTGTGTGTGTACACTCATGCATGTATACTTGCATGCACACTAATGGTGTCTAGTGGGTAGGGGACCGGAGATATTGCTTAACATCCCACAATGTACAGGACAACTCCACAACAAAAAATTATCTCATCTCAAATATCAACAGTGTGGAGATTGAGAATTCCCTGATGTAAAGCAAGCCAGGCACAGAGGAAAAACTTGGTAAATGTGAGCTCTTACTATTATTTTAAAACTTCTCTCCAAACCAGCTCCTGCCCATCTTCTGCCATTTTCCCACCTAAGAAGAAGTACCACCATTTACCCACCAATTTTTCAAGGCAAAAAATATGTATACACAGTTTTCTTGAGACTTACTTCCCTCTCATCCCCAATTGCAGTCCATGATCAGCAAATCCCATCCATTTCTACCCCCAAAACATCCTGAATGCTTTGCACCTCCACCTCCACCCCTTCCACTTTATGCCAAGTGTTTGTCAATTCTCCCTTGGGTCAACGCGGGAGCCTTCGAACTGGATTCCCTGCTTCTACTCTCATTTTTGTCAACTCTCCACACAGTGGCCAAAGAGATAGTTTGAAAACGTAACCAGATGATCATGCCCTTCTTCTGCTTAAAATCTCCCATGTCTTCCCACCTCACTCAAATCTCAACTCTCTCCCCGGCTTACACTCCTGCACGCTCCGGCCAATCCCGTACTCTACACTTTCCTCCTTGCCTACTTCTCTCTAGCCACGCTGGCCTTCTCTTGTCTTCTTGAATATTCCCAGCTCATTCCTTCTTGGAGATCTTGCACTATCTTTGCTGGTCCCTCCTCTGGAAGGCTTTCCCCTCTGGCCATTGCATGGCTGCCCATTCTTGGCATTCAGATATCAGCACCTCCTTGCGAGACCTTTCCTGACCACCCCTCCTAGAGCAGCTGTGTCAGCTCTATCAGATCACCTTATTTTACTTTGCTCCATATGCCTGCCATAGGAGAGATATATGTGTATTTGCTTGCCTGTTTCGCCTCACTAGGGCATTCCATGAGAGCAGGGACCTTGTCTTGTTCATCATGTACCTCCACTGTCTAGAACCATGCCTGTTATGCAGTAGTGGCTCAATGAATCATTGTTGAATTGATTCTAGATTTTGTGGCTTGCCTCTTCGTGACTTTTACTTATTTTCCCACTGAGTTACTACTCTTATTTATCTGTAAGGGTTCCTTGTTTATTAAGAATATTAATACTTTGTCTTTTGATTCTTTCTTTCTTCCTTCCTTCCCTCTTTTTTTTTTTTTTTTTGAGACAGAGTCTCGCTCTGTCACCAAGCTACAATGCATTGTTGCAATCTTGGCTCACTGCAACCTCCGCCTCCTGGGTTCAAGCGACTCTCCTGCCTCAGTCTCCCGAGTAGCTGGGACTACAGGCATGCACCACCACATCCAGCTAATTTTTGTATTTTTAGTAGAGACAGGGTTTCACTATGTTGGTCAGGATGGTCTCGGTCTCTTGACCTTGTGATCCACCTGCCTTGGCCTCCCAAAGTGCTGGGATTACAGGCATGAGGCACCGTACCTGGCCTTGTCTTTTGATTTTGTAAAAGGTGTTTGCCGAAATAAATGGTGCAACCTTTTAACTGTGATCGTGTAAGTTCCTAGCTGTAGTCACCTGGGTGAAGTGTTCCAGCTTTGGAATATAAACAGTGAAAAATCATTAACGGACACTTAGGGTTGGCCATCTCATATGCAGGATCAAAGGGAAGGACTATTTCCCCTCCTTGGAATGCTGAGGGGCTTGGACTCTCAGGCTCTTGCCCTGACTTGGCCAGTGGTATGAGCAGATGACTTTTCGGCATAGCTTTTTGGCTGAGCTGAGTCACTTGCAAATTGGGGTTAATGAGGTTTGTCTTTGGTTCATCAGTTTGGTGTGTTTTCAGCCTTTCAGGTGGTAGGGTTTGAGCTTTAATCAACAGGTCCACGAATATTTAGTGAGTTCCCTGTCTGTGCCAGGATGGTGAGGATCCTGATAGAATAAGACATGGTTCTGCCTTCTAAGAGTTTACAGTCCAGAGAAGGAGAGAGACAAGTACACAAATCACTACAGTGGCTACAAGAAACAAATGTGTGCACAGGTACAAATGTACCCAAGAAGAAGTGGGTGACCGTCTAGAGGGAGGGCAAGGAAGATTTCCCAGAGGAGATGTCATCTGACTAGGGTTTGAAGAAATGAATAGGAGTTCGCCAGACAGGGCCAAAGGAGGGGGGTGGGGCCGGAGGCGCTGTCATAGCAGAGGGAACTGCATGTGCAAAGGCTTGGAGAAAACAGCATAATGGATATGTGGAAACTGCAGTTCTATGGGATTCTTGTCTGGCTGACCCAACACTTCCATTACTTCTTTCCTTTCCCAACTTTGTCCCGAGCCAATGTGGTCTTAGGGAGGTTACTGCTGTGTGATTGCAGGAGTGCTGAGCCTCTTTAGGGAGGGATGGGAGACAGTCCTGCTAGAAGGCACTGCCTGAGAGGAACAGGTCTTCAGGGGGCTTGTTAAGCATCCTTTCTTTGCACCACAAGGGAAGAGGCAGAAGGAGGCTCTGCCTCCATGTCTCTCTGGTTTGTCTCAGTAGTGTCACTCATCATGGGGGAGGATCTTTTCCAGGAGCAGAGAAACCACAGGGCTGGAACCCTGGGAGAATTGGAGAATATTGGGCTGAATGGCAAAGCTAGGTAGAACCTGAGCTACCTTAGTTTGGAGAGGACAAAATATTTCATCTTCCCTAGCACCTCTACCCTTGGTGCTTGGCGGCTGCTGGTTTTGTTTTGTTTTGTTTTGTTTTAAGAGATAGGGTCTCCCTCTGTCACCCAGGCTGGAGTACGGTGGCTTGATCATGGTTCACTACAACCTCAAACTCCCGGGCTCAAGTGATCCTCCCATCTCAGCTTCCTGAGTAGCTAGAACTACAGGTGCGAACCAGTATGCCAGGCTGATTTTTTAACTTTCGGAGAGACAAGGTCTCACTATGTTGCCCACGTTGGTCTTGAACTCCTGGCATCAACCAATCCTGGGAGTTAGGTACTTGAGGCCGAAATGTGTTTCAGCAGGAAAGTGTGCCATGATCAATGAGCAATATCTGCCATGAGTGCTGGAAGGGAGTATACTTGAGTGCACATTAATAGAAGGGAGAGAATGGGTCTGCATGCCATCATTGCCATCTCCAACCTCGTACACATAGGGAATCTGAGGGGCAGAGTGTGCGAGGGTCTTATTTATTGCTCTGTCTCTAGTCCCAGAACAGTATCTGTCACACAATATCAGGAAAGGTCTGTGGAACTGAGTTGCATTACCCAGTTCTCCCAAGTCTCAATTTTGGGACTCTATGAAAATGGGACAAGTGGCTGTTTGGTGCATAAACTCTTGCACGTCTCAGGGGTGATTTTTCTGCAAAAGAACAGACTCCAAAGGAGGCTAGGAAATCAGAATGGTGCCCTCTCCTGGTAACTTTGGGATACCTGGGCACAGAGGCGGGGAACAGACTGAAGAACCACACTATAGCATAGCGGACTTGGCCTTTTTCAAAAAGATCCATTCAAAAATATTAAATATTGCAGCAGAGCCACAGAACCTTGAGTCTGAAAGCTCTAAGCAGACATTTAGTTCAATTCAGCTGAAACCAAACCAAACCAAACCAAACCAAACCAAACCAAACCAAACCCCCACAGACTGAGGTTCAAATCTCAGCTCCATCTACTTCTAGCTGCAGGGCCTTGGGCAAGTGACTTAACCCTTCGGATTCCATTTAGTTTCCTCACTTGTAAAACAAGGACAATGTAATCTCTAGCTCACAGGATTAAATGAAATACGTAAGCAAACTGCCAGCCCGGTGCTTCGTGTGGAAAACAGGAGTTTCCATTTTGCAAAGTGATAGTAAAAATTTTTTAAAAGAAAGAAAGAAAAAGGATTCCAAAGAACACTAGGAGCTCTATTTCTAGCAAATATTCCTGTAACAGAGGCACATTTTACTGTCTATTCTGCATCTTCCAGAATATTTCACCCCTCACTTCTCCCCTTGTCTTCAGGCCACAGTCTTGTTCTTTTCACCATTTCAATATGGCGTTCTGGGCTGAACCCAAAGGGCCAGATTCATTCCTTTACAACTCAACAACTACTATGTTCCACGCCCTGGCCACAGCATTAGGGCACGAGTTTGGTCCTCAAAAACCTTTATTCTAGAGAGGACCAGGTGATGACAGTCAGGTGGCTGTTCATGGTGGCCATAGGGAAGTCTAGCTCTGCTGGCCCTGGGCAAGTTCCTTCCCGCTGGGCCTCGGTTTTCCCATCTGTGACATGGGCACGTGGGCTTGGACCAAAAAAACTCTGGGGGCCCTTCCCGCTCCGGCCCGGGGGTTGGGGAAGAGGTGAAGTGCCTGGCGTGAGCAGGGTGAGAGAGGCGCGCCCCGCCGGGCCCTGACCCGCCCGGCCTGGGAGTGAGCCTGCAGCGAGGGATTAGCGAGGCACTAGCCAGGATTAGCGAAGGCGGCGAGCGCGTTAGTGACTAAGCAGCGCGTTGGCATCCCGAGCCACTGCTCCTGGCCCCTGAGCTCCAATCACAAGCCCGGTCTCCAGTCGCTGCCCGGGAGCGGGAGAAACGCCGGAGCCCATTGGCTCCGCGACCTGCAGGGGGACTGGGGACGTGCGGTGGCCCCTCCCTAGAGCCCAAAGGCCCCACCTCACTCCTCGCGGAGGTCTAGCTCCCCCAAAAAAGCCCCTGTTTGTCGGTGGTCACAGGCATCCTGCACATTGCGGCAGCTTGGCCTAGAGGTGCAACCATGGGCTTTGGGTTCAAATCCCACCTGAGCCGTTTGCCTGCTCCGTGACGTTGAGAAGTTAAGCTCTCCAAGCCCCCAGTTTCCTTGCTGGGTCGTGGTAAAACTCGTTATTAATAATAACAATAGCGAAGAAAGGGAAGGAAGGAGTAAGAGAGAGAAGAGGAGGATGCCTAGGAATGGGAGCTATTTCTAGAACTTTTCTTCCCCGTGTTCCAGGTGGGGTAACAGGCTCAGCGAGGTTAGCTACCTTTCTGCGAATCCCACGGCCAGAAGCAGAAGGCGCCCATGGAGCTGCGCCCTGTAAGGCTCATCCCTCCCCCAAAGCTCAGGCTGTACCTGCCTCAGGGTCAGGACCTGGGGCCCTACCCTTGTTTCTTCTGGTCTCTCCCAAGACTCTCCCTTATTCCTACTGCTTTGACCCTGGCCAGGGTGAGGTAGCTCAAGGTCAAAGGTCTGAAAGAAGGAATGGGGAAGTACAAGGCCAAGTATTAGGCTGGTGCAAAAGTAATTGCAGTTTTTGCTATTAGAGGTAATGGCAAAACCGCAATTAACTTTGCACCAACCTAAAACTCAGGCTTCCTTGCTGAGGCACAGGGCGGGCTTCCCCTGGCAGGGAGAAGGCTGAGCCCCTTGCCCGGCCTGGCAAGAGAAGAGTGGGACCCCACCGTAACCCTGGATTTGAACCCAGGACTTTGTGATTTCAGGACCAAGCTCACAGCCTCTAGTTTTCAGATGATTCCATGGAGGTCAGGGCTACATCTCCTATTTACAGAGGACGGAGACAAGGCTCAGCATTAGTTTTCTTGGGTGCTGTAACAAATTAGAACAAATTTGGTGGCTAAACAATATAAATTGATAAAGAAGAGAAACTTTTTATTTTATTTATTTGAGACGGAGTCTCATTCTGTCTCCACGGCTGGAGTGCAGTGGTGCGATCTCAGCTAACTGCAAGCTCTGCCTTCCAGGTTCATGCCATTCTCCTGCCTTAGCCTCTCGAGTAACTGGGACTGTAGGCTCCCACCACCATGCCCGGCTAATTTTTTTTTTTTTTTTTTTTAGTAGAGAGGGGGTTTCACTGTGTTAGCCGGGGGGATGGTCTTGATCTCTTGACCTCGTGATCTGCCCTCCTTGGTCCCCCAAAGTGCTGGAATTACAGATGTGAACCACTGCTGCAACTTTTTATTTTTAATTAAAAAGAAAAAGAAATTTGTGAGACAAGGTGATATGGTTTGGATTTGTGTCACAGCCCAAACCTCATGTGGAATTGTAACCTCCAGTGTTGGAGGCAGGGCCTGGTGGGAGGTGATTGGATCATGGGGGCAGTTTCTCATGAATGGTTTAGCACCATTCCCTTTTTACTGTGCTTGTGATAGAGTGAGTTATTGTGAGATCTGGTTGTTTAACCCTCCCCCCTCACACTCTTCTTGCTCCTGCCCTGGTCATGCAAAATGTGCCTGCATCTCCTTCGAAGACATGCCTGCTTCCCCTTTGCCTTCCATGAAGACTGTAACTTTTCTGAGACTTCCCCAGAAGCCAAGCAGATGACAGCATCATGCTTCCTGTACAGTCTGCAGAGCCATGAGCCAATTAAACTTGTTTTCTTTATAAGTTACCTAGTCTCATGTATTTCTTTATAGCAATGTGAGAATGGACTAATACAGAAAATTGGTACTAAGGAGTGGGGCTTTGCTATAAAGATACTTGAAAATGTGGAAGCAGCTTTGGAACTGGATAACAGGCAGAGGTTGGAAGAGTGTCAAGGGCTCAGAAGAAGACAGGAAGGTGAGAGAAAATTTGGAATTTCCTAGAGACTTGTTGAATTGTTTTGACCAAAGTGCTGATGGTGTTATGGACAATGAAGACCACTCTGAGAAGGCCTCAGGTGAAAATGAGGAACTTACTGGGAACTGGAGTGAAGGTCACTCTTGCTATGCTTTAGCAATAGCCTGGCTGCATTGTGCTCCTGCTTTTGCTATGCTTTAGCAATAGCCTGGCTGCATTGTGCTCCTGCTTTAGGGATCTGTGGAACTTTGAACTTGAGAATGATGATTTAGGGTGTCTGGTGGAAGAAATTTTTAAGCAGCAGTGTTCAGGATGTGACCTGGCTGCTTCTAAGCACCTATTCTCATATGTGTGAGCAAATAAATGACCTGAAACTGGAACTTATATTTTAAAGGGAAGCAGAATGTAAAAGTTTGGAAAATTTGCAAACTGATCATGTGGTAGGAAAGAAAAGCCTATTTTCAGGGGAGCAATTCAAGCTGGCTGCAGAAATTTGCATAACTAAAAGAAAAGCAAATGCTGATAGCCTGGGACACAGTTCCCTGAATCCCAGCTGCTCCTGCTCCACCTGTGGCTAAAAGGGGCCCAGGTACAGCTTGGGCCACTGCTTCAGAAGGTGCAAGCCATAAGTCTTGGTGGTTTCCACGTGGTGTTAAGCCTGCAGGTGCACAGAATGCAAGAGTTGAGGCCTGGGAGATTTCAGAGAATGTATGGAAAAGCCTGGATGTCCAAGCAGAAGCCTGCTTCAGGGGTGGAGCTCTCATGGAAAACCTCTAATAGGGCAGTGCAGAGGAGAAATGTGGGGTTGGAGCCCCCATGAACAGTCCCCAACTGGGGCACAGCCTAGTGGAGCTGTGAGAAGAGGGCCACCATCCTCCAGATCCTGGAATGGTGGAGCCATGGGAAGCTTGCACTTTGTACCTAGAAAAGCCACAAGCACTCAACACCAGCCCTTGAGAGCAGCTGCAGGGGCTGAACCCTGCAAAGACACAGGAGTGGAGCTACCCAAGGCCTTAGGAGCCCACCCCTTGCATCAGAATGCCCTGGATATGGGACATGGAGTCAAAAGAGATTATTTTGAAGCTTTAATATTTAATGACTGCCCTGCTGGGCTTTGGAGTTTCATGCGGCTTGTATCAACTTTCTTTTCGCCAATTTTCCTTTTTGGAATGGGATTGTTTACCCAGTGCCTATACCCTCCTTGTATCTTGGAAGTAACTAGCTTGTTTTTGACTTTACAGGCTCATAGGCAGAAGGGACTAGCCTTGTCTCAGAAGAGACTTTGGATTTTGGACTTTTAAGGTAATGCTAAAATAAGCTAAGACTGTTGGGAAGGCATAATTGTATTTTGCAATGTGAGAAGGATACGAGATTTGGGAGCGGCCAGGGTGGTGGAATGATATGGTTTGGATCTGTGTCCCTGCCCAAACTTCCGGTCGAATTGTAATCCCCTGTGTTGGAGGTTGGGGCTGGTGGGAGGTGACTGGATTATGGGAGCAGTTTCTCATGAATGATTTAGCACCATTCCTTTGGTTTTGTTCTCATGATAGTGAGTTTTCACAAGATCTGGTTGTTTAATGTGTAGCACCTCCCCGCTCACACTCTTCTTGCTCCTGCTCTGGCCATGTAAGATGTACCTGTTTCTCCTTCACCTTCTGTCATATTGTAAGTTTTCTGAGGCTTCCCCAGAAACCAAGCAGATGCCAACATCATTCTTCCCATACAGCCTGTGGAACCATGAGTCAATTAAATCTCTTTATAAATTACTTAGTCTCAGGTATTTCTTTATAGCAATGCAAGAATGAATTAATACACAGGGTCTTGCTCTGTTGCCTAGGATGGAGTGCAGTGGTTCAATCATAGCTCACTGCAGCCTTGACCTCCTGAGCTCAAGCAATTCTCCTGCTTCAACCTCCCAAGTAGCTGGGACCACAGGTGTGCACCACCACACTCAGCTAATTAAAACAATTAAAAAAAAAAAGAAACAGGGCCTCACTTTGTTGCCCAGGCTGGTCCCTAACTCCTGGCCTCAAGTGATCCTCCTGCCTTGGCCTCCCAAAGTACCGAGATTACAGGTGTTAGCCACCATGCCTGGCTGAAAAGAAACTTTCTATTTGTGGAATGTGAGCCCACTTATTTCTAAGGCCCAGAGAGCATTGACATGTGACAGCATGTGACAACAGTCACATCTCACTCCCACTTTGAGCCAGATAATGACCTCTTGAAACCACTTGCTGTGTGGGGTCTAGACTGACAGGTTCCAAGTAGCTATAAAATGCCATATGCTGGACACCATAACTCATACTCTATCATTCAACAAGGTATTGCCAATCATGGATCAATGTCATCTCTGTAATCCATTGAGAATGCCTGCCAAACAGCTGCATATCCACTTTAAAAATCTGCTTGTAACAAAGGCTTGATGGAGCACTCCCCCAGACAATTTGGAAGTGTGTCCTGGGCTGCTGTCCTCAACGTTGGCCCAAATAAACTCTCTATATTAATTTTGCCTCAGTTTCTTTCTTTAGGTCTACTAAATTTATTATCTTACAATTCTGGAGGTCAGAATCACATCTTGTATCTCACTGGGCTAAAATCCAAGGTCCGCAGGGCTGCATTCCTTTCAGGAGGCTCTGGGGAAAATCCATCTCCTTGCCTTTTTCAGTTTCTAGAGACCACCCACCCTCCAGTTCTAGCTTCCTTCCTCCAGCCTCCAAGTCAGCAATATTGTGTCTCTCTGACCTTTCTTCCACAGTTGTGTCTCCCTGCAACCACAGCTGACAAAGGTTCTCTGCTTTTAAGGATTCATGTGATTAGATTGGACCCGCTTGGATAATCCAGAATCATCGCCTCATCTCAAAATCCTTACCCTTAACCATATCTGCCAAGGTCCTCTTACCACGTTCACAGGTTCCAGGGATTAGGACGTGGACATCCTTAGTTGGCCGTCATTCTGCCTTGCACAGAAAGAGTAAACATTCTGCCCCAAATCACACAGCCCAGAAGTAGCAGAGCCAGGACTTGAACCCAAGCCTCGAATCCCAGTGACCTCTCCCACTGTGCTCCTCTGCCATTCTGGTTCTAACTTCTATTGACCAGGTAAGGGTTCACCCAAAGGTCACAGGAACTCTCTGAATTAATAAATCACTTTACAAATGGAGATATCTCAGTAGGTGGTTGATAGATATGATTAGGGAGGACATACCTAAGGACACGCAGAAATGCCAAAGCTAGGAAACTGTCACAGCTGCCTATAGAAAGTCTGTCTTTCTGCCAGAGCTGGCCGAAAGATGGAAATTTGTTTGTGAGAGAGCTGTGGCTCCTTTCAGATGGAAGAAAACTGGCTGGCCTCAGCCAGTGTCCTCCACTGCAGGTGCTTTAGCCCTGCCTGTATGCTTAGCCAGCAGGCTATGGGGCTTCACCCCAGGTTCGTATTTGGGCAGATAACCTTGAGGTGATCAGCTAGCAAAAACTGTGGAGAGAGGTGGAAGTATGGATGGAGCTGGAGGATAAGTAACCCCCACTTCCTGCTCTTCTACAATCCACTATAATAACAAATGTTGTAGGAATCAGGAGGACCAGAGAGACCTTGGGGTGTATACAGGAGGATCTTTATTGAGTGCACTCAGACCCAGCAGATTTAACATCAAAAAACTGGGCCCAGAACAAAGATGGCACTTGACTTCTATACACACTTCAAAAAGGGGGTGGGCTAGCTTGAAACAGACTTACAGTGGCGTGAAAGCCAGGATACAGAGGCAGAACAAAGACAGTTAATCAAGTTGTGACAGGTTCATAACTCAGGATTACACACGACCATTGCTATGCAGCCCAGATGTCTGTTATCTAGATTTCCTCTAGTGCCTAGCATGGGCTTATCCCATAACTTTCACTATGGTGGCCAGGTGGCTGTATCTCAGGCCTGCTCAGTTGGTTTATGACCTTCACTCCACTGCTTAGATAAAAGAGAATACTTGAAGTTACTAGTTACAGAGAACAGGAATCTATAAACTCATACCATAAGAGAAAGGAAAATTTGTTTTACTCCTCCCTATGTTGAGGGAGTGCTGGGAGAGTTTCCAGGGCACATTCCTTTGTGTCCTGGCTTCTTAGGTGGTATAAAGTCTTTTCCTGGGTCTGGGCTGTGCCTGTTTCTGCCTCTGGGACAAGTCAGCCTAATACAGGAAAGCTTATTTCTCCTTTTTTAATTTTATTTTTCTTTCTTTCTTTCTTTAATTTCCCACCTCACAAGTAGTGAGGCAGGAGAATAGGGTCTGGAGGCAGGGAACCTAAGGCCAACACACACTGACTTGCTAGAACTAAATCAAAAGGAAAACCCCAACTTTCCATGCCTAAGTAACAAAAAGACCAGAGGGTTACTCCCTTTGCAAACCCACACCCTCTTCTGCCTGGAAATGGCAAATTGAAAGTATCTCTGATTGGTTGCTTTCTTCAACCAATCATATGTTTGCATAGGAGTGTAATTTTTGTAACTTCACTTCAGCCTCTGATTGGTTGTTGTCCACAACCAATCAGACTGATTGCTGGCCAAGTCTTTGTTTGCATAGAAGTGCAACTTTGTAACTTCACTTTAACCTCTGATTGGTTGCTTTCCCCTGCTCAGGCTGCTTCCACACTGGAGTACACTTTCATTTTCAATAAATCTCTACTTTTGTTTCTTTATTCTTTCTGTGCTTTGTTTGCGCATTTTGTTCAAAACACCAAGATCCTAGACACCCTCCAATGGTAACAGTAGGGTTATGAGACCTTTATAAAAACAGTCACTGGATTTCTTATGGAAATATTATTGAAACTGTTTATATTTGTCCGGATACTGTATTAGGCCATTCTTGCATTGCTATAAAGAAATACCTGAGACTGAGTAAATTATGAAGAAAAGAGGTTTAATTGGCTTATAGTTCTGCAGTCTTTATAGGAAGCATAGTGGTCTCTGCTTCTGGGGAGGTCCCAGGAAGCTTTCAATCATGGCAGAAGGCAAAGGGGGGAGCAGGTGCATCACATGGCAAGAGTGGGAGCAAGAGGGAGAGAGAGTTAAGTGTCGCACACGTTTGAACAACCAGCTCTTGGCTGGGCATAGTGGCTCACGCCTGTAATCCCAGCACTTTGGGAGGCTGAGGTGAGTGGATCACGAGGTCAAGAGATCAAGGCCACCCTGGTCAACATGGTGAAACCCTGTCTCTACTAAAAATACAAAAATTAGCTGAGTGTGTTGGTGCATGCCTGTAGTTCCAGCTACTTGGGAGGCTGAGGCAGGAGAATTGCTTGAACCCAGGAGGCAGAGGTTGCATGAGCCGAGATTATGCCACTGCACTCCAGCCTGGTGACAGAATGAGACTCCATCTCAAAAAAACAAACAAAAAAACCAGCCAGCTCTTGCAAGAAGTCACTATTGTGAGGACAGTACAGGGAGATGATGTTAAGCCATTCATGAGAAACCCTCCACTATGATCTAACCACCTCCCACCAGGTCCCATCTCTGATACTGGGGATTACAATTTGGGCTGTATCAGATACTTTCCAGCAGCTACAAGTTGTAGAAAACCCAGTTCAGCTAAAAATGGAATTTATTGGCCCATGGAACTGAAGTCATAGGTTGGTTGGCCTTCAGGTACAGCATGATCCAGCAGCTCATATATGCTCATTTCCATAGTCTCAGTATTAGGTCTATTCTCAGTCATACTCTCCTTTTGTGTTCCAAAGATGGCTGCAAGAAGTTTCTGTAACTCTATGTTTTTAGATTAAAATGCAGTAGAAAAGAAAAATATACCTCTCTGGTGACTCAAAATAGTTCATATATGGGATCTTACTGTCTCCAATCGGCCTGCCTTGGATCATCTGTCTGTTTTCCAATCAATAGCTGTGGCCAGAAGCATGGGATATGCTGATTGGCTTGAATCAATTGGTGCCTACCTCTGAAGTTGAGAGTAGGTCAATTTTTCCCAAAGCTCCAAGTTGGCAAATTGGGAGTCCTTGTTAAAAAGGGAGACCAGAGTCATTGTTCTTCCACATATCATCATGTTCCCCTTGTGAGAACACACAACTTTGCTCTTTCTGAGCAATGGGTATGTTTGTACCTATGGATCTCATGACTCTTATATGTGTGTACATGTGTGTGTTAGGGGGGTGGGTGGGTATGGAGTGGGGTGGGGTGGATTCAAATGATAAATAAATTAGGGAGGAGAGAACATGAAGGTCAAGTAAGATAAAGCCAGGGAGAATTAGCACATAGAAATTAATGTCACAAACTTGTTCTTTGTCCTGGTCTCTCTGAGCTTTAGTTTCCTCATCTATAAAATGAGACTGTTAATCCCAACATCATGAAATTAAATGAGAAGAGGTCTGTAAAAGTTTGTGTAAACACAACCAGTTACAGATTTTTTTGTTCTCTTCTATTCCTGCTGCTTCACTTGACTAGCCTAAAAAAAAGTTTGTGTAAATAGAAAGGAGTGGTCATTCTATCATTCAACAATCATTCATTAAAAGTGCCTACTATGTGCCAGGCTCTGTGCTGGGGATCTAATGATGGATAACACACACATGATCCCTGGTCCAAAGGCAACAGAACATTTCAAGTACAAGAAATTATTTTTATTATTATTAAAAGATGCTAATGCCAGAGGGGGATCTCCAACAAGTCATGGATGGTGCTATACTTTGGATGTCTGTCCCCTAAAACCTCATGTTGAAATTTGATTCTGGTGTTTGAGGTGAGACCTAATGGGAAGTGTTTGGGTCATGGGAGTGGATTCCTCATGAATAGATGAATGCCCTCTCTTGGAGGTGAGTAAGTTTCTCATCTACTGGCTCCTGTGAGAGGTGGTTGTTAAAAGAGCCTGGTACCTCCTGCTTGCTCTCTTGCTTCCTCTCTTGCCATGTGATCTCTGCACATGCCAGTTCCCTTTCACCTTCCTCCATGAGTGGAAGCAGCCTGAGGCCCTCACCAGATGCCTCCTGGACCTTCCAGACTGCAGAACCATGAGCCGAATAAACCTCTTTTCTTTATAAATTACTCAGCCTCAGGTATTCCTTTCTAGCAACACAAAACGGATAAGACAGATGTGCCTTGGGCCACACGGTGGAGGAGCTGGGACTCAAACCCAGAATCTCCTGGCTCTCTCTGTTGCTTCCCACGGCCTCTCCCTTCCCCACACAGTAGCTACCCCTTGGTTAATAGGTCAGACTTCCCTCTGGTGCACTTAGGAATTGCATTTGATGCTGCTTTTCCCGGCTTCAGGAGCAGACAGGTCCTTCCTACTGATAACTGCAGTGCAGAATTAATCATGGCTTTGTGGTTGCACTTTCCCTGACAGTAGCCCTGCACTGCTGCCCAGAGAGGGAGCTGGAATGAGAGCACCAGGTAATGATTTTTGTGTTTTGGGATGAGGCCACTGGGAGGAGGTCAGGGCTGCTCCGCTCTGTGGGTACATATGCCTGAGTGCATATGCACATTTGGGCATGCAGGCTGTGTGTGTGTGTGTGTGTGTGTGTGTGTGTGTGTGTGTGTGTGTGTTTGTAAGTGTTGGGACTATTGCTGGAAAAGGTCGGGACTCTCCCCAAAGGAGCCCGGGATCTAGACTTTGTTCCACCATTCTCTAGCTGGGTCACTAAGGCCAAATCATCCCTCCCCTGTGGGCCTGCATTTTCTTCACTGTAAAATAGGGGTAATCCTTGCCTCATTCCTTGTCTTCCTCATGAGAAGCCTGCGAACATCAAAGAAGGCCAGGAGGAAGAAACTGAAAAGGGCAGAACACCCACAGAGGCAGAATGACCTCATGGTTGGAGTCTAGACGGCCTCTATTCAAGTCCCAGCTCCCCCATTTACTACTAGCTGCATGACCTCAACTTCACCTCTCTGGGCCTCAGTTCCTCATTTGCAAAACAGGGAGAATATGAGAAGTTACCCAAATTGATCAAATCTAAGATTCCATCAATTATCAGATACCAATATTTTATGTACCATAAATAAAGAAAAAAATGCCACTAATTGGCCTTGCCCTGATTTTTCTGACCTGAGATGTGGGTGCCAAGGTGTATGTGGCACTGTGGGATCATGACAAGTGACATTGGGCCAAGGTAGCTGAGACCCCATGCCTGGGAACTAGGCAGGGATACAGATTCCTCAAAGGATGGGTCACAAACCACATGCCATGTCTACCTCTTAATCTACCTGCATGTCAGATGGCCCCAGCTCCTGTCAGTGAGATTATGAACTATATTTAAGTCATTAACTAAAACTCAAATACTACTGGGAAAAGAAGAAGGGGCGGGTGCCAGGTAGAAAAAGCCCTACATTGATGGAACTCACTTTGATTTTCTCAAAGGCACACAAATCCTGATTGACAGAAATTAATCTGAAATGACCAGGGCTGCTCATTGGCTGGTTTAGGTTTCCACCACCAGGGAATGGGGAGCTTGAGACACAGACTACTTTTGGTTGCAGAAAAAATAAATTGTGTTTCTTGTGTAAACCAAAAGGTATCAGAGACAAGTCTCAATCAATTTAGAAGTTTATTTTGCCAAGGTTAAGGACATGTCAACGGCACAGCCTCAGGAGGTCTGATGACATGTGCCCATGGTGGTTGGGCTACAGCTTGGTTTTATACATTTTAGGGAGACATAAGGCATCAATCAATACATGTAAGATGTGCATTGGTTCAGTCTGGAAAGGACGGACAACTTGAAGTGGGGAGGGAGAGGTTCCAGGTCGCAGGTGGATTCAAAGATTTTCTGATTAGCAATTGGTTGACAGAGTTTATTTAAAGACCTGGACTCAATAGAAGGGAGTGTCTGGGTTAAAATAAGTGGTTGTGGAGACCAAGGTTTTTATTATGCAGATGAAGTCTTCAGATAGCAGGCTTCAGAGAGAATAGATTGTAAATGTTTCTTATCAGACTTAAAGAGTCTGTTCTGTCTTAAGGTCTCTGCTTTAATGTTAATGCTAGTGAGCTGTGCCTTTCTCCACAGGGAGAAAGGTATGATGAGACATGTCCAACTACCCATTCCCATCATGGCCTGAACTAGTGTTTCAGGTTTACTTTGTCAGGCCTCTGAGCCCAAGCTAAGCCATTATATCCCTTGTGACCTGCACGTATACATCCAGATGGCCTGAAGCAACTGAAGATCCACAGAAGTGAAAATAGCTTAACTCATGACATTCCACCATTGTGATTTGTTTCTGCTCCACCCTAACTGATCGATGTACTTTGTAATCTCCCCCATCCTTAAGAAGGTACTTTATAATCTCCCCCACCCTTAAAAAGTTTCTTTGTAATTCTCCCCACCCTTGAGAATGTACTTGGTGAGCTTCCCCCCCTGCCCCCAAAACTTTGCTCTTAACTTCACTGCCTATCCCAAAACCTATAAGAACCAATGATAATCCCACCACCCTTTGCTGACTCTCTTTTTGGACTCAGCCCCCCTGCACCTAGGTGAAATAAACAGCCATGTTGCTCACACAAAGCCTGTTTGGTGGTCTCTTCATACGGACACTGAAATGTACTTTAGAATGCCCTTGGCCAAGAGGAGGAGTCCATTCAGTTGGTTGGGGGCTTAGAATTTTATTTTTGGTTTACATTTGCGTACCTGAGTTTGTGTACTGGGAAATCCACACCTCCTATACATTCAAATACACATGCCCCCATAAATAGATGAACATTCATGTTTATATTGATATACAATATGTCTAGAAAAAAGAATCAAAGGAGAAATGCCAAATGCTGACAGATTCTTTCTTGATGGGGCTACCTTGGTTTGTATCAGTTATCCCACAGATTTGGCTAGTGTCACAAAGATCAGAAAGCAGTGGCTTTAATAAGGGAGGAAAGGAAAGGGTGAAATGGATGTGGTCCAGGAAAACTGAAAGAGCTGACTGACATGTGGGACCAGGCTCTTTCTGCCTCATTGCTCCACTCTCTCGAACACTTGGCTTCCACCTCATGATCTAGTCTGGCTGTCCAGGCCCCTCCATCACATCTGCATTCCATCTAATGGGAAGGGAGACAAGGGAAAGGGAAAGCAGGTTTCTTCATTGTTTTTTCTTAAGGACACAATTGAATGTTGCACATATCACTTCCTCTCACATGTCTTGTACATATCCTGGTCACGTGATCACACCAGCTGCAAGGGATGCTGGGAAATGAAGTCTTTAGCTGGGTAGTTTTGTGCCCCAGTGAAGCACATCTCTGAACATTCCAGCTCTGGAGCTTCCTGTGGGCTTGGCTGAGATCTCTGTTGGAGTCCACCACAACCCAGCTGCTCTCTGCACCCAATCCATTTCCCTTGGCCTGCCCGCACCCACCCTAGGTATTGGTCCTGAAAGCATCTGCCAATTCAGTGTACCAATCTCCTTCCCAGAGCCAGTTTCCCAGAGCACACTGCCTAAAATGCACTGTAAAATGGAAACAATATGATTGTAAGGATTAGATGTGATATTTTAAAATGAAACACTTCCATTGAGTAGACGCTGAATAAATAATGAAACTGGCAAACACTCCTACAGATAGCACTGCCTCTTCCAGATGGTGTTCTAAGCCCTTTTCATGCGTAACATCATTCACTCTTTGCAGCCAGCCTATGAGGGTGGTACTATCATTCCCATTTTACAGATGAGGAAGCCGAGGCTCAGAGAGGTTAAGTACTACACTCCAGCTGCCCAGTTTGTAATTACTTTGATGCAGCACAGACACCTGTCAACTGGTGTGTCAGGATTACAAGGACAGAGCCAGGAGGACGGTGATGCGGGAAAGGAGCCTGGGCCTCGGTCGCCGTTGCTGGGAACCTCCAACCCTGTCACCTTATGGGCTCTTCGAGGCTCCCATGCGACCACAGATGGAAGTGCTTTGTAAACTGTAGAGTACTGGCCACCACTGAGGTGTGGTCATCTCTCGTGATTCTTTTTATAACAATGATAATTGGGCCCATTTGTGGGGCACTTACCATGTGCCAGGCCCTACATTAAACACTTGGCAAACATGATGTCATTTACTTCTCACCAACCCCACGTGGCGGGCGGCTGTCACTGTGAGGCTATAGAGGCTCCAGGAAGTTGGGTCAATTGCCTTAGGTCCCAGGGCTGGGAGGTGGCAACATGAGACGTGAGCCCAGGTTGGAGTGAGGCTGGAGGGCATCCCTCATCTTGGGGCCTGTGGAAGGATGTTGTTCCTGCCACGCAGCTGCCCTCGAACAGCCACTTCTCAGGTTCCACTGCACTGACTCTAAGTGGACGGGGACTCGTTTTCCGGGGCTGGCCAGTCTCCCAGAGCAAGGGGGTCCAGGGAGTTCCAAGGGGATGACAGAGATCCACCCTGGGAAGGCCCCTGGTTTGAGGGAGAGGCTCAGCTTCTGCCCAGGCAGAGCCACTGGTCTGAGGAGTACCCCTGGGAGAGCTCCTGGTGTGGCGGGAGAGGCACAGGCTCTGGGGAGGCCCCCAGTTTGAGGGGGAGGCTCAACTTCTGCCCTGGCAGAGGCACTGGTCCAAGGGGTACCCTTGCGGGACCTCCTGGTGTGGCAGGAGAGGCACGGGTTCTGCCTCGGGGGAGACCCCTGTCTAATGAGGGAGGCTTAGCCTCTGCCCTTGCTCCCTGCTGACGGGGACTCTGGATGCCAGCAGATGCCCCAGGAAAGAAGCAGCAGTGATGAGAAGGGGCTGAGGAAGGAGGAAGCTGGGCAGGGCTCTGGCCAGAGGCCCATCTCTCCTACCTTGCCCTCCCCCATCTGCCCGAGGCCTCTGTACCAAGCCTGTGAGTAACTGCCTGGTGGCGGCACGGCCAGTCATAAGGACGTGATGGGGCGCCATGAGGAAGCCATGCAGGCCCTGGTGAGGAGGACCTGCTGATTCAGGGGCTCTCCAGCCGGCTTGTGCCCTGGGCCAGCTCCACTGTCTGCCTGGGCTGTGCCTGCCCCTTGCTGTGTAGCCCCAGGCCACTCCTCCTTCGCAGGCCTCAGTGTCTCCATCTGCGCATGGGGAAATGGCCCTGGACAGCCTCTCTCCCTGTGTGGCTCGGTCACCTCAGGCCACAGACCCACCAGGAGCCCTCTATCTGGGAAAGCTGGTCCTGGAGACCTCCTGCCTCTGGTTGCTGTCCTGGCTGGCTCCGTTCCTCACACCTTCTCAGCCCCATGGCCCCCAGAGAGTCCCTTTGGAAGATGTCTTTGCCACCACAGCTAAAGGAGAGTCCTTGCCTGCACAGTGACTTTGACTTCATGATCTGCGCGTCCCCAGGCTGGATGGCACGACACGGTCCCGGTTCTCCTCCTGCTGCTGTGTCGCCTGAGCACCCTCCTGCTGTCTGTCACCCCCGCACCCCCACCCCATGTTGGCAGGGTGCATGGGGTGGGGGACACTCAGCAAGAGGGCCCCTCTATAACAGTGACTCCCAGGGCTCATGTCCAGTGGGGCTTTCCCACGGGGGTGTCCCCAGTACAATCCGGCAGGATACATTAGGAAGATGCTCGCCGCAGTTCCCCATGCCCTACTGTTGATGAGCGGAGTGATTTTCCCCTTCCTCATCGTCATTAGTGAGGCCTTGGTATTACCCCACCCAAGGGGGTTTTGGTCTGGTACCCAAAGCCAGGTACCCTTCAGATGCTATGCTCTGAAGAGTTGGGACTGTATATATCTTGCACATTTTTGTAGCCCGGTTCTGTCTTCCAAGTCTGGCACATAGTAGGTGCTCAGTACATAGTTGTAGACTCAGTGGGGGACTGACTGGTGGAAGAAATGCATCACATGTTATCTGCACAAAGAGGTGGCATGATACTGTCGGGAAGAGAGAGGAGAAAGGCCTGTGAGGGCCCAGCACGGTGCCGGACGCACAGTCAGGGCCTGGTGTGGGCCGACAGTGGTTGTGACACCTGGCTGCAGTTTGACAGGGCTGAGTGATGTGAGCTTGCACCTGTTGCCCCGGGTTCCTTCGGGCCTTGATTCAGATTCCTGCCCATGGCCTTTCAGATGGGTCCAGGCCAGCATCTGTCAGAGGAGCTCAGAACTTCTGAAATCTCAGCCTCCAGCTCCCGATGACCTGTGGGGCCGTCCAGACCCTGAAGTTGTCGGCCATGCCCTCAGCAGTAACTGGAAGGGCAACCAGCAGCCTTTAGAGGACTCCACCTGAAAAAACAAGGCCGAGGCAGGACTTCACATGGAGGGTGACTCCTGGGCTGTGCCAGGCTTTGGATCAGTCCCTGAGTTTCTGCTGAACACCTGCGGTGTGCCTTGCCTGGGGAGGGGTGGGCTCCGGGAAAGCTGTGAGAAGCAGCTGCTGACGTGGAGTTTGGTGTCAGGCAGACTTGAAGTCAAACCCTAACTGGTGACCCTGGAGAAATTCCTTCACCCCTCTGAGCCTCAGTTTCCTCATGTGGCCAGATGACTAAGTGATGCCTGTTGGAACATGGAGCGCAGCCTCATATGCTGGAGCTTTAAGAAAACAACACCTACCTTTTACACTTAGTTCTAGGATACAGTCTTGACCCTAAGTATCTCTCTCACATTCCAGCGGGAGAGATGGAATTGGAGAGAAGAAAGCTGGTAGTTCATGAATCCCACCATGGGATCCCATGTGACATGCAACTGGGAAGAGCTGAGACAGAAGCTCATCTAGATTAGAGTGATCAGGGAGGGCTGAGTGATCAGGGAGGGCTTTCTGGAGGAGGTGGCCCCTGAGCTGAGCCCAAGGGAGGAACAGGCTGTGGACAGGTGGATGGGAGAACAGAGGGTGTGTGGGCAGGGGGACAGGGTGTGGGAGCCGTGGTGGTGGGATAGGACCCATACACTGAACCTAGGTACAGTGTTAATGGGAGGCAGTGGGGTGACCTGTAGACTCTCAAGCACAATTTGGGGTGTAACAAGAATGGGGTGGGAGGCAGGGCCCACAGTCTTCTGGTGGGGGTGCAGGTGAAGGTCACTGAGTTGGCCCCGTTTAAGAAAGGCTTATTTCTTCAGCACCCAGCAGAGTTGACAATAGGTCTTGGCAGTTCAGGGGAGAGATGGGGGTGGGGGGCTACAGCCTTGTATCGCCTTCAGGATAAAGTCCAAGCCCTCATTCCGGCCTGCAGGGACCTTTGGAATTGCGCTTCTTCTCACCTCTCCAGCCTGAGCATCCCCACCCCAATCCTCTAGCCATGTTGCGGCACACCCAGTTCCCTCAGCGTGCCTCTGCGCCACTTCTCCATGGATCCTTCTGCCTGGAACATCTTCCCTCATAACCACCTGGCAGACCCCTACTAACCCCTTAAGACTTGGGTTAACATGACCTCCTCCATGATATCTGCCTTGATCTGCCCAGGAGGATGGTGGCAGGACACCCTCCTCTGTATCCCATAGCACTTGCTATCCACAGACTTCATAGCCAATTCATTTTGCTCTCATGATAACTGGCTGTGTGACATTGGACAAGTAAATAAACTCCTCTGTGCCTCAGTTTCCTAATCTGCAAAATAGGGGCAATAATTGTAGCTGCCTTGGTTGGGCTAGCACTTGTAAAGACTTTAGAAGAGTGCCTGGTGCTTAATAAATAGTTAATGTTACCCATTATTAAAATAATTATTCTTACCTCATAGGGCTGTTATGAGGATTAGAAGTTAAGTGCTTGTATCATGCTTGGAACATAGTGAGCCCTAAGGAATGAGAGCTATCATCCCCACCGTCTTCATTGTCCCCCTCATCCTCACCATGATCCTCACCATCCCCAATACCATCCTTACCATCCCCACTGCCATCTCCATCATCCCTACCACCATCCCCAACATTCCCACCATCATCCCCATTACCATCCCCACCATTTCCACCATTCCCACCATGGTCATCATCACCCCTACAATTGCCATCATCATCCGCACCATTCCTACCATCCCTGCCATCACCATCCCCATCCCTACCATCATCCCCACCACCATCCCCATTACCATCCCCACCACTATTTCCACCATTCCCACTATGGTCACCATCACCCCCACCAACCCTATCATCATCTGCACCATCCCCACCACCATTCCCACCATCCCTACCATCCTCACCACCATTCCCACTATCCCTACAATCCCCACCACCATCCCTACCATTGTCCGTCATCCCCAATATCACCACCACAATTCCCACCATCCCTACCATCCTCACCACCCTCCCCACCATCCCTACAATCCCCACCACCATCTCTACCATTATCCATCATCCCCACTATTCTCACCATTTCCACCATCCCTACCATCCTCCCCACCCTCCCCACCATCATCCTCAACACCATCCTCATTACCATCCCCACCACCATTTCCACCATTCCCACCATCTCCAATACCACCCCCACTATCATCCCCAATATCCTCACCAGCATCTCCATTATCATCCCCACCACCATTTCCACCATTCCCACCATCCATACCACCATCCTCACCATCCGCACCACCATCCCCACTACCACCCCACCATCCCCACCATCACTACCACCATTTCCACCCCCCCACCACATCCCCACCGCCATTCCCACCATACCCACCACCATCCCCACCATCTCCACCATCATTCCCACACCCCACCCCTCACCATCCCCACCAACATCCCACCATCCCTACCATCATCCCCACCAACATCTCACCATCCCCACCACCATCCCCACCAATATCCCACCATCCCCACCACCATCCCCACCAACATCCTCACCATCCCCACCATTCCCACCAACATCCCCACCACCATCCCCACCAACATCCCCACCATTCCCACTATCCCCACAACCATCTCCACCATTATCCCCACCATCATCCCCACCAACATCCCCATTGTCCCCACCACCAACCCCACCACAATTTCCACTACCATCCTCACCATCCCCACTACTGTCCCCATCATTCCCACCACGACTGTCACCATCCCCACCCCCACGATCCCCCAACCCCTATTATCTCATTATCATCTCCACTATCGCCACCCCCCATCATTTCCACCCCAATCCCCACCAACCTCACCACTATCCCCACCAGCTCTACCACCATCCCCACCAACATCCCACCATCCTCACCATCATACCCACCTATATCCCACCATCCCCACCACTGTCCCCACCACCATCCTCAACATCCCCACCATTCCCATGATCCCCACCACCATCCCCACCAACATCCCACAATCCCCACCACCATCCCCAACAACATCCCCACCAACATCCCATCATCCCCACCAACATTCCACCATCCTCACCACCATCCCCACCAACATCCCACCATCCCCACCAACATCCCACCATCTCCACCACCATCCCCACCAACATCCCACCATCCCCACCAACATCCCACCATCTCCACCACCATCCCCAACAACATCCCACCATCCCCACCACCATCCCCACCAACATCCCACCATCCCCACCACCATCCCCACCACCATCCCACCATCCCCACCAACATCCCACCATCCCCACCACCATCCCCACCACCATCCCACCATCCCCACCACCATCCCCACCACCATCCCCACCAACATCCCACCATCCCCACCACCATACCCACCACCATACCCACCAACATCCCACCATCCCCACCAACATCCCCACCAACATCCCACCATCCCCACCAACATCCCACCATCCCCACCACCATCCCCACCAACATCCCACCATCCCCACCACCATCCCCACCAACATCCCACCATCCCCACCACCATCCCCACCAACATCCCACCATCCCACCATTCCCACCAACATCCCACCATCCTCACCACCATCCCACCATTCCCACCACCATCCCCACCAACATTCCACCACTCCCACCACCATCCTCACCATCCCCACCATTCCCACCATTCCCACCATTCCCACCATCCCCACCAACATCCCCATCATCATCCCCACCAGCATCCCACCATCCCCACCACCATCTCCACTATCATTTTCACATTCCACCACTCCCACCACCATCCTCACCACCCCCATCACCATCCCCACCACCATCCTCATCATCATCCCCACCAGCATCCCACCATCCCCACCACCATCTCCACCATCATTTTCACCATCCTCACCACCCCCATCACCATCCCCACCACCATCCCCACCATCATCCTCACCACTATTCTCACCATATCTATCAACATCCCCACTATCCCCACCTCCATGTCCACCATCACCCCCACCATCCCCACTATCCCCACCACCATCCTCACCATTCCCACCACCATTCCCTTCATCTCCACCATCATGCCCACCACCATCCCACCATCACCCCTATCATCCCACCACCATCCTCACCATCCGTTTGCCCACTTGCTTCCTCCACACTGTGAACCCCTAAGGCATGGCTGTGCATCCCAGCCCCTGCCTGCTACTTCTATCTTCCATCCCACCCTCTTCCCTCCCTCCCTTCCTGGCCACAGAGGTCTTCTTGCAGCTCCCTCAACCATGGAGGCAATTTTCCAGCCCAGGGCCTTTTCATAAACTTCCCACCCACTCCCCCCGCCTGCCCCTGGCCCCCGACCTGGAACACTCTGTTCCTGACACTGTCCGGGGCCTTCTCATCCAAGGTTTCAGTTTAAATGTTGCCTCGCCCAGGAGGCTTTCTCAGACCTCTTTGTTTTCTTCCTTTACAGACCTAATCATGATTTATAATTAAGTGTACTGTTTTAAAACTTATTATATCTTCTCTCCACCAATATGTCAACTTCATGAGGACAAAGCTCTGTCTGGCTCCTTATTGCTACATCCCCAGAGCTCCAGGCAGTGCCTGGCATCTAAATAGGCCTTTGAGTGAAATGGAATTCTGTGCTTTGACATGAGGAAGGGGAATCAAGGAACGCTCCCTGGAGGAGGTGTTTAGAGATGGAAAGAAAATGCAGAGAAGATGGGTGGTCAACAGTGAGGACAGGGTTGAGGTGCTCAGAGATAGATGGAATGGGCCCAGGGGAGCCTCTTTACCCTCCCTGGAATATTTTTAGTCCTACCTGAGCCCCCAGAACTTCTGTCTAAGTGTGATCTTGCTCCAGGCAAGCTCTCCTGTAAAATTCCAGAGCCAGGTATACCCAATTCTGCAACATGGTAGCTGCATGACTGTACAAGTCCCTTAACAACACTGGGCCTCAGTGACCTCATCTATTAAATGGGTTGGTGATGATAATGGTCAGCATTTATGGTAGTTCCCACAGGGTGCTAAGTGCTTTACACATATCAGCTAACTGAATCCTCACTGCTGCCAGTGAGACAGGTACTATTGAATCAGAGGCCCGGAGAGAGCTCCATGCAGTTAGTCATACTGGTGAAGGGCTTGGTTCCATGCCTGGTGAACTCTCAGCACAAGGGTTGCCAGTGAAACTCATGCTGTAGGCATGTGTTTCCCTCCAAGAGGGACAGCCCCAGTGCCCCTGGACGCTAACTAGGACTGAGTCAGGCCCATCCTCATTGGAGTCCCAACCTTGAGGCTGCCTGCACGGAGTGACGTCTGCAGATATGTGGGTCTCTCTCTGAACGTGGTCAGGCTTCACGCCCCTCAGAGCCTACCCTGATGTTACCCCTAGCAGGGCTGTGAGTCACCAGGTTCCACCTCCCTGGCTGTGAGCCCGGCCAGCTGCTTTTGTGCCTCACATTTTTATGCCAGTTAATTACAGCCATTACTGTCATTATGAAAAAGTTATGTGATCTCAAGCAGGTCCGGGAAGGCCCCAAGGCACCTGGGGGAGCTGTCATCCATGGATGTTTGAGAGGAGGCTCTCCCCTGCCTGCCTGTTCTGTCTTCCATTGGACTAGGACCCTTTGAGGTTAAAGATGGTGTCCCCCATTAGGCTAATGTCCTGGACAAAAATTCTAAAAGAATCTTTTAAAAGGTATGACTGAGCTGGCAAGAATGTAGAGGAAGCGCTCAAAAGCCAAAAAAAAAGAAAAAAAGAAAAAGAAAGGAAAAAAAAAAGAAAAGAAAAGAAAAAAAGAATGTGTACACAAATCAAGACGGGGTGAGCCCTCAACTGGCAACTGGCCTAAAAGATTCCTGTAAACTAGAGCTTTGTTGTTTTTTAAGTTGTGGTCAACTTTACGTAGAGTAAAATTCACCCTTTTTAGTATGAAGTTCTTTGAGTGTTGAAAAACGCACAGAGTTGCGTACCCACCTTCACAATCGAGGTGTAGAAATTTCATCTGTCGTCAATGTCCCTGAGTCCTTTGGAAGTCAATCCCTGTTCTCATCTCTGCCTCCTGGCAAACACTGATCTGGCTCCTCTTCCTGTATTTTTACCTTTTCCAGGATGTCACAAAAGTGGAATCATCCAGCAACATGCTGTCTTTTGAGTCTGTCTTTCACTTAGCATAAGGCAATTGAGATTCATCTGTGTTGTGTTTCTAAGTGTGTTAGTATTGTGCAGATGTGCCACAGTCTGTTGATCCACTCACTTGCCGAAGAATATCTGAGTTGTCTTCAGCTTTTGCTTATTAGGTATTTTATTTATTTATTTATTTATTTAGACAGTCTCTCTCTGTTTCCCAGGCTGGAGTGCAATGGTGTGATCTTGGCTCACTGCAACCTCCGCCTCCCAGGTTCCAGCGATTCTGGTGCCTCAACCTCCCGAGTAACTGGGATTACAAGTGAGAGCCACCATGCCCAGCTAATGTTTGCATTTTTAGTAGAGACAGGGTTTCACCATTGTTGGCCAAACTGGTCTCAAACTCCTATCCTCAAATGATCTGCCCCGCTCAGCCTCCCAAAGTGCTGGGATTACAGGGTGAGTCACTGGGCCCGGCCTCATTTATTGATTTTTAAGACAGGATCTTGCTCTGCTGCTCAGGCTGGAGTGCAGTGGTACAATCATGGCACTGCAGCCTCAAACTCTTGAGCTCAAGCAATCCTCCTACCTCAGCATCCTGAGTAGCTGGGACTACAGGCGTGTACCACCAGGCCTTGCTAATTATTTCTTTATTTTTTTGTAGATACAGGGTCTCACAATGTTGCCAAGGCTGGTCTCAAACTCCTGAGCTCAAGCAACCCTCCCACCTCAGCTTCCCAAAGTGCTGGGATTACAGGTGTGAGCCACTGCACCCGGCCTGCTTTTGGTTATTATGAGTAAAGCTGTTACCAACATTCATGCATAGGTTATGGTGTAAATGTAGTTTTTTCACTTCACTTGGGTAAATAGCTGGGAGTGAGATTGCAGGATTGTATGGTCAGGATTTGTTTGACTTCATAAGAAACTGCCAAACTGTTTTTCAAAGGGGCTGTGCCATTTGGTACCCCCTCTCCCACTACAATGTAGAGCTTTGCTTTTAAGAGATGCAGGGGAGATAGAAGACGTAGCCCAAGGCCTGACTGAGTAGAAAGTGGGGTCTGAGATCCCACACGAAGTTGGAGCTTCTGCAGGCAATATCCTTAGTTAAAGGGCAAACCGGAAAAAGATTTTCCTTCTAAAGGGATATGGCAAGAAAAGGGGTGGTCTTGGCTTTCACTCAGAATAAAGACAGAAATAAATTCTCCCCTGAGCCAGCCCTCAGGTGAGATCAGGGCCCAAATTCCCACTTCTTGCTTGTTCCAGAAACACCAGGCCGAGAACCTAGTTTCAAGGAGTCCCTGGTGAATAGAACTCCCAGGTCTCCAGCAAAAGCAAACTAAAATTCCTTCTAGAGAAATACGTATCAAACCAGACCTTATAAAGTTCCTACAGTTAGAGTCCTAATGATCATGAGCTCACAATGAAAACATTTAAAAACATGCAAAGAAACCACAAACAGAGGAATCAGACCTGTAAACACTTCAGGTATTGGAATTAGCGTATTGGGTAATAAGGGTGCTACATAATTTAAATAACAGCGTCCCACTGGGCACAGTAGCTGACACCTGCAAGCCCAGCACTTTGAGAAGGTCACTTTAGGCCAGGAGTTCAAGACCACCCCGGGCAACATAGTGAGACCCCCACGTCTCCACAAAATATTTTTCAAAAATTAGCTGGGTGTGGTGGTGTGAGCCTATAGTCCCAGCTACTTGGGAGGCTGAGGTGGGACGATCGCTGGAGTCCCGAAGTTTGAAGCTGCAGTGAGCTATGATCGTGCCATTGCACTCCAGCCTGGGTGACAAAGTGAGATCCTGTCTGTAAAAAAAACAAAAACAAATGAACAAATACAAAAAAAGAAGCATAAAAGCATAAGCACAGAACGAGAGACTATTAAAAAGGACCGGACTTAGTTTCTTTTAAAAATTGAATGTACATTTACCATATGAGCCAGTAATACCTAAGTATTTGCCAAAGAGAAATGAAAACATGACCATGAGAAGATTTGTATATGAAAATTCATAAAAGTTTGTAATAGCCCAACACTGAAAACAACATGAATGTCCATCAACAGCCAGCAGATAAGCAAATTGTAATTTATAATGGAATACTACTTAGCAATAACAAGCAATGAGCTGCGGATACTTCCTTTTCTTTTTTCTTTTTCTTTTATCTTTTTTTTTTTTTTTGAGACAGAGTCTCGCTCTGTCGCCCAGGCTGGAGTGCAGTGGCGCGATCTCTGCTCACTGCAAGCTCCGCCTCCCGGGTTCACGCCATTCTCCTGCCTCAGCCTCCTGAGTAGCTGGGATTACAGGTGCCCGCCACCACGCCTGGCTATTTTTTTTTGTATTTTTAGTAGAGACGGGGTTTCACCGTGTTAGCCAGGATGGTCTTGATCTCCTGACCTGGTGATCCGCCCGCCTCGGCCTCCCAAAGTGCTGGGATTACAGGTGTGAGCCACTGCGCCTGGCCTCTTTTTTTTTTTTTAAGTATCCTTGGAAGAGGGCCAAGTGGGTGACTTGTGAGATCAAGTGCCAGATACGTTCAAAAACATGAATCTAAAAAACATTTTGCAGAGAGAAAGAAACAAGATGCAAAAGAATCCCAAGTCTATGATTTCATGTATAATTATTTGCAGGACAGGCAAAAATCTCGTCTATAGCCACAGAATGCATGTGAGTGGTTGCTTGGGGACAAGGGTTGAGAAAGGGGTTGACTGCAAAAGGAAAAGGGACCTTTTGGGGCTAGTGAAAATGTTGTAGCTCTTGATTGGGAGCAGTGATTATGTGAGTTTGTACATTTGTCAAAACTCAGCAAACCATACACTTAAAATGGATGATTTTTCCATGTGTAAATTATATACACATGTAAATTACACTTCAATAAAATTAATTTTATTTATTTATTTATTTATTTATTTATTTATTTATTTATTTGAGACAGAGTCTCTGTCGCCCAGGCTGGAGTGCAGTGACACGATCTCAGTTCACTGCAGCCTCTGCCTCCTGGGTTCAAGTAATTCTCCTGCCTCAGCCTTCCAAGTAGCTGGGATTACAGGCGTGTGCCACCACACCCAGCCAATTTTTGTATTTTTAGTAGAGACGGGGTTTCACCCTTTTGGCCAGGCCGGTCTTGAACTCCTGACCTCAAGTGATCCACCCACCTCAGCTTCCCAAAGTGCTGGGATTACAGGTGTGAGCCACCACGCCCGGCCCTAAAGTTAATTTTAAAACTAAAAAGGCGTTTATCAGGATGGGAAGCCTAGCTGGGGTCGCTTTTCACACCTTTTTCTTTCACATGCTGATCATGCACCTTATCTATTTATTTATTATTTTTATTTCTTTTAGAAACAGGGTCTTGCTCTGTGACCCAGGCTGGAGTGCAGGGGCAAGATCTTGGTTCACTGTAGCCTAGAACGGCCTCAAGTGATCTTCCCACCTCAACCTCTCAAGTAACTAGGACCACAAGTGTGTGCCACCACATACGGCTTATAAAGAAAAAAAATTTTTTAGCGAGAGTTTGTGGCACGGGGTTCCACTATGTTGCTCAGGCTGGTCTTGAACTCCTGACTTCAAACAGTCCTCCTGCCACCACTCCTGGTGATCATGCTCCTTCTTGAGACCCTCTCTCTTCTGGGACACCCCACTCTGTCTTGGGTTTCCTCCTACCTGCCTGGCTCCTTTGTTCTCCCCAAACTCTAAACTTTGGAGGGCCTCAGGGCTCCGTCCTTGGGTCCCATCTCTCTCCTACCTACACTCCCTTCCTAGGAGATCTCTGGCTTTGAAATTGTCTGCCCACTCCCACAATCCTACGTCCAGCCCAGACCTCTGACTTTGGACTTCAGTGAGATTAACCAGTCCCCTCCCCTGTGTCGCCCCTTGGAGGTCTAATAGGCGCCTCGACCTCACACCTGCAAAACCATCCTCCTGATGTCCAACCCTGCAAACTTGCCCCTCCCTGACACTTCCCCAGGCTTCTGGGTGCTTGTGCCAAAACCGTGGAGTCATCCACTCCTCTCTTCCTCTCACACCCCACAGTTGATCCATCAGTGAACCCTGTCGGATCAGCCTCCAAAAAAATCATCTCTGACTGTTACCTGCTCCACTACTTCCTCCCTGGTCCAAGCCACCATTGCTTCTCGCCAGGATTACGATTGCTTCTCTGACTGGTCTCTCTGCTTTTTACCCTGGCCTCCCTATAATCTGTGGTCAGCAAAGCAGCCAGAGGGATTCTGCCAAGTTATGCCTCTCCTCTGCTCAAACCCTTCCGGCAACTCCTGATCTCACTCAGAGGAAGTGGACCCTTCCTTTGGCCTATAAGGTCAATATGATTCTGCCTTTCATCTCTCTGATTTCATCCCCTAGTACCCTGGTAGGGTTTGGCAGTGTCCTCACCCAAATCTCGTTTTGAATTGTAGCTCCCACAATTCTCACATGTTGTGGGAGGGGCCCAGTGGGAGATAATTGAATCGTGGGGGTGATTTCCCCCATACTGTTCTCGTGGTGGTGAATAAGTCTCACAAGATCGATGATTTTATAAGGGGTTTTCCCTTTGGCTTGGTTCTCATTCTCTCTCTTGCCTGTTGCCATGTAAGATGTGCCGTTTACCTTCCGCCGTAATTGTGAGGCCTCCCCAGCCATGTAGAACTGTGAATCCACTAAATCGCTCTCTTTTTTTTTTTTTTAAATAAATTACCCAGCTCGAATATGTCTTTATCAGCGGCATGAAAACAGACTAATACATAACCTGTCCCTTCCCCTCCCCTACCCCTGGGCCACACTAGCCTCCCAGTGGTTATTTGAATGAGTCAACCAAGGTCCTGCACTTGCTGCTCCCTCTTCTGGGTCTCAGATTCTCCAGGTGTCCCCATGGCTGTGTCCTTGCATCCTTCAGGTCACTCATAGTTTGCTTTGCTAGAGAGGCTTCCCGACACCTATAGAAATCAGTGCCCTTGCCCTGCTCTGGGTGCTCATCATCACCGCGGCGAACCTTGATCACCCGACTGAGGTAGTGTTTATCAGTTCTCACTTGTTATGTGTTGAATTGTGTCCCCTCTACTCACTTAAAATTCACATGCTGAAATCCTAACCCCTAATACCTCAGAATGTGACCTTATCCGGAGACAGGGTCTTTACAGAAGTAATCATGTTAAAATGAGGTTGTGAAGGTGGGCACTAATCCAGTGTGACTGGTGTCCTAATAAAAAAGGGGAAATCTGGAGAGACACGCACACAGGGAGACACTGTGTGAACATGAAGATGGCCATCTATAAGCCAAGGAGAGAAGCCTGGAATAGCTCCGGTATGATTAGACTTTGTGTCCCCACTGAAATCTCATCTTGAATTGTAATCCCCATAATCCCCATAATCTCCTGATGTCAAGGGAGAGACCAGGTGGAGGTAATTAAGTCATGGGGGCAGTTTCTCCCACGCTGTTCTTGTTATAGTGAGTGAGTTCTCATGAGATCTGATGATTTTATAAGGGGTTCTTCTCCCTTCACTTCTCTTTCCTGTTGCCTTGTGAAGAAGGGGCCTTTCTTCCCCTTAGCCTTCCGCCATGATTGTAAGTTTCCTGAGGCCTCCCCGGCCATGCTGAACTGTGAGTCAATTAAACCTCTTTCCCTTACAAATTACCCAGTCTTGGGCAGTTCTTTATTGCTGTATGAAAATGGACTAATACAAGCTCCTTCTCTCACAGCCCTCAGAAAAAACCAACCCTACCAACACCTTGATTTTGAACTTTCAGCCTTCAAAACGGTGAGAAATTTGAGAACAAATTTCTGTTAAGTGACTCAGTTGTGATACCTGGTTATGACAGCCCTAGGACATTGACATAGCACTGTAAAAACAGAGAAACGAAGTAAAATGGCAGGTCTAAACCCAAACATATAAATGATTACATTAAATGTAAATGGTCTATATAGACTAATTAGAAGATGGAAATTGGTAGAGTGGATAAATAATACTACACTAACTACATGCTGTCTACAAGAAACTCACTTCAAATATAATGATATAAGTAAGTTTAACACAAAAGGATGGTAAAAGATACAACATGTCAACATTAATTGAAAAACAGCAAGAGTGGCTATATTAATATCAGATAACATAGACTTTAGAGCAAATAAATTACCAGGGATAGAGAGAGTCATTACATATGATAAGAGTCAATTCACCAAGAAAATATAGAAATCTTAAATGTGTATGCACCAAACAATGGGTCTACAAAATATATGAAGTAAAAACTGATAAAACTGAAAAGAGAAATAAACACATTCGCAATCATAGTTGAAGGCTTTAATACTCTTTCAACAATTGATAGAACAATTAGAAACCAGCAAAGTTATAGAACTCAACAAACACTATCAACCAACAGTATCTACTCAACATTTTGTATCAGCTCACCCAACCAAAGTAGAACACACATTCTTTTTCAAGAACCTGTGGGACATAAACCAAAATAGACCACATCCTTGGTCATATAACAAATCTCAAAAAATGTAAAAGAATTGGCATTGTAGAGTGTGATCTCTGACCACAATGGAATTAAAATAAAAATCAGTAATGGGAAAATTTCCAAATGCTTAAAAACTAAAGAGCACACTTCAAAATAATACATAGGTCAAAGAAGAAGTCTCACGGAAAATAAAAATACAACATATCCAAATTTATGGAACACAGCAAGTGCTGAGAATGAAATCTAAATCACTAAACACTTACATTAGGAAAAAGAAAAAGCTTCAAATTGATACTCTAAGCTCCCACCTTAAGTAATTAGAAAAAGAAGAGTAAAAGAAACCAAAAGCAGCCAGAAGGAAGAAAATAATAAAGATAAGAGCAGAAATCCAAGAAAATAAAAATAGAAAAGCAATAGGAAAATCAATGAAACAAAATCTGGTTCTTTGAAAAGATAAATACAATTGACAAATGCCTACAAGATCAACAAAGAAAAAGAGAAGACACAAATTACCAATCTAAGGAATAAAATGGGAACATCAAGGCAGACCATGCAGACATCAAAACAATAATAATGGAACACTAAAAACAACTTTACAAGCATAAATTTGACAACTTAGATAAAGTGGACTACTTTCTCAAAAAGTACAAACAGACAAAACTCACCCAATGTGAAATAGGTAATTTGAATAGCCATATAGCTATTAAAGAAATTGAACTAGTAATTTTATTTTTTTTCATGTTTTTCTCTATTTTATTTTTATTTTTTTATTTCCATAGGTTTTTGGGGGAACAGGTGGTGTTTGGTTACATAAAGAAGTTCTTTAGTGGTGGTTAGTGAGATTTCGGTGCACCCGTCACCTTAGCAGTATACATTGTACCCAATTTGTAGTCTTTTATCCCTCACCGCTCTCTCACCCTTTCCCTTAAGTCCCCAAAGTCCATTGTATCATTCTTATGCCTTTGTATCCTCATAGCTCAGCTCCCACTTATGAGTGAGAACATGTAAGTTTGGTTTTCCATTCCTGAGTTACTTCACTTAGAATAACGGTCTCCAATTCCATCCAGGTTGCTGTGAATGCCATTATTTCGTTCCTCTTTATGGCTGAATAGTATTCCATGGTATATATATATACCACAATTTCTTTATCCACTCATTGATTGACGGGCATTCAGGCTGGGTCCATGTTTTTGCAATTGTGAATTGTGCTGCTATAAACATGAGTATACAAGTATCTTTTCCTCAGGGAATTAAATCTAAGACCTAAAACCATAAAAATTCCAGAAGATAACATCAGCAAAACCTTTCTAGACATTGGCTTAGGCAAAGACTTCATGACCAAGAACCCAAAAGCAAATGCAACAAAAACAATGATATACAGGTGAGAATTAATTAAACTAAAAAATTTCTGCATAGAAAAAAACAATCAGCAGAGTAAACAGACAATCCACAGAGTGGGAGAAAATCTTCACAATCTATACATCCAACAAAGGACTGATATCCAGAATTTACAATAAAAAAATAAACAATCCCATCAAAAAATGGGCAGGAAAAAAACAAACAATCCCATCAGAAAATGGGTTAAGGACATGAATAGACAATTCTCAAAAGAAGATATACAAATGGCCAACAAAGAGGTGGAAAAATTCTCAACATCACTAATGATCAGGGAAATGTAAATCAAAACCACAATGTGATATCACCTTACTCCTGCAAGAATGACCATAATCAAAAAATAAAAAATAAAAATAGATGTTGGTAGAGATGTGGTGAAAAGGGAACACTTTTACACTGCTGGTGGGAATGTAAACTAGTACAACCACTATGGAAAACAGTGTGGAGATTCCTTAAAGAACTGAAAGTAGAATTACCTTTTGATCCAGCAATTCCGATACTGGGTATCTACCCAGAAGAATTAGTAATTTAAAAACTACTGAAAAGAAATCTCCTGGCCCAGATTGTTTCACTAGAGAGTCCTACCAAATGTTTAAAGAATTTACACCAATTCTACACAATTTTTCCAGAAAACAGAAGAGGAGAGGTCATTTCTCAATTTATTTTACCAAACTAGTATTACCCTGACATCAAAAGACGTGAAGCTTAGATTGATGGAACTCCAAGAACCGGACAAATTTACTAATATGGTGGGAGATTTTAACATGTCTCAATAATTGATAAATAAAGCAGGCAAAAAATTAGTAGCCAATAGGAGATCTCATGAACACAAATAAAGCTCCATCCAATCAATGTATAGGTGACCCTGCATGGGCCATTACACATTTTTCTCAAGCACATAAAACACACATGAAATCTGACTTATGTGGGTATTGGCAAAAGCAAGTCTCAACAAAATTGAAATAAAGTGTATCATCCAGACCACATCCTCTGACTCTAATGCAATTAACTTAGAACTCAGCAAGGATAATAAGAAAACCCTATTCATTTGGAAATTTTAAAAATCAGTCATTTAAACAACTCATTGGTCAAAGGAGACATTGCGATGGCAATTCTGAACTGAACAGTAGAAAGGTCACATATGAAAACTCACGGACTCGGCCGGGCGCAGTGGCTCAAGCCTGTAATCCCAGCACTTTGGGAGGCCGAGACGGGCGGATCACGAGGTCAGGAGATCGAGTCCATCCTGGCTAACACGGTGAAACCCCGTCTCTACTAAAAAATACAAAAAAAAAAAAACTAGCTGGGCGAGGTGGCGGGCGCCTGTAGTCCCAGCTACTCGGGAGGCTGAGGCAGGAGAATGGCGTAAACCCGGGAGGCGGAGCTTGCAGTGAGCTGAGATCGGGCCACTGCACTCCAGCCTGGGCGACAGAGCGAGACTCCGTCTCACAAAAAAAAAAAAGAAAAAAGAAAAAAAAGAGAAAGAAAAAAGAAAAGAAAACTCACGGACTCAACAAAAATGGTTCTTAGAAAGAAATGTGTCGTCTTGAATGTTTACGATAGGGACGAAGAACGGCAGAAAGTGAATGAACTAAGCGTCAAACTGGAGAATTTAGAAAAATAATGAAGTTAACTCCCTAAAAGGAAAGATCAATGTAAAAGTGAGAATTGGTGAAAAAATAGAACTGGGGATCTCAATGGGCTTGAATGTGTTCTAAGGCCAGGTTTGCCTATGCCTGTCCCATCGCTTATCCCCAGAGAGTTCAGGGAACCCTACAGCCAGGGCTACAACTAGGGGCACGGCCAGCTCTGAACCACGGGCAGAGCCTAGCCCCTGCAGGTCAAGGGTTGAGGTGACAGGATGCTCTGGGCGCTCCCTGGAGGAGGCGGGCATCTCCTGAGGCCTTTCTGGAGGCTGCTAATACAGTGGGGAAATCAAGCGTGCACTTTGGAAGCAGACCGACCCAGGCTGGCATCCCAGCTTCCCACGTAGGTGTTGCGTGACCTCAGGCAAAGTGTCTCAACATCTGGAATCTCCTTTTTTTCTTCATAAAGATGCCTGGTCTCACAACCGTTGAGACTTGAATGAGGTAATGTTATGTTCAAGTGCTCTGCTTTGGGCTGGCACACGGTTGGTGGCCCACAAACAGTAAGTTCCACTCCTTCCCCAGTGGGAGCAGCTCAGCTGTCTCAGCAGAGCCCTTTCCCCTGCTTGGGGATCCTGGTGGCTGGTGGGCATGGGGACAGGGAGGAGGGGTGGTACAAACCTCTACAGAGTGCATACATTTTAAGTGTAGAGCTCTGGGCCAGATGCCATGGCCAGGTCCTGGGTTAGCCTCCTCAGGGGATGCCATAGGGATGGATACAGAGCCAGGAGAACAGCCCCACAAAAGGCAGCCACCTAGGCCAGGCACCGTGGCTCACATCTGTAATCCCAGCAATTCGGGAGGCCTAGGCGGGCGGATCACTTGAAGTCAGGAGTTCGAGACCAGCCTGGCTAACACGGTGAAACCCCATATCTACTAAAAATACAAAAAATTAGCCAGGCGTCGTGGTGGGTGCCTGTAATTCCAGCTACTTGGGAGGCTGAGGCACAAGAATTGCTTGAACCTGGGACGTGGAGTTTGCAGTGAGCTGAGATCATGCCACTGCACTCCAGCTTGGGAGGCCTTGGGACTTGGTTGCTGACTAGAGCCAGAGACTCCATCTCAAAAAACAAAACAAAACAAAACAAAACAGAACAAAAACAGGGCAGCCCCTCAAGAAACCTGAATACGGAAGACCTTTCTGACATCCTGACCTGTCCCCACAAGGACAGCTGGAGGGGAAGTGCTCCTCCACATGGCTCCAGGGTTGCAGAGAGCCCTGGCTAGGGATTGGAAGCCAGTGTTGGTGACCTTGGGCAGGTTGCCACCCTTCTCTGCTCCTCACCATTCCTGTCTGTAAAAGGCAGGGGTTGGACCAAGTCATCCCCCAGGTCCCTTCTGGCTCTGGCCTTTGGGGATTCCCAGCCCCCTCCCAGCCTTGACTTTCAGAGAAGCTATGGGCTGGCCAGGGCTGCCCCTTGGCGAGTGTTTCCCTTGGCTCATGCAGAAG
Source organism: Macaca thibetana thibetana (assembly GCF_024542745.1). Classification (NCBI taxonomy): domain Eukaryota; kingdom Metazoa; phylum Chordata; class Mammalia; order Primates; family Cercopithecidae; genus Macaca; species Macaca thibetana. The sequence goes on along the minus strand of NC_065578.1, from coordinate 17,107,031 downwards.
CTGTGCCCCAGGCTCCCTAGTCCGGACCAATAAGCCAGGCTCATAAACGCCTGGTGGGTCAGCCAGTCTCCTTCACATAAAAGTCATTTTCCAAACAGGATTGAGAAAGGCCAGCTCCGGACAGGCCATCTCAGGGGCACTGGGGCAGAGAGTGCCCGGCTGGCTGAGCCTTCCCGGGCCAGTTCCCTCTGTCATCTGCCTGTTGTTGGTGCCTCCCTTCCTCCCCCTTGCCCTCTGGAGATAAACCAGGGCACCAGTCCTGCCTCCTGTGTGGCCTTGGTCCTGTCACGTCTCCTTCCGGGCCTCAGTTTCCCTATCTGTTAAACAGGGAGGCCCATCCCTGGCTGGCCTCACTCCTGGACTGTGAAGAGGCCTAAGGGAGGCAGTGTGTGACAGTGCGTTGCCAGGAGTGAGCAGCGTGCTGGTAGGGAAGCAGCATGTGACAGTGCGTTGCCAGGAGTGAGCAGTGTGCTGGTGAAGAGTGGCTCTTGGCCCCTGGGTGACCCTCCCCATACCCCCCAGCCCGGACCTCTCGTCTCAGCTCTGGCCTCCCACCCTGGCCAAGAACCACATGCCCAGAGGGAGCTCTGTGCATATGGGCAGAAGAGGCCTTGTGACTTGGTTGCTGGCTGCATCTGCTGGTTGTGCTGCCTCCCCTATCAGACAAGGAATCAGAGCAGAGGGTTCCTGAGGACCAGAGCTGCGTCTCATCCATCAGACCAGGACCCCTGAGGACAGCAGCAGCTTCGTCTCCACCCTCAGAAAGAGGTAGGTCTTGAAGGCAGCAGTGGGTCCTTTCCACCTGCGGGAAGAGCGTCCTGAGGCCTCCTCCATCAAAAGACTCCAGGGCAGGGCTGTGTCTTCCCCATTAGATTAGAAGGTTCTCAAAAGAGAGAGGGGGCATTGCCTATCCCTTAACTCTTATATGACGGGAGCTGTGTTTCCCCTATCAGACTAGATGATCTGTGTGTTCAAGGGCTATGCCTCCCCATCAGATTGGAAGCTTCCAAGCGCAGGGGCTGTTCCTCCCTCATTAGCGAGGAGGCTCCTGAAGGACAGGCATTTTCTCTCCATGCTGTCTGGGGTCTCACTGAGCATGACCTGAGCCTCCTCTTCAGACTGTGGGCTGCACTGTCTCCCTTCAGAGCCAGCACCTGGGAGGCCTGTGCTGGGTGTCTGGGAGAAAGGAGGATGCACATGGACTGAGGGGAAGTGGGGTAGGAAGCGTGTATTAAGGCAGAAAGGTGGCTCAGAACCAGGTGTCCACCCTGCCAGGCTGTGCTGGCACCTCGTGCTCCCAGGGCAGAGGGCCAGGGGCAGGCTGGGTGATTCACGCCTAGGTTGGAGCTGGTTGCTTCTCAGACTCAGCCCAACCCTGGCTGGACTCACTATGGGTTACTTGGGGGGATCCTTGTGAGGACATGGAGGCTGGGGGCACTGGGATGCTGTAGAGGAGAAGGCAGGGGAGGGGCCTTAGGAGATGTAGACCTCACCTGGTCTCACTGAGTCAGAACTGGACAGGCCCCTGAGCATCAGCTGCCCAAGCCCCTCCTTGGAGAGGAGGCAGAAGGTTGCACAGCCGGTCTCCAGGGTCTTAGGACAGGGACCTAGGGATCCTGACTCCTGGCCCAGTACTCCTTCCAAGCTGGTGACACAGCTTGTGTTGTTAGAGAGGCCCCTGCCATATGAGTGGGGAAGAGAGAACCCCCACTTCCACCTAATTGTTAGCACTGAGTCCGGCTAACCCAGGTGACAGGGCAGGGGTCTTTCTGGGAGCCTTCCTAACCACCCCCATCCTTTTATCCGGCATCATTCCTCCTCCTTCCCTTTTATTACTCTCCTCTAGCTTTGCAAGCCCATTCCTCTGAAAGTCTTTTGTAAAGGGTCGCTTTACATAAGACTTTTCAAAACTGACCCCCCAGTAAAGACACAAGTAGATCCATGCAACCAGAGGTTGCAGCTGCACAGGCTGGCTGTGAGCAGATAATCTCCTTGGAGTTTCCTCCTTAATATCTGTGTGCGTGTGAACTGAGTTCCACTCCACAATACAGGGCTGCTGCGAGTGGTTGGACAGGTTGTTCACTGCATACAGAGGAGGAGTCGGGGCTGACTTCCCGTCCGAGCGCCTCTTGCCAAGCTTTGTGCCTGATGTGGGGCTCATCTATCCCAAAGAAGGGGCATGCTTTTTCTTACTTTGCACAAAGATGCCTTAAGGGCCAGCGGAGGCCCCGCCATGACACGGCCAGATTTGTCCTAACATTTTCAAATACTCTTTTTCTCTCAAATTGTTGGGTAAATTGATGCTGCTGCAGGGAGCTGGGCCATGTTTCTCAGGGGGCTTCGTGGATCTAGATCACGGCTTGAGAAGCTCAAATTGACCCCAGATCACAACCTCCTGCGTGGTGAATGAAAACGATGGGTTGGCTTTATCTGTAAATTAAAATTTGGGCTTTTAAATATCTTGTAGCAGGCCAGGCATGGTGGCTCATGCCTGTAATCACAGCACTTTGGGAGGCTGAAGTAGGTAATTAACTTGAGCTCATGAGTTCAAGACCAGCCTGGACAACATAGAGAAATCCTGTCTCTACTAAAAATACAAAAATTAGCCAGGTGTGGTGGTGCATGCCTGTAGTCCTAGCTACTTGGGAAGCTGAGGTTGGGAGGATGGCTTGAGCCTGGGAGGTGGAGGTTGCAATGAGCTGAGATCGTGCCACTGTACTCCAGCATGGGCAATAGAGCCAGACCTTGTCTCATAAATAAAATAAAATAAAAATCTTGTAGTGAATGTTGTTTCTGGAATGCTTTTGACTCTAATCCTATCAGCTGTACATGTGGTTACTTAATGAAACCTTTTCTGGTTTCTATCCTGGTTTGGGCGTGTTTTCACTATATGGAAAAAAATGTTTAATTGCTTATAGAAGTTCCCATACATAAAGTACATACATTTTAAGTATATGGCTCAATATATGTTTACATATAATTACAGCAGTGTAATCACCACTCCGATCAAGATACAGAACATTTCCAACACCCCAGAAGCCTTCTTCATGCCTGCTGCTAGTCAATGCTGCCTCCTCTAAATGTAATTACTTTTCTGACCTCCATCACCATAGGTTAGTTTTGCCTGTTCTTGAACTTCATATAAATGGAAACACGCAGTATTTAGTCTTTTGTATCTGGATTCTCTTGCACATCAATATGTCTGTGAGGTTTATTCCAGTTGTTGCATGGAACTGTAGTATGTTCTTTTTCATTGTTGTATAGTATTTCATTCAATGAAGGTACTATAATGAATGTATCCCTCTTTCTATTGATGGACATTTGGGTTATTTCCAATTTGTGGTTATTGAAAGTAAAGTTGCTATGAATGTCCTTATACATATCTTTTGGTGGGAAATGATCTCATTCTTCTACGGTGTCGAGGAGTGGAATTGCTGGATAATAGGTGTGTTAGTCCGTTTTCACATTGCTATAAAGAACTACTTGAGACTGGGTAATTTATAAAGGAAAGAGGTTTAATTGACTCACAGCTCTGCATGGCTGTGGAGGCCTCAAGAAACTTGTAATCATGGTGGAAGAGGAAGTAAGCACCTTCTTCACAAGTCAGCAGGAAAGAGACAGAGAGAGTACAGGGGAAACTGCCACTTTTAAACCATCAGATCTTGTGAGAACTCCTTCACTATCATGAGAAGACTATGGGAGAAACTACCCCCATGCTCCAATCACCTCCCACCAGATTCTTCCCTTGACACATGGGGATCATGATTTGATATGAGATTTGGGCGGGGACACCTATCACAGGGAAAATATGTGTTGTGCTCCAACTCTAACAGATACTGCCAACAGTTTTCCAATGTGATCCTACCAATTTCCTTTCTCACAGGGAGTGTCTGAGAGTTCTGTTTTTTCCACATCCACATTGCCAACACTTGGTATTGTGAGACTTTTTAACTTTGGCCATCCTGGTGGTAGTGTGGTAGAGTCTCCTTTTTGTTTTCCTTTGCATTTCCCTGGTGACTAAAGAAGTCAAGCATCTTTTCCTATGTTTATTGGCCTCTTGGTTTCTTTTACTGTTTTTTTTTTTTTTTTTTTTTTTGAGACAGAGTCTCACTCTGTCGCCCAGGCTGGAGTGCAGTGGCGCAATCTTGACTCACTGCAACCTCCACCTCCTAGGTACAAGCCATTCTCCTAGCTCAGCCTCCTGAGTAGCTGGGACTATAGGTGTACACCACCACATCTGGCTAATTTTTGTATTTTTAGTAGAGACGGGGTTTTGCCATGTTGGCCAGGCTAGTCTCGAGCTCCTGACTTCAGGTGATCCACCCACCTTGGCCTCCCAAAGTGCTGAGATTACAGATGTGAACCACCATGCGTGGCGAATTTTTTTTGCTCATTAAAAATTCAGGAGGTTTGCCTTTTTCATATTTATTTGTAGCTGTTCTTATAAATTCTGGAGGTGAGCTCTTTGTCAGATATAAGGATTGTGAGTTACTTCCTCTATTAGCAAATTTAACTTGCTTATTCATCAGCTCATTCCAAGAGCACCAATAATGAATGGGCCAGGCCCTGTGCTGGGTGCTGGGTTATCAGAAAGAGTATGATGTGGCCCTCGTTCTTGAAGACAGCTCGACCGTGGTGGAGGAGATAGGCATTTAGAATGAGCAAGAAATAAAGGTGGCTATTAAGGGGTCAACTCCCCTCACCAAAGTAACTTTCGATTTACTTACAAAAGTTTTCTTAAGATTTCTTCAGAACCCAGGTAAAGTGAAAAGCAAGGGTTTCCCTATGCTTATTTTCTGGGCTGGGTTTTTAAATCCCTTGTAGTGAGTGCTGCTTTTAGAAGATTCCTTGACTCCATCAGCTGAATGCGTGCTCATCTGCTGATCCCTCCCTTGGTTTCCACCCTGTTTTGGGGAATGTCAGGCTGGACTCACCAGGATGTGGTCAAATTCTTGGCCCTGGAATCCAGTTCCTGGTGCTCAGTGCGGGTAAGTCAGATCCAGCCAGGAGGGCAGATGCTTTGGTGGGGAGTGGGGGTGGGACCAGGCTGGTGAATGCTCTGGAAAGCTGGGTCCAGTTTAGAAATCTTCACCTCTCCTGGGAAAACTTGCCGTGTCAGGCACAGCCAGACTTCCCCTCCCACTCCTCAGGCTGGCAGCCCTGATGGGGACTCAAGGGGGGCTGTGAGTGGCATGGGGACAGAGGCCAACACATTGGAGTGAAGGGGCCACACTGAGGCCACAGGGGGTGGGCATGCATGAAAGCCGGGCCCAGGACATGAAAGAAGCCCACGGCCAATCAGTGCGTGAATGATGGGGGGCACCTTGGCAGGCTCGGGGGCATCGTGTCCTAGAGTCTGAGAACAGGCACAAAACGGCAGTGCACAGGGCACTGGGCGGGGCACAAGCCCTGCATTCTAGCCTGGGCCCTGTTCCTAGCTCACCTGGTACCACCCAGCTTCCTTCTCAGTTCTCTGCTCTAGTGGTCCATGTGTCATTAAGGGCCCAACAGCTCTGACATTGTCTGTAGCTTATCTAGGAAGGAGGTACTGTGAACACCTGGGAGCAGGTAGGGGGTGGGGCTGGCCCAGAGTGACAACAGGGAAACAAGGGGTGTGCTGGACACAGAGGCCTGACACCCAGTCCCTTCTTCACCCTGCTGCTCCACTGTCACCTCCCAGGAAGGCTCCCGACCACAGCTGGACCTAGAGCCCATGGTCCTGGGGGGGCCCTCTATGTTCATCATCTGAGACACCAAAATAGATGCCCCTTTATCAACTAAGATGGACCCCAAGGTTAAGGAAATAAAAGTTACCTACAGGCAGAAGGTTCAAGGCCTGGTTGGCATGGCAACTCCCTAAATTCCTACCACTGCAAGAATAACCACACCTGGCCGGGCGTGATGGCTCATGCCTGTAATCCTAGCACTTTGTGAGACTAAGGCGGGCGGATCACTTGCAGTCAGGAGTTCGAGACAAGCCCATCTTTACCGAAAATACAAAAATTAGCTGGGTGGTGGTGGTGCACGCCTGTCATCCCAGCTGCTCAGGAGGCTGAGGCAGGAGAATTGCTTGAACCTGGGAGGTGGAGTTTGCAGTGAGCCAAGATTGCGCCACTGCACTCCAGCCTGGGTAACAGAGTGAGTGAGACTCCATCTCAAAAATAACCACACCCTTGCTAAACTCCCAATAATAAGAGCTGTCAGGCAAATCGTCTCATCCTTCCTGACTTGGATTTACAACCCAGACCACTATAGCTCTGACCAGAGGGAGGAACTGCCTTACAAACATTTTCTTCTTCTTCTCCTTCTTCTTCTTCTTCTTCTTCTTCTTCTTCTTCTTCTTCTTCTTCTTCTTCTTCTTCTTCTTCTTCTTCTTCTTCTTCTTCTTCTTCTTCTTCTTCTCTTCCTCTTCCTCTTCCTCTTCCTCTTCCTCCTCTTCTGCTTCTTTGTTGTCGTCATCGTCTTCGTCTTCATCTTCTTCTTCTTTGTCGTCATCGTCGTCTTCATCTTCATCTTCTTCTTTCTTCGTCTTCGTTCGTCTTCTTCTTCTTCCTCTTCTTTTTCTTCTTCCTCTTCTCCTCCTCCTTCGTCTTCCTCTTCTTCTTCTTCCTTTTTTTTTTTTTTTTTTTTGAGACAGGGTCTCACTCTGTTGCCCAAGCTGCTGTTCAGTGGCATGAACACGGCTCACTGCATCCTCGACCTTCCAGGCTCATATGATCCTTACACCTCAGCCTCCCAAGTAGCTGGGATTATAAGCATGCACCACCTTGCCTGGGTAATTTTCTTTTATTTTTTGTAGAGATGGGGTTTCGCCATGTTGCTCAGGCTGGTCTCAAACTCCAAGCAATCCACCCGCCTTGGTCTCCCAAAGTGCTGGGATTAGAGGCATGAGCCATTGCACCTAGCCTCAAACATCCTCTTCTGATACGCAACTGCAGTCCTTAAGCCATTTCAGCAGCTTATAGAGTCTGCAAACAAAATGTCTTTGTGTCCTACACCTTTTGCTGTAAAGAACCAAATTCCACCTCATTTTAGTACTAGAACCCTAGCCCAAAGTGAACGTGGGGTGTGCTTGTGTGCATACGCTCCCCTCCCTTCATAAATATAGATAGCCTTTTCCCCAAACCTGCTGAATATGTATGACTCTATTGTGTGATACGGGCTCCGAGAGGCACAAAACCCAACCTGCCCTTTTCCTCTCCCGAGAGAGAGCACCTCCGGAGCACGCCAGAGACCGTCTCTTCCTGGTGTGCAAATTCATACCACCGGTAAAGCTCCTTTCTGCTATTTAGCCATCTTGGTGGTTTTTTGGGCATCATGCTTGTCTGGGAAGAGCTGTCTTGTAATCTCTGCGTCTGCATCAGACTCTGCCAGACGCTGCCAGCCCCAGATTGGGAGTTCTGAGAGGACATGAGGCTGCATCCCACGCCAGGAGCAGCATGCCAGGTTGGGGACATGTGAGGGTGTGTGGTGCAGCCCTGAGCAGCCTCAGGCAGACTCCCTGCATTCTTGTTCCCAACCCCCTCCCTCCATGGGTCAGGAGGCTGGGGCAAGAGGCCAGGCAGATCACAGCGTCCATGCCTAGATGCTCCCTGACCCCCGGGAGCCAGAAGTGCCGTCTCCTGAAGGCTCTGGAAACCTGGGATCAGCCTACGAGGCACCAGGGCCACCTTGGAGGGTAGAAATGAGGACCCCAGGCCCCAGAGGACATGCAGGCAAGGTGAAGTTCAGGAGAGGTTGGAGCCTAAGGACCCTCAGAGGCCATCACGCTACCCCCTCCACCCAAATGATGCAGACAGGAAAACCACCGCCTAGACTGGACCACCATGGCCCAAGAGGATCTCTGACTTGTCTTGCCCCCAGCCAGGAAGGGTCCCCCTCTTCCCGGCCTGCTGTATCCCAGGACACAGGACATATACGTGGAGGAGGAAGGGCTGCAGGGCGAGGCGGCCCACACTTTGGCTCAGGACAGGGATGGGACCAGGACACACAGGAAAATAGTCTGGGGTCCTGGTAATGGCAGGAGCATGAGCTCAGGGTCGGGCGACTGGCCTGGATGACCTGTGGGACTCTCTTCCTCTCTTAGCCACGCTTTGCTCACCTGTCCCTTCCTTGTGGGATGCAAGAGGCCACGGCGAGCGAAGGTGTGTGCCAAGAGCTGCCACTCAATGTGAGTCAGCGTGCTGGCCCTCCCTCCCTTTCTCCAGGGGGCCCAGGTCTTTGGGGGGAGCCTGAGGACACGCTTCGCTGATGTCACTGTGGGGGGTGTACAAATGGCCACCCTGCTGCTTGTCGGTTCTACACGGGTGTCCAGGCTGGAGAGCAGGGTGTGGGGAGATGGAGATGCCACTGACAGGGGCCTGGTTCCTAGAAGAGAGGGCGAGTTTGGGTGGTCCCAGAGGCGCCTTCCCAGAAAAGAGAGTGGGAGGCAGGAGGTGGGCATGGAGAATGCGGAGGGGGCGTTGACAGTTTCTAGAGTGTTGGCCACCGCCCGTCTGATAAGACCTGGAGCGTCATTACCAAAGACTTAATGAGATTCGCTTTGTTTTCTTAGGAGCCAGGCAAGGTACCAGGGGAACCGGCTTCCAGCCCCAGGCTCTGCAGCTGGCTGCTGTGTGACCCAGAGCCAGGCACCACCCCTCTCTGGGCCTCAGTCTCCTTATCCATGACCCTCTTGCCTGCACCCTAACATTCGGTGTTATTGACTGAGTTACCTGATGGCTCCCCACCTCAGTTTCTTCATCTGCACATGAGGGATAAGTACAACCATCCACCTGGGAGGTGTCAAGGGGGCGTGGCCCCAGCGCCCAGCCCACGCACAAGTTCAGTGATCATTACTTGTCTCCCCCAGCCCTGCCTGAGTGCCGGGAACAGCAGGCTTGGGAAAGGGGAGCCCCCAGGGAAGCGGAAAGTGGAGAGGGAGCACATGGGCTCTGGGGCCCCAGGGTTCCTGGGCTCTGTTCTGCCTGCCTGGGAGCTGTCTCTTGCTCTCCCTCGCAGGGTCTCTGTCTTTCTTTGTTCTGTTCCTCCCTCTGTCCTTCAGTTTGTCCCTCTCCATCTCAGTCTCTGGTTCTCTCAGTCTCTCTTTGCACCTCACTGTCTCTGCCTTTCTCTTCATCTCTCTTCCTTCGCCGGGTTCTCTCTCTCTCTCTTTTGTCCCTGTTTTGGGCTTTCTCTGTCTCTGTCTCTCTATTTTCAGTCTGCTTCTTTCTGTTTCCGTTCATTTCTCTGTATGTCTTTGTCCCCTGCACTCCCGTTCTCCTCCCATGCTGTCCTCTCCAGGGGCCCCTCTGGCTTCACTGAGCCACAGGCCCAGACTGGGGTGCGAAGAAGCAGGAACTCTCCTGTCAGATGACGCTGAGTGCCCCAGTCAGGGCAATGGGGGCCAGACTAAGAGCTCTGCTGAGCAGCAGCTGAATCCTTTTCCCAGGGAACGTGGGGGCTACTGGCCAGCTGTGGGATGGGCGGCTGAGAGCTCTCATACCACTGCAAATCTAGATGTTTTTCACTGACATCAGCTTCCTGGTCCCCTGAGCCAAAGGCCTAGCAGGTCCCTTTCCGTGTCCTTTTGGAATGTGCAGTCCTACTTACCAGAGTGACAAGGGGAATAGAGTTGAAACAGGTAATTTCCCAGCCCAGGAGCCTGTGGGGGCTGCTTAGAGAACAGCACATTCCCTGGGAGCCAGAGCCATCTGGGAGGGCTTCCTGGAGGAGGTAGATCACGAGGGATCAGGATGGGGACTAATATGTACTGAGTGCCTGGTGGTGCTTTATAAATATCAGCAGATTAGGAGATAAGCACAGCCACCTCCCTGGGAGGTGTCAAGGGGCATGTATTGTAAAGGCCCAGAGTGGTGAAGCGTCTACCATGGTCACCCAGATGGTGAGTGGTAGCCTTGGGTGGGGCCTGCCACTGTCCCCATGCTCTGTCCACTACTGGTGTGGCTTGCCCCACTTGTAACCATTGTTTCTTCCCCTCCACCCCCGGTGCCACTTCCTCTCTCCCTGGTTGTAGGGGAAAGAACATGGGCTGTGTGGCCTTGGGCCAATTGCTTGCCCTCTCTGGGCCTTCTTATTAGTGACAAACAGACTGGTGACTTTCTGAGAGGATCTATGCAACCTCAGGCTGCTGCACCAGGGTTACAGGGCCTTCTGGAGAGGAGGAGATGAGCAGGTAGGGCTTTGACACCTGCCTGCTTTGTCCTGAGTGTCTACTATATCATCTGCGTTAAATGCAAAGCCCCTGGGACTTGTGAGTTATCTCTAGCTTTCTCCTGTCCTGACTTTCTGGGAGTGTGTGTACCCCCATTCCCTCACCCCAGCCATCAGGGCCCTTTCTCAGATGGGCCTCTTTCCTAGCTCTGGGCTAGACCCCAACCCGGGCCCTTTCCAAGGCCGGCAGGAACTGGAAGTTCTGCACTCGTGCCCTGGGAGGCTCCAGGCTCTAAGGGGTGATGGAGTTGGGTGGCCAGTGCTCAGAGGACCTTAATGGTGTGGGGACAGCTGGAAACTGGGGGTCTCTTGAACCCTGTTGCCACCAGGCCTCTGTCCAGGAGGGCTGCTGGGGGCCAAGGGACCACACACCAGACAATGACATCTTTGGCAGGGCTGAAGCTGGGGGTGTGTGACACAATGGGAGGGGCTGGGGCTGGCAGTCCCTGCAGCCTGTAAGCACCAGCAACCCATGAAGGGACACAGGCACCCTCTGGCCTCATCCTCCTCGGAGCCAGTTGGATGTAGCAACTAAAATACAAGCTCCGAAGTTCCATGGACTGGGGTTGCTTCTCTGCTTCCATCCTAATTAGCAAGAGACCTTGGCCACATTGCTTAAACTCTGACACTAGATTTTCCCCCTCTGCAAAGCAGGGACAATAGCAGTGCTCCCCTCCCAGGTCTGATGCAAGGATTAAGGATGATGTCTGCAAAGTGCTTAGTCAGAGCTGGCATACCATAAGTGCTCAATAAATGCTGGCTCCCATTATTAGTATCCCTTCCCTCCCTTTATCATGGTGGAATAACCAACTCCCTGCTAACAATATGTTCACATTTCCACACTCCCCATCAACCACGCTCACCTATAAAGCAGACTGCGACCAGCTCCTCTTCATCTGTTCATTACCTGGCCCATGCTAGGGGCCCAAGAAATGTCTGCTGAATAAACGAGTGATTTTGGGAAAGATGCTGGGCCCTTCTGTCGCATGAAGGTCTTGTGAGACAGTGTCTCGCCAGCAACCTGGATCGTGAGAACCACAGCAGATGGGCCGGATCTAGATGGAGAGTCTCCATTAGGCAGAGCTGCCCCTGTGAAAGAAAAAGAAGAGTTTTTCGAGAAAGCGTGGCAAGGGGCCCAAGAATTCAAGTTTGTAACTCTGGTTTTCTGTCTTTTACCTCGGTTTGCCTCTCCCTGGCTGTGTGGTTTATGGCAAGTCACTCTCTGCCTCTGTCTCCACATGTTCAAGGAGGCAGCCGGTCCAAGGGGCCTTCACCGAAGGGGCTGCCGATATGTGAGTCCTGCACTGGGGATACCCTACAGAGGTGTTGTCCCCCACCCCCTTTCCAGGTATGAGCGTCCCCCAGCTCTTAGTGAATCCGTAGAAGGTGCTGGACCTGTGCTGATTCTCACGGTGGGACCTCAACTCTAGCCCCAGGTTGGCTGACTTTTAGATGACTTTGGGTCGCTGCTCTGTCAGCTGCAAGGAAGAGCCAATATCCGGGAGGGAAACCACACGTTCCCTGGCACTATTCAAACAAAGGTTTGGTTAAAACAAAGAATTCTCATGGAGAAGAGTCTGAAGGACCCAAAACACATATTTCTTTCTTTTTTTTTTTTGAGACGGAGTCTCGCTCTGTTGCCCAGGATGGAGTGCAGTGGCACCATCTCGGCTCACTGCAAGCTCTATCTCCCCAGTTCATGCCATTCTCCTGCCTCAGCCTCCCGAGTAGCTGGGACTACAGGTGCCCGCCACCACACCTGGCTAATTTTTTGTATTTTTAGTAGAGACGGGGTTTCACCATGTTAGCCAGGATAGTCTCGATCTCCGGACCTCGTGATCCGCCCACCTCGGCCTCCCAAAGTGCTCACAGGCGTGAGCCGCCGTGCCCGGCCCAAAACTCATATTTCTATAGACATCCCATCCCAAAATAAACCCATGGATCAAGCCAGACCCGAATATAAGGATACTGTGAACCAGATGGTTCAATATTCCACACTTTCCCCATCCATTAAACCCCACCCAAGGTGGGAAGGGATGGATTTCTCTCAGTTCTCAGGGCCTAGAAGAGCAGGGCTTTTCCCCCTCAACTGGTTGAGTTTTACTTTGTGAACACCATGATTCCTAAAACCAGTTATATTTTCTTTTTCTCCTGGGCCACCAGGGAACTCACGGTGAAATCTACCAACCGGACAGGATGTCCAGACCTGTCTTTTTCTTTCTTTCCTCATTATTTGACTTAATTTCCTCACTTGAAAAACAAAAAACAAAAAACAAAAAAACTCACCTTATTCAGGGTATACTTTATGGGCAGTCTTAATTTTTTTTTTATTAGGATGTGGGATGTAAATCTATAAAAGAAGTGGAAATGCTGAGTCTTCCTGTGGAGTGGGTGCTGGAGGGGAAAAGGTGGAGTTAGGGGAGGGAAGGGGAGGGCAGGAAGGTTGGTGATGGGCAGAGATTCACGAAGACTCCCAGATCAGGGAGCAATCCCCCAGTGGGGGCAGCAGGAATGCCCAGAGGAATTTTGATCGGGACAAAGGTTGGGCACTGAGTGAAAAGAGGTCCCTCAGAGGCTGGTCTCAGGGGCCTTGAATGCCACACAAAGTGTCTATGTCTTGAGCATCAAGCATATGCCAGGCACCTTTTACATATGTTATTTCTTACTTCTAAATTATTCCAGATTTTAAGCCAGGCGCAGTGGCTCACACCTGTAATCTCAGCACTTTGGGAGGCTGAGGCAGGCGGATCACCTGAGGTCAGGAGTTCCAGACCAGCCTGGCTAACACAGCGAAACCCTGTCTCTACTAAAAATACAAAAATTACCTGGGCGTGGTGGCACATGCTTGTCATCCTAGCTACATGGAAGGCTGAGGCAGGAGGATTGCTTGAATCTGAGTGGCAGAAGTTGCAGTGAGGTGAGATTGTGCCACTGTACTCCAGCCTGGACTACAAAGTGAGACTCCATCTCAAAATAATAAATAAATAAATAAATTAAGTAATTAATTCAAATTTTACCATTTAGGAGACTGAGCCTTGGAGACGTTAAATCACTTGCCCAGAGCCCTGAAATTGGAGAAACAGCTGGGCCCAGATTGGAACCCTAGATGGTAGGGCCCCTTAGTCCTTCTCTATCTTGGGGGGATCCAGGGAAGGCTTTTCAGCAGGGGAATGATGCAATCGGATACACGTGTCAGAGGGAACATGACTGCTTGCGGCAAGGAATGCAGTAAGCCTGGGGCCAGGGAGACCAGGAGCTGCTGAGGTCTCAGCTGAGAGATGGTGGCTGGAACCAGGATGGTGATGGTGGAGGTGAGGATGGGGGCAAAGAGGAAGGGAAGGGTCAAGAGATGTTTGGGAGGTAGAGCTGACGGTTAGGCGGTGTGGGGGAGTGGGAGGGAGAGGTTGCCTGGGCTGGCTTGGGTGACTAGGGTGGAGGTGGCGCCATTTGCTGAGATGGGAAAAGTCAGCTGGGGGCAGGGAAGGGGCCGATGTGCTTGGAGGCTGCTGAGTTGGCCACCTGTGGGGATGACTCGTCTGGTCACAGCCCCCCGAGGGCAGAGGACACAAGCCTGCTCAGCTGGGGCTGTGCCATGTCCCACCCTGCCCCATGAATGGTGTCATTAACACTGCTTGCTGATGCTGGCGCACGGAGTCCGGGATGTCCCCGGACCTGAGGAGGGAATGGGTAATTCCTGCAGGTCCGCGGTGCCCAGCAGAGCCTGGTCTGGATTTTGGGTGCTGAGGGGACAGTGTGGATTGAGTTGGGTGACTCATGGTCCTCACCACTTCCTGCCATTAGAGACTCCAGCCCACCCTCTGGCCCTGTGGTAATCAGTGGGTCCCTATTTTCTCACAATGGCCAAGTCAGAACCCCCAAGGTTTCTCCCCCATTCACCAGAAGGTCCGGGATCCTGCCCTGGGTGCCAGGAACACAGGAAGGGGTTGGGTCAACACAGGGAGCTGAGCAGACTCAGCAGATGTCCAGGACTCTGATTTCTGGAACAGCACCTGCATATAAAAAGTGCCTCATAGATGTTTGTTGAATGAATGAAGACTTTGGATCCAAATCTGGCTTCTTGTGACTTTACTGTGTCACCCTGGGTGAGTCACTGCTTCTCTCCGTGCTGTGGTTTACCCAGCTGGAAGTGAAGGGACTGCATTGATAGTTTCGGGGACCCTTCCAGCTTGAAGTTGGAGGATCCTGGAGAACAAGTGAAACTGTCCCTGTGGTGCCCTGGGGGTGCTGGAAGGGGAGAATGGCCTCAGACAGGGAGTTACAAGAACTGGGCTCTGCTGATCCTCCCTACCTTCCTCCATGGAGTCCTAGGTGAGCTCAGGCACAGCAGGCAGCGTGTGTGTGTGTGTGTGTGTGTGTGTGTGTGTGTGTGTGTGTTAGGGAGAGGTCTCCCGGACCAGAAGAGCCCACAGCTAGTGTCAGCAACACAAGAGTAGCCCCAGAACCTACCCTGATTGGTCCCAAGGTCTGAGGCAGGCAATTTCCATGCCCTGATGGTGCCAAGGCTCCCTGGGGCCCACATTGCTTACCCTCAAGGGTATCAAATGACTTCCCCAGCCAGAGTTATTCCGTCCACCCCTCTCCTTACCCACCAACACACAATAACCAATGCTAGGGGCCCAAACTCATGGCCCAAGGGCTGGGTCTGGCCTACCGGTGGGTTTTGTTTGACCTCAGTATTCTGTTCCTGAGAAACACTGACTTAATGTTTCTCATTAACCCAGCAGACTCTGTTCCCTCTGCAGCAGTGACCACCCATCCCTATTGTCTCCCAGCTGGTAACGTCACACATTGATATAATCTGCCTGCCCCCCGAAGGTGTCTGAGTTTGGAAACTCTGATCTAGCGTAACAACCCATTTTGTAGATAGGGAGACTGGGGAGTTGTGGGGGGTGATCCTAGTGTTTCTGGATGAAGGAGGTCAGGCTGCTTGCTCTCGTGGTCCAATAAGGAGATGCAGACAGATTGAGAAAGAAGGGATTTTATTTCTGCAACCGGTTACAGGGAGAAGGTCGGAGTAACTCACCAGACCCACTTGAAAGTACAAGTTTTTCTCCAGTGTTGTATACATTCTAAGCTGTATGCCTACGTGTGGGAGTACACCTTACCAGCGAGTAGGTCTGTTTCATTCCATCTTTATCTAATCTTTAGGGTCTAGGGTCTGGGAAGCCTTTTCTAGAGCCTTGGAAAGTTTCTTAATCTTTTTTTTGAGACAGAGCCTCACTCTGTTGCCCAGGCTGGAGTACAGTGACGTGATCTCAGCTGACTGCTACCTCTGCCCCTGGGTTCCACCAATTCTCATGTCTCAGCCTCCTGAGTAGCTGGGACTACAGGTGCACACCACCACACCTGGCTAGTTTATTTTTTTAGTAGAGATGGGGTTTTGCCATGTTGCCCAGGCTGGTCTGGAACTCCTAGCTTCAAGTGATCCATGCACCTCAGCCTCCCAAAGTGCTGGGATTCCAGGCATGAGCCACTGTGCCCAGCAGAAAGTTTCTTAATCCTAAATGGGCCCTGGTATGAGGTGTATGTGTAAGAATACTTTCATTATTTCATCAGACTTTCGGGTCTGAGAAAACCCAGGCGTGGTCTTAACGGGTTTGTTTTCACATTCCAGCCCTCATACTTGGACACCATTTTCTTCAGTTCTCTAATGTTTAACTTATGCATTCATGAGAATGAGAGGAAAGGGCTCTCTCTCTGTGTGTGAGAGACAGAGAGTGGCTGCTCTGGCTGCTAATGGAAACCCGGCTTGCCACACTAGGTTCATGGAATCTTAGTCCGTAGACACCTGTTTTCCGGGGCTCTGTATCCGTGGGGTAAACTTAGAACTTGCCTTGGTGCCTTTAGGTGTAATGTACTTTGCAGATCAATAACGTTTGCAATAGGAAAGATTATTTCAAAAAAGACCTTCAAAATCTATAGTCACCAAATAAATGTTTATGTCATTATCACTAAGGTCTCATTTCCAGATCTCTGCTCCAATATCATTTCTTCAGATTGGCCTTCTCTGATCACTTGACTTAAAACAGCACCCCATCCCCTCCTCTCTTCTATTTTATTTGTCCGAATCACTTCCCGATATCGCAGTTTCTATCCCACCAGCTTTCTACCTGCCTGCCCTCCGGGATGCCCCATGAGGGCAGGGGCTGGGTCTATTTTATTCACTGTGGTATCCCCAGGGCCAGAATAATGTCTGGCACATTTTAGGTGCTCAAAAAAAAAATTGTTGAAGAAGAGGGAAAATGAGGCCCTGGCCATTGCAGCCCCAGCACCAGACACTTTCCCTATAGCGGTTTCTTGGGTTGTTCCAGGGGCTTCCTGGGGTCATCTTAGAGTCCCCTAGTCATTGGGCAGCGGGCTCTACCCTGCATGGGGCCCCGTTTCAGGCCAAGTGCGGCCGGCCTCCCAGGTTTATGTCCTCCTCCAGAGGAGAAGGGGGCAGTGATGTCACAGAGGTCTGCCACCCTCGCTCCTCCCCAGTCTGACCGATCAAGGCTGAAATCCTAAGTTCAAAGCGACCACAGCATGGGTGTGCAGGTTGTGGTGTTTGTGAGCTGTAGGCAGGGCAGGGGCCCAGGCGGGTCATGGTGTCTTAAAAGAATGTTCTTTGAGCTGGAAGAATGAAAAAGGGAGGTGGGGAGGGACTAGCAGAGGGTGGGGAGAGAAGCCAAAAGGAGGAAACGCATCTTATTTTTCCTTGAAGAGAAAATAATGAGGGTGACTTCATTTTTTTTTTCCAACAGTAAAAATGTTGTTTGCTCATGAAAGTGATTCAAACAATACACACAAGCATGGGGAAGAAATGACCTGATATTCTGCCTCCCAGGGATCTAGTCAACAATCAGCCCACCAGGGTCAGATGGCCTGGTCTCAAATCCCAATGGGACCAACTTCCAACCGTTGACTTGGGAGGGTCCTCAACTTCTCTGTGCCTCAGTTTCTTTCGCTGTAAAATAGAGATGTGCCAATCCTCCTCTCCTCCTCCCTACCTACCCTCTGCTCTTCCCTCCTTGCCCCCTTTCTCTTTCTTCTATCTCAAAGAACATTCTTTTTTTTTTTCCGAGACAGAGTCTTGCTCTGTTGCCCAGGCTGGAGTGCAATGGTGCAATCTTGGCTCACTGTAACCTCCACCTCCCAGGTTCAAGCAATTCTCCTGCCTCAGCCTCCCGAGTAGCTGGAATTACAGGTGCCTGCTACCACATCCGGCTAATTTTTGTATTCTTAGTAAAGACAGGGTTTCACCATGTTGGCCAGGCTGGTCTCAAACTCTTGACTCATGATCCACCCGCCTTGGCCTCCCAAAGTGCTGGGATTACAGGCATGAGCCGCTGCGCCCGGCCCAAAGAACATTCTTTTAAGACACCATGACCTACCTGGGCCCTTGCCCTGCCCACAACTGGCCAAGGGCACATCCTGCACATCCATGTGGTCTATTTGAACTTGGGATTCCAGGCTTGATTGATACCTGCCACCCAGTATTATTGTGAGGATTAGGTAAATGAATACATAGAAAGGTCTTAAAACAGTGGCACATGGTGAGGGCCATATATGTGTTTGCATCATCGTTATTGTTGTCATCATCACCATCATCATCATCATCTTTTTAGAGAGCTCTTTATGCACCAGCCTGCCTTTCTTCCTCCCTCCCTTTTTCCTATCGTTCACCTATCCATCTCTCTGTCCCTCCATCCACCCACACATCCATCCATCCATCCACCCACCACCCATCCGTTTAATCTTCTCTAATGGGAACACACCCACATGTTCTGCAGGAACCTGCTTTTTCCACTCCGCATTCCATTCCATATGAAATGGACATGATTATGTCAATAAATGCTATTAAACAAAATGACTGAGGTCCTGGTAAATTGGGGTTTGGGGTTTGGGTGATGGAAAACCATCCCTGAACACCTGTTTCTCTGAGTTCTGTATCCATGGGGTAAAATTAGACTTTGTCTTGGTGCCTTTAGGTGTAATGAATTTGCAGATCAATAATATTTGCAATAAGAAAGATTATTTCAAAAAGATCTTCAAAATCAAAAGTAACCAAAAAAATGTGTATGCCATTTTAACATTTCCTGTTTCCCTAATCAGGCTGGGGTTCCTGCAGGCAGGGACTGTGTGTCCCCCACATCTTCCATCAGACTGACAACTCCTCAGGCAAGGCTGTTTCTCCTCTGTCTCTCTCTTTCTTGCTCTTTGCTGCCCTCCCACCCCAGCCCTGTGGACACCAGAGTTCTGGTTTCTGTGCCCCCTTTTCCACTCTGTATAACAGCCCCCTGGAAGGAGAGGACCACATTACTGAGGAGGGGTGTCCTGTGATTCCAGAGGGAACGGCTCTTCTCATCACCCCTGATGCCCGATATGAAGGGAACATGTCACCTGCAATTCACCACCTCTACCCCAAGCTTTGGCTAACAGACATCTCATGTTGAATGAGTCCAACAGAGAATGGCCAAGCTCCCTGCCCTGCTTTCCTTCCTGCAGCCTTCCCCATCTCTCTGATGACAACTCCATCCTTCTAGTTGCTCAGGTCCCAAATACTCCAGTGATCCTTGACCACTCTCTCTCTCACACCCACATCCAACTCATCAGCAAACCTCATCGGCTCTACCTTCAAGATACATTCGGGATCCAACCACTTCCCACCACCTTCCCTGTTACCCTGGGACCAAGTCACGCCATCCCTCGCTTGAATAATGGGAAGAACCTCAGTGCACCATCTAATGTCATACACACTTTACTCATTTAACTTCACCTATGGTCTGTCTCCCCCAGAATATAAATGTCATCAGAGTAGGAACCATGGTCTCTTTTGTTCATAGTTGTATCCTCACCACCTAAATGAGTGCCGAACGCATAAAAGACGATTCACATACACTTGTCAAATTAACAAATGAAGTTCTGCAAAGAGCCTCAGAACAGGCTGAAGCTTGCTGTGCTGAGCTGAAAGAAGAGGGATTTTCAGAAATGAGTCCATGCTCCCAGGTCATTGCTCTGAGCTCTTTTTCAAGTTCCCTCCTCTCTGGCTCCCCAAGAATGCTTGCCTGGGGTGGCTTCTGCTGTCTGTGGAGTCTGGGCACAAGGGCCTTCCCTCACCTGGTGGGGGTGGTATTGTGTGGTGAGACAGGTGAACCTGCGTGGAAGTTCTATCTACCACTTACTAGCAGTGAGAACTACGGCCATGATTCTCTTACCTGCCAAATGCGGATACAAGTCATAGTTGTTAGCATTTTAGTGAACACCAAGTGCCAGGAGCTGTGCTAATCTTCTTACATATAACTCATGTCTTTCCCACATCAACACAGTGGGACAGGTACTACTGTTACAGCTGCCAACTTACACATGAGGCAGCTGAGTCACAGAGAGGTTAAAAGATTTGATAAGGATCACAGGTGGTTAGAGGCAGAGCCCGCACATAGTCAGTCCTCAGAAACACTGACATCATTGCAATAGGGGTTCAGGTACAAGGAGTCTTTGGAGGGGAGGACGGGGCTGCTGGGGAGCTCTGGAGGGCCTCCTGTTGGCAGCTGAGCCCTGCTCCACCTGGGGCCCCTAGCTGAAGCTCCCCTTCCCCATCTCCCAGAGAGGCCATGGGCACGCTGACCTCCTGGATTGACAGCCCTGAATGAGGAGGGTGTGGAGCCAGGAGGTGGGGACCAGGCTCAGGCA
Source organism: Macaca thibetana thibetana (assembly GCF_024542745.1). NCBI lineage: Eukaryota > Metazoa > Chordata > Mammalia > Primates > Cercopithecidae > Macaca > Macaca thibetana. Next base: position 17,087,126 of record NC_065578.1, on the reverse strand, counting down.
AGCTAATCAGGTCGCAGGGTGAAATTAAAAGGGAGGAGGAGGCACCAACCCGTCAGAACTCACACTTCTTCCCGGCGAAGAAGTGCCCAGCACGGGAGCTGGGGAGCCGGAGCTGTTTTAGGAGGCTGGGAGCCAGGTGACAGGATGGCCCCAAAGAGAGCTGTGCAGCTGTCCCTGAAGATGCCTACCCACGCCGTGTGTGTAGTGGGAGTCTCGGCACATGTGGACGTTCACAGGTAAGAGCTGGGAGGCACTCACCTGGCTGCAGAGAGCTGATTTAGAATGGAGGTCATGGGGTGGGTGCCTGATAGACAAGTCAGGCACATTGAAGAGGATGCTGGCAGGAGATAGCAGAGAAGGTGGAGTTGGCTATGGAGCCTGGGAGGAAGGAACTAGGGTCTGGTCAGGTCCTCCTTGGGGCCCCAGCTTCTGGGCACTGGGCTCAGGACATTGGCCTCAAGCCCCTGGATAAGAGTCCGGCCTTAGAATTCTAACTCTAAGCTCTGGGGTCAGGCTTTGGGATCTGGGCCCTGAATTCTGACACCTAGGTAGAACTTGTGTGGAACATCAGATGGCTCAAGACGGGGAAGAGAACTGGTCCCCCCATCCCTCAACTTCTTGCCAAGCCCCCATCTCTCTGAGGCGAAGGGACGTGTGTGGTAGCTTGATCCTTGGAGGTCAGCCAGGGGTAACTAGATTGATTCCAATCAGGAGGGAGTGGTTAGGAAATATTCGGTGAATTAATATGAGGAGAGAACCTGGAGCCAGAAGGCTGGGGATCATGTTTGCTGTGACATGATGGTGATGACAGTGATTATGGTGATGAACAGTGATGATGGCGATGATGGCGGTGATGGTGGCAATGATGACATCTGAGGAGGCAGCAGTAACATTTGCTTCTCCTGTTGACCCAAATCTTTCCTGTGCTGGCTGTGCCCAGACGGGGACTTGGAGACTAATTTCCCTACCTGACCACTAAGGGAACTGGATTTGGTGATCTCTGGCGGCACTTCCAACTCTGACAGGCTGTCTATGGATTCCATCCCTGCTGGGCCAGGTGGGGTTGAACCCCTTGCAGATAGGGGGCTCGTGGTGGGAGTCTCCCTCAAAGAGGAGCTAGGGGCTGGGAGTCTGTTACTGGGTGGGATCTGAGCTCTTATCTCCCTCTTGGGACTCAGCCCCTGTGCCTGCTGGTCTGGCTAAGGTATGCAGGACCCAGCTGCCCACCTGGCCTCCAGTGATCCTCTGCCCGAGAAGCCCTTCCTGCTTCTCCGTTGGCCAGTGGTCTGTGACCCTAGTGGCAGGGCTAGGGAGGAGAACCAGGAGCCATGGAAACCAAACCTTGACTCTAAGTTGTTGCTGGGAGTCCTGGTGTGGGGGGCTGGGTCTCTCCGGTCTAGGTGGCTAGCAGAGACCCCATTGTCTCCTGCCCTGTTAACATAGGCTTGCCAGATTTAGCAAATAAAAATACAGGATGCCTAGTTGAGTCTGAATTTCAGATAAATAACAAAAAGCTTTTTTAGTATATTGCATGGGAGATATTTCTACTAAAAAAATCTGCTGTTTAGCTGAAGCTGAAATCTTTTTTTTTTTGAGATGGAATCTCACTCTGTCACCTAGGCTGGAGTGCAATGGCGCAACCTCAGCTCACTGCAACCTCCACCTCCTGGGTTCAAGCAATTCCCTGCCTCAGCCTCCCAAGTAGCTGGGATTACAGGCACCCACCATCACCCTGCTAATTTTTGTATTTTTAGTAGAGATGGGATTTCACCATGTTGGCCAGACTGGTCTCACACTCCTGACCTCAAGTGATCAACCCACCTTGGCCTCCCAAAGTGCTGGGATTACCGGCGTGAGCCACCGTGCCTGGCCGCTGAAGCTGAAATCTAACTAGCCATCCCACATTGTATCTGGGAATCTACTTTCACACCAAGAGTAAAAAGGGTCCCTTGCAGGCCCCCTTCTTCTTATTTCAGGCTTCTGCTCTCATCTGAGGGCATGACTGTTTCTAGAAGGTGATTTCAGAACCTCTGGCTCTACACGGTGCTGCTAAGGCCAGAAGCATTTCATGGGGAGCCAGGAGACCTGGTCTTAGCTCTGCCACTGACTTCCTGCCTGATGTGGGCCAAGTTATTAGTCCTCTGTGGGTTTCATTTCCTCATCTGAGCTCCCGTGAGATAGCCGAGTCCACTCTGCAATCCACTGTGGAGGTGAAGTACCCAGACTCCGGAGTCAAACACACTCCATTCTCAGGCTGGCTCCAGGCATGGCTGTGTGACCCTGGGCAAGCTGCTGTACTTCTGAGCCTCAGTTTCCACATCTGAAAATGAAGAAATAATAACGCCAGTTATAATGGGTTCAGGGGAAGATAAATGAGGCCATGCATGTATAAGGCCCCTCGCGCCGTGGGTGCCCTGGCAGTGCTCACAGCTCTGGTAGCTCTGTGAGTTCCCTTTTCTCCAGCATCTGTTCTTTCCCTCACACCTGAGAGGGTGGGAGGAGACAAGGACATCTCAGACTGCATGTGCTGGGAGCATAGGGTGTCCGTAAAGCTCCTTAGCATCCTCAAACGCAGGCCCTGGCCCAGCGAAGGGGCAACAGGAAGTTGCCTGGGTTATTCATAGCTGTTGCGCTCTGGTTGACTCTGGGAGGCAGAGGTTGCTCTGGGATCCTGAGTGAGCCCACGGGGCACCTGCACCCAAGAGCCCTTCAGGAACCTTCACCTGGGTGTTGGTGGTGACTATGGAGTTTCTAGCTGGTCTTACTGGTGGGAGGGGGGAAGCCCCAGAAGAGGAGGTGTTGCCTGTCACCTGAGCCGCTGGGAGTCTGAGCCCTCCAGGAGATGGGTGTGTAGGGATGACATCACAGGAAGTGATTCATTCCCCCAGGGGCTGTGTGAACTGGTTATTTGGAGAAACATTTGTGTTTAGGGTAATTGTGTGCCCCAGGGTGTCCCAGCCTAGGAAACCCTTAGGAATCCTCCACTCAGCATGTGCTGCAGGTCCAACCCCACACGCCAGTGGGCTAGCCCACCACCCAGTCCACCCCCACCCCCCACCCCAGTGGGCTACCTCACCACCCTGTCCACCACCGACCCCAGTGGGCTAGCTCTCCACCCTGTCCACCCCCCACCCCAGTGGGCTAGCTCACTACCCTGTCCACCCCCCACCCCAGAGGGCTAGCTCACCACCCTGTCCACCCCCTACCCCAGAGGGTTAGCTCACCATCCTGATGCCCCACACTCCAGTGGGCTAGCTCTCCACCCTGTCCACCCCCCACCCCAGTGGGCTAGCTCACCACCCTGTCTACCCCCCACCCCAGAGGGCTAGCTCACCATCCTGTCTACCCCCCACCCCAGTGGGCTAGCTCACCACCCTGTCTACCCCCCACCCCAGTGGGCTAGCTCTCCACCCTGTCCACCCCCCACCCCAGTGGGCTAGCTCACTACCCTGTCCACCCCCCATCCCAGTGGGCTAGCTCACCACCCTGTCTACCCCCCACCCCAGAGGGCTAGCTCACCATCCTGATGCCCCACACTCCACTGGACTAGCTCACCACACTGACCCCCACACTCCAGTGGGCTAGCTCACCACCCTGACTCCCTGGATCTGGCCAGACTGCCCTGGCTGTCCTTGTCCTTGCCTAAGGAGTTCAGGTGGCTCATGCCAATAAAGACAGGGGTGGGTAGTGTGAGGAATCCATCTGCGGTCCTGCATGGCCCTCCTTGACTGCCCAGAGGCCAGAACCAGAGCCCCAGGCTGGAGGCCATAAGGAACTTTTATTCTTTGGGATGCCGAAGGTTGGCCTTGTAGGCGACAGGGGCATTCTCCTGCACTTTCCCCCAAGCCTTCCCTACCCCTGCAAAAGCAGCAATGCAAGACCGACTCGGGATCAGAGAGTGGTAGAATTGGAGGGGCACAGGGGGAAGGGACTCTGCAGGCCTCTCAGATGCATTTTCTGGAATTCCCTATATTTCAGAACATGAAAATGCCAAAACAGAGTTTGAAAACTTGTGGTACACGTAATGTGTACATCGAGTAAATTAATGCTTTTAACTTGCACAGAAGAACAATGAGGCATAATTGTACTCCTCAGGGGAAAATTATAGGATTGACTCCGACACTAATTTCCAGCGAGCGACAGGCTGCCGGCAGCTGGCTGGACACATTCTCTGCTCCATCCTGTCACTGTGTCACTACAGTAGGAAGGACACTCTTCACCAGAAGAAACATCAAAACTTCAAGTTTCAGGGTCCTTGGACAATATGAAGCTGGGGTCCTCCGCAAGTTCCAAGGGACCCTGATGGGCCTGGGGGTTGTAGAACGGGACTCAGAATGGTGGAGGGTGGCATTCTTGAAACATAAAATATTGACATCAGGAAGGGCCTCAGAGGTCAGCCACCCCTTAATTCTGTGGAACTCCCTGCTCTCCTGGGTCCTAGCTGCCACTTGCCATTTTGGGACTGGCTGGGAATCTCTCCCCCTCCCTCTGGCCCCCCAGGCCCTCCCCTTTCCACCTCCTTACCCCTTCCTGGCATTTCCTGGATCCTAGTCTTGGAATGTCTTCTCACTCCGAGCCCTCTCCTCTTCCCTTCTTAACTCCCATCCCTTTTACCCCCAGCTGGTCTTTGCAGGCTGTGTGATCTTGGGCCAGTCACTTAGCATCTCTGAGCCTGTTTTCTTCCACGTCACTCCCAATAGGAGTGACATCCCTTGTTGCTTGTACCTGCGAAGCTGGCACCTTTATTTTTTCCATTTCATTTTATTTTTATTTTTGAGATGGAGTCTCGCTCTGTTGCCCAGGCTGGAGTGCAGTGACATAATCTCGGCTCACTGCAACTTCTGCCTCCCAGGTTCAAGTGATTTTCCTGCACTCCTCAGCTCCCCAAGTAGCTGGGACTACAGTTATGCACCACCCCATGTTTTTAATTGAGACAAGGTTTTGCCGTGTTGTCCAGGCTGGTCTCGAACACCTGACCTCAGGTGACCTGCCCTCCTTGGCCTCCCAAAGTGTTGGGATTACAGGTGTGAGCCATCTCACCCGGCATCAGTTTTTATCTTTTTTTTTTTTTTTTTTTTTTTTTTAGACGTGGTCTCGCTCTGTCACCCAGGCTAGAGTGCAGTGGTATGACTATGGCTCACTACAACCTCAAACTCGTGGGCTCAAGTGATCCTCTGCCTTAGCCTCCCAAGTAGCTGGGATTACAGGCCTGAGCCACTGTGCCCCCGCCTAGTTTTTCCATTTTGCATTGAGGAATTCCACAATCCAAAGAACACGGACATGCTTTGGGGAGAGGAGAGGTGACTGACGACTTGGACTCTAAATTCAGGGCCCTATCTCTCAGGGACATTCTGGTCCCCAGCCCCTGTTTACCTCTTCTGGGAAGACTAGTAAGTGAAAGTTGTCCCTCTTCTCCAGCCTCCATTCCTGGCAGGGTAGAGCTCCACTTGGGAGAAGGCTGGTTCAACCTGCGCCCTCAGCCTGGGCTCTCTGGGCGTGCCCCTCCCCAAGCAATGACAGGGCATAAGGCACCCACTAGTGTGATTTCTGTGAATGAGGGAGAAGACAGGACACAGCCACATCATGTGTAACTCCTGACTCCTGAGAAAATGCCTGAGCATGCTGAAGGGTCTAGGATATCAGCCATTGCCCTCCCTCAACCTCCATCAGGCCCAGCCAGCCCCCGGGAGAGGACCCAGGGGAAAGCTAAAGCCAGGGTTGCAAGCCAGGGGACTGGGGGTTGGAGCTGCCCCCTCCCACTGTCTGGCGCCCACACCTCACATCTCAAAGAACCTCCTGTGGTCTTTTCCCCAGGGCAGCCTGCTCCTGGGCGCCTGCGCTGTGTTGGGCTCTGGCACTCGGTGATGATACGGCCCATGGCCACATGTGAGGAGCTTCCATCTTAGTCGGGGAGTTAAACAAATTTCAGGATGTGGGTTTCAACAATTGCACACCTGGCCCATTTTCTTGGTCAGGTAGGAGAGTGAAGGGAGGCGCCAGGGTCCTCTTAACCACAGGGCCCTGTGTCCTCTTTTGCCCAGGTCTGCCCACTCCTCCATGCCTTTCAGGTGCCCTCTGTGGCAGTAATGATCATGAGGGCAGCTCTGGTTTTTGTTTGTTTGTTTGTTTGTTTTTGTTTTCGTTTTGAGATGGAGTCTTGCTCTGTCACCCAGGCTGGAGTGCAGTGGCATGATCTCAGCTCACTGCAACCTCCACCTCCTGGGTTGAAGCGATTCCTCTGCCTCCACCATACCTAACTAATTTTTTTTTTTTTTTTTTTTTTTTTGAGACGGAGTCTCGCTCTATCACCCAGGCTGGAGTGCAGTGGCCGGATCTCAGCTCACTGCAAGCTCTGCCTCCCGGATTCACGCCATTCTCCTGCCTCAGCCTCCCGAGTAGCTGGGACTACAGGCGCCCACCACCTCGCCCAGCTAGTTTTTTGTATTTTTAGTAGAGACGGGGTTTCACCATGTTAGCCAGGATGGTCTCGATCTCCTGACCTCGTGATCCACCCGTCTCGGCCTCCCAAAGTGCTGGGATTACAGTCTTGAGCCACCGCGCCTGGCCACCCAACCAATTTTTTGTATTTTTAGTAGAGACAGGGTTTCACCATGTTGGCCAGTCTGGTCTTGAACTCCTGACCTCGTGATCTGCCCACCTCAGCCTCCCAAAGTGCTGGGATTACAGGTGTGAGCCACCGCACCCGGCCGGCAGCCCTGTTTTAAGTGCTCACTGCACTATCTCAATTAAACCTCACAACAAGCCTGTGAGATGGGGACTACTATAATCCCCATTTGCAGACACATGGAGACACAGAGAGGTTGAGAGACTTTTCTGAAGCCACACAGCCCACAAATGCCAGAGCTGGGATTTGGACCCAGGTCCATCTGGTTCTAAATTCTGTGAGCCCAACCCTGTTACTGCCTAGGCTCTGGCACTCTTCTGTGTTGCTGGGTAAGTGAGGGGTGAAGTGAGGGCAGGGCAGCAGATGAGCTTTGTTATCAGATCCAGGCAGGGGCCAAGCACAGCTGTGCCCCATCACCCTCTGCGTGACCTCTCTGCATTTCAGCTCATTTTCTGTAAAATGGGGAGAAGAATAATCACTCTCCTATTAGCAGGCAGGGGCCATGGGGATGGAATCAGGGAATGGAGTAAAAACCCTCCGTAGACTCTGATGGACCTGCCCCTTGTGGACCCCACAAGGGCAAAGCCGAGGATGATTTGTCTCTGCTTTCCTGGTGCCCAGCGTGGAACCTGATGTACAGTAGGTACCCAGGAAGGTACGTTGAGGTAGAGTCACTGGCAGCACTAATGGGAGCCCTGTGTGCCCCAGGGGAGCTGCTGGCCTTTAGCGCTGGAGCTCACGGGGTGGCGGCCAGTACCCCGGGACTGTCAGTCTCCAGGCAGATCCCTGGCTCCAGGCAGAATCGCCCACGGAGCTGGTCACCCCAGGGGATCTGCTGGACCCTGCTGGCTGACCCTATGGCATTCCTTGTGGCTTCATTCCAGGACACCTAGTGGCTGGTCCGTGTAGGGCTCTGGCAGGCAGGATCCTGGCCAGGTATGCAGGGGAGCCACAGGCTCAGCCAGCAGTGGCTGCTCTTCAGCCTTGTCATCCGATTCCGCCTGATTCTCCCTCTCCTGCCCCCACCACTCACCCAGCGCAGTGCCCCAGACGACCCCGAAGAGCACACTGGCCCCCACCCCCACCCACTCGGTTTCTGTCCACAGGATCTGGCCATGTCCAAACTGCAGCGTAAGACAGTTGGCAGGGAGGCCCTTCTTTGCGACTGCTGTATTTCTCTTCTCCCTAGAGACCAGGTGGTACCTTTCCGAGCTGTCGACATAAAGTTTGGCCTGTGGAGCCCCAGTGGGCCGAGGCTTCTGGGAAGCAAGTTGCAGCCACGCAAAAGGAAAAGCTTTCTAATGACCTGAGCTGTCAAAGCAGAGAGGGGTGGAGGTAGTGAGCTGTCTGTCTTGGGGAGTGGGCAGGGGGCTGGCTGGGATGACCTCCGAGGCCCGCCTCTGACCCAAGGCCTACCCTATGCAAGATGCTCCTTGGTCTGTTCTGTCATTTTAGGGCAGACAAGGACAAGAAGATCACAGGCACCACCCCCCTGGCCTTGCCCTTGTATGTGGATGCATGGTGGGGCCAGGGGGCTGTGGCTTTCCTGCTTCGGTGCTGCCACCCTCCCTAGGCCTCCCTGGCCTGCTGCCAAAGAGCCATGCAGAGGAGCTCACTTTGCACACTCTCAACACATTCCTGTTTCCTTCCGACATTCCCAATAGTCTCCTCCTTCCAGTCCCCAACAGGGACATGCTCAGGGCACACACGCACTCATTTTAACACCAGCCAGGACAGCTCCCCACTTTGCCCTCTGTGTGACCTGAGAAAGTTACTTAACCTCTCTGAGATTTCTTCATCTGTGAAGTGGGGACAGTAATGCGGAGTCTTCATTAGGGAAAAGGAGCCAGGCCGGTAGGAGCAGGGAAAAGTTAAAAAAAAAAAGAAAGCTGATCAGGTCTGAGCCTGCCTTTCTTCATGGTCCGGGACACACAGCCCTCCTGTGCAAATAACTCACAATCTTCCTGGGCCCAGCTCTCACCAGACCCCTGCAACTGAACTCCTCGCAGCCTTGGCATAATCAGTACTGCACAAAGCCCTTTTCGACAGCATAAACATCATCCTATAAAATCCCCCCCAGCAAGTCTCTGTTTCTTTGCAGTCAGCTTCTTTCTTGCACCCCAGAGAAAGGCTTCTTTCTTGAAGGCTGACCGTCGTGTCTCTGGTGATGTATTTTCCTACTTTCTGTAATCAATCTGCTTTCCTTTGCATACAACTGTCCTGGTAAATTCTTTTACTCCTGCATTACCAGCCATCATTACCCTGTGACAAGTAACACCTACCTTGGTCGGGAAGCAGGAGTTGGAGTGAAGTCGAGATGAGATCATGGATAGCAAAAGCTAAGCAAGTGCCTGGCACATGGCAGGTGCTTGAAAATGCAGGCTCTTTCCCTGCCCCACTAGAACCCATGGAACACACTGCCTTGTGCCATAACCAGTGGGTGAACCCGCACCTTACCACAGGAGGCAGGCAGGGGTGGAGAGTAGCTGGTTTTACACTCCTCATCCCACCCTCCACGTCTCCTTTGGTGAGATTCTGTAAGAATTCACCCCATCCTGCTCATAGCCTCTCTATTGAACCTGATGCAACTGGCCCTGCTCTGGGCATGAGGTTGGCAGGCATTGCAGGGTGAGTAGGAGGACGCTGCTCTGGGCGGCACAGACAAGATGTGAAGTGGCCACCAGGAAGGTCTGAACCAGGGCCATGGGGGCACAGAGGAAGCAATAGGTTTCCGGCTGGAGTGAGTTGGGCTGTGTGGGGACTCTGAGAAGCGTAATTGTCACCATGGTGACAGCATCTAAGGCTGAGAAGTCACCATCTCAGGGAATCCCTCCAACGGCCTAGGAAGTAGCTCTTGGGATTATGTCCATTTTACAGCAAAGGAAAATCAAGGCAGTTGAGTGACCCAGTTAGAGGCCATGCTCCACACAGAATCCACACTTCACTCCGTGGAAGAGGTGGCATTTGAAGTGGGTCTTGAAGAATGCAAAAGATCCCCCTCCCCACCCCCCACTGTGACCCTGCCCAGCGGAGATGGGGGAGCAGGCCTGGTGAGGGGCAGGTTCATCAGCATGACAGTGGAAACCATGATAAATATAACAGTGATTGCCGGGACACCTGACGGGGTGACTCCTGTAGTGGTAACGATTTTGGTTTTTTTAATTTGGAGAGGTGCTTTCAAATCCATGACCTCACCTTACTATGCCCTTGGGGACATGCCAGTACTGCACATCTGGGAGTTGGTTAGGTCTGGGGGCTATATCATGAGACATCACCAAAGAGATGCATCTTGGAGAGAATTATTAGATTCAGAGGAAGCCGGGAGCAGCTCGGGAAAGCTGGCACGGCACAGCCCACTGTGGGGTGGCCTGGGGCTCCCCACAAGCTCCCACTCCTGCCTGTCACACCTCCCAAGGGCAGCCCTTCATCCATGGCCAGTCACCTGATCTGGGCACCTGAGAGATCAGGAAAGGCAGTGTGAGCCCCGTCTCCCAGCCCCGGGGCAGGGGAGTGGTGGGATGCCAAGGGAATGAGAATCAAAGGCAGCGCAGGGCCTGCCCGGCATAACCTGCCTTGCTTGGGTGCCAGAGAGAGTAAGCAGTCCCCTCCTCCTGCCTCTTCCTGGTGGTCTTCAAGGCTCCTGCTGGGGTACCCGCTGCTCTTCTGTAGCTGAAGCTGACCTGGATGGGGATGATGGGAGCCAAGTCTTGAAGGCAGTAGGGCTGGGACTAGAACAGGCCCCTCCTCATGCCTGCGAGAGTGGCCCTGGGTCTCAGACCTGCATAGCAGGTGTCTCCTGCAGGAAGCCACCTTTCCCCCAAGGCCCAACCCCTCTAGGCCCTACCCACTCATCTGTCACTCACAGGGGAGTGAGACACTGAGACCAGGAGCCCAGCACCCCAGAGAGAGGTGAACAGAGGTGTGAGCTACTGAGCAAGCTTGGGGTGGGGAGGGAGCAGATCCAGACTACAGGAAGCTGGGCTGGGCTTGGAGGGTCTTGATAGCCCCAGAGGATTTGTGCCTGTCACTTCTTACCCCTTCTGTCATCATAATCATGATCATGATCATGATCATCATCAATTTTCTACCAAGACTCCAAATAGGGGGCTGTGACTTGGGGATGTCAACTTTTGCCCAAAGCTGGGGATTGGCTCCACAGAGTCCTGCTTCCCTTGAAAGGGCTGTGTCTGGCACTGGTGGTCCCTGAGTGGGGTGGAGCAGGGGTCCCCCATGAGCTAGAAACCCTTCTGCTGCCAGCTGGGTGCCCTGGGCTTGTGGCTACTTGCTCTTGGAATTCATGGGCCAGGCCGACTGGATTCAATCATGGCTCAGCCACCTCCCAGCTGGGCAGTCCTGAGAAAGCCACTCCACTGTCCTGAGTCACTGTGTCCTTGTCCAGAACTCATTGATTGTGCCCCTGGTTCACACCAGGCACTAAGTTGGATGCAGAGATGACAGCAGCGATGCAGACAGCATAAAACAGAAAAAAAAAAAAAAATCTGCATTTTAGAGGGAGAGCTGTCAGGTGGCTGGGAGGTGGTGGCTGGTGCCACGGGCTGGAGTGAAGTTGGGGCTGGGGCACCAGGCTCATGGTGTCATTCATGTCACGCCATTTGCAACAGGCAAGAAGGGTACATCAGAAGGGCCTCGTATGCTACCCTGAGGGAAGGAAGTGAGGGGCTGGGTGGACTGCAGGGATCAGTGACAGAAGCATTCCCTGTAGAGAGAGCTGCAGCCCTGGCATGCTCGAGGAAGGGCAGGGAACCAAGCAAGAGGGCGTGGGGAAGGAAAGCAGTGGGTCAGGAAGGCCTGGGAGTCCACACAGGCTCTGGCAACAGGCTCTGAGCAGGAGGGATGCGACGGGACTTCTATTTTAAAAGGTCCCTCTGGCTGCTGTGTTAAAGCTGGACTGTCGGGGGAGAGAGGAAGCAGGGCACCGGCCTATGATAAAAATCCACGTGGAAGCAACTGGTGGCTTGGACAGGGTGTGAGCTGTGGCAGAGGTGAGAGCAGTCAGGGTCTGCAGTTGCTGTGAAGGTGGTGCTGATGGGATTTGCTGAGGGGCTGGCTGTGTGAGTGAGGGAACAAGAGGAGGTGAGGCTGAATCGGAAGGTGGAGACGCTATGGACAGACTTACAGTGGGCTGGGCAGGAGCAGGTTTGAAAGAAATGGGGAAGGAGTGGGCATGGGAAGCAAGCTTTTGGCTTTGGAGGTGTGAAATTTAAAATGCCTGGAAGGGCCGGGCACAGTGGTTCACGCCTGTAATCCCAGCGCTTTGGGAGGCCAAGGCCAGCAGATCACTTAAGGTCGGGAGTTTGAGACCAGCCTGGCCAAAATGGCGAAATCCTGTCTCTACTAAAAATACAAAAATTAGCTGGGCATGGTGGTGAGCTCCTGTAATCCCAGCTACTTGGGAGGCTGAGGCAGGAGGATTGCTTGAACCCAGGAGGCAGAGGTTACAGTGAGCTAAGATCGGGCCTTTGCACTCCAGCCTGAGTGACAGAGCAAGACTTTGTCTCAAAAAAGAAATAAAATAAAATGCCTGGTAGACACCCAGGGAGAAACTGAGAGAAAGAAGTCTAGGACTTCTAACCATATTGGTGTGGCAGGTGGAGAAAACCAAGGAAGTGGGTGTAGACAGAAGAAAGGAGGAGAGGTGAGGGGAGGGAGGGGAGGAGAGGAGGAGAGGGGAGGCAGAGCTCTAAGCCAGGTGTGCTGGGGCCAGCCACACTCTGAAGAGTACCAGTGTGGGGATTCTGCCCGTTGCCGATGGTGCCTATTTCAATTACACATTTCGGAACTTGTTGGGGTGGGGCGGAATCACAGATGGGCTCAGGGGTTCCCTGGACCCACTGTGAGATGAACCTGAGCTGAATCTACATGGATCACCTGGCTTCCATGAGCCCCTGCTCTGCCAGGTGGGTGGCAGTGATGTTTAGGGTCTCCTAGACCAGTTCAGGGCCAGTGTGCAGGAGAACTGGAAACGTACGATTACTTCCTTTTCCCCAGTGACAGTCACCCTGGTAAAAAGTTGTGTGCCCTCTTGGGGAAGGCAGGGAGAAAGATGAGCAGTGTAAGTTTTTGGCAATGTACCAGGGTCCCTCCTCAAGGAGATCTGATTGTTTATTTTTTTAGGAAGGTTATGAGCCCCTTGTTAAACACAGACACTATTTAAAATTAAATTGTACACACAATTAAACAAATTATATTAAAAACAAAGGCAGTAATACTGAAACTCATCACTGCTTAATTATTTTACTGCATTCTACCATCGTCTATATATAGTGGAAATAGTGATGTCACGAGGTGCTATTATGCATCTCTTTGGAACTCTGAGTCCAGTGATGTTGGGCTGGTAACTTGAAACTGGCCAGAGTGGGAGTATTTACACCACAGACATTGGTCGAGGCTACAAATCCGGGCTTCATTCGTGGTTTTATTGAATGTCTAGAGTTCAGAAAGTGATGGAGAGAGGTTAACAATGCCAACTAAATTTAAAAGTGTATTGCATCTATAGCCATGACATTGTGGTTAGTACCAAAAATTGATGAAATATTACTCCAGGATTATCTGATTCAACAAAGAAGTTGCTCACATCCTAGATGAATGAATGAAGGGTGGCATGCATCTTCATTGTTTCCCTTTCATCTTGTTCGTGAATGTAAGCAAAAATATCAACCAACGTTTATGTCACATATCAGATTTAGTGACAATAAACTTATGGAGGAAAGAATAAACAGACTGAGATGCAATTGCATTGGCCAAATCATGGTCAAATTGCAACCACAGGTTGACTACGGTTGCAAGAGAGGGCATCTGGCAGAATCAATGGACTACATAGAATTTACAATACATTTTACAATAAAGAATAATATGTATTATATTATTATTTTTACATTATGTGCTACACACTATTTATATCAGTAAAATTTATAATAAATTTATGTATACATATATGTGCATAAGAACCCCCCACTCCAGAGAGCTGGTTGTTAAACATTTGCCAGCACACCACTGCCTGGAGTTGGGAGTAAGGTGGGTAACACAGCAAAGGCGTCAGATGAAAGGCCAGAGAGTCAGGGGAGGGCAAGCAGAGCCCATGTTCCAGCTGCCAAGTGGGAAAGTGTTTCAAAGACAGGTGATCATCTGGGCCAAGTGCCTCTGACAAGTCAACGAGGGGAAGAAGAGAAAAGACCCATTGGGTTCGACAACAGTAGGGTTTCCTTGGTGTGGTGGGGAGGAAAGTCTGATTAGAGGCAGGTTGAAGAGGCAAAGAGAAGAAATAATTGGAGGTATCAAGGGAGCAGAAGAAATGAGAGGGTTAAAGGAGAATGAGTTTGGGGATGGGTGATATTCACCATGTCTGTGTGCTGGCTGCAAGGGAGGCGTGAAGGGGCAAGGCCGGTGATGCCCTTGAGTAGGGGATGTGCCCCCAGGAGGGCTGGTCTTGGGCAAGAGCCCAGGCAGCTCACTCCTCGTCCCAGGAGGGAGATGAGGTGGTGGGAGGAGGGAGGTTGAAGGCTCTGAGTGATGAAGGAGAGGAGCGGGGAGGCTTCTGGAGATAGGAGAAGATAGGACATAGTCCTCTAGGACACTGAAAGAGAAAAGAGCCTGGAGCAATGTTGTAGGAGCACCAGGCATATCATGCATCCCTTGAGGTCAGCAGTCATGAATCCAAGTGAACCGTGGTCAGCTGCGTGGTGCAGGTGCAGAGAGCGTGGAGAGTTGGATCTGATTGTATAGCTGGAGCTCTGCCAGGCAACTCAAGAGAGGGAAGGATGAGCAAAAGATAAGGGAGTGGTGCAAGGGGGTGGCCACAGTGGGGGCCTATGGGATCTATGGGACTATGCTGGGGAAGGGAAGATGGAACATGAGAGGTGAGGGATAGCAGTGGGAAGTGGGTAGAGAGGATTCAGCCTTCAAAGGTCAAGCGTCCCATTGGGCTGAAGGCTTGGTGGCATTGGTGTGTTAAGAGCGAGCTGGAATATTGGGAAGCGGTGCCCGAGTGAGTTCCTAACAGGGGAGCTTGTAGTGGGTGCAGTTTTTCGGTAATGACATTCTATAGTGCCTGCCCCGGGAAGAAGGGGATGAGGCCAGTGGAGATCATGAGCATTGGAAGAGAGGTCAAGGGGCTGAGGGACCAGGGTGCAACATACCATCTACATCGCCATTGAAGTATAAACTGGTGACGGCAGCAGGCTGAGGAACATGGCAGGAGCTAGCACCCTCAAGATGAGGACAGAGCGACGGTGTGCAGGGGTGTCCCTGTAGATGGGCGGAGTAGTCTGGAAATGTCAATGCAAAGCTGGGGGTTTGCGGAGTAAAGATGATGATCTGGAAGGGACATTGAGGAGCATGAAGGACCCTTGCCCACCTCCAGGCCCAGGGGCTGGAGGGAGTAAGGGGGAAGCAGTCACCATAGAGATGGCTGCAGGGGAGGCCATGCCTGCTGTTGGGGGCAGGCTTCCTTTAGAGTACAAGGTCAAGAAAACTGTCCGGGGCAGGACTGAGGATATCATGCAGATGATGGTGGCTGGGATTGAAAGGGAGTTGGGGAGGATAAGGAATGGAGTCAGATGAGAGGATGAAAGTCCAGGAGACTTGGGGTTTCCATGGTAACTGATGTAAATGATGAGGAAGAGCAGGTAAGATGGGAAGGCCCCCAAAAGTGCTGTGGAACGTGGTGATCATAAGGCCAGGAGTGGGGGATGGGGGTGGTGGGTCTTGCCAGCAGTCTGCGGGGGCTCTGGGGCCCCTGCACACTCCTGCCTTATCTGTAAAATGGGAATTATAATCTTGTTGCTTTGGGGGGTTGAGATGAGCATTAGGGAGCACCGAGAAGGACTTGTGATTAAGACTGTTGTCACTGCAGTCAATGGAGATAGTTTTTTGATGGGGCCAAGTGATGGCAGAGGTTGCGAAGGGGGTCTGGTTTCTCCAGAGGGCTGAATATTTGGGTGGTTTTTTAGGAGTCCAGGAAAGGATGAAGGCGGGAGAATATGCAGAAGGACCCCTTTTGCAGAGTGGCAGAAAGTGAGAATCCATCCATTCACTAACAAGTGTTTATTGAGCACCTACCATGGGCCAGACACTGTTATAGGTGTTGGGGATGCAGCTGTGAGCAAAACAGACACAATTCCTCCAGCAGCATCTTTGTAGTCAGGTGGATGTCTATAAGTGGACTTGACCTTGGGTGGTGTCCTGGTGGCTGATGACTGCCGTGGGGGATGATGTTGGAGAGCCCTGACATACAAAGGAAGAACAAGCACCAATGTGTAGTTCTCTGATTCAACCTCCCCTCCGAAGTGTGGACGCCACGGGCCCAAGAGCCTCCTGGAACTCTGGGGATTAGTGCAGTGCCTGGCACAGAGAGGCCATAGTTCACGCTTATGCAGGGGATAAAAAATGAGATGCCACCCACAGAGGCTCTGTTGGTTTTGCTCTGGGTGCCCTGTAGCCTGAATGTGCAGTGCATCCCCCTCTGATGCTGTGGGCCAGGAAGGCTGGTCCCAATCAGCTGTGACTGGGAGTAGCTGGTGGTGTGAGGAGTAGGGTGGGGCCCCAGAAGACGAGTGCCCCAGGCTGGGGCCAAGGCAGATGGGAAGCTTCTCAACACCCATTTCTTGATCCCAGAGCTCTGGTGTATCAGGTGAATGCGGTGTATTGGGTGATGGAAAGAAGCTGCACTGGGTACTGGCATTAGTCAAGTTCTAGATCTCCACTCAAGTACAGATGGGCTTGAGTCCCCCTGCAGATCGGCAGAAAGTGAGAATCCATCCGTTCATTCACACGTGTTTATTGAGCACCTACCATGTGCCAGACACTGTTATAGGTGCTGGGGATGCAGCTGTGAACAAAACAGATAAAATTCCTGCCCTTGTGGAGCTGACCTGCCAATAAGAAAGATGGATAGTTGACTGGCATTGAGGTGGGAGAATCACTTGAACCCGGGAGGCGGAGGTTGCAGTGAGCAGAGATCGCGCCACTACACTCCAACCTGTACGACAGAGCGAGACTCTGTCTCAAAAAAAAAAAAAAAAAAAAAAAAAAAAAAAGAATCCGAGCAGGGGAAGGGAGATGGGGGATCAGTGAGGGGGAAAGATGGGCAAGGTGCAGCATTAAATGGAGTGATGGGGGGGCGGGGGCTTGCTGAGAAGATGACATTTAGACACAGCCCTGAAGTGGGTGAGGGAGGGAGCCTTGTGGACATCTCGGGGAGGAGCAGTCGATGCAGCAGAAGCAACCAAGTACCAGGACAGCCTGGCATCTTCATGGCTCAACAGGAAGGCCAGCGTGGCTGGAGCTAAGTGAGCGAGGGGAAGTATAGTAGGGAGGAGGCAGTCAGCAACGTGGTAGGGGCACATCAGAAGGGCCTCTTATGCTACTCAGGAGGATTCTGCCTTTTACTGAGTTTGATGGAAACCACTGCTTTTGAGCAAAGGAACAACACGCTCTGCTGTGCGCAGAACAGACTGGAGGGGCCCAGGTGGGACCACAGACCCAGGAGAGCCGCTCGGTGATCAGGCGATGGGTGATGTGGCTTGGGCCGCAGCGATGTCAGTGGAGGTGGTGAGAGGTGGAGGGTTAGTGGATTTCCTGTTGAGCTGGAGAGTTTGAAAGTGTCAGATCTGGAAGGGACTTGGGTGTGGGCTGGGGGTGTCCAAGGGTCTGCCATCTATGCCCTGGCGTCCTGAAGCCCAGCCCAGGTTGGTCTCCTGGCCAGTGGCACTGCCCTGTGCCTCCCCGATCTGGCTGTTGAGGGGTGCCGTTTGAACGGCCAGGCAGCCCCAGGCCCCCACCCCACTGCGGCCACTCCTCTGAGTACTGGGTCTCTTCCCATCTCCCTTCTCTGCCAGCGATGTGCCCAAGGGTGCCAACAGCTTCAGGGTCTCTGGAAGCTCCGGGGTGGAGATCTTCATGGTCTACAACCGCACACACGTGACAGAGCCCATAGGCAAGGCCCGTTGGCCACTGGACACTGATGCAGACATGGTCGTATCTGTGGGCACAGCCAGTAAGGAATTAAGGGACTTCAAGGTAAGAGGCCACTTTCTCACAGAAAAGGGTTGGATCTCCCCACCCCCATCCAAGGTAAGAGCCGCACCATGGCAATTCCCATTCCAAACTCCCCACTTAACCAAACCTCACAAAGCTGATCACGGTACACACACAAAACGTATCCTGACACAACGCCACAGATGCCCCAAACACACAAACTTCCACCACCACTCCAGTATCACACATGTACACATGAGTACTCCCACAAAACACAAGCTCTCCTAGTCACCCCCTCAGATTCATGGACAACTTCACATTAATCCCTGTATTCAGCCCACACACAGACCCAGCCAGAAGCCCCAGTACTCTCGTGTGGGCAGGACCACACAGCAACAACCCGTGCAGGTGCACACACACACGTTCACACCTTTGTGTGCACAGATCTCCCACGCCTAAGCCAACCTTCTCTCTCATCGCCTGCCCGAAGCTCAGATGATTCCCTCCTCACTCACCCCAGCCCTGGGCACCCATGGCACACAGTGACCCATCAAATCCTAGACATGACCTTTTCTCCCCGACAGGGAAAGGGCAGGGATGAGGCAGCTGTTGAGAGAGGGGCTCAGGAGCCCACCGTGGGCTCAGACCCCACCTCCTCTGCTTGCTAGCTGAGGGACTGCTGGGACTGCTGGGACTGCAGGCAGGGCCCGGACAGTCTTCTGTTGACTGGGGCCATTCCAGGGGCTCACTGGGATGACCTGGCTGGAGGGCTTGGCATGGATTCTGGACCATGCTAAAAGCTCCAGGACCACTGATTGTGATGATGGAGTAGAGGTTCTCATTCGCATTTTATAGAGGAAGTACCTGAGGCTTAGAGGAGCTGAGAGACTTGCCTAGGTCAATGGAGCCGGCTGTTCCTCCCTCATCTGCCAGCTGCTCCTGCTGGGCGCTACCCTGCCTTTCCCATCCCTCCACCCTGCCCCCACCCTCCTTGCTCCTCGCACCTGCTCTGGGAGCCAGGGTGGGCTCCACAGCTGCTTACTGGAGAGGTAGCTCTGAATCCCAGCCGGGAGCCCTTGAGTCTTGGGACTTCAGAGACTGGGAGGGTCTCCATGCCTCCTGTGCCTCTAAGTAGGGCTGTCAGGGTGTGTCCCCCATCTCCTCTGCCCCCGCCATCTCTGAAGGTGGTGGCCATGCAGGCTTAGGGCTGTGTTCCACAGGTGAGGGTCTCATACTATGGGGAGCAGGAAGACCAAGCCCTGGGCCACAGCATGCTGTACCTCACTGGCGTCGGTAAGTAGCAGCTCCCTGGCAGACCATCTATCCCCTTTTCGCCACTCCAGGTTGCCTGTCTGAGGGTCTTAGTGAATTCTTTGGAGTGGAAGACCCATGGCCAGCTTCCTCCATCACTGAGGGGCTTGGATTCCTCAGGGACCTTCTGTCCACTCTGGAACCACAGGGATTGAGGCCCAGCAGTCCTTAGGACTACAAGGATCTAGAAACTTCACTGCCCAGTGAACAACAGCTAGATCCACAATAAGCCTCCTTCATCCAGAGTCCCACGTATACCCTCATTAGACCTCCAAGACCCAGCACGGAACGTGCTCCCTTCAGCCAGGGCCCAGGGCGATGGAACAGCAGAACCCAGCCCCTGCAACCTCAGGCCATGTCCCCAGTTGCCAGAGTTTGGGGTCACCAGCATATGATCTAGAACCCCAAAGCCAGCAAGAGCTAGCAGGTGGACATGCACAGGCAAGCAAGTCATTCAAGAGCCAAAGGCTTGGGTCCCTCCAACTCCCAGAACCACAGGGCAAGCCACAAGGGCCTCCCAAATGTGGGGTCTGACCCCCAGGCAGGGCATCCTGGTCCTCACGGGTTTGGGTCGGGGTCAGAGTTTGCCCAGCCTGGACTTTAGGGGTGTGAAGATGGGGCTGGATGAGCCCTGGCAGCCCCTCTCCATCTCTTTGCAGATATTTCCCTTGAGGTCGACACAGGCCGCACAGGCAAGGTGAAGAGAAGCCAGGGGGACAAGGTGAGACCCTCCCGGGCACTCCAAGACTGCAGGGTTGAAAGGCAAACTTGGGGTGGTCCCGGGTGGACTGTGCCCTCCCTACGGAAGAATGATGGATTCCCAGGGTCTGTAGTATCCAATCACGTAGGAAACCCATCTGGGACAGCCAAGTTGGCATGAATGGATATTAACCTACACCCTGTAGCCAACATGCTGTGACTGCTGGAAAATAGCTTACCCTCTCTGGGTCTTTCTTGTGCCACTTTGAAATTGGGATTGGTTCTTTTGCTTGCTGCCTTTTTTAGTTTGAGGGCGATATTTGGACCCCTACACATGTGGGAGTGCTTCCTAAAAGGTTGTTGAGTGACCGAAGGCAAGGAGAAGACAAGCCTTTGGGTAGAGGAAGCTATGGTGGCCAGCCCCAGGTAAAGCCTGAAGAGTAAGGAGGAGGACAGAGTAGGCTCAGGGCCTCCCACTACAGGAAGTATCTGGAAGCTTTCCTGGGAGGGCTAGAAGGTACAATTTGAAGAGAAAGACTCCAGAGAGGCAGCCTGGATCACAAGGCTTGGAGGACAAGGTGGGCAGGGCTGCCATGGATGGCAGTGCGGGTTGCTCACTGCACAAGAGTGCTTGGGCATGGTGGCAACTATGATACAAATCATGTCTGGGACCCTACTGCAGAGTGGCATCTACCCAGAGGTGTGGGCAAGAGTGCCATAAAGGCTAATAGTAGCCCTGGGCAATCCCAAGGACCTGGGTTTGAAGGCCAGCTATGCGGCTTGGGACTCACCTCCCAGAACCTCCCTCTCCCCTTCTATGAAATGGGGAAAGTGAGCCCTGCCTTGTGAGTCTGGTGGGGAGGCGTGTTGGGGAGAGCGGCAGCCACAGAGGCGGGGAGCGTTCCAGCCATCTTTCCCGCCTCGGCTCAGACCTGAGCTTGCAGATCCTGCAGGACTGCAATCGGATGCCAGATATATCTATGAGACAGGTCCCAGGAGAGTGCTGGGATGAAGAAGGTCTCCCAAAGATTCTCCAGATCCCAACCTTCATCAAGGTCATGGTGGGCAGCCTCTGCCCCCCGAGGCAGAGCTAAAGCTTAGCCAGCTTTTGAGGGTCATTTCTGGGTATGGTAACACTTTTGCTTCTCCAGTGTGATGGCTGGGTGGAGCCATTGTGTATGGTTGTGCAGATTGTTCACTGCACAAGGATGAGATGGGTCTAGAGCCTTATCTGTAACTCCATTCCCCAAATAATCCTTTTGAAAACCCTTAAGCAAACCAAGAATATGAAAGTATACAATCTAACAAAGCAGCCCGCCCTGGCCATGTCTAGAACCCCTTCCTGGAGCCTCCTGGGTCCCACTGATCCCAAGGCATCTTATTTTGCCACAGAAAACCTGGCGCTGGGGCCCTGAGGGCTATGGAGCTATCTTGCTGGTGAACTGTGACCGGGACAATCACAGGTCCACAGAGCCTGACCTCACCCACAGCTGGCTGATGTCGCTGGCTGGTGAGTGACACAAGGTGTTGTCTGGGGAGTGGGGTGCGGGGATGGGAGGGGATCCTGTTGGTGGGGTGGAGAAAGGGTAATCTCAAGGGGGCCACTCTCTCCAGACTTGCAGGACATGTCCCCGATGGTGCTGAGCTGCAATGGCCCCGATGAGCTCTTCGACAGCCACAAGCTTGTCTTGAACATGCCCGTCTCTGATTCCAAAAGACTGAGGGTCTTCTGTGCTCGGGGTGAGTGGCCTGACGGGGCCTTGTCCTCCCAGCTCCATCCATGTCTATCCTCTCCTCCCCATTTCTCTCTCTTTTTTTTCCATCACCTTTTTGTAACTCTCATTACAGCTTACAAACAACCACTCCATCAGTACCAAATATAGTCCTCAAGGAGGAGGTTCAGCAATGAGTTCCATTTTATGGAGAGGAAAACTGAGGCTCAGATACAGGAATTCGCTGTGGCACAACCATCTGGGGTGGAGCAGGCATTCCAACCCAGGTGTCTTGGGTGCACCAAAGTTCCTCCTTTTACCATTGCCCCACTCCCGTTCCCTCCTCTGGTCAATCAGTGTGGACTGAACTGCATGCCAAGCACTGTCCAGGCAGGGAGGGCGTGAGAACCAGCGAGGCTGAGGCCCAGGCCCTGCCCCTGGCCCCAGAACCCAACTTTCTCACCAGAGTTTTTATTAATCAGCCTGTGGCTTTAAAAAATATGGCCAAGGCTGGGCACAATGCCTCATATCTGTAATCCCAGTACTTTGGGAGGCGGATTACTGAGGTCAGGAGTTTGAGAGCAGCCTGGCCAACACAGTGAAACCCTGTCGCTATTGAAAATACAAAAATTAGGCCAGGTGCAGTGGCTCACACCTGTACTCCCAGCACTTTGGGAGGCCGAGGCAGACAGATCACAAGGTCAGGAGATCGAGACTATCCTGGCTAACATGGTGAAGACCTGTTTCTACTAAAAAATACAAAAAAATTAGCCAGGGGTGTTGGCGGGTGCCTGTAGTCCCAGCTACTCGGGAGGCTAAGGCAGGAGAATGGCGTGAACCCGGGAGGTAGAGGTTGCAGTGAGCTGAGATCGTGCCGCACTGCACTCTAGCTTGGGCGACAGAGCAAGACTGCATCTCAAAAAAAAAAAAAAAAAAAAAGTTAGCTGGGTGTGGTGACTCATGCCTGTAGTCCCAGCTACTCGGGAGGCTGAGGCAGGAGAATCACTCAAACTCAGGAGGCAGAGGTTTCAGTGAACCAAGATCATGCCACTGCACTGCAGCCTAGGTGACAGAGCGAGACTTCGTCTCCAAAAAAAAAAAAAAAAAAAAAAAAAAAAAAAATTGGCTGGGCGCAGTGGCTCATGCCTGTAATTCCAGCACTTTGGGAAGCCAAGGTGGGAGGATCACTTGAGCCCAGGAGTTTAAGACCAGCCTGGGCAACATGGCAAAACCTCGTCTCTACAAAACATACAAAAAAATTAGCCTGTAGTCCCAGCTACTCTGGAGGCTGAAGTGGGAGATCACTCGAGCCCAGGAAGTCAAGGCTGCAGGGAGCCGTGTTCATGCCACTGTACTCCAGCCTGGGAGACAGAGTAAGACCCTGTCTCAAATAAATAAATAAATAAATAATGTACCACTCCTTAACCCCGGAGTGCTCTTACTTGTTTTTACAAACAGCAACAGGCTTCTAGCCCTTCCTGATTCCCCTTCACCCTCCTCTGTTCAAACTGACCCAGAACTAGTTGTTCCAGCTAAATGAGCCTGGCAGGAGCCAGAACGTTCCCTCCCATGCACCAGTGGTGGACGTTTAGGCAGAGGACTCAGCTTGAAAGCACTCAGTGTGACACCAGGGAATAAGCAAAGTCTCGACAAGTGAATGGACAGCCTCTCCTGCCGTGTGCGGCCACTGATGTGCTTTCTGTATCTCCTGGATATTTCATATCAATGGAACCATACAGTAGGCTTCCTTCAGTTAGCATAATGTCTTCAAGTTTCATCCATGGTGTCACATGAATCAGCTTCATTATTTTTCTTATGTTTTAGAGACAGGGTCTCACTCTGTTGTCCAGGCTGGCGTGCAGTGATACTACCATGGCTCACTGCGGCCTTGAACTCCTGGACTCAAGTGATACTCCCACCTCAGCCTCCCGAGCAGCTGGGACTACAGACATGTGCCACCATGCCTGGCTATTTTAAAAAATTTTGGGGGCCCGGTATGGTGGCTCATGACTGTAATCCCAACACTTTGGGAGACCGAGATGGGCAGATCACGAGGTCAGAAGATCGAGACCATCCCGGCTAACATGGTGAAACCCCATCTCTACTAAAAATAAAAATAAAAATAAAATAAAGTAGCCAGTCATGGTGGCGGGCACCTGTAGTCCCAGCTACTTGGGAGGCTGAGGCAGGAGACTGGCGTGAACCCGGGAAGCGGAGCTTGCAATGAGCCGAGATCGCGCCACTGCACTCCAGCCTGGGCGGCAGAACAAGACTCCGTCTCAAAGAACAACAACAAAAAAATTTTTTTTTGTAGAGATGGAGTCTCACTTTGTCGCCCAGGCTGGTCTCAAGCGACCCTCCCGCCTTGGCCTCCCAAAGTGCTGAGATTACAGGCATCAGCCACCGTACCTGGCTGGTCATTACTTTTTATGAATTAATAATATTCCATCTTATGAATATATCACATTTTGCATATGTATTTATCCATGGGTAGTTTTCACCTTTTGTGCCAGATGCTTCTATCTCTTTATTTAGCTTAAAGTTTATACTGACCTCATGAGAAAATGTTAGCCATTTTACAGATAAGAAACTGAGGCTCAGAGACGTTGAGTCATTGAGCCAAGGCCACACAGCTTGCACATGGCAGAACCAGAGAGGAACCCAAGCAGCTCTAACCACAAAGGGGGCTCTGTCCTGGATTCCTGGGCTTGCAGCCCCTCACCCCTGTCCCCATGCTAGTCCCTGATTCTTGTTCTTCCTAGGTGGGAATTCTCTCTCGGACTACAAGCAGGTGCTGGGGCCCCAGCGTCTGTCCTACGAAGTTGAACGGCAGTCGGGGGAGCAGGAGATCAGGTTCTATGTGGAGGGGCTGACCTTCCCCGATGCCGATTTCCTGGGGCTGGTTTCCCTCAGTGTCAGCCTGGTGGACACGGGGGTGTGTACAGCACTGGGGGGTGGGCATGGAGGCTGAGGGGTTTGGGGACCTAGTTTGGAGGCTCCAGGGCTGGGCAGGCTGGGGGCTGGGGGGCTTGAGGCAGGCTAGGGGTCCCTGCAGGGCCCACCAAGTCCTCATTTTCCCCTCAGACCGTGCCTGAGGTGACCCTCTTCACAGACACTGTGGGCTTCCGCATGGCCCCCTGGATCATGACGCCCAACACTCAGCCTCCTGAGGAGCTGTATGTGTGCAGGTGAGGCTCCTTCCCTCCCGCCCTCCCCCAGGTCTGGAGTGCAGAGGTAGGGACAGAAGCTGCCTCGGGGCTGCGCGCCTCACTCAGACTAACGGATTCATTGTGGGCACCAATTCAGCTGGTGGCAGGACAGCAGCAGGTGGGCTGGGGCCTCACCCTGCCCAACCCTGACCCACCCTGCCCTGTGCAGCTAAGGACCCTCCCAGGTCACTGGCTCAAGCTCTGGTTTTCCTGCCCATCCTGTCCTGTGGCTGCAGCCCCAGAACATCTCAGATTTAGTCTGGGCAGTGGGGCCAGGCTGTGCACAGGCTGCTGGTGACCATCGGAGACCTACCCTCACTGTGACATGGGTACAATCCCGTGCCTGCTAAGGACGTGGGAACCCAGTCCTCGGGTCTCACTGCAAATCCGATCTCACCCAGCTCGCTGGTCCTTCTGCTGTCTCAGAATCCTCACCATGCCCTTGATGGAAGGACCAGCCTCGACTGGCAAAGCCTGCCAGGCCTCTGTGCCAGAGGTCAGACCACTGGAAAAGGCCACAGTCGAGCTGGACAGAAGTTAAAAGGCTGGGAAGGGTGTGGCCAAACAGGTTTGCTGTGCTTCCCTGGGTCTAGGTGTGTGCAGGTATTAAAAAGAGACTCTTCTCCTGCTTGCTAATCCCACCCTGACCCCTTTGCTTAGGCCAGTTGTGTGGAACAGGAGTAGACGGGGCCACCTGCCCCTCACTGCTATTTTAACCCAAGAGATTCAGCCCCAGGTCACCTCTGTGGCAACTTCCCTGACTCCCTGTGCTGGGTTAGGTGCCCTGCCTCTGGGCTCCACAGCCTGCGCTTATGCCTCACCTTGCTCCTGTCACCTGATATGATCTGGAGACTTTATCCATCTTCCCCATGGGCCTATGAGCCTCTCAAGGTCATGAGCTGGGACCCCTGTACCCCAGAGGCTGCACAGGGCCCAGCACAAACTGAATCAAGGCCACTCACACCTCAGCCACAGTCAGAGGCCATTAGCATGCTCCCCTCTCCCTGCCTTTTACAGTGTGATGGACACTCACGGCCCTAATGAGAAATTCTTGGAGGACATGTCTTACCTGACGTTGAAAGCCAACTGCAAGCTGATCATCTGCCCTCGAGTTGAAAATCGAAATGACCGCTGGATCCAGGTGGGAGCCGAAGCCGACTCCAGAAGAGAGCTGGGGGCAGCCTGGGAAGCCTGCAGCCTGGCTTGGGGAAAGGGAAGCCGCACAGGTGCCTGATGGACCTCCGTGTCGCTAGAGAAGCCACGGCCGCCTGGGCCAGGCTTCCGGGGCGAGGGCTTTTCCGCTGCCTGCATCAGCCCCAGCCCCCACTGCTGCCCTCCAAACGCTCTGGTCCCAGACGAGAGTCCTCACCTGGCTGGGGTCCTAAGAGGCCTCACGTCTACCTCTGCCCCTTACCAGATCTTAGGGAAGATCTGCTGCCCTGCCCTGCCCCAGGCCCGGTGGGGACCACCCTGTTCTGTAACCCACCCGAAAAAGGTCACCATGACTTTTTCATCTCTCCCCTCCAAGGACGAGATGGAGTTTGGCTACATCGAGGCCCCTCACAAATCCTTCCCCGTGGTCTTTGACTCCCCCCGGAACAGAGGCCTGAAGGATTTCCCCTATAAGAGGATCCTGGTATGTGGCGACAGGCAGAGTGCGGAAACCCTGGTTGGGTCCTCCTGGAGGGGCACTGGTGAAGTCTCATCTGGGCCTGGTCCTATGAGGCTTGGAGAACAGGAAAAGGAGGCAGAAGTATACAGGAGGTGGGACAGCAGCAAACTGGGGAGCCAGTGGGGAGTTTGGGCAAGAGATGGAAATGATATGCAAATCACATGCAAATAGGCAGCAGCCTGATTATTCCTGTGTTGAGAGGGGCAGGTCAGCAGAGCTGTTCTGGAGAAGGGACGGGTCACCAAGGGGGAATTAGCAGCGTGGTCAGCTTTGGGGAGACCAAACTGCCTTTTGGAGGGAATGTGGGAATGTACCCTTAGTGAGCCTGCATGGCTCTTGTTCTTAACAGCTAGGTCCTCTCTTTAGGTGTCAAATGTTTTCTGAACACCTACCACGTGCCAGGCACTGTGCTACCACCTGTGCACAAGATGGCAACAGCAGCACCCACTATTACGTATTGAGTTCCAGGCACTGTCTCCTAGCCTTCCAAGGCTTACCTCATGAATTCCATGGGGCACGCCTATGGATAAGTGCTATCATTATTTCCTCTTTATGGATGAGGAAACCAAGGCTCAGGGAGGTTAAAAAACTTGCCCAAGGCCATGCAGCAAGTTAATAGTGGCATCAAGATGCAAAGCTAGAGGGGCTGTCCCCACAGCCCTGCACTCAGCCTCGAGTGCACTACCCCTCCAGGTGAGCCCATGGTCTCTGCCTGTTTCCCGGCTCCCACTCCCCCACTGCTGGGACAGCCCCAGTCTAGGTAGGAGCTGTATGGGATGCAGTCTGTGGGCACACAGAGCAGGGACATTCATCCCAGCCTGGAGGGACCGGGTGACAATGAACCCAGCAGGAGAGTGCACCTGCCAGGGCCAGAGTGCTGGAGAGAGACCCACCTGACCTGCCCTGGGCTTGGCCTATAGGGGCCAGAGGATTTTTTCACTGATTTCTGCTCTCCTCTTTATCGCTTTCATTTTCCACTTTCTTTGTGTTTAGTTTGCTGTTCTTTTTCTAGCTTCAAATGGAATCTAAGATGATTCAGCCTTTTCCTAAAAAACACACGTGTTTTATTATTTATTTATTTATTTATTGTGAGACGGCGTCTCGCACTGTTGCCTGGGCTGGAGTGCAATGGCACGATCTCAGCTCACTGCAACCTGTGCCTCCCGGGTTCAAGCGACTCTCCTGCCTCAGCCTCCCGAGTAGCTGGGATTACAGGCGCCCCCTCCCCCCACCACCATGCCAGGTTAATTTTTTGTATTTTTAGTAGAGATGGGGTTTCACCATGTTGTCCAGGCTGATCTCGAACTCCTGACCTTGTGATCCACCCACCTCGGTCTCCCAAAGTGCTAGGATTACAGGTGTGAGCCACCTTGCCTGGCCTACTTTGTTTTATGAGACAGGGTCTTGCTCTGTCACCCAGGCTGGAGTGCAGTGGTGCAGTCCTAGCTCACTGCAGCCTCCACCTCCTAGGCTCAAGCCATCCTCCCACTTCAGCCTCCTGAGGAGCCAGGAACTCAGGCATGCCTCAGGATGCTCGGTTTAAATATACATGTCTAGAGCTCTGGCAACTCCCTAGCAGTGCTGCCTCACCAACATCCCATGAGTTTTAATGTGCTATCAAAACACAGCAGATTTTTATGAACTTTCACTTCAAAATCTTGTCTAATTCCCTCTTTGATTTCTTCTTTGATCTATGGATTCCTTAGATGTGTATTGCTTAATTTCCAAACATTCGGGGGGATTTCTAGTTATCTTTTGGTTATTGATTTGACTTTAACTGCATGGTTCTCAGAGCCCGGGGGGATTTGTAAAAAGTGGACAGAGATCGTTTTTTAAGCACCAGGAGCCATGGAGTGGGAGGCCCCCAGCATCTTCCCTCTGCTCCAAGAAGCGCCTCGTCCTGTCCTCACTGACCTCTCCTTCTTGGGGCGGGGGTCTCGCTGGTCCTTCCATAGGGTCCTGACTTTGGATATGTGACCCGGGAGATCCCACTCTCTGGTCCCTCCAGCCTTGACTCCTTCGGCAACCTGGACGTCAGTCCACCTGTCACGGTGGGCAGCATGGAGTACCCCCTGGGCCGGATCCTCATCGGGAGCAGCTACCCCAAGTGAGGGGCTGGGGTGGGAGGTGGGGGGGCACAAGGGGTTGACCGCAGCATCCATCCTCCCTGTGCCCCCATCACAAACACAATTCCCTAGTCTGATAAGTGGTCTTAACTTCCTGTGTGGAATCCCGGGATCAAAGACTCAGCAACCTAGGATCTCAAAAGATCACAGAGTCTTAGGAGAAAACTCACATGCCTGTGGCCTGGGATCTTTTGACCTACCTCATTTTATGGGCTTAATGAGTCATCAACATTAAAGAGATATCAGGGGGCCTCCCATAAAAAGCCAGGTTTCTGGCTTCTCATGAAAAACTGGAGAAGCTGGGGAGGTGAGATACAGTCTGGCACACAGACGGAGGAATAGACTCACTGACTTCTCCCATTAGGAAGTCAGAATAGTTTCTGTCCTAACCATGGCTTAAAAGGGCCCTGAGGTCATGAAGTTCCCAGAGCAGGTGGCTGCAGGTAAGCAAGTGACTAGCCAGGATACCCTGATGGCAGAGGTGAGTCAGTGGATCTCACCCCGGACAGATGTGATGGAGCAGGAAACAAGGTATTTAGGTTTTAATGCTCAAACAGGTGGCGATGTCTGTTAGGTGGCTGAATGGGTGCACACCCTCCCTGCAGGTAATCAAAGAATGGGGTGTGCAGTGCAGGGTCCTGGTGGGTTCCCCTGTTTCCTCCCTGGAGATGACACCTACTGCAAGCCCTGGAGATCACCTTCCTATTTGTGGGGTTTTTGCATGGCAGGGGTGCCCCCACTTGCCCCCCAAGCCCTGGCTGACCATCTGGTCTCCAGCCCAGAGGAGTCAGGCAGTGCTGAGAAGGTCACAGCCTCACCTGGTGAATCTGGCAGTCTCAGAGCTCTGGATCGGATGAGGTAAGACTTCCTGGCACCCACCCAGGCACGTAACTGGGTGCCCAGGCAGGGTGCCTGGGGCTGAGACTGGCCAGGCGAGAGGCATGTGACTCATGCCCAGACACTACTGTGTGTGCTGTTCTGCCCACACCCTTGGGGGCAGACAGGCCTTGAGGCCTCAGGACGGTCTTTCTCTAACTCAGGGAGGAAGCTGTGAGGAAGGAGCGCAGGCTTTGGAATCAGATGGACTTGGGTTTGAGTCTTGGCCCTGCCACTTGCCAGCCACATGATTTGGGATGTGTCCCCCAAACCAGTGTTTACCACAGTGCCTGGCACACAATAGGTACTCAATTAATTCATTTAAAAATATTTATTGTGTGCCAGGCACAGTTAAAGGTACTGGGGATACATCAGTGAACAAAAGAGATGCCTTTTAAATGAGCAAATTCTTTTATACTCCATGCCTCAGTTTCCTTATCTTCAAAATGGGCCTGATGAAAATCCCAGTCCCGGCTATAGAATCAGCATTACTGGGGATAAAGAATTTGTGTCATCCACCTCTTGAATGCTTAGGTATTTTTCAGTTGGCTCCAGTAGTGGAGCTGCTTCATAGCAGGTGGAACTAATTGGACAAAATGTATTGACCACCTACTACCCACTACGTGTCACACCCATAGTGCTTTTCCAAGGCTACCTCATTGAATTTCTACAAAAACGCTGTGAGGCTGAGACCATCATCATCCCCATTTTAGAGAGAAGGAAGCTGAGGCTTGGAAAAGTTATGTGCATTCTTTCATACATTCATTTACCAATTCGGTAAATATTTATGGAGACTTCCTATAGGCCAAGCCCAAGGTTGAATGCCGGGGATACAGAAATGGCTGAAGAGCTTGCCCTTGAGATTTAGAGTCTAATGAGGGAGACAGTGAAACAATGGATCAGAGAGGGGATCACATATCATCCCACATGCGGTGTCCCAGAAGGCTTCCTAGGGGCAGCCAATGATATGGATACGTAATCATAAACACGTAATCATAAATGGTGAGCAGACTTCAGGCAGGTAAGGAAAGAAGCAAAGTAGGCTGGGCACAGTGGCTCATGCACTTTGGGAGGCCGAGGTGGGTGGATCACCTGAGGCCAAGAGTTCGAGACCAGCCTGGCCAACATGGTGAAACCTCGTCTCTACTAAAAATACTAAAATTAGCTGGGCATGGTGGTGCACACCCGTGGTCCCAGTTACTTGGGAGACTGAGGCAGGAGAATTGCTTGAATCCAGGAGGTGGAGGTTGCATTGAGCCGTGATCATGCCACTGCACTCCAGCCTGGGCAACAGAGCAAGACTCCATCTCAACAAACAAATGAAGGGAGGGAGGGAGGGAGGGAGGGAGGAAGGAAGGAAGGAAGGAAGGAAGGAAGGAAGGAAGGAAGGAAGGAAGGAAGGAAGGAAGGAAAGAAAGTAGTGGAGTGGACCAGTGTTGCAGGCAGAGGGAAGAGCACAGGCAGAAGTCTGGAAGCCAGAGAAGGTGCAGCTCAAAGGAAAAGTGGAAAGAACTCGGTATGGGTGGCATGTGGATGAGCGGGGATAGACTTGTAGGACCTCAGGCAGGAGGGGGCTCTGCAGGTCCAGCTGGGGACAGAGTTCGGGGAGAAATCATTCTGTTCAGATGCCTCACAGGGCAGTTCTCTCCTCCGGGATCCCTGGGACCTGGGCTCAGGGGCCGAGAGCTCAGAGGATGCAGGCTGGGGAAGGAGAGGGGCTCCTTGGTGTTCTCCAAGGACTTTGCTTCCTTCTGTGTCCCAGGCTCCTGCCCCAGTCTCTGTATCATGCTGCAACACATGAGCATCCTTACCTGTCTGCTCCCACAAGCCTCACGAGCCAGCGAACCAAGCCAGGAGCCTTCTCTCAAGGGTGCAGGGGAACTCCCAGGCACAGAGCAAGGACCCCACATGGGAAAGTGAGGGGTCTCCAGTGTGGACGTGTCCCCATTCCATTGGCTGTTGGATTGAAAAACAGGAATCAGGCCTTTGGTGGACAGATGGGACCTGAGGTTTGAAAAGGGTTGGCTACGTACTTAGGACCACACCGCAAGTTAGCAGTATGGTCAGAACCCAGGTCTCCTTCTACCTGGGCCCCAAACTCAAATTTAGCACGTCAGGCTGCTGTCCAGTGACCCTGCCTTAGTTTCTGACCTTAGCAATGGACAAAACAGACAACCAAACATTCCAGCAGCGAGAAACAGACAATAAGTGAACAAAACAAATAAGTACTTCTGTTCATATGTATGAATATAGTATGAATGCATGAACAAATGCACATAACTTTAATTTTCTGGGCCTCAACGTCCTCATCTGTAAAATGGGGACAGTAGTGGTCCCCACCCCACAGAGCTGTCATAAGGATTAAATGAGGTAGCCTGGGTAAAGTATGTGTGTGGCACATGCCAATAAATGTTTGTCTCAGGTTTGCTGCGAGTTTGATGTTTAAACAAAGCCTTGAAGGAAAAGAGGCAGTTAGGCTGGGCACAGTGGCCCTCACTTGTAGTCCCAGTGCTGTGGGAGGCCAAGGTGGGGGGCTCGCTTGAATCCAGGGCTAGCCTGGATTTAAGACTAGCCTGGGTGGCATGGTGAAATCCCACCTCCACAAAAAATACAAAAATTAGCCATGTGTGGTGGCACATACCTGTAGTCCAAGCTACTCAGGAGGCTGAGGTGGGAGGATCGCTTGAGCATAGGAGGTTGAGGCTGCAGTGAGCCATGACCACAACACTGCACTCCAGCCTGGGCAACAGAGTGAGTGAGACCCTGTTTCTCAAAAAAAGAAAAAAAAAAAAAGGAGAGAGAGAAAGAAAGAAGAAAGAAAGAAAGAAAGAAAGAAAAGAAAGAAAAAGAAAGAAAGAAAGAAAGAAAGAAAGAAAGAAAGAAAGAAAGAAAGAAAGAAAAGGAAGAAAGAGAAAAGAAGGAAAGAAAGAAGGAAGAGGCAGTTAAAGATGTGGCTACTTAGGAGACTATTTCAGGGTGTAGAAACAGCCGTGCAAAGGCCCTGAGGCAGGAGCAGGCTGGAGACAGCAGACCAGCAGGGAGGCCAGTGGACCTGGAGCCAAGTGACCAAAGAGGTGCACAGTGGGGAGTGAGGCCAGACAGCTCCGCCGAGCACACTTCAGATGTAACTTGGAGCTGGTATTTGTATGTATAGCATAGGGTCATCAGGAGGATTAAACAAGACACTTAGTGAGAGTACCCTAAGGACAGCACACAGTAGGTGCTCACATGCACACACAAATGCACAGTCCATTCTCTGTTGTCTTGGCCTCTCCACCCTCTACACCCCACATTTAAAGCGTTCTTTGAGCAATCCCGCCCCCTGGTGGCAGATCCGATGATGACTGAGAGGTGAGGCCTGATGCCTCCCAGGCACAAGGTGACTGCGCGCCCTCTCCCTCCTGGCCAGGTCCGGCGGGCGGCAGATGGCCAGGGTGGTGCGGAACTTCCTGAAGGCCCAGCAGGTGCAGGCACCCGTGGAGCTCTACTCGGACTGGCTCTCTGTGGGCCATGTGGACGAGTTCCTGACCTTTGTGCCTACCTCTGACCAAAAGGTGCGTCCCCTCCCTCCCTGCTTGAGCCACCTCTGCCCCTGTCTGACCGGATGGGATGAGTCAGGGTAAAGCCATCTAGAACCAGCTCAACCCTGTGCCCCGAGTAAACTCTGGATTGGGGCATCCTCTGGGTCAGGGCACCCCGACACGCTCATCCTCACACTTCCTGGGTATTTGTGCTTGAACCCAAATCCCTTAGCCAACAGTCAGGAATGATATTGATAATAATTGGTAATATTTACTGAGCACCTACTATGTGCCAAATACTCACGTTTTAATTCATTTAATCCTCCAACAAACCCGTCAGGTGGTGCGATTATTATTGCCCCATTTTACAAGTGAGGAAATTGAGGTTTAGAAGGGCCATTAACCCATCCAAGCTCACCCAGCCTGCAGGTGTCAGGATAGGATTCAGATCTGGGTTCTGGGCCTCTACAGTAAGGCTTGCAGAGGTGGCTGGGGAAGGCATGGCCAGGGAGCCAGCAGCCTGGGAGAAGAGGCTTCCCAGTGACCAGTGGTTACAGCTCTGCTAGGGACAGCTCTGACAGTGAAGGAGGAGACATCTGAATTGGGTATTTTGTTTTTGTTTGTTTTTTGAGACAGAGTCTTGCTCTATCGCCCAGGCTGGAGTGCAATAGTGCGCTCTCGGCTCACTACAACTCCACCTGCTAGGTTCAAGTGATTCTCTTGCCTCAGCCTCCCAAGTAGCTGGGATTACACCACCATGCCTGGCTAATTTTTTATCTCTTTAGTAGAGATGGGGTTTCACCATGTTGGCCAGGCTGGTCTCAAACTCCTGACTGCAGGTGATCTGCCCACCTTGGCCTCCCAAAGTGCTGGGATTACAGGCATGAGCCACCACGCCCAGCCCTGAACTGGGCCTTGAAGGAAGAAGTCAGAATGCCTTGGTGGGCAAAATGCAAAGGGCTTCCAGGGAGGGAGAACAGCACAGACAAAGTTCTGGAGGTGGGAACCTGCTTGGAGGACTGGGATTGCTGCAGACAGTGCTTTGTGGCTGGGGTGCAGACTGAGCGGGAGAGGGGAGTCCCAAGCGCTGTCAGGCCCCTCCTGAGTCTGGGGTCTCCTGTGTCTAGGGGGACCCTGTCCACTGAGCCATTCTCCCTCCCTCTGTGCCAGGGCTTCCGGCTGCTCCTGGCTAGCCCTAGCGCTTGCCTCAAACTCTTCCAAGAGAAGAAAGAAGAGGGCTATGGCGAGGCGGCCCAGTTTGATGGTGAGTGCCAATGACCCGGTCACCCCTGGGGAACCCTGCCCTTTCATCACCATCCTTGGTTACAGTCCCTGCACCTGCAGGGCTCTCAGCTGGGCTCAGAACCCAACACCCACTCTCCGTGTCTTGGGCCCCCAGGTCCTCTGATGGGTGGGGAAGTTCCTGGGCCACACCCCAGGAGAGGAAAGGCACAGGAAGCCATGAGTGCCCCAGGTGCCAGTCAATGCCAGGCACGTTCTTGTTCTCGCTCCCGTCTGATCTCTCCTCCCCCTTCCTTATCCCTGTTCACAGAAGGGGAAACTGAGGCTCAGAGAGGAGAACTGGCTTGGCCAGGGCTGTGCAGCCAGGGAACAGCAGCGCTGGGGGCTCGAGAGAGGAAGGAGGAGAAGCCAGGCTTGGTCAGGGCCCCTCTGCAGAGCTTCCTGCAGGAGCTAACAGACCCTCCAAGGGCTTGGTTGGCCCACCTCCCCTCCTTGTCACAGCCTCAGTGTTCTCATCTGGGGAATAGAGCATTGGAATGGATGTGGTGCCGTTGTCCACAAGAATAGTCCTGGGTTTAAATCCTGGTCTTGGCATTTGCTGGCTCTGGTATCAAGGGTGTGTTCTGAACCTCTCAGTGCCTCGGTTTCCTCTTCTCTGAGTTGTAGGTGATAATTAATCCCTCTTATAGTTGCTTTAAATATTAATAATACATTAAGTGGGATGTCCAGAGCATGGCAGACATTCAATAATGGTACCTGTGCCATAATTATTAGGCTCTGAGTCCGGAGTCACTTCCTGAGGGGTTCCTCATCCATCACCAGGTTTTCCTTGCAGCCAGGGCCTGGTCCCATCAGGGTTCTCAGTCTCTGACTTTCTCTATCCTGGCTTCTGACCCTGGCACTGAGGTAGGAGGGAAATCCTGGCCTGGATTACATAGCCCCAGGTCGAAGAGGGCCTCCAGACAGTGCTCCCTGAGCTATGCATTGTCTTTCTCTTCTTGCAGGGTTAAAACACCAGGCAAAAATAAGCATTAATGAGATGCTGGCAGACAGACACCTCCGGAGAGACAATCTTCATGCACAGGTGGGGGCAGGACCACCAGCTGCTCTAAGGGGTCCTTTCCCTTCCAGGGAGAAGCAGCCCCTGGAACTGCTGGGGGAGCGTCAGGGATTCGGCGCTGGAGCTCTGATGGTCCTGGGGGCTGCTGGGGCCTGTGGGTAGGAAGCCTCTGCCTTCAGGAACCCAAGAGACAGAGCCATGCCCTCAGGGAGCTCCCAGCCTAATGAGGGAGACCTGGCCCCACTCTGGGGCAATGACCTATTTCCACAGAGGCAAACCTGAGCCTCTCATCCGAGAAGTCTGGTGAAATGCGAGACGAGAGACATGGTGGGGAAATAGGACCTTGCAGGGCCCAGAGGTCGGGCGGGTAAGAGTCAGGGGGATTCTGTGAGAACAGGTAAAGCAAGGTGTCAGGAAGGGGCAGGGCTCACCCCAAGATAAAAAGTACCTGCCCTGTGCAAGGTAAATTGGCTAGCGCAGAGTCAGAGTCGGTGCTCAATTAACGGGAGGAGGCCGCTTGCCCCTCCCCGGTGGTGCCCAGCACTTTCTCCGAAGCTGCTGAGAGGAGACAGCAGCATCAGCCACGCTGTGGCTGGGGCTGAGACAGTGTGTTGTACTGACAAGAACATTTGCATCCAGAAACTGTGTGGGTTCGAACCCCAACTCTGGCACTTCCTAGCTGTGTGCACTTGAGCAGGTTGCTTGAGCCTCAGTTTCCCCCAGACAGCAATGGCTTCTATGGCACAAAGCTGTTGTGAGGCTTCAAGGAGCTAACAGGCCCAGAGGGCTCCACACGGGCCTGGCACACAGTAGGTGCTTGGCCAGTGTTATGTTCTTCCTGGTCCCGGGCTGCCCAGCTGCCTCCTTTCCCCAGAAATGCATTGACTGGAACCGTAATGTACTGAAGCGGGAACTGGGCCTGGCAGAGAGTGACATCGTGGATATTCCTCAGCTCTTCTTCCTGAAAAACTTCTATGCAGAAGCCTTCTTCCCAGACATGGTGAGAGCCCTTGGGCAGGGTCCTGCTGGGGGGTCTGCGGGGCTCCCAGAAGAAGCACTCCCTGGCCCAGGGCAGGCTGGTGCAGAGGCTGGAGGGCGCTGCGGACCTCTCCAGGGTCTGTTTTTGTGAATATAGAGAACATTCCCATCAGTGACTCTCAACCGGGGCAATTTTGCCCCCAGGGGATTTTTTGTTGCCACAGGGAGGTGCGTGCCCCTGGCATCTAGTGGGTAGAAGCCAGGGATTTCACTAAACATCCTACAGGGCATGGGATGCCTCGCCACAAAGCACTTTTTTTTTTCTCACCCAGACGGAAAAAGAATACGTGGTTTGGTTCCAAGTGTTTCAGGCTTCTCTCTCTGGGTCTCAACTGCCTGCTGTGTTCCCACTACAGTCCCTCACTGGCTGCTCCCCAGTAGGGGTCCTGTGTCAGGCAGGCAGGCAGGTGGGGGCGGGCGGTGGCCTCACTGACTCTCATTAACCGGGCAGCCGACAAGGAGATGGGCAGATGTGATCTCACCTGGGAGAGGCCTGAGCGATGCTATCGGGGTGGACCTGGCCCAAGTGCCCATTAACCTCTTGGGAAAGGATGTTGGGGTGTTGGCACCTGGGAGGGATGGTCCCCCAGGATGGGGATAGACCCTCTTTCTTCACACTGCGGTCTTTAGCTTGAATTCCTCTCTTGGGACAAGTCGAGGGTTGGAAGCGAATGTTGGAATCAGGATGCAGGTTGTGGGAGGTGGGGAGGATCCGTGTGCTTTCCTGACTCCTCCTGGGGAGATTCCAGCCTCTAGGTCCTGGCAGAGACCCCCAAGCAGGATTTCTTGACTCTGTAGCTCTATTGCTGTTTTAGGCTGCATAAGCCTTTGTTGTAGATGCTGTACTGTGCCTCGCAGGATGTTTAGTGGCCTCCCTGGTCTCTACTCACTAAATGCCAATAGCACTCTCCTAGTTGTGACAACCGAAAATGCCTTAGTGGACAAAATCATCCCTGATTGAGAACCACTGCTTGAAGTCAGGCAGTATTGTCTGTTAGAACATTCTGTGCTGATGAAAATGTTCCATATCTGCACAATACAGTCCAGTAGCCACTCAGCTACCACTTGAAATGTGGCTGGTGTCGATGAAGAATGGAAATTATAACTGTATGTAAGTTTAATTTTAATTTAAACAACTGCATGTGGCAGTGGCTACTGTGGTGGACAGCAGAGCTCTAAGGGACTGCTAAGCTCTGGTTCTGGCTGAAGGTGGGGGGAGGGCCTAGGCTAGAGCGCGTGTGACTGTGGCCTGGCCTCTGTCTGCTGGAAGCCCCCTGCCTGTGGGCCATCCTGTGGGGATTGCCTAGCTTCATTCCAGGCTCTGCTGAAGGATCCCAGCTTGTCTTCACTGGCGGGTCCCATAGGGAACACCCAGTTAACCCCTTGGTTTGTCAGATGGGGAAACTGAGGCTTAGAAGGAGAGTGGGTCATGTGTCTGAGGTCACACAGTGAGCGAGTGGCGGAGTCGGGACCAGCCCCCAATCCCATAACTCCTCATTTAGGAGGAAGCAGAGGCCTGGCTGGCTCTGACCCTGGCCCTGGTCCTGGTCCTGGTCCTGGCTCTTTTCTCCTCTTTCTGCCCTTTGCCCCCTGCATGCCCCACCCCCACTCCCACCCCAGCATGTTCTGGCCCATCCCCAGAATTAGGACCCCAAGCCAGGTCCACAATCAAGGGAAGGAGAAGTGCCCCCAGAGTTAAACTCAAGTGTCCCCAAAAGCTTTCAGCCCTTTCCCCCAACTCCTCAGTCCCACAGGTGGCCAGATACAAAGAGCATGGGTTTTGGCATCAGTCAGATCCAAGTCCAAATGTCAGTCTCATCATTCTCTGGCTGTATGATTATGTGACTTAACCTGTCTGAGCCACAGCTTCGGAGGCAGGCTGTGAGATTTAGTGATGATATATCTGGCACATAGAAAATGCTCAATAAATGCTAACAATGATCAGGGCTGCCAAAGACAGTTAAGCAAGCTGTGCACTGCAAAAGCACACCACACTTTGGAAGACATTCACACCACAGACCTTGTAGGTGTGTATATTTGTTGTACAAGTTTCTGGCAGATGACATGAAAATCTCTTGCTCTAACAAAGTTGCTATAATATGACAGTTTTCTCATAGATGGAAGAAAGTGTTGGAGAAGTGGTTCTTTTTTTTTTTTTTAATGTACAAAATTCCTGGTAGCCCTGGCTGTTATTCAACCTCATTTCCAACCCTGAATCTTTTTCTCCTCTGCTTTCATAGACCGTAACTCTTGAGCAAACCCCAGTCCTAGAGCCCTTTGTGGGCTCTAGCGATGGCCAACCCATTCCCCAGGGTCTGTCTTATTCCGGCAAGGAAGGGGTACCAGAAGCACAGCGCTCACAGCCAGACAGCCTCCCTCTTGCCTTTTCTCTCTTGCAGGTTAACATGGTGGTCTTAGGCAAGTACCTGGGCATCCCCAAGCCCTACGGGCCCATCATCAACGGCCGCTGCTGCCTCGAGGAGAAGGTGCAGTCCCTGCTGGAACCTCTGGGCCTGCACTGCATTTTCATTGATGACTACTTGTCCTACCACGAGCTGCAGGGCGAGATCCACTGTGGCACCAACGTGCGCAGGAAGCCTTTTCCCTTCAAATGGTGGAACATGGTGCCCTGAGCCTGCCCCCACCTGCCATCCTCTCTGCCCTCTTGCTGGGGAACCCTGCCAGGGTGAGGGCAAGGAACAACCACCTGGCCTCCATTCTCTTGGGGGAGCCTTGGCACTTTGCAAACATCCTGGCCCCCATGGGCACCAGGACACAGGGATGGATACCACCCACCCTCGCCTCTGGAACGGCCTACCCAACCCGAGAAGAACGCACGTCATTCTTCCCTCGCCTCTTCCCCACCCACAGCCCCCAGAGGCTCCGGACCAACAATGTTAGCATGTTCGAGAATGGCTGTGGGTGGCCTAGGGAGATGGGCCCCACTTTGAATTGCTCCCTCTTCATTCTGATGCCTCCCTGGGGAACAAGGACAGTAACTTTGTGTGTCTGCACCAGGAATGGGGCCCGGAGGACCTGGGATCTGGTGTGCCAGGCACCAGGCTGCCTCTGCTCTTGGAAAGCTAGGAAAGGAGATCAGAAACATCCTCTGCCCCATCCAGATTTCTTCTCCCAAAGGGGGCCCAAGGCTGTGACACTTACCTCCACCCCCATCCAGCACCCTTCAGCTGTGTGTGGACAAACAAGGACAGAAAAACCCAGTGTCCAAGGGCCAATTTCAATAGAAAAAAAAAAAAGACAACAAAATTTTAATAACTGACTCCAACCTCAGAAGACTGATTATTACCTTTCTCGAAAGACTTTAATTACCGGAGCCGGCTTCTCCCTCCTCAGAAATGCTGAGAGGCCAATGTGAGGCCTGAGGACACACAAAGGAAGATGGGGCAGGAGGGGACGAGGTCAGGATGGCAGAGTGTGTGATGATGGATTTGGGGCCTAGAGGTGTCCATGGCTCCTGGGCTGGGATTTTGAATTCTGGATTTGAAGGGAGCTGGTGCTTCCAGATGTAGCAGGGGTGGGGGCCCAGAATGTTAGAAGTGGGTGTGTGTTGGGAGGAAATTAGGTTCTCTCTGAAGGTGGAGTTTAATTTCCTTTAATAGTCTTTAATTATTCCCCTTCATTCTGCAGGCAGTGGGAGGGGAAGGCTTGCCTGGTCTCTCTCAGCAACCCAGGGACCCTGCGCATAGCATGGGTTTCACCCCTGAATACACCGCTGTGGCAGGCCCATGTTCCCTCCCACAGTAGGGAAGACAGCTGCCACGGGAGGTTCATCGCTCTGAGTGCAGTCGCTGAGACAGGCACAGGCAGTCTGGTTCAGCTGGGCTGCAGGGCACGGGCAGGAGAAAGCCCCCACCGCCAGTGTGGTCACTGCAGGGCAGTCGGCCCTAGAGCCTCTGCCCATCTAGGTTTTTGGTGGCCCCTGGGGAGACCTCACACTGAGCCAACTACTGTCACTCTTTTAACCAACAAAAGCTAGCCTGGAACTGCTATGGTTAAAGTGGGTGAGCAGGAACCTGAAAATCCCCTTCTGGAAGGTTCTACAGAACCGCATCTGCAAGCTCCTGCTTTAACCTGAGCACCCCCTGCTCAGGATCCTACCCCAGGCTGCACTGAGTCAAGAAGGAGAAGGAGGCTCTGAAGGGGCCGGGGGTGTGAGCTGGGCTTGGGAATCCCCCGAGAAAGAGCTGTGGGTGGGAGGGGAGTGGGCATTGCAGAGATAGGGCTGGGGGTCAGGGCCACCCTGGGTGTGGGAAGCTCTGGAGTTGCTGCTGGGCCATCGAGGGGCCCTGGTGTTGGCTCTGAGAATGTTCTGGGTGACCAGTCACCTCCTTTCTGATCAATAAAAATGTCGATATGCGTTTCTTACAGGGCTGTCTCCGCAGCCTGTTTGTTGGGTTGGGGAGGAGGGGAGGAAAGCGGAGACGCCTGCTTCCGGTTCCACCCACTATGCAGCTGCTTGGCTCAACTTCTGCTGCCACAGGCAGACCCTGCTCAGCTGGGAGAGCCTCACAGTGCCACGGCCAGTGCCAGGCAGGCTGATTCAGCAGGATGACTGGCACATGCCTCTTGCTCTGGGGCTGATGGCCCTGCTGAGATGGAGATCAGATCGGGGCAGGGATGGGTCCTGCCTCTTCCTCTCTCCTCTCTTCCTTAAGCATCTCCTCCATCTCTCAGGGAGGACAGGACGGGGAGGCAGCCTGGGTCCTATTAACAGAGGTGAGAGTTCCCCAGCAGGGCTGATTCCCAGGGCCACAGGCCACTACAGTTCCCTTTCCGGTTTTTGTTTTGTTTTGTTTTGTTTTGTTTGAGACTGAGTCTTGCTCTGTCACCCAGGCTGGAGTGCAGTGGTGCGATCACAGCTCATTACAGCCTTGAATTCTTGTGCTCAAGTGATCCTCCCACCTCAGCCTCCTGAGTAGCTGGGAATACAGGCACAGGCCACCATGCCCAGCAAATTGCTAATTTATTTTTTACAGAGCTGGGATTTTGCTGTGTTACCCAGGCTGGTCTCAAACTCCTGGGCTCAAGCTATCCTCCCATCTTGGCCTCCCAAAGTGCTGGGATTACAGGTGTGAGCTACTGTGCCTGGCTCAGTTCCCTTCCATTTTTGCCTCCGAAGCTTCTAAGTTACCCGGCTTCAGTGGTCTGATTTTGGATGCCTGAAAATGTCACCCTCTCATCCTACACATTTGCTGCTGCCTCAAATTACACTCTTTGATACTCACTTTATTTTAGCTTTTGTTGTGAACTAAGAGGGCAAAAAGTTGTTGCCTGTTAGTCATTGACACTTTAGTCTGAGTTAACCACAAACCTGTTTCTAAAAGTTGGTATTAACGGGGGAGAAGTGAAGGCATGAGTCTCCTTCCAAAGGCACATACAGTTCTCTGAGAAGGAGGCAGGTGGTGGGCCAGCACTCCAGGGAAAGCCCCCACTTTCTGCGTGTATTCCCCATCTGTGCTCACAAGCAGGCTAGGGAGACTAAGGCTTCCTCCTGAGCTCGAACTCTTACCCAGGGCTGACACAGCCATCAAGCCGTTCCACAGCAGAAAACAGTGAAGCTGTGTCTTGGCCCAGCAGCCCAGCAGTTCTCCTTGAAAAGAACATCCTTCCCAGAAACTGAGACATGGAAATGACAATCTTAGGGTCCTGCTGAGGTCCTTGAACTGGTGCAGATGTCCCAGCTGGAGGTGCTGGGGAGCGGGTCCTGGTCCCCATCCTGCCTCAGGCTGTCAGCACTGCCAGGGAAAAGGGAGGAAACTTCTATTCAGTACCTCCTGAGCCTCCCCCAGGCAGGGTGCGTCTTCACTATTATCTCCGCCAGCGCCAGTGATTAGCTGCATTTTCTACAGATGAGGAAACCGAGTCTCCAAGAGGGGGGGACACTGGCACCCAAGGCTCTATTGTGGGTACACAGTGGAGTCTGCATCTGAACCCAAGACTTCTCTCCCCAGAGCCCTTGCTCCTGCTCTTCCAGGAGCCCGAATGCCCCCTCTGACTTCAGTTTTCCCGCCCGACGACTGAGCCTTCCTACTCTGACATGCCAAGCTCCCCTGGCTGGAGAGAGTTCTCACCCTCATCATTTACCCCTTTCAGAGGTTTTTGAGATCTAATGACAACAACAGTAATACAATAACGCCAGGCTCCATTCCAGAGCTCTACTAACGCTGTCCATGAGGCCTCATAGCAACCATTTTTCAGATGAGAGAAGTGAGGCGCGAACTATTAAGAAACTTGCCCAGGGTCGCCCTTCCAGGAAGTGGCTGAGGCAGGGCTGAAACCCAGGCCTGGCTCTAAAATCCATGCCAAAAAAAAAAAAAAAAAGCTGGTGTTTCTCAAAGGACACCAAAATGCATTGGGGAGCTTATTAAAAACTCCAGAGGGCCGGGCGCGGTGGCTCACGCCTGTAATCCCAGCACTTTGGGAGGCTGAGGCAGGTGGACCACCTGAGGTCTGGAGTTCGAAACCAGCCTGACCAACATGGCAAAACCCCATCTCTACTAAAAATACAAAATTAGCCAGGAGTGGTGGCGCATGCCTGTAATCCCAGCTACTCAAGAAGCTGAGGCAGGAGAATCACTTGAAGCCAGGAGGGGAAGGTTGCGGTGAGCCAAGATCGCACCGTTGCACTCCAGCCTGGGCAACAACAGTGAAACTCCGTCTCAAAACAAACAAACAAACAAACAAATTCAGAGGTCAGGCTGCACCCCTAACCTGCTGGATCAGAGTGGACAACAGACCTGGGAATCCGCATTTTCACCAGCTCCCCAGCAGAGTAAGAAAGCTCCCCATTAAATTATATTGTCTCTGAAAATGCAGAAAATGGAGGTGAGGGGGAAAGAAACGTCCGAGACTGGTATCATATATCTCTGCACCCCTTCAACAGCACCTGCCCCCAACAGTTCCTGGTGCCTAGCCAGGTACCTGTGGGGACTTGCTTCCCAAGAAATTAACTTCCTGGGTGCTGGGGTCAGGACAACAGGTTCATTACAAATACTGGGTCCCTTCCAGCCTATCCTGAGCTCTCAGTTTTGGGAAGGGGCTGGGCTTTCATGACTGCAGCCAATGAATCGGCACCCTGGCTGGAGGGGTGGGGCCAGGGGCTTTTAAACCTCATCCTAAGGGGCCTCAGGGGCAGTGTTGGGCTTGGCGGCCACAGCTAAGTCCAAGACCAGCATGTCGCTGCAGAGAATCGTGCGTGTGTCCCTGGAGCATCCCACCAGCGCGGTGTGTGTGGCTGGCGTGGAGACCGTCGTGGACATTTATGGGTAAGAGTCAGAGGTCTAGTGGTTTGCAGGCCCTTGGTGCTGATGCCCTTGAACCTTCCTCCCTTGGACCTTCCTCCCTGAGGCCGGGCAGGGCTTCTTCAGGGCCCACTCCCCAGCCTTGGCCTCGGAACAGCAGCCAATCAGGGAAGCCTGGGTCCTCCTCTTGGTCAGCTGAGTTTCCTGAAGACCTCAGCCAGGGAATTTGAAGTTTGGGAGGCTGAGCAGGGTAGAAGAGGCTTCAAGGGCTGAGCTCCAGGCCAGGGGCTTGGAGGGGGCTGGTGCCACGAAGAGATGGCACTTTTCTGTGTCCAAGGGATCCTGCAGGTTAGGCTGAGGATCTGTCTGGGGCACGAAAGAATAGGAAGAGGCAGATATCCCCAGCCCCATCCTGAGCCCATGAGCCTAGAAACAGAGCGTGAATCATTTTTAAAAAATAGGTTAATACATAGCACTTACCATGTGCCAGGCACTGTTCTAAGAGCTTCACAAGCCTCTTGAGTTAACTTTCGAACTTTAATCTTGAATTTAACCCTTACAACAACCTGTGAACTAGGTTTATTATTAGCATCATCTCATCAGACAAATGAGAAAACCGAGGCAGAGAGGGCAAGCCATTTGCTCAAGTCACACAATTACTAAGTGGCAAAGCCAGGGTTTAAACCCTCTTGTGGTCTTACTCAAGAGTCTTATGGTTTTAGCTGCTCTGATACTTGGAAAATAGAGATTTCCAACCTGATTTCCTCCAGACACTCAATGGCCATGCATTATGCCCCTACTGTGTGCCAGGTCATGTATTTAAGGCCCTTGGTAGAGGGAGGTAAGGCCCTGTCTTCTCTCTCTTAGGAAGAAGAGAGGGTTAAGGTAGGGTTTTAGGAGCTGGGCTCTGGGGACCACCAGGGAGCTGGCTTAGGCTTTTGGGGAGTCTCCGGTTACCTGGCTTTGAGGTAATCTGGATATTGGGAGAGGAGGGTGCAGAACTGTGGGACAGCTCCCGCCTCCCAAGTCTCCCAGCCCTCTCCTCGGGCCAGGTTTCTCAACCTCAGCACTACTGTCACGGTACCTCTTTGTCATGGGGGCCGCCCTGTGCACTGTAGGATGGAGAGCAGCATTCCGGGCCTCTCTTTGCTAGATACCAGCAGCACGCTCCCGAGTTGTGACAACCAAAAATGTCCCCAGACGTTGCCAAATGTCCCCTGGGGTGGGGAGGAGAATAGCCCACCCATTGAGAACGAGTCTCTGAGACTAAGACTCG
The DNA here is from genome assembly GCF_024542745.1 of Macaca thibetana thibetana. Lineage (NCBI taxonomy): Eukaryota > Metazoa > Chordata > Mammalia > Primates > Cercopithecidae > Macaca > Macaca thibetana. The sequence continues at coordinate 17,042,502 of NC_065578.1, read as the reverse complement.
AAAAATCGGGGTGAACTTGGGAGCAGCGATGGGGTTGCTCCAGGGCATTGGATGAGAGGGGTGAGGAGCTGGTCATGAGAGGGAACCAAGTCTGGAGCAGAGCCAGTCCAGGACATAAATCCTGGTATTGGGTGGGTGGATGGGCAGTGAGGAGGAGGAAGGGGATTCAGTGGTTCTTGAAGGAAGGAGAAGCCACGGAGGCTGTGCCACAGGGGTAAGGAGGAGGGGTAAGGAAGGAGGGGTAGCTACCACTTGGCACCACTGTCTGCCTGCCATGGGGTGACTGGGCTGCGTGCCATGGGGTGACGCACCTACCCCTGCTACCTCGTGCCTGTTGGGCAGATGTGGCTCCGGTTTGACCTGCCCCAGGAAGCCTGAGGCTGGCTCCTCCCCAGCAGAGCTTCCTTAGAGGATAGAGGATGGATTGGGGCGATAGGAGACAAAGGCCATAGCTTCCTGGAGTCACCTGAGCCACACTGGAGGTTTACAGAGAAGGCCGAGGGCGGGACAGTCACAGGGTGGGGGATGGAAGCTCTGATACCTTCAAATGAGGGATTATTGGGCCCTGATGGCCGAACCCCCCAGGGGTGGGAGTGGAGAGCTCCTAGTTTGTTCATTCACACATTCTTCAAGTATTTCTTTTGAGTCTAGTGTGTGTACCAGTCAGAGCCTTGAAGGATGAGCACAGGCTCTGGGGACACACACAAGGGTGCAGAAGCAGCCCCTCCCCTCTGAGAGGCCGGCAGAGGCTGGACAACCTTCTTACAGGAGCGCTGCAGAAAGGACTCGTTTTTGGGAAAGGGAGCAGGACTGTGTTAGCTCTGAGGTCCCTCCTGGCTTGGAGGTGCTGTGATGTAACATTCCTGGGTGCTCAGCCTGCGGGCCAACAAGAGAAAGGGCAGTAGGTGTGGTGGCTCCATCCTGGCTCTGCAACTTCCCAGCTCTCCGACTGTGGGAAACTCCTTTAACTTCTCTGAGTCTCTGTTTCCTCACCTGTCGCCTGGGGATGATAATAATACCAGCAATGACACTTAATGCCACTCCCCAGCAGTGCTGGTCCTAAGCACTTTCCATATGTTAACTAATTCTCACACAGTTCTAAAGTGGGTGCTGTCATCATCGTCATCTTATAGATGAGAAAACAGACGCACAGAGAGGTTAAACAACTTGCCCAAGGTCACACAGCCAGTGAGTGGCAGAGCCAGGATGTAACCCAGTTTGGCCTTACTTCAAAGGGCAGTTGGGGGATTGAATGAGATTGTGTGTGCAAAGCATGTAACTAATACTGATTTGTGGTGAACATTCAGTTATGTAAACTGTCATCATTATCATCATCATCGGTTTAAGGCTTTGTCCTGGGCCTGTGGACAGCCTCAAGCATCCCCAAACTTGCCATATGCAAGATGTCTGGGAAACAGCCCCTGGACCGTATTGGGAGAAGGAGTTGAAAAAAGATAAATTAGCCTAGCTGAGTCAGGGCAGGCTTCCTGGAGGAGGGGCACCAGTCAAAGCCTTGAAGGACGAGGACAAGCAAGTCTGTTGGGCCTCTCTATCTGTGGCAGTGGATTCAACTTTATCTTCTTGCCTTTCCATGAATTGAAGATGACCCAGGCATGATATGGGGGCTTTTCTTTCCTGAGCAGTGAGTCTTAGGATGGGGAAAGGGAAGGAAGGGTACCCTGGTGCACTGAGCCATGCACTGGGTGTCTGGTGGCTCATTAACTCCTCCCTGCAACTGGAGGCAGGGCTTAAACCCAGATCCCATCAAGTTCCATAGCCCAGTTGGTTTGCTCGGTTCCACACAGCTCTTTCTCAAGGCTCAAGCATCAGCGTAAACCTTAGCACAAAGCCTTGGTGCAGGAAGAAAGCTGCTTTCTTTTTTCTTTCCTTTTTTTTTTTTTTTTTTTTTCTGGAGACAGGGGCTCACTCTGTTGCCCAGGCTAGAACATAGTGGTGTAATCTCGGCTCACTGCAGCTGGACCTCCCCAGGCTCAAGCGATCCACCCGCCTCAGCCTCCTGAGTAGCTGGGACTACAAGCATGCACCACCGTCCCTGACTAATTTTTGTATTTTTTGTAGATATGGGGTTTTGCCATGTTGCCCAGGCTGGTCTTGAACTCCTGGGCTCAAGTGATCCGCCTGCCTGAGCCTCCCAAAGTGCTGGGATTACAGGTGAGAGCCACCATGTCTGGCCTGGTTTCATTCTTAATGGGCAAAATCAAAATCCCAGGATGACCTCTGGTGGAGAGGGCCATCCTCAGGGCCTCTGTCATTGGTCCAGTAGTAAGGACGGACTGGACCCACTCCCACGGCGCTTTCCCGTAACATGTGGAGATGCTTCCTGGAGTCTGTTGGGTTGTGGCTGTGCCTGTGGCTGAGGGGCCCGCGAAGCTGGTCACCTTTGGGATTCATCACAGGTGGCCTTGGAGAGCAGTCCCCAGGCTGGTTCAGTGAGACATCTCTGGGGTCTTACCCACCACTTCATTTTTCACTTGGGGAAACTGAGGCCCGGAGTGTGAAATGACTTGCTCAGGGTTACATAGCGAGTTAGGGACAGAGCTACAACTAGAAGCCAGATCTTCCAATCCAAACGAAGGATCTCTGGCTATTGGTGAAGAGGAAACTGAGTCACAGAGGTGCTGAGACTCACCTGGATTGGAGGTCCTGGTGGGGCTTGTGGACCTCTGTGCTGGCACACTTGGCTCTAAGGGCCCCAGAGCTCCAGGGATTCTCAGCTGCACAGCTGTGTAGGCCCCGCAGTCAGAAGGTCCTAGAAGCATGGCTGCAGAGGGGCCCAGCACACATAGCAGTCTGGAGGGCAGCTGAGTCTGTTCTGATGGCAGCCCAGACACCTCTAAGAGGGGGCCACCTTGACCTGAGCAGGTGCACAGCTCCCGCCCCTGAGAATGACCTCAAGTAGCAGCACATGGAAAAGACAGAAGGCAGAGAGCCCACCACTAAGGTACCCCAGGCAGGTGTCTCCTAAGGGACCACACCTGGTGATGAGCCATCCAGCTCCTCTTTTCTCCAGCTCAGAGGTTCTCAACCCTGGCAGCGTGTTTCAGTCACCTGGGGACCCATAAAAAAATGGATGCCCAGGCCCCACCTTTCGAAACCTGATTCAACTCATCTCTGAAGGGTCCCAGCACCCTAGGTTTTCCAGGATCCACTGGGGATGAATGTGCATCTGGGTCTGAGCACTGCTGCCCTTGTTGGGAGGACAAACAGCTCATGTCACCCTGTCTCTGCAGAGGCTGCCTAATGGAGCCAGGACCCTGAGTTCTGGTCCTAGTTCTGTCGCCACTCACTATGTCATCTTGAGCAACTTTCCACTCAACCCTGGGCCTCAGTTTCCCCATATGGACGCTGAAGGGGTTGGCATAGAACAGTGGGTTTCAAGTTCCACTCATGGAGGCCTCTGAATCCCCTCGCTGATTTCACAAAGCAGCTTCCATTCTGTCAACGTTGGATTTTGTTTGATGTGAGAGCTCTGACCTGCCTGTGCAGAGAGCTGGGACCTGGGGGGGCCGGTGCATTTCTACCCTTTTAAATACGGGGGATTTGGAAAAAGGGTGTACGTGGCTGCCACTTTCCAGGGGTGGGGTGGGGCAGGGCCATCCAGGATTACGGTGGGACCGTGATTTCTTGAACCTGGTTTTGTTGATGAGGCCGGCAGGGTCGGCGGATCTGGGATCCTTGCTGACTGGGAAGGGGCAGCTGGAACTGCCACCCGGAAACCCAGCTGCCTGGGTCTTGGTCTCCTCTGCTCCCACAGTCCAGCTCGGTGGAGACCTTGTTGGTCATCTTGTCAGCCTTTCTGTGTCCAGCCATGGGGACCTTTCCCATCGGTTTCTCAGCTCCTGAAATGTCTGGTTTTGTTCTCCCAGAAGAGTCCAGGCCCTGAGTCCATGAAGGGAGAAGGTTTGGGTTTGCAGGGGAGTGGGGACAGAGCTGGCGGTCAGTTCTGGCTCTGTCCTTTACTAGCTGTGTGACTTTGGGCAAATCACCTGCCATCTCCAAGGCTCAGTATTCTCATCTGTAAAGTGGGGATAATAGCACACATGTCATACGGCTGTGGGGGATACCTTCATCACCAATGCCCCATCCTCCTCCTCACCATTGAAGGGGGTGATACACGAGGGGATGGGCTCACACTGAGTCAACTCTACACGCGCTGGAGAGACCAGGCTCCACCATTTCTAAGACAACCTACTCTAAGCCGTGATTCTCAGATGTCAGTGAACATCAGAATGGCTTAAAATGAGGTTCCAGGGCCCTGCCTGCAGCACTGTAAGAATCTACATTTTCAATAAGGTGGGTCTGAGGTTGGCTACTTTTAGGGAGACCAACTGCTCCTGTTTGTCTGGAACCTGGCAGGTTTTAGCACAGCAAATTCTGTATCCAGAGACAGTCTTAGTCCCAGCAAACCGATGCTGTCGGCCACCCTGCCACGTTTTACCCCCCACTCACCATCTTAGGCTGGCTGTGCCATGGGAGCAGTTGAGTTCTTGGGCTGGCTGGGAGGGTGTGGGGCTGGGAGAGCCCTGGACAGGCCTGTGTATGGAAGCCTCAGCAGGGGAGGGCCCAAGGCCCTGAGCCCAGGGCTAGACCAGAAGCACTGCCTACAAAACCCAGAAGCCAGCATGTGGCGACTCAGCCATGCTGGCAGCTCAAGGTGGCCTGGAGAGGAAGGACTTTGTCCAGGTGAGGCTCCAGGTACTTCCCCTGTTCTCTAGGAAATGGGAAGCTAGATCCTCCTGTACCTGATGCAGGATCTCCTCCCAGCAGCTGCCCCTTTCATTTTCCTAGCACACAGTTTTCATAACAGGCATAAGCACTGGACTGGGAGTCAGCAGCCCTACCTTCTAGTCGCTTCTCTTTTGGGCCTCAGTTTCCCCAGCAGTGAAATGAGGGCATGACTTTTGCTTATCCTGAGTGCTTTACCCACACTGGTTCCTTTCATCTTCTCCTCATCCCCACCAGATAGAGGTAGACACTGCGGCTGAGGGAGGCAGTCACTCGCTCAAAGTCACACACCTAATGAGTGGTGGGACTGGGGTTTGAACCCAGTTGCCTGGCCCTGGGACCACGGGCTCAAGTACCTCAACACGGCTCCATCATGTTGCCCCTCCTGATCAAGAACCTTCGCTGGCTCCCCATTACAGAGGGATAAAATGAAAACAAGCTCATTATAACCTGAGTCTAAACTAGACCTCTTAAGGCTCCATAGTGAAAACACATTCCCCTCACTTGTGTCTCCTCTTGGTGCCTTCCTTGGGGAACCTGCCCCAGCTGCCCAGCCCACTGTCTCATCCTGCCTCCAGACCCGTTTCCTGCACCCTCATTTACTTTAATAACCCCTTCCCTGTCCTGGGCCAATGGTGTTCCAAGCCTTTCCCATCTATTATCACACTTGAGTTTCATGATTGCCCATGAGGTTGGCCAAGTGTCATTATCCCACTTTATAGGTGAGGTTAATGGGCCCAGAGAGACTAAGTGATTTAGTCAAGCTCAGCTGGCTGATGTGTGACCCAGCCTGGTCTAGAACCTAATTCTTGACTCTGGTCCCAGCATCACCCGAGCCCTCGACTTCTGCGGACCCTCCCTTCCCCAACCTCAGATGTAGCTTGTTCACCTTCTGTGTGAAGCCCTTGTTCAGACCGTGGCCCTGGGGACTCTCCTGGACGGTAGGATCTTCATTAGGAATCCCCCAGCATCTCACACAGAGCCTGGCACATAGAGGGGCAAGGGCGCTGGGCTGAAATACTCTACACGCAGGGGCTGGAGCCTGGGGACTGAGTGGGATTTTCATACCAGAAGGACTATCAAGGGTGCTCAGCCCTCGCCCATGGACGCCTGGGGCCCAGGGAACAGCTTTGGGGTTGAGGGAGTTCCATAAAAAGTTTACAGGCTTCAGCCAGGCGTGGTGGCTCATGCCTGTAATCCCAGCTGGGAGGCTGAGGCAGGCGGATCACCTGAGGTCAGGAGTTCAAGACCAGTCTGGCCAATATGGTGAAACCCTATCTCTACTGAAAATACAAAAATTAGCCGGGCACGGAGGTGGGCTCTGTTGTTCCAGCTGCTTGGGAGCCTAAGGCATGAGAATTGCTTGAACCTGGGAGGTGGAGGTTGCAGTGAGCCGAGATTGCACCACTGCACTCCAGCCTGGCCACTGCACTCTAGCCTGGGCGACAGAGCGAGACTCTGTCTCAAAAAAAAAAAAAGGCTTACTTGGGTGGTGGAAGTCAGGTGCCTCAGGAGTGGGGCTGAGGGTGTTCCCGAGGGTATGAGAGGCTGCTCTTCCTACCCGGGTTTGTCTTCCTGTGTCTGTCTTTCTGACTCCCTGTCTCTGACTCTCCACCTCGCTGTGTCTCTCCACGTCTCTCTGTCCCTATCTCTCTGTCTCTGTGTCTTCATGCCTCTCCACCTGGGTCTGCCATTTCCCCTATGGGGCGCTGCCCAGGGCAGAACAGGCCAGAGGGCTCCACTAGCCCTGGAAATTATAGCCTTTGGGAGTAGGGTTGCCAGATAAAATAAAAGATGCCTAGTTAAAATTGAATTTCAGATAAATAATTAGTAATTTTTTAGTATAAGTATATCCCAAATGTTTCATGGGAGTTCCAAACAATGATTGACTGTTTATTCGAAATCCAAGTCCAGCTGAGCATTCTGTATTTTTATTTGCTAAGTCTGGCAGCCCTGCCTAGGAGGAGACACAGGTGTGTCTGTCCCTCCCACCTGGTGAGGACACCTGACAGGGGCCCGGACCCCAGAGTGGGACCCGCCTGATGGAGAGAAGCCTGGGCTTGGTTTATTTCCCTTTTTATAAAAGAGCTGCTTTGAGATGTATCAGAATCATGTTGGTGGAAGAGCGAAGAGGGTGTTTTGGGGAGGTCTGCCTTACTCCGAGGGAAAATGGGAAAGTGGGGGAGTGGCCAGCTGTGAAAACTCGGGGAGTCCTGTACATATCCCGAGCCTCGTTTCCACATGTGTAAACAGGAGTGATTATCTCATCCTGGGACTGCAGTGAGGATCAGATGAGCTGATGTACAGAAAGGGTTGGCAGGCCTGCTGTGGTAAGGGGCGCACAGGCTGGGGGCTTTTTGTCTAACGGTATTGTTGTTATTACTACTCCTGGGGAGGTGGTGGGCAAGACTGTGGACTGAGGAGGCACGTGGCTGGGTTTGGATCCCAGCCCCACCACAGACCTTGGGCAAGTTACTTAACCTCGGCTTTCCCATCTGTATAATGGGAGACAGTAATAGATGGTGCCTCCCTTCTAGGGTTATTGAGAGGATTGCATGATGGGCTGGCACAGAGCATGAGCTCAACAAGTGTCAGTCACTGTTATCCCCCAGGGGGGTGCGTGCCGCTTCCTCCAGGAAGCCCTCCAACTCACAGTGGCCTCTCCCTACATGGGTTCCCACTAAGCTGTAATTCTGTGGCCCTGAGCCCCATCTGGCTCCCCTGGACAATGTTGGTCCTCAGCTCCCCAGCGGGATCAACAGCTCTGGGGCAGTGGGGAGAGCAGTGGGTGGATCGGCCCAGCCAGGTAGTATCTGAGTGCACAGTGGGCACCCCACAGTCAAAGGATGCACAGGCCGGTTTCCAGCGAAGAACCCCAGACTAGCAGGAACGAGGGAAATGCAATCTCAGGGTCAGGTAACATCACAGATATTTTAAACCTGCAATTAGTGCCTCGTTGTCTGACCAAATCCGGCCAAGTTTCCCAGGTGACACTGCGGAGCTGTGGAACAGCAGGGGCTTGGAGTCAGACCTGGTGCACACCTGGCTCTGCTGTTTGATGCAACCATAGGCTTGTCACTAGGCCTCCTTGAGCCTCAGTTGCTAATTATGTTAAATGGGGATGATGTTGCTCACCTTACAGCTTGTAAGAGTGGAGGGAGCTGTGTGTACCAGGTGCCTGCCATGCAGCGGGCACTCAACCAGATTGAATTTCCTTCCCAGGGAAGAATCCAAGGATATCTTGCCACCCACTAAGGAGACATGTGATGGGATCTGGGGTGAGAATTGCTCTTTTTAAAGCTCTCAGAACTGTAAGGGGCTCCACCCACCACTGGCTGGTGTTCACTGAGCTCTTCGTGCCCAGCCCTGCCCTGGGGATTTATCCAGCACACGGCTGGGTTCTGACTTCTGAGGAGCTCGCCATTCTGGTGGGTGGTAAAGAAACTCACAAGGGAAATGTTAATGACATTAACACAGGGGCTTAGAATGTCAGACTGTGTGTATGTTTTTTGTTTTGTTTTGAAACCGAGTCTTGCTCTGTTGCCCAGGCTGGAGTGCAGTGGTGCAATCTTGGCTCACTGCAACCTTTGCTTCCTGGATTCAAGCGATTCTCCTACCTCAGCCTCCCCAGTAGCTGGGATTACAGGCGCATGCCACTACGCCCGGATAATTTTTTGTACTTTTAGTAGAGACGGGGTTTCACCATGTTGGCCAGGCTGGTCTCGACCTCAAGTGATCTGCCTGCCTTGGCTTCCCAAAGTGCCTGACCTCAAGTGATCTATCTGCCTCAGCTTCCCAAAGTGCTAGGATTAAAGGAGTGAGTCACCACACCTGGCTGACTGTGTATATGTTTGTGTGGGGTCCAGGCTTGACTCCTGGGAACTTGCTGTGAGGATCTGAGGGGCCTGCGTGGCCAAGGAAGGCTTCCTAGAGGAAGCAGGGCTTGAGCCAAAGCTCAAACATCTGAGCAAAACACACCTCCTTCAGCACCGCCCATGGCTGTCTGTCCTGCCCAGGTCAGTGCCTGAGGGCACAGAGATGTTCGAGGTCTATGGGACGCCTGGAGTGGACATCTACGTCTCTCCCAACATGGAGAGGGGCCGGGAGCGTGCAGACACCAGACGGTGGCGCTTTGACGCGACTTTGGAGATCATCGTGGTCATGAACTCCCCCAGCAATGACCTCAACGACAGCCATGTGAGCTGGTTCCTGGTGGGGTGGGGAGAGGTTGCGGGGGAGGCAGCTGTCTAGCTCTAGGAGGGCCCAACATTCTCTTTCTCTAGAGCGCAGGGCAGCACAGTGGGTAAGTGCCTGGCCTGGGAGCCATGCTGCTGGTTTTGAATCCCAGCTCTTCAAGTTACAGACACATACCTTGTGTCCTTGGAAAGCCGTATCACCCCTCGGGGCCTCTGTCTGCCATCTGTAAAATGGAATAATCAGAACCCCTGCGTCCTATCATTGCTGCGGAGTGCCACAGGAGCCAGTGTTGCTCCTTCTCTTGCTTCCCAAGACCCCCTGGAGAAGGAGTTGTCCCAGTTCTGCTGAGTTGGGTCTCAGTTTCCCCATATATAGGCTGAGGGTTGATCAGGGGATCTCTGCCACTTTGAATGAAAGAGAGAAAGCAGGGACAGGGGAGGGACACTGGTGCCTGGGGAGACCCCCTTCCTAGGTGACAATTTCCCCAAGGTGCTTTGCTATCCCTAATCCACTCTCTTCCTGACCATATTTGCAGGGTAGGAGACGTTTAACACATGGGAGAAATGGGTGGCCATTAAACTTGGCACAGGTGATGTTCACTTCAAGGGCTGATGGGGACCAGGACTTGGAGGGTGGGAGTAGTGGGATCCACTCCATGTCAGAAGCGATGTTTCAGAAACTGGCCCTTTAAGGAGCACTGACCACGTGCCAGGCACTGGGCAGCCATGACCTCATCCGGCCCTCACAGCAGCCCAGAGAGGCAGGGGACTGATGCCCATTTCACAGATGGGACAACTGACAACTGAGGTTCAGAGTAACTGTCCCTGGACCACATACTAATGGTCAGGAGAGCTGAATTCAGTGCAGACCTGCCTGACCCCTGGGGGCAGCCTCCCTCCATCACCCCCACCTCTGTTCCCAGCCATGCATCTGAATTGAGCCTCTCCACTGAGCTCCGTGAGGCACATGGTGCAGGACCCAGTGAACCCATTTAACAGGCAAGAAAAGTAAGACGGAGAAGGGGCGTGGCCTTCCTGAAGTCACATGATCTAGCGAGTGGCAGAGTTGGTGAGAGTCAGGACAGAGTCCCAGGGGCAGTGCAAGAGGACTGGCCAGCCTGTGAGGGGCCTCACCTTGGTGCCGGTTGAACTGGGGATGGTGTGGGTACTCCCCGCCTTGAATTCCTTGGCCATGATGGCTGGTGGGATGGAGGAAGTTCAGAGTCTCTCCCACTCTTTCCCCTGCCCGCCATATGCCCCTGCTCCCAATCCGGCCTTTGGCCAGGATCCTAGTAACTGGATGTTTGAGGCAAGCATCACTGCTGGTGATTGACACGTGGGGGTCAGTAATTGCAGGATTTAGGGGCTCCCAGGACTAAGGAGGTGAGTGGCCCCTGCAAGATCTTCCCCTCTGGCTGAAATTCAAACATCAGAAGCAGAGAGTTGAGAGACCCACATCAGGAGGGAGCACCCCAACAGGAGGGTCTTGCTTTAAAGGGAACTTGGATGCCTTGGATTCGTCTGCCTCCAAACAAATATCATCCTTGCCATCTTCATCCTCACCCTGTAACAGTTCTTGGGTGCTCACTGTGGGCCGGGCACCGAGCTGCACATGCCCCATGCATGACTCCTTTCATCTTCACAGCCTCTAATTAGTCCTAAGGGGTAGGAACTATTATTATCCCCACTTTACAGTTGAGGAAATTGAGGCCCAGAGAAGATCAGTAACTTTTCCTGGGATATTCAAAAGTGGAGGATCCAGAATCTGAGTCCAGGCCATCTGACCCCAGAGCCCTGCATTTAACCACCCCCCACCCCACCAGATGCCATCTGCCCACTGATAACAGTAGCTGGTATTTCTTGGGCACTTCCTATGGACTCAGTCTTTTACATTTATCATTTCCAAGCTGCACTGCAAGCCTCTGAGGTAGAGACCTATAGAGGTAGAGACCTTTTCCCATTTTGCAGATGAGAAAACTGAGGTGGCTCAGAGAGGTGAGAGGCCTTGGCCAAGGTCATAGAGTACCCAGAGGTTCCAGGCTCAAGCCCAGGCCTGAGTCCCACAGACAAGAATGTTGGCTTGGAGAGTGTCCCTAAACCCTGCCTAGTCCAAACCCTTTATTTTACAAATGGCAAAACTGAGACCCAAAGGGGAGTAAGAGCTTGTCAAAAATCACGGAGTAGGTTATTGGAGGGACTGGGACCCAAGTCTCTAGAGAAGCTCTTACAAATAGCTCCCGTTTTACAGATGTGCCAACCAAGACACAGAAAAATAAATGGCACAGAGGAGGTTAAAGAAAGAGCAAGGTTCCTGGAGCCCCTTCTCCTCCTTACCAGATCCCCGAGAACTATCTTTTGGGGTGGGAGCTCTTGGCTTCTGCTGGTATCACTCTGTGCCCAACTCTCCACAGGTTCAGATTTCCTACCACTCCAGCCACAAGCCTCTGCCCCTGGCCTATGCGGTGCTCTACCTCACCTGTGTTGGTAAGTTGGGGGCCATGTGGATGGTGTGGCCAAGGGCACATTTTAAAAATTCAAACAGTACAAAAGAGTATACATTGAAAATTAAACCTCTTTCCCTCCAACTCAAGACTTCTAGTTCCCCAAACCCAGCATTTTCCTGGAGATATGCTGAGCTTATATATGAAGGCACATACATACCTGTATATCCCTACTATTTTGTAAGCAAATTGAAGCATACTATAGACATGAAACTGGACCTTGCTTTTGCCAGCTTAACGTTTTTCTGCTAAGCCTCCACAAATGGATATATAAACTCCATGCAAGATGACTCAGATGTTGGAGCTATCAGACAGGGCATGCAAAGTAATTGTGATTAATATGTTAAGAGTTCTAGTAGAAAAGGTGGACAACGTGCATGAACAGATGGGGAATTTCAACAGAGAAGAAAATTGTTAAGAAAGAGTCAAATGGAAATGCTAGAAATAAAAACCATAATAATGGAGATTTAAAAAATGCTTTTGAAGGTTTCACCAGTAGACCTGATACGGCTTAGGAAAGAATCAGTGAACTTGAAGATAAGTGAATAAAAGTTACCCAAACTGAAACCCAAAGAGAAAAAAGAATAAAACAAACAAATGAAAAAACATAAGAAATCTAAGAGCTCTGTGACAGTATCAGACAGTCTAAATTCAATGCAATTCCCATAGAAATTCCAACATGGCTTTTTTTTTTAATGGAGTTTCACTCTTGTTGCCCAGGCTGGAGTGCAGTGGCACAATATCAGCTCACTGCAACCTCCGCCTCCCAGGTTCAAATGATTCTCCTACCTCAGCCTCCTGAGTAGCTGCGATTACAGGCGCATGCCTTCACGCCCAGCTACTTTTGTATTTTTAGTAGAGACAGGGTTTCGCTGTGTTGGCCAGGCTGGTCTTGAACTCCTGACCTCAGGTGATCTGCCTGCCTCGGCCTCCCAAAGTGCTGGGATTACAGGTGTGAGCTACTGTGCCCAGCCCCAACATGGCTTTTTACTATACAGAGTAAAAAGATCCTACAGAGCTGATCCTAAAACTTGTATGGAAGAGCAAAGGTCAAGAATAGCTAAGATGATTTTGATGAAGAACAAGGTGGAGGGATTCACAATTCCAAATATCAAGACTTTTTTTTCAAGCTATAGTACTTGAGGCATTGTGAAATTGGTATAGAGCAATGGAGCAAATAAGAGAACCCAGAGACAGACCCATGCTTGTGTGGCAATAAATGAACTTGGAGCCCTACCTCACACCATACTCAAAAATAAATTTCAAGTCAGTTAAAAATCTTAAGGTGAAAATCAAAATTATAAAGCTTTTAGAAAAGAATATCTTTGTACCCTCAAGATAGTAAAGATTTTCTTTAACAAGGCAAAATGAAAGTGCAAAGATTGTAAGGGGAAAGATTGCTAAATTAGACTGTATTGAAATTAAAAATTTATGTGCAACAGACGACAAGTAAAAAGCCAAACTATGAACTAGGAGAAGAAATCTGCAATGCATACGGCTGACTTGGTGCATATAGCATATGAAGAACTCCAATCAATAAGAAAAGGACAAAAATAATAGAAATGGGCAAAAACATGAATAAGCAATTCACAGAAGAGAAAGCCCCAGTGATCAAAACCCAAATTAAAAGATGCCTAACTGAGCATTGCCAAGGTGGTGAAGCTGGGAAACTCCTTACAAAGGAGTGGGTGGGAGTTTGCTTTGGCTCACACACTTGCGAAGCAATAAGCAAAGAAGTTGAAAATGCTTTATCTGTAGGAGGCATTTTTTAGAAGCAGAACTTCTAGGTTATAGAGAATCTATATTTTTTAACTTGATAGATATTGCCAAATTGCTCTCCAAAAACATTGTATCAGTATACGTGTCTGCCAACTGCATATATGCTTTGCCAACACTGCATTATCAACTTTTTCCCTTTTTGCCAATCAGTTGGCATCTCACTGTTGTTTTACTTTGCCTTTCTTTAGTTAGGAGTGAGGTTGGGCATTCCCCATCTGCAGCCCAAATGCATACACACATGATCATTGGAAAACAACATAGACAGAAAAGTACATAAAGCTTTATTTTACATACATATGTGTATAAAACATATGAACACACACACACACACGCACACGAATAATTGCAAAGCAAAGTGAAGAATAGCCCAGGAAATAAACCCAAGAGTAGCCCAAGAAATAAAACACTACCAGCACCCCAAAGTCCCCCTCAATGTCCCTCTCTGATCATAACTCCCTCCTTCCCCTACAGGTAACCACTATCTTGTGATAAGTATTTTCTTGCTTTTCCTTATGGTTTTATCTCCTGAATATGCATACCCAAATAACATGGTCTCATTTTACCATCTGATTTTCTATGGATGCAGTCATATCATGTATATTCTTTTTGCCCCATGTTATGTTTGTGAGATTTATCCACTTGTTGCATGGTGGTTGAGTATCTTTTCACAAGTTTAAAAATAATTTCAGGCCACACGTGGTGGCTCATACTTGTAATCCCAGCACTTTGGGAGGCTGGGGTGGGTGGATCACTCGAGCCCAGGAGTTCAAGACCAGCCTAGACAACATGGTGAAATCCTGTCTGTATGAAAGATACAAAAATTAGTTGGGCATGGTGGCATGCACCAGTAGTCCCGGCACTCAGGAGGCTGAAGTGGGAGGATCACTTGAGCCCAGGAGGCAGAGGTTGCAGTGAGCCATGATCATGCTACTGCACTCCAGCCTGGGCAACAGAGACCCTGTCTTGTCTCGGGAAAAAAAAAAAAAAAAAAATCCTATCCAATTTATTCTTTTTTCTCTCCCTCCGTGCTCCTCACTGCTGCTTCTTTAAGAACTAAGAATACTACTTTTTTTTTTTTCAGAGCAGGAAGATTGATCTGACCTCTTGAATGCTCCATTTGCATTGTGAAATCTCCCCCAGTGTCTAGGGATAAATGTTAAGAAGGTGGGATGGGGGTGGGATTTGGGGACTGTGAGTGGCTCAGAGAGGACACACAGTCAGTAGGTGGCAGAACCTGGGTTCGTGTTCACATCTGTTTGACACCGAAGTCCAGGTTTGCTACCCCATTCCAAGGAGATGAGGCGGCTTTATATAGACAAGAATGTTCCTGGAGACCTGGGCTCAGTTCAGGCCGTGCCTGGGACTGCAAGGGCTGCAAGGATGCAGATAGGAAGTGGTCAGGGAAGGCTTCCTAGAGGTGGCAGCATTTGTCCTGGGCCTTTGCTGTGACCCTGCTTCTTGCCTCAGGCCTCTTTCCCCAGCCCAGAGGGTGCAGATGCCCTCACCTCTTGGATGGTGCCTCCTTGGAAATGACTTGCCTTTGAACAGCCCCAGACAAGCCCTGAGATCAAGGCCTGCCCTGGGCTCCTGGGAACCTTGTAGTGACTTACCCTCCGCCTCCTCTTACAGACATCTCTCTGGATTGCGACCTGAACTGTGAAGGAAGGCAGGACAGGACCTTTGTAGACAAGGTAAGCATCTCTGCCTGGGCCCAGGAAGCAGGAGTACAGTTGGAGCTTGCTCTAGGTTGGGTTAAGAAGGGCGAGGCCATTACAGATATCCCCCTGCCTCCCAGCTGATACTGAGGCCAAGGGAGCCAAAAACAGAAACCAGGCATGGCTGGCTGGGGATCTTCTTTCACCAGGAGAAAAATCATCACCAGGAATTATCAGGCATGGAAGTACACAGCCCTGAGCTAGGCCTTGGTTTGTGGGATCAAGACCTTCTGGACTCATAATCTAGGTCAGGAGTGGGCAAACTTTTTCCATGAAAAGTCACATAGGAAGTATTTTAGGCTTTGTGGGCCATATGGTCTCAATTCTGCCATGATAGTGCGAAAGCAGCCACAGTTAATACACAAACAGATGGATGTTACTGTGTGCCAATAAAACTTTATTTATACAAACAGGCAGCGGGCCTGATTTGGCTCACAGTTCATAATGTGCTGATCCTGACCTAGGTGAGAAGAGAAACCAAATATGAAACTGTTGAAGAACTTGGGACTGAATTGTGTTGGGACTTGGTGCCCTGGGAGTTAAAGGAGAAAGTCGAGGTGGGCTGGGCAGGAGAGGAAGGCTTCCTGGAGGGACGTGCCCTTGAACTGGGCTCTGAAGGGATGCAGGAGGGATGGCATTCCAGGTGCAGGGAATGGCAGAAGCAAAACTAAGGAGGGTTTAATGGAGGAATGAGCACAGAGTAAGGCATGTGGTCCTATAATCGGGAGGTTGCCTATTGAGAAAGAGGATGTTAGCTGAAGGCCCATCACAGCCAGCCATGAAAGACAGCTCTGCGCTTTGGACTGGATGGTGTGGGCAATAGAGAGCCATTGCCATTGCCATTGCCATGTCTTGAGAAGGTGTTTCGAGAACGTGGACCTAACCTCACAGGGTGGGGTGGTTACAGGCCAGGCTGGGGTTCCTGGGCAGGGAGGCACAGGTCTCATCTGAGCCCTCACCACTGGCTATGTTTTGCCATTGGCAGCGGCAGTGGGTCTGGGGACCCAGGGGGTATGGTGGCATCTTGCTGGTGAACTGTGACCGTGATGATCCAAGCTGTGGTGTCCAGGACAACTGCGACGAGCACGTGCGCTGCCTGCAAGGTGAGGCCAGGGCAGCCTGAGTCCCCAGGTGTCCAGGGTCACTGCTCAGTTACCCCTTGGGAGTTCCAACCGACCCACGGGACTCTGAGGCCAGAGTCCAGGGGAGAGCGCCAGCCTCCAGATACTCCTCAATGCTCCTCAAAACCCATCTCAGGCTGGCAGCTGCCCCTCCCTAGTGTCTCTAGTGCCAGCAGGCACTCACATGCCAGGGCAGAAGCTCTGGAAATGAGCCACTTAGCCATTCTCTTCCTCCAGGGGAGCAGAGGATGCTAGCATTGTTTGAGCATCTACTGTGTGCCAGGCCCTTTCCCCAAATTCTCGTTGAATCATCCAAGTGGGACGGTATCATCACTCCACTTTAGAGATGAGGATGCTGAGACTCAGAAGCAAGGAGACTCCCTGAAGACGGTGTCTGATCCAGGGCCTCCCCTCTCAAACCCAAATCTGGGCCTCCTCCTTTGCACCTCTGGCCTGCATTTCTGTGACACCCCACCTCTTGCTAAGCCCATCTGTCCTGAATTCCAGCCCCATGGAGAATGAGCTGCAATATTCCAGGGTGTGCTAGGCGCTGTCCATGGAAGAAGCCCATGGCTGCCTTCTGAAGTGGGGACCATTGGAGATGGGGATGCTCGGGCTCCGGAAGGGAGGGGCTTGTACCGTGTCACAGGGAGGGATGCTGGGACGGACACCAGAACCCACACCTGCAAAATGCCCCATGGTCTTACCCTCCTCGCTTCTCTGGAGCACCTGTTGTGTGTCAGACACCGGCTGGCTATGCCACACTTCATGTTTCTCTGGGCAATTGAGGAAACATGAGTCCAGGAGAGCATAGATGTCCTCGTGGTTTGTTCTTGATAGCTTCCAGGGTTTTCACAAAGCTGGGGCTGGGAGACCCAGGTCTTGATACCCACTGACCAGGGGAGGGAGCGAGGCAGCAGAGGAAGGGGCCAGTGGCCAGGACTCCCCTGAGTCACTACCACTCTGTCTGGCTTCACAGACCTGGAAGATATGTCTGTCATGGTCCTGCGGACGCAGGGCCCTGCAGCCCTCTTTGACGACCACAAACTTGTCCTCCACACCTCCAGCTATGATGCCGAACGGGCACAGGTCTTCCATGTCTGCGGTGAGTTTGTGCCACTCCCCCTTGCCGTCTGTGCCCTGTTGCTAGGTTACCTGCCACGGAACCTCGTCTTCCTGCCTTGGGCCATGGGCAGGTCCTGCTCACACTCTGGGAGATGCCCTGGTGGGTGGCGGGTCACAGTAAGAACAGTCAGAAGTGGGGGCTTTGGAGCTGACGAACTGGTGCCCCCAGCACAACACCTGGCCTGATGTCATTTTATTGGATGAATGAACTTTTCAAATACATTTTAAGCATGTGTAGAAATTCTTATCAAAAATTTCAAACATACACAAAAAGCAGGCCGATGAATCCCCACATGCCTGTCACTCAGATTAAACAATTATCACTGTTTTGTCTGTCTCGCTGAAGTATTGTAAAACCAACCCCAAACACTATAAATTTCACCCCTAATTAATTCAGTTTGTGTTCCCCCCCAAATATAGATAGCTGTTGTTTTACATAGTCACAGTGCCCAAATCACAAGAAATAAAGTAAGAATCTAAATGCCTTTGAGAAAGTAAAACTGTATACAAGTAATAAGATGCTTTTTTTTTTTTTTTTTTTTTGACGGAGTCTCGCTCTGTCGCTCTGGTTGGAGTGCAGTGGTGCGATCTTGGCTCACTGCAACCTCCACCTCCCAGGTTCTGGCGATTTTCCTGCCTCAGCCTCCCAAGTAGCTGTGACTACAGGCATGTGCCACCACCCCCAGCTACATTTTTGTATTTTTAGTAGAGACGGGATTTCATTGTCTTAGCCAGGATGGTCTCTATCTCCTGACCTCGTGATCCGCCCACCTTATCCTCCCAAAGTGCTGGGATTACAGGCGTGACGACCAAGCCCAGCTGCTTATTTTTTAAATAATGACAATGACATTTTTAAAATAATGACAATTTTTAAAATAAAGACAATATGGAAGTATAGAAAATGAAACCTGAGAGTTCTCTACCCCGTCTCTAAATCTGACTTTTTTATTTATTTATTTATTTATTTATTTATTTTTGAGTCAAGGTCTTGCTCTGTTGCCCAGGCTGGAGTGCAGCAGCGTGATCTCAGCTCGCTGCAGCCTTCACCTTTCAGGCTCAAGCAGTCCTTCCACCTTAGCCTCCCAAGTAGCTGGGACTACAGGCATGTACCACCACACCCTGCTAATTTTTCTTTTTTTTTTTTTTTTTTTTGGTAAAGACAGGGTTTCACCTTGCTGCCCAGGCTGGTCCTGAACTCCTGGGCTCAAGCAATCCACCCACTTTGGCCTCCCCAAGTGCTAGGATTATAGACGTGAGACGCCACACCTGGCCTAAATCTGACTCTCGCTGTTAACAAGTTGGGTTGTGCGCTTCCCAACTTTATTATACATGCTCTCCGGCATGTGTTCATATGCTGCTTTCCAACCGGCTTCTTTCATTGAGTGATAATCCCACACGTCTTTCCTGGTATTTATTGAGCTCCACTTCATTCTTTTCCACTGCTGTATAATATTCCTAAGCATAGAGGTGCTGTGACTTACACAGTTCTCCGAACATCATAGTGGTTTGCAGTGTTTTGATTTTATAACAGTGGAGGTTGCTTGAGGTCAGGGGCTTTGTTCAAGTCCAGAACCATGCCCCATGGGTGCACTGTAGTTGCACAGTAAATATTTGATGAATTAATGAATATCGAGCACTCTCGTACAGAAATATTATGTGAATTTGTACCTTTTATTGTTTGTTTGTTGTTTTGTTTTTTGTTTTTTTTGAGACGGAGTCTCGCTCTGTGCCCAGGCTGGAGTAAAGTGGTGTAATCTCGGCTCACTGCAACCTCCGCCTCCTAGGTTCAAGCGGTCCTCCTGCCTAAGCCTCCTGAGTAGCTGGGATTATAGGTGTGCACCACCACCGCCCGGCTAATTTTTGTATTTTTAGTAAAGACAGGGTTTCACCATGTTAGCCAGGCTGGTCTTGAACTCCTAACTTCAGGTGATCCACCACCCTCGGCCTCCCAAAGTGCTGTGATTACAGGCATCAGCCACCGTGCCCAGCCTGGAGATGTATTTTTGTAGGAAAGATACCTAGTAGTGGAATTGCTGGGCTAGGGGTAAACATTACTTTGTTGGATGCTGCCAAATTGCCCTCCAAAAAGACATGAGCGCCAGTCTTAGAAAGGAAGATCCTTTCCCCCAGCCGCGCCCCTGCTGTGTATTACCTGTCCTCTCCTTTGCCAGTGGAGGTGAAAGGATGGAGTTGTTGGAGGACTTGGAATTTTTGGTGAGGCTGCAGACCTCTTCCTGTGTCCCTCATATTCATGCTCCCTGGGCCCACAGGGAGTCACAGCCACCCCTTCCCTCCCCTTCCAGGTCCTGAGGATATGTGTGAGGCCTATAGGCATGTGCTGGGCCAAGACAAGGTGTCCTATGAGGTACCCCGCTTCCATGGGGACGAGGAGCGCTTCTTCGTGGAAGGCCTGTCCTTCCCCGATGCCGGCTTCACAGGACTCATCTCCTTCCATGTCACTCTGCTGGACAACTCCAACGAGGTAGGGACAGAGGGGGTTCAAGAGGGGGTCCACTCAGGACCAGCGTGGGCAACATGGTGAAACCCCATCTCTACAAAAAAAAAAAAAAAAATTAGTGAGGCATAGTGGTGTGCACCTATAGTCCCAGCTACTTGGGAGGCCGAGGTGGGAGGATCACCTGAACCCGGGGGGTTGAGGTTGCAGTGAGCCATGATCACCCCACTGCACTCTACAGCCTGGGCAACAAAGTAAGACCCTGTCTCAAAAAAATAATAATAATAAAGGGCGGTGGGGAGGGCTCCATTCCTAGTAAGTCTACCAGGCACCACTGGTGTGAAAGACCCCGGACTTCTTGGCCCCCCCTCTGGTTCATTTCCGTCTTGCAGAGAAGCAAGGGGCTTTCTTACAGACCTCAGTGGTGGACTCAGAGTCCCCCCAGGCCTCTGGACTCCAAGTCCAGCTCTTTCTCCCCTGGTCTGCCCCTGCAGGATTTCTCGGCATCCCCTATCTTCACTGACACTGTGGTATTCCGAGTGGCACCCTGGATCATGACACCCAGCACCCTGCTGCCCCTAGAGGTGTACGTGTGTCGGTGAGTCTTGGGGCAGTGGGTGGCTCCTCTGGCCCCCAGGCCCTGGCTCCATCCTGAGCCCCTCCTCCCTGGGCTTCTCCATAGTGTGAGGAACAACACGTGTTTTGTGGATGCGGTGGCAGAGCTGGCCAGGAAGGCCGGCTGCAAGCTGACCATCTGCCCACAGGCCGAGAACCGCAACGACCGCTGGATCCAGGTAACCACACCTGCTGGGCAGGGCCCGGCCAGGACACCATCCTAGAGGGAAAGGCCTTCATCTGGAGGCCACCGAGAAACACCCAGGAGGACCTGGGTGCTCCCCAGGGAACTTGCTGCCCTTTCTAATGTGAGACCTAGAGGCCTCTCTCCAGAACTTTCTGCAGACCCAGACACACGCTGATGCTGGATTCAACACCCATTCACCCACCGGATCTGGGCTAGGCACTGGGCTAGGCCCATAGGGGTGGCACAGGTGTGAGACACACACTCCCTGCCCTCCACAGCTGAGGTCAGTGGTTCTCATCAAGAGGCGATTTGTCCCCAGGAGACGTTTGGCAGTACCTGCAGACAGCGCGCAGGACAAGCCCCCACAATAACGTAATCCAGTCCCACGCATCAGTAGTGTCGAAGCTGAGAAACCCTGGTGTGCAGAATGATGGCTACAAAAATACCTACTCCTACCATCTAAGGTGTAGCTCGGGCAACATGGTGAAACGGTCTCTACAAAAAAGTTAAAAAATTAGCACGGCATGGTGGCGTGTGTCTGTAGTCCCAGCTACTCTGGAGGCTGAGGTCAGAGGATCACCTGAGTTTAGGAAGGTCAAGGCTGCAGTGAGCTGTGGTTGTGCCACTGCACTCCAGCCTCGGCAATAGAATGAGACCTTGTCTCAAAAAAGAAAAGAAAAGAAAAGAAAGGAAAAGGAAAGGAAAGGAACGGAACGGAAAGGAACGGAAAGGAAGGAAGGAAGGAAGGAAGGAAGGAAGGAAGGAAGGAAGGAAGGAAGGAAGGAAGGAAGGAAGGAAGGAAGGAAGGAAGGAAGGAAAAAAAAGATCTAGGGTGCAGAGGCTGTACCAGCAACACACCAGCAGGGTTTGGGGGATGCAGCATCACCTCTGCCCAGGGAATCAGTGAAGACCTTCGGGAAGGAGAGCATCTGAGCTGGGCCAGACTTGGCAGATGGGTGCACATGACTTCTGCCATTTACACAGCATTTTCTGCAGGCCAGGCATAGCATCATTTCTCGATAACCTCCTGTAAGTCCACCATAATTCAGGAGCTCTTAGGGGAGCATGACTGGGCCACAGAGCTGGTACAGGCAGTGCTGGGACTCAGGCTGCCAAGTACCAGGCTGTACAGGGTGGTGATCCTGGCAGAGACCAAGCATGCGCAAAGGCCCAGGGTGGGAGGCAGGAGAGAGAACGTTGTGTGTTCTCCTCTGTCAGGGCATTGGTTCTGAGAAAGGCAAGGGTTGAGGTGGGAGACCTTGAACGCCAAGTTAAGGAGCTTTCCTCTTGGCTGGAGGTCAGTCCAGTGAGAGGGTTTGGGGCAGGACTCTGGGGCAAGATGGGCTGGGATTTAGTGTTTAGAGCCTGGCTGTTCCACCAACTGACTTGCTGTGAGCTTTGGGACAAATATTTTTTAATTTTTATTTTTTTAATTAATATATTTTGAATTTATTTTTCTTTTTGGAGACAGTGTCTCTCTGTCACCCTGGCTGGAGTGCCATGGCGTGATCACAGCTCACTGGCAGCCTCGAAGTCCCGGGTTCAAGTGATCCTCCTGCCTCAGTCTCCTGAGTAGCTGAGACTACAGGTGCAGCCATCAGGCTCAGCTAATGTTTTGTAGGGATGGGGTCTTGCCATGTTGCCCAGGGTTGTCTCAAACTCCGGGCCTCAAGCAATCCTCCGCCTCATCCTCCCAAAGTGCTGGGATTATAGGTGTGAGCCACCACACCCAGACTGGACAAATAATTAGACCTCTTAGTTCCTCATTTTCCTCATCTGTCACATGGGGTGATTATGGCACCCACGTCAAGTGTGTCATGAGGATGAATGGAGTTAATGTTTATAAAGAGTTTAGGGCAGGACCTGGATGTGTAGTTCATTCACACTGGGCCATCTTTTCCTCCAGAATCTGAGGGGTCAGGACTGACCTGGGCACATTTGTGGGTCTCAGAAGGAGGCATATTTGTATCCCCACAGGGTCCCTCAGCCCTGTCCAACTCAGGCCACTGTGGGGGTTTCTCTGTGTTCACCTGCCCTGGCCCAGCACTCATGGGGACACCCCCTCTCGTTCACCTCCAGCTTCTGTCTTGCTGTGTGACCTTAGACAAGTGCACCCCCTCTTTGAGCCTCCAGCCCCTCCTCCAGTCAGCAGGCACCCTGACCTCGGTCCTCTCCACGTCCAAGCACAAAACATGCTTGGGACAGGGGTCTTGGTGAACAGTCTGCACACAGGGCTCAGAGCCGAGCCAGCAGGGGCAGCTGTTGACTGTCACAGCTGTGCGTCTCTCGCCTCTCCTCACTTGCAGGATGAGATGGAGCTGGGCTACGTTCAGGCGCCACACAAGACCCTCCCGGTGGTCTTTGACTCCCCAAGGAATGGGGAACTGCAGGATTTCCCTTACAAAAGAATCCTGGTGAGTGGTCCCCGGCTGCAGCCCACCCCTGAGAGCTGAGAGGCCTTACCCCAAGGGCCACAACGGGGTGTGGGGTACAGAGGGCAGCGGTGGGAACTGTGCTCTTTCGGGATGAGGGTAGGGTTGCCAGATAAAATGCAGGAGATGCCCAGTCAAATGTGAATTTCAGACAAGCAACAGGTTAACTTTTTGGTGTAAGTATGTCCCAAATACTGCATGGGATATACTTACACTAAAAAAAGTTGTTGTTTATCTAAAATTCAAAGTTAATTGGGCATCCTGTATTTTTATTTACTAAATCTTGTAGCACTAAATAGGGGAAGCAGGATGGTGCACCTGTTCAGAACACAAGCTTTAGAGTCAGAACAACCCTGCTCCATTACTTACATGCTGTGTGATGTTTCGTGAGTTACTACCACACTCTGAGCCTTATTTTCCTCATCAGTAACAATGATATTTAGGCCCTGGCCTCACAGGTGTTTGTGAAGCGTCTCATCGTCACAGTACCTGCATGGAGGGAGTGTGTGTGTGCGCGCACCACCGTTAGCTGCTATCATTATTGTAATTAAAAAGGATAACAGGGAAGGCGATGGTTGCTAACTGGGACCTCCTGAGAAAAGAGGAGTGACTTGCTTGGTGCCATAAAGAACAGAAGACCCCTCCAACCCCCTCACTGATTACACAGATGCTAGGAGCTCTCTCTCCTGACCCTTGATGTTGTTGAAGTTCCTTCTGAGAGATGACCCTGGGGAGGTCTCCCCTTCTGTAGAGTTCAAAGACAGAGGCCCAGAGGGCCATCAGCAGCCTCTTGGTTCCCACAACTGGCCACTTGGGCTGCCACTTGCCCTTGGTCTGAACTTGGCAGGAAGGCTGTGTAGGTAAAAGGGTGGGGTAGCCATAGCCTCAGGCTGCATGTCCGATGCGGAGTGGTGGAGCGACCAGAGCGCCCCCTGCTGTCTTGCCGTGATAAGGCAGCAAGGCCGAAGAGTCCGAGCACTTCCCAACTTGGCCTGCTGTGCGTGCACGAAATTTTGACTGGCTCAGATCCCCCACCCACCGCCAATGACTCTGTATTTCCATCTGAAGAATGGATGGCCTTTCCCACCCTCTCCTGAAGGAGCTCAGAGCCCAGCAAGTTGGTTCAGGCTCTTCCTGGTACCCTCCACCCCCGCCTAACTTGGTTTCCCTCTCCAGGGTCCAGATTTTGGTTACGTGACTCGGGAACCACGCGACAGGTCTGTGAGTGGCCTGGACTCCTTTGGGAACCTGGAGGTCAGCCCCCCAGTGGTGGCCAATGGGAAGGAGTACCCCCTGGGGAGGATCCTCATTGGGGGCAACCTGCCTGGGTGAGAGAGTGACAGGGAGTGGAGTTCCTGGGGTGGAGGCTGAGGGTTGGGGGTGGTGATGATGTTGGAGCAGGGACCATTCCACTCCTTGAAGAGAATCAGAAGCAAGGAGTGATGAAATTATACTCCCGGATGTAGCGGGGGTGGTGGGTGTTCACCAGACACGGTACACACTTATCTCGGGGACTTTGAAACCAGAGAGAGCAGAGACCTAAGAGATCATTCGGTCCAACACTTTTATTTTACAAGTGGGCCCAGAGAGGGTAAGTGAGTCACATAGAAAGCAAAGTTATAACTAGACTCAGGTTTTCTGATTCTGAAAATAAATAGATGATACTAGTAATAGTCAATTAATAGTAACAGAAGAAGACCAGGCATGGTGGCTCACGCCTGTAATCCCAGCACTTTGGGAGGCCGAGGTGGGCGGATCACAAGGTCAGGAGATCGAGACCATCCTAGCTAACACAGTGAAACCCCGTTTCTACTAAAAATAAAAAAATAAAAAATAAAATAAAAAAAAGTTGAGCGTGGTAGCGGGCACCTGTAGTCCCAGCTACTTGGGAGACTGAGGCAGGAGAATGGCGTGAACCTGGGAGGTAGAGCTTGCAGTGAGCTGAGATCACACCACTGCACTCCAGCATGGGTGAGAGAAGGAGACTCTGTCTCAAAAAGAAAAAAAGTAACAAAAGAAAAAGTTTCCTTTCCCAACAGTCCTGGGAGAAAACACCTTTAGGTCAAAGCTTGTTCATACGTATTACCATGTAAATGGTAATATCATTTTTTACCATTGGTAAAAATATCATTTTTACCAAAACAAATGATGTGTTGTTCAGTAGTGACACAGGGGTGCTGATGGAAAAGGAATCCTATCATATTGGTTACTTGCTGTGCACTAGACCAAGACATAGAGCTAACCAAATGCAACAAAGCTGTTAGAACAGACTTGGGATCAAATAATGAATGAATCCAGAATCAAGCTTTGCAGGGGACTCACTGCCCTCAAATACATAATCCCATTGAAAGAGGAAGCTGGACCATGCCCTTAGATATAGGAAAGATATATATCTTTCCTAAAGATTGAACATAGGGGTGAAATCTGTCTCTTGGAGAATGAGGACTTGGTATGAGGGTGGTTCTGAAGATTTTCCTGGATGATGGGACCTGGTGGGTCATTGCCCTGGTGTGACCGACCTGTCCTGAGTCTGCCTCATGCAGAACTCACTTTGAGTGGAATTTTAAAATATACATATCTGACTGGGCACAGTGGCTCATGCCTGTAATCCTAGCACTTTGGGAGGCCGAGGTGAGCAGATCACTTGAGGTCAGGAGTTGAAGACCAGCCGGCCAACATGGTAAAACCCTATCTCTAGTAAAAATACAGAAAAATTAGCCTGGCCTGGTGCACGCCTGTAATCCCAGTTGCGTGGGAGGCTGAGGAGGAGAACCCCTTGAACCTGGGAGGCGGAAGTTGCAGTGAGGCAAGATGGTGCCACTGCACTCCAGCCTAGGTGACAGAGTGAGTTTCCATCTCAAAAATAAATAAATATATATATAAAAAATAAAATATACATATTTATTATCTTTCCTGTTTATAAAAGTAATGCATATTTTTTGTTTTTTAAAAAATCAGATATTGCAGGAATGCTAAATTCTTGTCATTTTATTTTTGCATGGAGTCTTTGTAGTTAAGCGACTTTTTTTTAACCTCGTGGGTCCCAGGTCAAGTGGCCGCAGGGTCACCCAGGTGGTGCGAGACTTCCTCCATGCCCAGAAGGTGCAGCCCCCCGTGGAGCTCTTTGTGGACTGGTTGGCCGTGGGCCACGTGGATGAGTTTCTGAGCTTCGTCCCTGCCCCCGATGGGAAGGTAAGAACGTGGTGCATGACATGTCTTTCCCTGGCATCTGGGGCAAGAACTGAGCTCCGGGGCGCCACACCAAGGCAGGAGGCTTAGCCGAATCTGTTCTCTGCACACAGGGCTTCCGGATGCTCCTGGCCAGCCCCGGGGCCTGCTTCAAGCTCTTCCAGGAAAAGCGGAAGTGTGGCCACGGGAGGGCCCTCCTGTTCCAGGGGGTTGTTGGTGGGTAACAGCGCCATGTCCCTCCTTGCAGCTTGCCTGCCCCTCACCCAAATTAAGACACATTATGGCTTGAGAGGGGGAGGGCAAGTTTTAAAGCAGGGGCGTGTCCCCAAATTCAGGGCTTCTCACTCCTACCCCCGCACCTTTGCTTCACCAGATACCACTGCCCACGACTGGGGCCAAGCTGAGGCGGGGAGCGGGGTGATGGAAGGTGGGCATGGACTGAGCAGGGACATAGTGGCTTCCCAGGCAGGCGACCAATGCAGTCACGCTGTGGAGCTTTAATGTTCTGCAGTCACTGTCCTGAAATCCCCCTTTTTTTTTTTTTTTTTTTTTTTTTTTTTTTGAGACGGATTTTCGCTCTTGTTGCCCAGGCTGGAATGCAATGGTGTGATCTCCACTCACCACAACCCCCGCCTCCCGAGTTCAAGTGATTCTCCTCCCTCAGCCTCCTGAGTAGCTGGGATTACAGGCATGCGCCACCACGCCCAGCTAATTTTGTGTTTTTAGTAGAGACGGGGTTTCTTCATGTTGGTCAGGCTGGTCTCGAACTCCCGACCTCAGGTGATGGGCCCGCGGTCAGCCTCCCAAAGTGCTGGGATTACAGGTGTGAGCCACCGCACCTGGCTGTCCTGAAATCTTAATTCTGTTTTGTGAGGTCTGATGGATCAATGGAGCGTCTATGGGGCTTGGAGCCTCTGCTCAGGCACAGTCCTGTCTCCCAGCCTCCCTGCCTCCCTGGCACAGATTATGTGCTGCCTACTCCTGTGCTCCCTGGAGCCCCAGTGCCAGGCCTCCCCATCTCTGTCACTGTCCTGAGATGCTGCAGCACTGTGCCCCCAGCAGGAGCCTGGGCATGGGCACATGTGCCACTCGGCATCTTCATGGCATCAGTCATCCCTGCCCTGCAAGGGCATTTGGTGGGCAACTTGGGAGGGGTAAGTGTCTCACCCAGCCTTGCTCAGGTACCCAGCACATACCCAGAGGCCACAATACTCTGGAGGTCGCCCATTTGCCTTGGCTTGGGGTGGCGGGCCTATGGGAAGGAGAGATGCCAGGCTGGACCTGCTGGCCCCATTCCAGGGCACAGCATGTGGGTCTCACAGCAGAGGCATGCCCAGGCACAGCCCACGGGGAGCTAGGCCTCCACTATGAGGCCCACAGGCCAGGCCCTGACACCAGCAAGGGTCTGCCCAGCCCCATGCGTGTCCCCAGCAAAGTGCAATGTGAAATAGCAAATAAAAACCATCCTGAAAAGTCAGGAGAGAGATTCGGGGAGAAAGAAACAGCTTTATACTATAGCACCTTTAATGGTACTCTTTTCTCTGCTGTTTAAGCAAGGAGCTGGCATTTTCTTTTTCTTTTTTGAGACAGGGTCTATCAGCCAGGCTGGAGTGCAGTGACATGATCTCAGCTCACTGCAGCCTCAACCTCCCAGACTTAAGCGATCCTCCCACTGCAGTCTCACAAGTAGCTGGGACCACAGGCATGCACCAACACGCCTGGCTTTTTGTATTTTTTGTAGAGATGGAGTCTCACCATGTTGCCCAGGCTGGTCTTGAACTCCTGAGCTCAAGTGATCTGTCTGTCTTGGCCTCCCAACGTGCAGGATTACAGGTGTGAACCATTGTGTCTGGCGAGGGCCCACTTTTTTTTTTTTTTTTTGCACTGGAGGAATTTTGAGAGAGAGAGAGCTGGCTGGACTGGAGTCATCATCTGGCAAACTTGCTGGAACGGTTCTCAAATTCATTTCCTTTCTAGCCCCAGTGAGACTGCATGAATCCCAGAGGATCCTCCCTTTCTCGGTGACCCCAGAGGCCACAGGGCAAAGACCCTTTGGCATGCAGAATCGTAGGTTTTCTTGGCCCCATGGCCTCAGGGGAGGCATATAGCATCCTAGACCAAACACAGCTCAGAGAGAAAAAAAGCTCCTTTAGAACTTAGATGCTCCCAGGTATAATAACTTCCAAAGTCCCCTTGCTCTCTGTTTGCTAGCGTTAACTTCTTCCAACACAACCCTGGAGACCTAGCAATAAAATGGAAGAGAAATAGTCTTTCTTGATCCTGTTGCTCCCAAAGGGACCCTGACTAGACTCTGGTGAACCTAGAGTAAGTCTTAGAAATCCTTAAATCCAAATGATGTACCAGGCAGGGAGAAATGCCACCTTCATCTTTCCTGGGAGAACCATGTTCATGGTGAGCAAGACCCAGGAATGGGTTGAGCAAAGTTACTCCAACCTGCCCAGCTGGGAGGGAGCGTGGGAGAATTCACAGATGGCAGACCACAAGCAGCCACCCCACCCTCGAGGGCTGACACTCAGGCAGTGACTGTGGCGATTTTAATTATACAGACACAGGGGCCAGAGCGCTTATTAGGCACCTCAGTGTGCCAGGCCTCACGCTGTGTGCATCACACGTGTTATCTCATTTGATCTCACGAGAGCCTGTGGGATGACCATCACCCACCTTTCTACCCAAGAATGTGAGGCTCAGAGAGGGGATGTCACTGGCCCAGAGGCCTCAGCAAGATTGCAGTGGAGCTGGGACTGGACCCCAGCTGCCTGCCTTAAACTGGGGTGAAGCGGGTGTTGGGCCTGCAGATGGGTCCGGGCAGCCCTCTCCTTTCCCTTGGTCAAGGCTTGAGGCCCTGTGCGAACCCTGGACTTGGGTTTGAATCACAAGCCCCTACATAGCCTACCTGTGTGACCCTGGCCAAGTCTTCTGACCTCTCTGAACCTCAGTTTTCTCATCTGTAAAGTGGAGATCATAATGCATACCTTGTGGGGGTCACCATGAGGGTTAAGTGAGATGCTGAACGTGGGCACTGCCCTCCGGGCCTGCTCATGGTAAGCGCTTACTGAGTGGCAGCCATAGGATTGTGTGCCATTGACTCTAGCCTCCCCTTCCCTGTCCAGTCTCATCTCCATGGGCACCCCATCAGGCTGAGAAAATCTGGGCCCCTGGGAGGTCCCCATTTCATGCAGTCACTCCTGGAGGGCAGGGTTGGGGCCTGATGGTGTCCGAATCCCAGGACTGGCTGGTTCGCTGCTCAGTGAACCTAGAAAACCTGACTCTGATGGTGGGTGGGTAGGCAGCAACTGACCCAGCTCCCGGCTCAGCCAAAGCAAGAGGAGTCCTCATGCAGTGCCCTCGGGCGGTTGTAAATTTCCAGTGAAAGGCGTTACCACTTCTGGTGAACTCAAATAAAGGTCTCAAGTTCACCCCGCTATGGGAACCAGACCCTCCCACTCCTTACACACCCAGATGTGCACAATGGGCAAGACAAGCTCAGATAGGTGGTGCCCACCCAAGGCCCGGGAAAGTCAGAGGCTGCTGACTCGGCAAGACCAGTAGCTGTGAACTTGGCTCCTGCCTGTCTGCTTCCCTAAACACGGGGTCCTCATGTTGGTGCTGTCCATGTCCTTCCCTTTCATCTCTCTCCTTCACAGATGATGAGCGGGTGAGGACCATCTCCATCAACCAGGTGCTCTCCAATAAAGACCTCATCAACTACAATAAGTTTGTTCAGGTACAAGGGCTGTGGTGTACCTGTGGGCTGTGATTTGGGAGCAGGTGGGCCTGGAGGCAAGGATGGGATACGGACATCTAAGGCTCACCGTTCATGAAAGCTCAGGTTAGAACAGGCCCAGACAAAGGGGCCCCCACACCCTCCTTTGACCCAGGAGAAGTGAGGGGAGCGAGGCATGTGTATGAGAAGAAGACAGGCATTCCAGGCAGAGGGAACAGCACAGGCAATGGCCCTGAGGTGGAACGAACAGGCCTGAAGTATTTTAGGACAAGCCAGGAGGCTGATGGGGAGCCAGAAGAGTCCAGGTCACATCACGTGAGGCCTCGTAGGCATCGCTGGAACTTTGGCTGTGACTCTGAGTGAGATTTGAGGCCATTAGGGGATATGAGCAGAGAGACCAGTCTGACTTATGCTTTAAAAGATCTCTCGGCTGGGCGCGGTGGCTCTTGCCTGTAATTTCAGCACTTTGGGAGGCCGAGGCAGGCAGATCACAAGGTCAGGAGTTTCAGACCAGCCAGTTTGAGACCAGCCTGGCCAACATGGCGAAACCCCTTCTTTACTAAAACTACAAAAATTAGCCGAGTATGGTGGCATGTGCTTGTAATCCTAGCTGCTCAGGAGGTTAAGGCAGGAGAATTACTTGAACCTGGGAGGCAGAGGCTGCAGTGAGCCAAGATTGCACCACTGCACTCCAGCCTGGGCGACAGAGCAAGACTCTATCTCGGAAAAAAAAAATTTCTCTGTTGCTGTGTTGAAAACATATATTCTGTGGAGGTAAGAGGTGACAGTAGATTCCAACGGGAAATACATGGCACCCGGAGCTGTATAACTGCAGAAGAGGTTGATAAAGGACATATTTACAAAGGTACAGGCAGGCTCAAGGAAACTAGCAAAGGACTGTTCAGTATCCCAGGCTAGGATGAGCGGGAAGTGTTACCACCCCTACACCTGAAGGAATGAGGGAAGGGAACTGTTCCTGGAACCTGGAGAGGCCACCAGGATAAGAGGCTGCGAGACAGGAGATGTGACAGCCAACCCACAGTGAACTGGAGGGAGGGAGCTGCAGGGACAAATACCTCAGCTGTATTCTCCTCCTTCTTTGCTCCCGTTGGCTCAGCCCAATCAGGAGCCAGAGGGCACTGGAGTCCTTGATTCCTAGGGATCAGCCTCCCCGTGCACAGGGCAGAGATGGGTGTACAGTGTTCCTGAAGGGCAAACAGAATTTCCCACATAGGGACTGCATGAGTCAAAATCCTCCAAGAATGTCAAGATGGGGTTAAACATGTCAGAGTTTTATTAGTGAAAATGCCTGTGTGAGGAAATAGAGTGGGAGCCAGAGAAGCCTGGGAGACCCCGAGTGAAAGAGAGAAGGAAGGTGGGGTGCACACACCCTGTACTGCATACAGCCTGGGGAACTTTCAGGAAAGCCGTGGGGGATCCCACCAGCCACAGTCGGCCACTAGAGGAGTCCCTCGTCTCTCAGAAATGGGTCTGCCTGAGTGCACTATCACTCTCAGCCATTAGCTAGGAGCAGTCAGTGAGGTGTGACCTTAAACCCAGGAAGGGCTTCAGAGCTGGGCAGCAAGCACCCTTGGTCAGTTACACTCCCAAGTTGGAGGTGTGCAAGAGGAGTTATCATGGCTGCCACGTGGGGCAACGGCAGAGACCCCATAGGAAGCCATCGCGGTCCACCAGGCTGGAGTGGGTGGCCTTCAGACCAGGTGGGAAGGGGGCAGATTGGGAACAGATGGCAAAGGGGGAAGGTAGCACCCACAGGACTTGCTGATGAATTGGATTTGGAGGAGGGGACAGGAGACATCAAGAATAACAGCAAGACTTGTGGCCCTAGGCCGGGCGTGGTGGCTCAAGCCTGTAATCCCAGCACTTTGGGAGGCCGAGACGGGCGAATCACAAGGTCAGCAGATCGAGACCATCCTGGCTAACCCGGTGAAACCCCGTCTCTACTAAAAAATACAAAAAACTAGCCAGGCGAGGTGGCGGGCGCCTGTAGTCCCAGCTACTTGAGAGGCTGAGGCAGGAGAATGGCGTGAACCCGGGAGGCGGAGCTTGCAGTGAGCTGAGATCTGACCACTGCACTCCAGCCTGGGCGACAGAGCGAGACTCCGTCTCAAAAAAAAAAAAAAAAAAAAAAAAAAAAAAAGACTTGTGGCCCTAACAGCTGGGTGAACAGCGGTGACATGTACTAAGCTGAAGAACCCTGGGGGAAGAAGCGGGGTAGTAGGGTAGAAATTAAGCGTTTCTCTTTGGATGCATCATGTTTGATGAGCCTGTTAGACACCCACGTGAAGATGCTAAGTAGGCAGCTACACTCACATGTCTGAGCTTAGGAAAGAGATGGGCTTTATAAAGAGGTTTAGATTAGCCAGGCATGGTGCTGGGTGCCTGTAATCCCAGCTACTCAGGAGGCTGAGGCAGGAGAATCACTTGAGCCCAAGAGGCAGAGGTGGCAGTGAGCCAAGATTGTGCCAGTGCACTATGGCCTGGGTGACAGAGGGAAACCCTGTCTCAAAAAACAAACAAACAAACAAAGAGGTGGGGAGATGCACATTTGGGAGTTGTCACTGTATAGAGGTGTTTTAAACCATGAGACAGGCCGGGGGCTGTGGCACATGCCTCTAATCCTAGCACTTTAGGAGGCTGAGACGGGCAGATCACCTGAGGCCAGGAGTTTGAGACCAACCTGGCCAACGTGGTGAAAGCCTGTCTCTACTAAAAATACAAAAATTAGCTGGGTGTGTTATGGTGGGCACCTGTAATCCCAGCTACTTGGGAGTCTGAGGCAGGAGAATCGCTTGAACCCAAGAGGTGGAGGTTGCAGTGAGCCGAGATCACACCACTGCACTCCAGCCTGGGAGACAGAGCAAGACTCCATCTCAAAACAAACAAACAACAACAACAACAACAACAAAAAACCATGAGACAGAGTGAGATCCTCTAAGGCATGAGGGATTTGAAGAAGAGGGTCAAGGACGGAGCACTCTGAAACACTCATTTTTAACCTTATGGGGTAGAACTGTGAGGGGTGGACACGGGATAGGCATATTTTGACAAAGGGGCACGCAGATAAGGTCTGTGTGGACAATGGACCTATGGGCACTTGGGTATCCTGCCTCGCCTCAACTAGACATGATGCCTTGAGTGCCCCCAAAACACACTGGCAAGGTGTCCCCAACTCTAGCCCTCCCCTGCCCCCAGAGCTGCATCGACTGGAACCGTGAGGTGCTGAAGCGGGAGCTGGGCCTGGCCGAGTGTGACATCATCGACATCCCGCAGCTCTTCAAGACCGAGAGGAAAAAAGCAATGGCCTTCTTCCCTGACTTGGTGAGGCCACCACCCATGACTCCAGACTACGCCAAATCAGGCTGCAAGCCTCTAAGCCCTAGAGGGGAAAAATGTTTGGTCACAGTCGTATTTAGGATTGTGGTGGCCAGTGGGGGTGGCAGGGAGAATCAGGGGTCCTGTGGTGCTCCTCAGAAGGGCCTCTAGCTGGCTGACCACCATGGTCCCTGTGGAATGCTTGCTGGCCAAGCCCTGGCCCAAGGGGCGTCAGGGAAGGGGACCACTTGACATTTGTGGAGTGAATGAATGATTGCATGAGGTCACGTGTGCAAAGCACATGGCATCAGCTGGGAACCAAGATGCTCATTCTGCTTTCTTCGTCCCAGCTTGCAGCTCTTCATCCATCCCACATGTATTTAGGGTTTCCTGTGGCAGATGCAGAGATGATTAAGAATGCCCGCTGCTCTCAAGGGACTTTCAGTCTAATCTGTTGAGAGGGAAATTCTCCCCCTCTCTGAGGACATGTCCCAGTGATCTATTTTGTAGGATAAGGCGACGTGGCAGTTTGGAGGTGAAACAAAGCACTTCCAGCCTAAGAGGTAGAACTGGAGATCCAAGAGGCTTCATGGAAGAAGTGGCCTTTGACTGAGCCTTGAGGGCTTTGCCGCTGATGCTTCGCCTCTAATGCTTCTAAATCTTTTTTTTGGTTTGTTTTTTGTTTTTTGAGCTGGAGTCTCGCTCTGTCGCCCCGGCTGGAGTGCAATGGCGCGATCTTGCTCACTGCAACCTCCGCCTCCAGGGTTCAAGCAATTCTCCTACCTCAGCCTCCTGAGTAGCTGGGATTACAGGTGTGCACCACCACACCTGGCTAATTTCTGTGTTTTTATTAGAGACGGGGTTTCACCATGTTGGCCAGGCTGGTCTTGAACTCCTGACCTCCAATGACCCACCCGCCTCAGCCTCCCAAAGTGCTGGGATTACAGGTGGGAGCCACCGTGCCTGGCCTGCTTCTGAATCTTGAGCTTGCATTTGAAACACCGGGACAGGTGGGGCCCCACCCCGCGGTCCTGATTCAGCAGGTCTAAGGCAGGGCCCAAGGCACTGCTGCCTCGCTAACAAGCGCCCAGGTGGTGCTGATGCTGCGTTTTAGAGGAACACAGTTTGAGCAGCACTGCTATAGGCCACCCAGCTCCCCTCTCCACGCCTCCCCACCTCCATCCCCTAGAAGAACTCAATTTGCCATTGTCAGAGCCTTGAGGGGAACCTGTCCACACCACTGTTGCTTCATGCCCCCCTTTTTCCTTCCTCTTTTCAGGCAACTTTTTGCCCTCCACTTGCAAAGCCTCTTGCCACTCCCCTTCCTTCCTGTTCGAGGCTATCTTGTAATTATATATGTGCCCCAAGAAGCTTGTGCAATGATTCAGGTTCTTGTGTTCACAAGAGAGAGAGTCCTACTCAAGCCAGCTTCAGCCAGAGGGAGTCTTAATATAAGGACACCAGAAACCTGAGGGCAGGATAGCTGCAGCAGAGCCTGGAATCCTCTCTGTTTCTGTGTCTACATCATTCATTCTCTCTCTTTCTCTCACCCTCTCCATCTCCTACTTCCTCTCTCTCTTCTTCCAGCTTGGCTTCCTTTGCTTCTCTGTTCCTGGGGACAAAGATGAGTATGGCCATGCACAGAGACACTGACACGGGCAGAGACCGACTAAACTCTCCCATTGTCAGTTTCAAATTCCTGGGAGAGGGACTCTGATTGGTCCATCTTGGACCAGCTGTCCTCCCTGGCCCAATCAGCTATGGCCTAGAAGGTTGGGATTCTATAGCACAAACATGGCAGCTGCCACAATCCACAATTCCAAATTCACATTAGGGCAGTTTCCAGAGGGCGTTGCCAGAGTGAGCTCTGTAGATGCTCCCAAAGGTACCTGGCTAAAGTGTTCTTCCCAGCCCCTTTAGCCAGTTACCCTCTCATTGCACAGGAAAGGGTGAGCAGCTATTGATAAGACTGCCTAAAACACAAACCTAGGTCCTGCAGATAGAGTAGAGGTGTGAGGTGGGAGCCCAGTGATGAAGTTCTGCCTCCCCTTCGGACTGCAGGTGAATATGCTGGTGCTGGGGAAGCACCTGGGCATCCCCAAGCCCTTCGGGCCCATCATCGACGGCCGCTGCTGCCTGGAGGAGAAGGTGCGATCCCTGCTGGAGCCGCTAGGCCTCCACTGCACCTTCATTGATGACTTCACTCCATACCACATGCTGCATGGGGAGGTGCACTGTGGCACCAATGTGCGCAGAAAGCCCTTCTCCTTCAAGTGGTGGAACATGGTGCCCTGAGACAGCTCCCACCCACCATCCTGTCCCCCTGGGGTGGGCATTGGCCCAGGTGGTGGAGACAGAGACAGGCCCCTGAATGATAAGCACCAAGAGACCCCAAGGCTCCAGATGGAACACTGAGGGTGACCGTCCCTCTCAGAAGCCTTTTCCCTGGAAGTGTCCATGCCTCACCTGCAACCCATGTGGTTCTCAGACTTGAATCTTCTTGGCCCCACAAAAAGAAGGACCTCATTTCTTACAGCCTCTCCTGTGATTCAACACAACCCATGGAGATGTCCCCTCCTCACTCTGAAATCATCTGTTTGGGGACAAATCCACATTGGGGTCTAGAAACATCCATGTATCTCATCAGCCATCTTGTCCTGTTTATCCTAACAGAGGAAGGATCCATGATTCTGCTTTGGTCCAATTGCTTCCTCTCTGCAGAGGAACAACCCTAAAACCAGATCACTCCACACAGGACAGGCAGGAGAGATTCTTCCTAAAGCCTCCCCCATAAAAAGGGAGCTGTGGATCCACTGAGATCAGGGCGGGACCATCTTTCACCCTGCCAAGTTCCTGCCCAGATGTTGACCCTCACCCAGCATGAGCTGTCACATGGTATGAGCTTCTAGATGCGTGTGGAAGCAATGAGAATTGTCCCTTAGCCTTATAAACTCCCCATCATCTGACATGCAGAAATCCAGCTTTGTCCAGAATCCTCCTGGAATTTCTTGGAGATGAAATTATCTGGGGGATTATTGGGTACTGGGAAGACTGGGTACAAGGGTGAAAAATATCTCCCATAATACACATGGTTGACTATGGTGATCCACCTTGTGATGGTTAATATTAGGTGTCTGGAGAAGGATGCTTCATTGGCCCTGGGACCTCTCTCTGCAGGAGGAGAGACCCCTGCCTCTCCTCTGGATTGGTCCCAGGCTCTCTATTGGCCTTTGGTCAGCGTTTCCGCATAGCTGCAGAAGAGGGGGCTAAAGGGACTGGATCCACCAAGACAGTTCACGGTGGGAAAACTCTGGGAATGAACCACTGAATTCAGGGGATGGCGGTTGGGGGGGCGGTTCTCGAGATGTGTGCCAGCTACACGTGTATTCTGTATGGGTCCAGCTGCGTTTCCATCACTCGCTAATAAATCAACAGAAACACAAATGGCTTGGCTCTCATGTTGACCCTTCTTTGAGCTTAGAATGAGACAGCAAAGAAAGAGGACTTTCTTGCAGCTGAAGCATTTGCTTTCTTGACCCCCAAGAATTTGGGGCTGACAACCCAAATTTTGATAAGACTGAGATTGCCTTGCCTTGGCCAGAAGATAGGTTAGGGCTGTCATGGACAGTTGTGATGATATGGACACATAAAAGCAAGCCTGGGGGTAAAATGCTAGGCTACCAGGACAAGGGAGCATGGCCGGGCTGTGGAAGGAGGGGCAGTGGGGAGCATGTGGAGGCCTTTTGCATGTCCTTAGCAGCATCCTCCTTCTGCCTGCAAGAGGCTGCAGGAAGCCTTACTTCAGAGCACTCGGGCACTGTCCCTCTGCCCTCCACCCTCCCAACCCCCTTATTCTCTCTCAAGGTGCAAAACACAGAAACACACTCAAGCTCACCCCAGGCTGGGTGGCTAGAGCTGTGCAGGTTTCTCCAGTGCTGCCTCCTTGCCATAGATTACTTAGGTTCTCTGAACAGATTCCCGGTGTCCCCTCACATGCCCAGATTTTGACAAAATAAGCTCCCTCCCCCATTTCCCCCAGCAGGAGAAGCTGAGACAGATGAAGAGGCTGAGAACATCTTATTTTCTGAAAGGGTTTGGGGAGGGAAATGTGACTCTCTAGAAGGCAAATGCCTAAAATTCGGAGAAGAGGGATGAGTTTCCAACAGGCTTTTCTCACTCTCAAGACTAAACACAAGACTCTGGGTGGACCCAGCATAAAGCCCTGGAAACTTCTTGCCTCTCAAAGTTGCTCCCTGTGCTCTAGGTTGGTGTGGGAGGGGCAACCTAACCCAAAGGCAGACGAGAAGCAAAACAGTTGAACACGGCATCCACCTGTCCACACAGCAAAGGACAGGGTCAGTGCATTACTTTTCGAAGGCTGCTATAACAAATTACCATAAATGAAGTGGCTTAAAACAACACAAATGTATTATCTTATGGTTCTGGAGGTCAGAAGTCTGACATGGTGTCATGCTGGACCTCTACTGACTTCAGTAGAAGCTGGGCATGGTGGTACATGCCTGTAGTCCTAGCTATTCGGGAGGTTGAGGAAGGAAAATTGCTTGAGACTAGGAGTTTGAGGTTACAGTGAGCGAAAATCACACCACTGCACTCCAACCTGAGTGACAGAGTGAGACTCTATCTCAAAAAAAAAAAAAAAAAAAGATAGGGATGGCACCATGTTTGAGAGACCAAAGAAGAGACCTGGAGCCAGTGACCGAGACAAGGTTTATTGAGGGGACTCATATACAGGGCAATCCAGTGGTGGTGGGCTGGACAGGAGAACCACCTCTGCTTGTAAAAAGCATGCAGTTGGCAAGGCACAGTGACTCATGCCTGTAATCCCAGCAGTTTGGGAGGCCAAGGCAGGTGGATCACGAGGTCAGGAGTTCGAGACCAGCCTGGCCAAGATGGTGAAACCCCGTCTCTACTAAAAATACAAAAATTAGCCAGGTGCAGTGGAGGGCACCTGTAATTCCAGCTACCCGGGAGGCTGAGGCAGGAGAATTGCTTGAACCCAGGAGATGGATGTTGCAGTGAGCCGAGATGGTGTCACTGCACTCTAGCCTGGGCGACAGAGCAAGACTCCATCTCAAAAAAAAAAAAAAAAAAAAAAAAAAAAAAAAAAAAAAAAAAAGAAAGAAAAGCATGCAGTTTATATAGCATTTTCACTTAGTACTCTCACCCTAACAACCTCCTCCTGGCAATCTTCATTTCACCCATAACAAAGGGCCTCAATTCCCGTATAGCCTGCATTCTATGAGATAAGCAGTGGGTCCCAATGTTCCTCACAGAAAAGAAATGAGTCTCTGGGTTGGGCACTTTCCATAGCTGGGAATCCCAAATGCACATTCGTCATAGACTGTAAGGTCATTCTCAGAGTATGCTTCAGTTAAGCTGTTGCTGGCAGTGCGTCTGCCATACACATGGCTCTCACTGAGCTAAAGTCAGCATCTCGGAAGCGGTGGTTCCTTCTGGGCTCTAGGGAAGAATCCTTTTTCTTGCCTTTTCCAGCTCCTAGAGGCTGCCTACACCCCTCAGTTGCTGGGCTTTTCCTCCATCTTCAAAGCCAGCAGCGTAGTAACATTTTTGTATCTTCCTCTGACGGATTCTTCTGCTTCTTTCTTCTACTTGTAAGGACGCTTGCGATGCCCGTGGGCTCATCTGGATAAGCAAGGCTCACCCACCATCTCTAGGTCAGCTGATGAGCGAACTTCATTCCATCTGCAACCGTCATTCCCTTTTACTAAGAAGGTCATATACTCACGAGTTCTGCAGATTCAAAAGTGGAAATCTTTGGAATTTTTCTGCTGATTCGAAAGTGGAAAGTGGAATTTTTCTGCTGACTACAGGCAACCAGGTCCCGATTGCCCTTTCTGGCCTCCAAGAGTGAGACCATACCCGGTCCCCTCTGAAATCCACAGAGGCAGCAGCAGAAAGATGCAGTCAATGAGCCCTCACTCTGGGACTGGTGTTCAGTTCTGGACCCTCAGCTGGGCTGAGATCTGGGATCCCACAGATGCAGGCTGGGTGGCTCCAAAAAGCACTGGAAGCTGCCCCTACCAGGCCTGGGGTCAGGGGTCACCTCCACTGGCCACTGCCTTCCCAGACAGCTGCCCATGCCACACTTCCTGGTCCCTTCCGGGACCTGGTTCTCAGGCCTGGAAATCCCAGGGAGACTGGGATGAGGCTGGGTTCTTGTGGGGAAACTTCCCCTTCACCCTATTGTGGTTCCTCTAACACCGTGGGCAACCTTGACCAGGCCTGAGGATAAGGGAAGACACCCAGCTGGCTCACCTACTCCCAGCTGGCTGCCTGGAACCCCTCGGAGTTGGACCATTAGTTGCTGAACTTGTACTCTGTAGCTGAGCACTTAACCTGTGTGAGCCTCAGTCTCCCCCTCCATAAAATGGGCAAAATAACTGCCTGCCTCATAGAGCTTGCATGGGGATGAAGTAGGGTAACTCACAAGACACACTTAGTGTTAACAGCACAGTGCATGGTGCATAGTAAGTGCTCAGTAAATGATGACTGTTGTTACATAACATCCCCTAGCCCTTCCTCAAGCATCTGCTGTGTAGAACACTCCTAATCCCCGCACTTTAATAGATGACAAAGACCCTCTGAGACCCAGAGGCGAGATGAGGGAGGTACGGAAGGGACAGCTGTCCTGGCTATTCTCAGATCATACCCTGCTTGTCTCAGCTGTGTGGGAATGGCCCAGGTGGAGGTTCCTGCCCAGACAAGAAGCCGACAAGCAAGCCCGTCTTTCTTATGGGGATTTGCAGCTCTGGGCGGCCCTGACTCATGCTTTCTTCAAATTTGGAATAAGTAGCTGCAGGGCTTCGGCAGGCATTGCCCAACCCTGTGGCCTCCTGTGGCTTCCAGCAGCCCAGGAAAGAGGGCCCTGGGTGAGGATGGCTGGAAAGGAATTCTGGATGGCTGGACAGAGTCCGTGGGACCTGTCACTTCCTACAAAGTCTCTGTCATCCCAAGTCCCCTCCAGCATAATGACGGTGAATGCAAGCATTGTGCCAGCAGGTACCGAATGCTCCCCGAGCACCATCTGATATACCCCTCACAGCATGCCGGCAGGCAGCTATTATTATTGCTCTCACTTTATAGACAGGGAAACTGAGGCTCAGCCACATAAAAGAGCTTGCTCTGGTCACAGAGCTATTAAGTGGGGGAGACAAATTTGAGCCTAGACACGTGACCTCTGTACCCTGGGTTCTTAACCAGTCACACCAGTGGTTCTCAACCCATCTACACATTAGAATCACTTGGAAGGCTATTAAAACCTAGCAGGGCCGGGCCCCCACCATCAGAAATTCTGTCCGGACATTGGGATGTTACACAAAGTAACTCGGTGACTCAGGTGTGTAGCCAGGACACGGCAACACTTTGGGAGGCCAGGCGAGCGGATCACCAGAGGTCAGGAGCTTGAGACCAGCCTGGCCAACATGCCAAAACCCCGTCTTTACTAAAAATACAAAAATTAGCCGTGCATGGTGGAAATTGCCTGTAGTCCCAGCTATGCGGGAGGCTGAGGCAGGAGAATCACTTGAACCCAGGAGGCAGAGGTTGCAGTGAGCAGAGATCATGCCATTGCACTCCAGCCTGGGTGACAAGAGTGAAACTGCCAGAAAAAAGAAAAAGAAAAAAAAAAAGAAGTGGCCAGGAAGGCCTTCAAGGGAGGTGGCATCTCAGGCTGGGCGTGAAGGATGGGGAGGAGCCAGGGAGGAGAGGGTAGCTCGTGCTATGCCCTGAGTGGGGACTGGCTCCATGTGTTCCAGATGCTGGCCGAAGGCCTCTGGGGTGGGGTGTGTGGGCTCGAGGGGCATGACATTGGATAGCATGAATGGAGGGCAGGTCCCTGTCTCTGGGGTCTGGGAGGCCCCAGCGATGAGCATGGCTGCCATCTGATGCAGTGGAAGCCCTCTAAGCAGGGTGTGACATGAGGTGCTCTGCATTTTTTAAAGCAACAGTCCCCAGCGTTTTTGGCACCAGGGACCGATTTTATGGAAGACAATTTTCCAGGACATAGGGAAGGTGGGGATGGTTATGGTTTCAGGATGAAACTGCTCCACCTCAGATCATCAGGCATTAGATTCTCATAAGGAGCATGCAACCTAGACCGCTTGCATGCACAGTTCACAAGTGGGCTCGGGGTCCTAGAGAATCTAATGGCGCCCCTATCTGACAGGAGGTGGTAACGCCCACTTGCGTGCTGCTCACCTGCTGTGAGCAGTTCTTAACAGGCCTCAGACGGGTACCAGTCTGCAGCCCTGTTTTTTTGGTTTGTTCTTGTTGTTGTTGTTTTGAGTTTTGCTCTTGTCCAGGCTGGAGTGCAATGGCACGATCTCGGCTCACCGCAACCTCCACCTCCTGGTTTCAAGCGATTCTCCTGCCTCAGCCTCCCAAGTAGCTAGGATTACAGGCATGCACCACCACGCCTGGCTAATTTTGTATTTTTAGTAGTGACGGGGTTTCTCCATGTTGGTCAGGCTGGTCTCGAACTCCCGACCTCAAGTGATCCACCTGCCTCAGCCTCCCAAAGCACTGGGATTACAGGCATGAGCTACCACACCCAGCCTACCCTGTTTCAAAGAATGCTTTGGGCTGGGCGAGGTGGCTCAGGCCTGTACTCCCAACACTTTGGGAGGTCGAGGAGGGCAGATCACCTGATGGCAGGAGTTGGAGACCAGCCTGGCCAATATGGCCTGTCTTTACTAAAAATACAAACATTTGGCTGGGCATGGTGGCTCACGCCTGTAATCCCAGCACTTTGGGAGGCCGAGACGGGTGGATCACAAGGTCAGAAGATCGAGACCATCCTGGCTAACGTGGTGAAACCCCATCTCTACTAAAAATACAAAAAATTACCCGGGCGTGGTTGCACGTGCCTGTGGTCCCAGCTACTCGGGAGGCTGAGGCAGGAGAATCGCTTGAAACTGGAAAGTACAGGTTGCAGTGAGCTGAGATCGTGCCACTGCACTCCAGCCTGGTGATGAAGTGAGACGTTGTCTCAAAAAAAAAAAAAAAAAAAAAATCACCTGGGCGTGGTGGCGCGCACCTGTAATCCCAGCTACTTGGGAGACTGAGGCGGGAGAATCGCTTGAACCAGGGAGGCAGAGGTTGCAGTGAGCCAAGATCGCACCATTGTACTCCAGCTGGGGTAAGACTGAGCAAGACTCCATCTCAAAATAATAATAAAGAAAGCTCTGCATGGGGAAAAGTTTAGCATGAAATTTTGGGGTGAGGGATGGGAGCAGGGAGACAAGTCAGAAGGTGGCAGCTATTTCAGCTGAAGAGAAGCCACTGCGTTCAATTCACTCTTTGTGGGGAAACCAGAAGCGACCGGCTTGCTGGGCAGGACGTGGGGAACGGGAAAGGGCAGGGACAAGAGTCCCTCCCAGATTTGGAGATTTATTTACTCATTGATTTATTATGAAGTAAATCATGAATACAAACCAAGTTTTTTATAATGTTTCTGAATGACTTAAAGAATAATTATGGAATGAAAACCTGTGTACTCTGGCTGGCTGAGTGTGGTGGCTCACACCTGTAATCCGAGCACTTTGGGAGGCCGAGGCGGGTGGATCACGAGGTCAGGAGATCGAGACCGTCCTGGCTAATGCAGTGAAACCCTGTCTCTACTAAAAATACAAAAAATTAAACGGGCGTGGTGGCGGGCACCTGTAGTCCCAGCTACTTGGGAGGCTGAGGCAAGAGAATGGTGTGAACCTGGGAGGCGGAGCTTGCAGTGAGCCAAGATCGCACCACTGCACTCCAGCCTGGGCGACAGAGTAAGACTCTGTCTCAAAAAAACAAAACAAAACAAAAAAACAGAAAACCTGTGTACTCTCAGCATCTTCTCTTTTAAAAAGGGAACATTCCAAACCCCTCTGCAACCCTATGGAGGCGCTTCCTACTTCCTCCCATACCCGGGATTCTCACTCATCTGAAATTTGCATTTATCATTCCTTTGCTCCTCTTTATAATTTCCCCATGTGAGTATCCCTGAACTGCAAACTGTTTAGTTTTGCCTGTTGTTAGAAATTTTTTCACAGGGCCATGTTAATGTTGGTGTTCTGTGACTCTCTTCTTTCATTCAGCACCGTATTAGTGTGATTCATGTTGTACATCACCATAATT
This sequence comes from Macaca thibetana thibetana, assembly GCF_024542745.1. Classification (NCBI taxonomy): domain Eukaryota; kingdom Metazoa; phylum Chordata; class Mammalia; order Primates; family Cercopithecidae; genus Macaca; species Macaca thibetana. The sequence goes on along the minus strand of NC_065578.1, from coordinate 16,999,202 downwards.
CGTTCCTTCTTATTGCTACAAAGCATTCCATTTTATGAATTGAATTTATATTATTATTATTTTGAGACAAGGTCTGGCTCTGTCACCCAGACTGGAGTGCAGTGGCACAATCTCAGCTCACTGCAACCTCCAGCTCCTGGGCTTAAGTCATCCCCCTACCTCAACTTCCCGAGTAGCCGGGATTAGAGGCGTGTGCCACCATACCTAATTTTTGTATTTTTTGTGGAGACGGGATTTCACCATGTTGCCCAAGCTGGTCTCGAACTCCTGAGCTCAAGCAATCCACCTGCCTTGGCCTCCCAAAGTGCTGGGATTACAGGCGTGAGCCACCGCCGGGCCAGATGAATGGAATTTATTATATACAATTTATTCATACTTTTTTGTCAACAGGCACGTGGGTCGTTTCCATTCTTTTGTCATAATAGTCAATGCTGCTGTCAACATTCTTAGGGATGTTCCTGGTGTGCACATTCACGAATCTCTCTAGAATATGTATCTAGATGGTTTTTGGCTTTATGAACAAGAAGAATGGTGGAGCCATGGGAAAAGAAGGGAAAGGATCAGTCTGGAGGAAACAATCACTCACTCAGGTAGGCTAGCTGCTCTAACAAATAGACTAAAACATGTATAACTGCTCAGTAGCAATATATGTTTATTTCTTGCTCGTGTTGACCCTTTAAGGCTGGTCAGGTCTGAATGGTAAGCATGCATGTGTATCAGGGTGGGATGGGGGATCTCTGCTCCACACAGGCACTCAGGGACCCAGGCTAATAGAGGCCCTGCTGTTTTCCAAATGTGACTTCCAAGATCACCCTGGATGTTGACCTCGAGCCAGCAGAAAGGAGAAGAGAAAAGACGGAGAAAGCAAACCTGCTTCTTAATCACGTCGGGTCAGAAGAGACACACATGACTTGCACTTACAGTCCATCAGCAAGAACAACTCAGTGGCCATATCTGGATGCAAGGGGCTCTGCGTAACGTGGTCCTCGCCTGGGCAGCCGCCTCCCAGAGTCAAATCCTTGCTGTAGAAGAGGGAGAAGGAGTTCTTTGCTGACTCAGAAGAGAAAAAGAATGGGCCAGGGAAATAAAATAAAATCTCTCCCCAAGGGAGGCCCCCCAGGTCTGAACCCCCCAGTTTGTAGCTCCAGTTTTATTGCTGCTCACTTCGTGGTATCCTATCCTTAGGGATTGAGAGTCAGCCTTCCTCTCCTAGCTGTGGCCATACAGAGCTGGACTTAGCCCCTGTAGGTTCCTCTCTGCCTGCCCTCTCACCCCACTCCCAGCACATTCATCCTGCAGTCCTGTGTTTCAACCACGGATCAACAGCCACAGCAAGTAGTTTCCTGGAGAGAGACGAATGAGTCAGTATAAGCAGAAAAAAAGGGCCCATCAAGGGTGACTGATGAAGGTGTTTGGAGAAATGTCTCTTTCCATCTTTCCCGTTTCCCTGTCAGTGGGAATGAAGCAATGGAGATGCCAATGTGGAAGCAGGGTGAGGCTGATTGCCAGCCTGTACCTGCCCACTGCCCACAAATGAGAGCTTTGCAGATGGGAGGTGGAACCAGGAGCCGACTCTCAAGTACACTCCCATTAATTCATTAGATGTTTATTGAGCATGGACTGTGTGCCCAGACAGTAAGTGGCAATGGCTGCAGCATAGTTGAAAGCATGGATTCTGAGGCCAGACTGCCAGGGTGTGCTTCTTGGCGTTGCCATTTGTCAGCTGTGTGACATTGGGGAGGTTACTTAACCTCTCTGAACTTTGCTTTCCTTGTCAGTAAGATGGGGCTAATAGTGGTACATATCTTGGGGAGCCATTGTGAACAGCGTTAAGAGGTGGTCCAGGGAGGAGCTCGGCCTTGTGCTTGGCAGTCAACAAACAGCAGCTGTCTGTCAGGGAAGGATATAACTTGAGGCAGCTTGCCCAAGTAAACGAAAAAGGCAGATGTGCTTGGCTCTGAAGACTCGGTTTTTCTGCACTGCCACCCAAGGAGTCTCTTACCCACTTTTTCCTGGTGACAAATATGGTTTTAGAAAGTTACAACTGGACACTTAAAAAGTCTGGCTATAGGCTGGGTGTGGTGGCTTACGCCTGTAATCCCAGCACTTTGGAAGGCCGAGGCAGGCGGATCACAAGGTCAAGAGATCGACACCATCCTGGCCAACATGGTGAAACCCCAACTCTACTAAAAATATGAAAATTGGCTGGGCGTGGTGGCAGGCGCCTGTAGTCCCAGCTACTCGGAAGGCTGAGGCAGGAAAATTGCTTGAACCCGGGAGGCAGAGGTTGCAGTGAGCCGAGATCGCACCATTGCACTCCAGCCTGGGCAACAGAGGGAGCCTCCATCTAAAAAACCCCCCAAAAAAGCCTGACTACAGCAAAGCTTTGATAACAAAGCAGGTATGTGTATCCCCCATTTGCCCACCACGATGGGCCAGTGGCCGCTCCCCCAAGACTCACAGATGAGTCAAGCAGTGGGCAAGTTTTTTTGAGGCTTGGGGCAAGAAAAGGGCTGGGATCCCTGTTCCCCCAAGTGCATCCCCCCAATTCTGGGCCCCAGGCCTGGGTCTCCTGGTTCACAGCATTTCATTGTTAGGTTGGTGGTGAGGATTTGAGATGGTTCCTGATAGGATGTCAGGGGGCAAGGGTCACCTTCCGAGTTCCTGGAAAGGAATGCACACTCAGAAACCCAGGCTGAACATTGCTGGCGTGGGCGCTTGGTGGATGTGTGTGTCCTGAACCAGCAGATGGAAAGAAACCACGGCTCAGCTGGCTCTCTGAAGCAATGCTGTCTTTCAAGAACTGGAAGCCAGCACTAAAGCTAGCTCCATAGTTTCTTTTCCGAACCCTTCTTGGGTCTTTAAATAAGTCTTGGCATTCTGAGAAACTGCATCTCAATGCCAATTATCTTAACCCAAAACATCTCAATCACAGAAATTACAGCTGCCTCGGGCAGTTTCCAGTGCTCCAGCAAGCAGGGACCTGACAGGGCTGGGCAGGGCATCGTTCAGAAGTAAGTGTTTATGTGAGTAACACTCCCCAAGAGGCTACTGGACGGCTCAATCAGCATATTTACTTACTGGTTTTTTTTTTTTTTTTTTTAATTCCCTTGGCACTTTCCTCTATGGATTTGAGGTGACTTATATTAAGAGTACATTCAACAAGCTGATGATTAATTTTTTTTTTTTTTAATTAAGACACCAAGGCCAGGCGCGGTGGCTTACGCCTGTAAGCCCAGCACTTTGGAAGGCTAAGGCAAGTGGATCAGTTAAGGTCAGGAGTTTGAGACCAGCCTGGTCAACATGGTGAAGCCCCATTCTACTAAAAATACAAAAATTAGCCAGACATGGTGGCGGGTGCCTATAATCCCAGCTACTCAGTAGGCTGAGGCAGGAGAATCACTTGAACCCAGGAAAGGGAGATTGCAGTAAGCCAAGATTACACCATTGCACTCCAGCCTGGGCACTGGAGTGAGACTCTTTTTCGAAATAATAACAACAACAATAATAATAATACACCAAAACAGAAAAAAAATCCAGAAAATAAAACCCACAGTAAAGGACAAATATATGACCATAAGAACCAAACTATAATTAGGATCAGAGCTTCCCAGCAGCCCATGCAAGAAGAGAACCAGAGTCAACCACCTAATTCTCATTATCAGAAGGAAGGCAGCATGCCAAAATGATTCCCATCATACATGGACCTTTATAAAGGAACATGGAGTGGTCAGTGTGCTCAACCACCTTGCAAGAGCAAATTCTACATTTGCTCTTAGCCAAAAGGCCAAGAAGCAGTTGCAAGACCAAATTCGATGGGAGATTTCTTATGGCTGAGCCTCCATTTGCTTATCTGTAAAATGGGAATAATACTTACCTTCATGGGGTGTTTGAGGACTAGAGCAGTACCTGGCAGACAGTAAGAACCTAACAAATGTTTATTTCTTCATTTTCTATCCCCAGCAAGCTTAGTGCCTTCTTTATCCTCTCCAGGGTAGCTACCTAATCCTCACACCTATTTTACACGGGCACAATTTTCCCTACTATGTATCCAGCTCAGCAGCAGATTCTGGGGATACAGAAGTGGGTGAGCAGATATGGAGTCTGCCTTTAGGAAGCTCACAGGTTAGTAGAGAAGCAGGGCAAACGGACAGTAGCAACATGGTATGATAAGTACAATTGTAAAACCATAATAATAACTGTAATAGCTTCTATTTTTTAGCATGTAACCTGAGTTTGTTACTGTGCTTGACAAGAACAGAATAAGAAAGAAAACCTATAGACATAACAATAAACCCATAAATGCAAAAATTCTCAACAAAACTATTAGCAAACTCAATTCAAAAATCATCAGATTATACAATATCAGATCAGAATAAATTAATCCCAGGAATGAAAGTTGCATCTTAGAAAATCAATTCAACAGGTTAATAGATCAAAGAAAAAATTTACATGATCATCTCAATAAATCAGAAAAAAAGTTAATAAAATTGCCATTTATGATTTTTAAACAAAACTTAAGCTAAGAGTGAAAAGAAACTTCTTTAACCCCATAAAGAATAGCTATAGGCCGGGCATGCTAGCTCACTCCTGTAATCCCAGCAATTTGGGAGGTTGAGGTGGGCGGATCATTTGAGGTCAGGAGTTTAATACCAGCCTGGGCAACATGGTAAAACCCCATCTCTACTAAAAATACAAAAATCAGTGGGGCATGATGGCGCGTGCCTGTAATCCCAGCTACTCAGGAGGCTGAGACAGGAGGATTGCTTGAACTCAAGAGGCAGAAGTTGCAGTGAGCCGAGATCACGCCACTGCACTGCAGCCTGGGTGAGAAAGCAAGATTCTATCTCAAAAAAAAAAAAAAAAAAAAAAAAAAAAAAAAGCTACAATAGTGATTCTCAAAGTGTGGCCCCCAGACCAGCATTAGCATTATCAGCATTACCAGGGAGCGTGTCCAAAATGGAAGTCCTCAGGCCCACCCAGACCTTCTGAATCAGAAACTCTGGAGGCTGGGGGAGCAGCAGTCTGTGTTTCAATAAAGCCCTTCAGGTAATTCTAGTGCCACTGAAGTTTGAGAACTACTGATCTATAAGAAACTCACATCAAAAATTATTCTTAATGATAAAGTATTGGAACCATTCCTTCTAGGATCAGAATAAGAATACCCATTATCATAACTGTTCATCAGCATTGAACAGAAGGTTCTTGTCATTGAGTTATAAGATTAGAAAGGAATTATCATATATGCAGAAAATCCAAAAGAATCTACAAAGTAGAAGAATTCATAAGAGGGTGTAGCGAGGCTGTCACTATAAAACCAATATACAAAAATCAATTGTATTTTTTTTTCTTGTGGGACAGGGTCTTGTTCTGTCGCCTAGGCTGGAATGTAATGGCTCAGTCACAATATACTGCAGCCTCGACCTCCTGGGCTCAAGCAATTCCCCCACCTAAGTCTCCCAAGTAGCTGGGACTACAGGTGTGTGCCCCCATGCCTGGCTAATTTTTTTTTTTTTTTTTGTAGAGACAGGATCTCACATGTTGCCCCAGCTGATTACGAACTCCTGGCCTCAAGCAATCCTCCCGCCTTGGCCTCCCAGAGTACTGGGATTACAGGTATGAGTCACCACACCTGGCCTAACTACATTTCTATATACTAAAAAGAAATAGAAAATGGCAAATTTGAAATATACCATTTATAATAGCATCAAAAAGTAAAAAACAGCATCTCTAACAAAAGATGTGCAAAAACCTTATGGAGCATACTATACAACTGTATTGAAAAAACATTAGAGGAGATCTAATTAATGGAGACATATGCCATGTTCATGGATTGAAAGGCTCAATATTAAAAAGATGTCAATTCTCTGCAAGACCTACAAATCAGTGTAAATCCAATCAGAATTTCTACAGGGTGTATGTATGTGTGTGTGCACATGTGAGAGGGGAGGGGAGGGGAGGGGAAGCGGGGCGAGGCAGGGCGAGGCACTGGATGGGAAGGGGAGGGACTGGACAGGAAGGGAAGGATATTTATAAGGTGATTCTAAAATTTATATAGAAGTGCAAAGAGCCAAGAATACCTAAGTCACCCTTGAAGATGAAAAGATAAGAGAACTTGCTCTACCAGATATCAAGACTTATTATAAAGCCACAGTAATTAAGACAATATGGAACTTATGCAGAGACAAATAGACCAATTACACAAAAGAGAGGGCAAGACATTTTATTATAGAATGATAGCAGTTGTTTATTAATCCTATATACTTATCAGTCATCATTTGCATGTGTAACAAATACATTTTCTCCTAGTTTGTGGTTTATATTTCTACTCTGTTAACCAGAGTTATTTCTACTCTTTCAAAAACCAGAAGCTCTTACTTTTATTAATTATATTACATGCATTAATAATATATTAAAATAGTTAAACTTATCATTCTTTCCTTTTTATCATTTTGTTCTTTGTGAACCAGTATCTAAGATGTACAAACAATGCTCCTACCATTCAATAAACATGAGAAAAAGAAGATAAACAATCCAACAGAAAAGGTATTCAACCTAATTAGTTATCAGGGAAATTCAAATTAAAACCTCAGTGGCACACTATTACATGCTCACCACTTAGGAAAAAAATAAATATACAAAATAGAACTGGTAGCAAGGATGTGGAGGAGCCAGACCCCTCACAACTGCTGATGGGAATGAAATTGGTACCAGCCCCGAAAAACAGTTTGTGCTACTCACTGAAGTTGAAAATGCCTACACCCAATGCGAGAAATTCGACTCCTAGGTAATACTTAGAGAAACCCTTGTTCTGCCTCAGGAGACATGAATATCCATAGCAACATTGGTCATGTTATCCAAAAACTAGAAACAGTGCCCATCACCAGTAGAACAAATAACTAAATTGTGGTCTATTCATACAACGGAATATTAGAGAGTGATAAAGATGAACAATTTATGACTCACACATCTGTGGCTGACAGCCACTGCTACTACCTGAGACCATCACTATAGCAATTACTACTGTTACTGCTTGAGACCATCATTACGAGACTGAATGAAGGGATGAATGTAAAAATGAAAACTTAAGACAAAAGAAACTATTATAAAGGAAGGGGAACCAGGCAGGAAGAAGAGAACTCCCTGCTTCTAGTGAGCAAGGCAGCCCCTGAGCTTCCACAGCCCTTCTCATTCGCTGGGTAGAAAGAGCAGGGAGGAGGAGGCAACGATTGGTCAGCTGCTTAATTGATCACAGGTTTATATTATTACTAACAGGCTTCAATTACACCTTATAACAAGAAACACTTGTGCCTGGGTCGTGACTGCCCTTGACAGTCCTTCTGGGCGGCAGACGCAGTTTGTCAGTTTGCCAACATTCTGCTTTCATGAGCACAGTTTGCTGTTTACTCATATAGCCTCCAGTGGTATACTGAGTTGATCATGACCCTCACTCCTTCAGCCTCCAACATACATCAACATGGATGAATTTCACAAACACCATGTTGAGTGAAAGAAGCAAGCCACGAAGGAATAAAGTGTGCTTTCATTCACATAAAGACAAAAACAGGCAAAACTAAACAGTAACCAATGCACTTGACCCATAATGTCAGCACTTTGGGAGGCCAACGCGGGAGGATCACTTGAAGCAGGAGTTTGAGGCCAGTGTGGGCAACATAGTAGGAACCTGTCTCTACAAAGAATAAAATAAAATAAATTAGCAGTCATGATGGTGTGTGCCTGTAGTCCCAGCTACTCAAGAGGCTGAGTTGGGAGGATGAGTCCAGGAGTGCAAGGCTGCAGTGAGCTGTGATTGCACTACTACTGCCCTCCAGCCTGGGCGACAGAGAAAGACCTGGTCTCTAAAACAACAAAAACAACAATAAAGTACAAACCATAAATGCAAGGGAATGATGGTCACAAAAGTCAGCGTAACTGTTAGTTCTGGGGGCGGGGGGATGTAGTCAGGGAGATGTCCCCAAAGGTGGCTCACTCCTGTAATCCCAGCATTTTGGGAGGCCGAGGCAGGCGGATCATGAGGTCAGGAGATAGAGACCATCCTGGCTAACATGGTGAAACCCTGTCTCTACTAAAAAATACAAAAAAAAATAGCCAGGTGTGGTGGCAGGCGCCTGTAGTCCCAGCTACTCAGGAGGCTGAGGCAGGAGAATGGCGTGAACCCAGGAGGCGGAACCTGCAGTGAGCTGAGATCACAGCACTGCACTCCAGCCTGGATGACAGAGCAAGACTCAGTCTCAAAAAAACAAAACAAAACAAAAAAAAAGCGTACTGAAGACTTTCTGTTTCTTAACCTTGGTCGTGTTTACTTGGTACTCAGTTTAGTATTATCCTATAAATGCACGTATGTTTACACACTCCTCCAGATGTATATTTTGCAATTTTAGAAGCTGCGCACAGATACAAAGGCAATCATGAATGCATATGTATGTGAATTAATCCAGTTACTCCACACTGTTCACACTGACGGGACAAAGAGGAGGTCTGGCCTCCAGCGGGCAGATTGCAGAGGACTGAGTAACCCACGATGGGGGCACTGGGGGTGGGCTGGCAGGGGGCCAGCTGCTGGAAGCTTGGGGAAGAGCAGGGTGTTGCACAGTGGGGGACCACACCAGGATGCCATCACTGAGCCGCCTCCTGGAAAAGTTCCTGGGCACATGTGGGTGGATGGCAGCTGTGTCAATGAAGTCTTGCCTATTTCCTGGGGAGCGCAGGTGCATGGGCGTGGAGAAAAGAGGAAGGACCAGTCGCCAGAGGAAGATTCAAGTCGAGAATCTTAAACTTGGATCCCCAGGTGGGGTCCATGGGTCCATAAATCCGTCCAACTGTACACAGAAAATTCCATGTGTGTCTTTCAGGAGAGTGTGTTCCCAGCTGTCTTCTGCTGCTGGAAGGAGTGTTAACCCTCCCCCAGCCTGTAGAAGATGCCATGTGTGCCCACCCACTCCTCCTACAACCCCTCCTTCAGCTCAAAGAGACCCGGACTCTAAGTGCCAGCACCTGCACTGTTTACCTGAGGCCTTCTCTGACTACTGGAGCCTGCTGACCAAAGCGCCAGGGAACTAATACCACCTGGAGCAGCCCTCAGCCAATTGCAGAAGGGAGTGGGAGTATAAATGCCCCAGCTCCCTTGCTCCTTGGGCTAACTCTGAGGCATGGGCTTCACCCTACTTCTAGCACTCCTCAGGCGGGGTGATCTTCAGTTACCCACAGGTGGTAATCAGCTCATTAACAGACCCTTTATTCGCTTCTTTCCTTCCCTGACTCATTTTCCCACTCTCTACCTGTGTATACTGCACCTCCCAAATAAGCCACTTGCACACAAATCCTAGCCTCAGAATTGCCTTCTGGGGGAGCCCAAACTAAGAACCTCCCAGAAGATGAAGAACGCTAACTGGAGTCAGAAGAGGAAGCCCCTGCCTTCGTTCTGCATCCACTTGCCTGTAGCTTAAGGCAAGTTACAGCTTCTACCTGAGCCTCATTTTCCCCATATGTAAAAAAAGGAAAGCAAAGGGCATCTTGACTGCTTCCTTTAAATGTTCAAAAGGCTAAATGACCCCATAGGATTAGGAACCCTGCCTTAAACGATGTGTTTGGTGCTGGTTAATTTTTTTGTGTCAACTTGGCCAGACCACCAGCTCCCAGATGTTTGGTCAAACACCAGTCTGGATGTCGCTGTGAAGGTGTGTTTTGGTTGAGATTCACATTTAAATCAATAGACTTCTAGTAAAGCAGATGACTTTCGTTTGTGGTGGGCCTCGTCCAATTGGCTGAAAGCCTCCAGAGAAAAAAGACTGACACCCCCGCAAGGAAGAGGGAGTTGGAGTTCTACGCCTGTTGGCTTGAGCTGCAATATCAGCTCTTCCCTGGTCTCCAGCCTGCTGGCCTACTTAACACATTTTGGATTTGCCAGCCTCTACAATCATGTGAGCTGAGCCAATTCCTTGAATTCTCTTTCTCCCCCACTCCATATATACAAACATACAGATATAGATGTAGATAGATATCTATCTACATCTATATCTGTACATCTATATGTTCTATTGGTTCTGTTTCTGTGTGTCCCCAGTGCCTAGGATAGAGGGGTGCTCAGCAGAGGGGTGCTTAGCAGGTGTCTATTGAATGAATCTAAACCAGAAGATCAGAGGGTCTGGGATCTTTTATCTCCCCCTGTATTTGGCCAGCAAAACCTTGTAGTTAAGGCTTTGCAATCAGCTAGATCTGGGTTCAAGTCCTGATTTCTTTTGCTAACAATTGTACAATCTTGGTTGAGTCATTCCTCTTCTCTGAGCCTGTTTCCTTGCCTACAAAGTGGGGTCAATAATGACTTCCTCATGGGGTTGAAATAAGAATTACGTGAGGCCGGGTGCGGTGGCTCACGCCTGTAATCCCAGCACTCTGGGAGGCCAAGGCGGGTGGATCACCTGAGGTCAGGAGTTCGAGACCAGCCTGGCCAACATGACAAAACCCTGTCTTTACTAAAAATACAAAAGTTAGCCAGGCGTGGTGGCATGTGCCTGTAATCCCAGCTACCCGGGAGGCTGAGGCAGGAGAATCGCTGGAACCCAGGAGGCGGAGGCTGCAGTGAGCCGAGATCACACCATTGCACTCCAGTTTGGGCGACAGAGCGAGACTCCATCTCTTAAAAAAGAAAAAAGAATTACATGAGGTGGTGCATGTCAGCAGCTCAGCCTGAAGCCTGCAGAGGGCTCAGCACACCAAAGTCAATGTCACTGGCTGGGAACATGAACATTAGGACCTACCATTCTCTGCACAAAGGTACCTGAGGAAATATTATTTGGGGGCAGCATATTTGAAATCAGAACATTCCAGAAAAATTGAGGCCTGAATTTCTTGAGACCTGGAAAGAGGGCCTGGCACATGAGTGCCGAAGAAATTGAATGGAGGAGGGGTGCACAATGGAGGAGTGTGTTACAGCCATTTGAGGCCCTGATTAGTGAAAAATAGGATGAGAGCACTAAAGTAAGAGGAGATATAGCAACCCCATGCCTAACTCTTCTCCATCATGGTTTCTGGGTCCCAGACTATAGGACCAAGAGGCATGTTCATTCTAAACCATTCTAAAGGCAGGTGAAGATGCCTGGGCAACTCTGCTTAGCAAGAAGGAAAGCTTGGTGAAGTCTGGGGCACCTGGGAAGAGAAGAACTAACCACCAACTAAACAGGCAGCTCTGCCAACACCCTTGGGACAGCACGATCCAGCCCTACCTCATGACTTCTGCTGAGTGTGAATCACAGAACAAATAAATTTTGGAAAAGAGAATCACTCAAGCCTGACAGAGGAGAATGTGAGGCGTCAGAGTTATTTCAAACCAGCCCAAGGTACAAGTTTTGTGGCAATGTTACGTGAACATAGCTCCAGGTTCAACCTTCAATTTGCCGTTGGAAGGATACGATCACAGTCCTAACCAGAAAAAGTGAAGTGATGAATCTGAGAGGTTGCAAACTGCCTGCAGCGCTCCAGTTTCCCGGTGTCGGCACTAACCATCTCCCACTTCTAGCCCCTCACCACTGCCCCAGCCCTGCCAACATCTCTCCTGACCAATATTGCTCTCATATAACAAGAGCAACTACAACATCAACAACTTGATGACAAATACCAGGAACATTTGTTAATCTCATTAGGCAGTAAATGAACATAAAACACCACAATCAAAATAGCAGAAACAGAAACAAAAAAGAAAGTTTCTGGACAGCCCAGGGTGAAGTGAGCAGCCTTGAGTGTTAGATATAGAGATGGGGTTTGATATCGTCCTTTGGAAAAGAGTTTCAAATATCAGGAGTTCAATCTCTAGGAAAATAAACAAAGAAGTAACTCTAATCAGACACAAATATTTATTAAGGATGCTTAATAGCAAAAAATCAGAATCGAGCTGGTCAAAATGTTAGAAACCTGTGGGAATGAGTGGGAAAATTGCAGTACCTCCATTTGATGCAATATATGAAACCTCTGAGGTCTTTATGGTAGTGTGACAAATACCTTTTATGTTAAGTGAAAAAATATGACTACAAAAGAAAATCATCCATGAAATGACAAAGAGCTAAACAAGAAAGTAGAAGTGGTCTAAGTGACGGTGGTTGTAGTAATCGTTACCTATGGAAATTGATTAAATTAGGCATGATTTGCTTTGACTGCATCTTTTAAGTTTTTAAAGTAGGGAAAAAGAGGGAAGGTCAAGTGTGGTGGCTCATGCCTGTAATCCCAGCACTTTGGGAGGTCTGGGCGGGCAGATCACTTGAGGTTAGGAGTTCGAGACCATCCTGGCCAACATAGTGAAACCCCATCTCTACTAAAAATACAAAAATTAGCCAGGTGTGGAAGCGGAGGTTGCAGTGAGTCGAAATCTCACCATTGCACTCCAGCCAGGGCGACAGTGCGAGACTCCATCTCAAAAAAAAAAAAAAAGTAGCCAAGACATGGAAATAACCTAGGTGTCTATCAACAGATGATTGGATAAAGAAAATGTGATACACACACACGACACACACACCCAGAGGAATATTATTCAGCCTTTGAAAAAAGGAGAAAACCCTGCCATTTGAGACAACATGGATGAAACTGGAAGGACATTATCCAGGTGAAATAAGCTAGGCACATAAAAACAAATGCTGCACATTCTTACTTATAACTGGCATCTTTAAAAAGTTGAACTCAGCAACAGAGACGAGAAATGGTGGTTACTGGGGATGGGGGTAGGAGAAGATGGGAGATGTTAGTCAAGGTAAAACTTTCCATTACAAGATGAATAAATTCTGGAAAGCTAATATATAGCATGGTGACTATGGTTAATAATAATGTATCTTATACTTGAAATTTGTCAAGAGATTAGCTCTCAGGTGTTCACACACACACACAGTAACACATGTAACTATGTGAGGTGATGGATATGTCAGCTTGATTGTAATAATTATTTCACAATGCATGTGTATAACAAAACATACACTTTTTTTATTTATTCATTTTTTCTGAGGTGGAATCTTACTCTGTCTCCCAGGCTGGAGTGCAGTAGTGCAATCTCGGCTCACTGCAACCTCCACCTCCCAGGTTCAAGGGATTCTCCTTCCTCAGCCTCCTGAGTAGCTGGGATTACAAGTGCATGCCACCACACCAGGCTAATTTTTGTATTTTTAGTAGAGATGGGGTTTCACCATGTTGGCCAGGTTGGTCTCGAACCCCTGACCTAAGGTGCTCCACCCACCTCAGCCTCCCAAAGTGCTGGGATTACAGGTGTGAGCCAGCAATTACTGTTTCAAAACTATTATTAATAGTAGCAATACTGATTTATTTTTTCCAGCTTTCTTGAGGTATGATTGGCAAATAAAAATTATATACATTTAAAGTGTATAAGGCCATGCAAGGTGGCTCACGCCTGTAATCCCAGCACTTTGGGAAGCTGAGGTGGGTGGATCAACTGAGGTCAGGAGTTTGAGACCAGCCTGGCCAACATGGTAAAACCTCGTCTCTACTAAAAATACAAAAATTAGCCAGGCATGGTGATGGGCATCTGTAATCCCAGCTACTTGGGAGGTTGAGGCAGTAGAATAGCTTGAACCCAGGAGGCAGAGGTTGCAGTGAGCCAAGATCGTGCCACTGCACTACAGCCTGGGCGACAGAGCAAGACTCTGTCTCCAAAAAAAATAAAAAATAAATAATCTGTAAGATATGAAATAAAAAAATTCTGTTAAAAATGGAAGGAAATAAAATTATGTGCTGGAAATGACTATTTGATTGAAACCAGGTAATATTTTTATTTTGTATTCCCTTCAACTCATATCCCCCTCCACCACCATTTTTCTTATCATCCACTTATAGTAAGGAGGGGGAAATGGTTTCTAAACTTTTTAAAAAGAAACTATGGAACTCACTAATTCTACCCTGCAAAATATGAGGTCTCCTTTGTGAGGTTTCCATCAACAGGAAGCAAAGTTCCAAAGCTGGTGGCATTTTGAGTCTCCTCCAGTGGGTAGGGTAAGATCCTTGAACATTGTCAGGGAGAGAAGTCTTCTTCAAACTCCCAAATAATGAGCTGGTTGTTTCCCCCCAAAATAGAAGAAATTTATCCTTTGACTTAGTCTCTGCCAAGATGGGGAAGCCTCCTTTCACCAGGGAGGGAAGCAGATTCTGAGCCTATTCTCCACTGGCTGGACCAGATACCAGCTGTCACCAGCACCAAGAAAACCTCTCTCACATAGTTGCTATGGGCTCTTCACATCCAGCTGCCCAGTAGTGGAGGAAAAGTCTTGGACATTGAGCCAGCTTGGGTCTAAATTCCCATTAAAATCCCTGGCGGCCAACATCATGAAACCCTGTCTCTACTAAAAATACAAAAATTAGCCATGTGTGGTGGCAGGTGCCTATAATCCCAGCTACTTGGGAGGCTAAGGCAGGAGAATTGCTTGAACTCGGAAGGTGGAGGCTGCAGTGAGCCAAGATCATGCCATTGCAATCCAACTCAGGCAACAAGAATGAAACTCTGTCTCAAAAAAAAAAAAAAATTAGGCCGGGCGCGGTGGCTCAAGCCTGTAATCCCAGCACTTTGGGAGGCCAAGGTGGGTGGATCACGAAGTCAGGAGATCAAGACCATCCTGGCTAACATGGTGAAACCCCGTCTCTACTAAAAATACAAAAAACTAGCCGGGCGTGGTGGCGGGCGCCTGTAGTCCCAGCTACTCGGAGGCTGAGGCAGGAGAATGGCGTAAACCTGGGAGGCGGAGCTTGCAGTGAACCGAGATCGCGCCACTGCACTCCAGCCTGGGTGACACAGCGAGACTCCGTCTCAAAAAAAAAAAAAAAAAAAATTAGCTGGGCATGATGGCAAGTGCCTGTAATCCCAGCTACTCAGGAGGCTGAGGCAGGAGAATCACTTGAACCCAGGAGGCAGAGGTTGCAGTGAGCCGAGATCACACCACTGCACTCCAGCCTGGGCAATGAGAGTCCTTCTCAAAAATAAAAAAAAAAAAAGAAAGAAACTAAAAATACAATACTGTTTATAATCACTCCAAAAAAATTGTTAGGTTTAAATCTAACAAAACATGTAAGAGATTTACATGTTGAAAGCTACAAAAGACTGACGAAAGAAATCTAAAAAGCATCTCAATAGAGACACACACCATGTTCATGAATTGAAAGACTCAACATAGTAAAGACGTCAATCTTCCTCAAATTGATATATAGATTTAATGCAATTGCTATCAAAATCTTAGCAAGATGTTTTTGAAGATATAGGCAGGTTTATTCTAGCATTATATGGAAAGCCAAAGGAACTATAATAGCTAAGACAATTTTGAAGAAGAATAAAGTAGAAGCAATTTGTCTATAGATATAGTTTGGATATTTATCCCTGCCCAAATCTCCTGTTGAGCTGTAATCCCCAATGCTGGATGTGGGGCCTGGTGAGAGGTGTTTGGATCATGGGAGCAGATCCCTCATGGTGTTGGGAGAAAAGCTGTGTGTTGGGAGAGAAGCTGAGGCAGGGCTTGCATGTCTGCTAGACTTGCTGGCTCCTTGCTTCTAGCACTCCCATTATCTCAAGAAGCCGTATGTTTCTCATTCACTTGATACACTGTTTCCTTTCAACACCCACATCCTCACCACCTCTTTGTTTGAGCACCAATAAATAGCATGGGCTCCCAGAGCTCGGGGCCTTTGAAGCCTCCAAACTCGCAATGGCCCCCTGGTCCCACTTTCTCTGTCAAACTGTCTTTTTCTCATTACTCTGAATCTGGGGGACTTCATCGCCCCCACAACCTGGTGTTGGGTCTGATCACCCCAAACGTTCCTGGCACCCAACATGGGACAACAAAGACCCCGGTGAAGGAACGCCAGAGTGTGTGAAAGCAGAGGATACATTGTCAAAGGACACCTGAGGACGTCTAAAAGAACCTCTGCGGGAAAGCTGAGCGCTTGGAAGAACCAGGGTAACAATGAGACAAAGTGAAAGCAGACATTCTGCTTATTTAAGTTTTTTAAAGCATTTGTTATGAAGTGGGGGCGTAGAAGTACTCAAGAGTTTGCTATCACTTTTTTAGTATGGTAAAGCAGTTTTGCCCATTGTTCCCGAAACAGGGTACTATAGAGTTGCATGAATGGGTGAGAATTGGAAGAGATTTTAAAAGGGCATATAAAGATGGAGCAGTCACAGGTGCCGCAGGGGGTTGCTGCTGGGGTGACGATGGTTGGGGGAGAGGGAGCCCAAGGCCACCCTCCCGGGCGCGGGGAGGGCAGAGGGGACCAGGAGCCCGTCCCTTCGCTGCGGGACCTTCTGCCGCGGCCATCCCATGGCCCCGCGGCAGCCCCCAGGCTGGCCCAAGGCCGCAGGCCTCTCTCAGCCGCTGCTGCTGACACGTCGGAGCGGCCCCGCGAGCTCGGGAGGCGCAGGGAGGCAGCCTCCAGCTCCAGTGCCGGGCTGCAGGAGCAGGCGGAGCAGCCAAGGGCCCAAAGCCGCCGCGCCGTGGGAGAGACCGGCACAGCTGAGCGCCCACGAGTACTCCCAGCAAATGCACAAGTGGCTGTGGCAGTCCTGCTGCGGCTAACTCACTTGGCGCAGCAGCCTGGCTGCCTTCCCCGCCTATTGCAGCCTCCAACGGCCCTCGCAGAGTTTCCCTTCGGGCGGCGCTGCAGTCCCTCGGGCCTCGGGGTCTGACCCAGGGACAGCCGCTGGCATCAGCACCGCTGCTCCAGTTGCCGGCCTGAGACCCCAGGCTCCTCAGGTGCAGGCGTAGGTCCGAGCCACTCCAGTGACGAAGGCAGGATGTGTAGCCCCCTTGCGAAGCCCAAGTGAGACCGGGCACCAGGCAGGCAGAGAATATGTTATTCCATCCTTGACTCACAGATTTATGGCAGAGATGGTGGATTTCTTTATTCTCTTTTTGTAAAAGCAACCATTGTCTTAAGCATTATGCGCCTCAGTGGGATAAAGGATATCTCTTAAGTTTGCTATGCATTATATAATGGAAAAAACAGATGACATCAATGGAAAACTTGCAGAAAATTATGGTTATCTCTCTTATATACAGATTATTAGTTTGTTTTTATGAGATAATTTGCATTTGGGGAGCAGTTGGAGCTACCCCAGGGAAGTTCCTGGTGGGGCTTCAAGTTGTGACATGTGATAGATACATCAGTGCTTATTGCACTAAGTCGGGTTTCAGTGATTCCTTCCTCACATGTCAGCATTACAACGTCCACTATACGAGCTATGATCAAAAATTTTTTGATTGCTTCTTTTTTCTCTGCTTTCATCACACTGCTGTTTTTTTCAACATAATCGAACAGCCTATGACATTGTAGCAGGAACCATTGTGGTCAAAAGAAATGGGGTCAGATGTTGCCCCCACAAAGGCCTGATTTCCACACGCTATAATGACAAGATTAAATTATGTATCAAGGCCATCAGTATCCCTGGGTTACACTAATTGATGATTTAGAAATTAAAGCAGTCACTCCAGTGTGATGCAGGTCACTACTCTGAAAGTACTGATTTTACTTGAATGCCCAAGAACTTTTCCAGAAGAAAAACCTATTAAATTCAAGAATTCAAATTTTTAGATCAAAAAGGCAAGTGATTTTATAAACAATGGACAATATATACTTAAGATCTATGGCACTTTCTTAAGGTCTAAGAATTTGCTGAAAGCATTTTCAGCTTTGAAATCTGCAAATGAAACTTTAAAATTTATTTTGGTTTATCCCGAAATAATGGAAAATGTCCAGTTGTGTTTTGTAAGCATCTATGTAACTCATCTTTTAGTTCATACTTCCTGGGGAGCCACCAAAGAAGGTCCCCATGGCAGTTAGGGGACCCTTACCCTCAGGAACAGTCGGTCTATTACTTGGAAGGTCTAGTCTAAATTTAAAAGATGTTACTGTACAAACGGGAATAATTGACTCTGGTTATACTGGAAAGATTCAATTAGTTATTAATTCCTTGACTCTGTGTTCTGCCTCCCCAGGAGAAAGAATTGCTCAGTTGTTGCCGTTACCTTACATAAAACTAGGAAGCAGCACAGTGAAAAGAACAGGAGCCTTTGGTAATACTAATCCAGCAGGAAAAGCTGTGTATTGGGTTAATCAAGTGTCTGACAAAAGACCTATTTGCACAGTTACTATTCAGGGAAAAGATTTTGAAGGACTAGTAGATACTGGAGCTGATGTCTCTATTACTGCTATAAATCAATGGTCCCAGCACTGGCCTAAGCAAAAGGCATCCGTTGGTATTGTTGGAGTAGGCGCTGCCTCAGAACTTTTTCAGACTTCCTTGATTTTACCATGTCAAGGACCGGATGGTCAGGAAGGGACATTTCAGCCTATCATTACATCTGTTCCTGTCAATTTATGGGGTAGAGACTTAACTGCAACAATGGGATGCTGAAATATCTATTCCTATGGATCAATATAGTAGTAATAGTAGACAAATGATGAGAAATATGGGACATTGCTCAGGAAAAGGACTAGGAAAAGATAAAAATGGCCAATCAGAACCTTTAGAATTACAACAGCAAACAGATCGGACCGGACTGGGGTGTCATTTTTAGGAGTGGTCATTGTTGAGCGTCCGGCTCCTGTTCCTCTTGTTTGGCTAACTGCCAAACTGGTTTGGGTGGAGCAATGGCCGCTGACAAAGGAAAATAAAAAGGCTGGGCAAGATACACGGTGGAGGGATGCACATATAAAAAGCTGGAACACAGGAAAGATAATATGGGGAAGAGGATTTGCTTGTGTCTCTCCAGGGGACAATGAGGTGCCTGTGTGGGTGTCCACCAAACATCTGAAGATCTATCATGAGCCACAGTATCTAGTGGACCCGCCTGTACAGTGCAAATGGAAGGTTTAAGGATTGCTTTTAAGCCTCAATTTGCTTTCTCTGTGCCTTCTGTTAGAAGGGGCCTGCTTCTTCTTATCAATGGTAAGTTTTACCCCGAGGTAATTAACCAAAGAGGCCGAAGCTGAGTTACAAATGCTTCAGCAATGGCATGTCTCCTGGCTACAGCCACAAAAGTTTTTGGTTCGTTTCAGTAGATTTACTAATATGGGGGTGAGGGTATGCTTGTGTTTTTGCAGGAGATAAACCATGTAGGTGCCCTCAAGATGTGTACAACCATGGAACAGGAGACTGGAAGGGCCCATGGATCCTAACCATAGACCAGGTTCCCTCAGTACTTGCCATGTTGAGAAACTGCTGGAGCGTCAAGGTTTTACCTATAGATGCTTAATGGACCAATGCTTTCTGACTGAACTCCTTTCTACCCTGAATACAAGGGACACTAATAGGTAGACAGGAGTATCATCACCCCTATTCAGCATGAAGAAATTACAGAAGATGGACCTTCAACCTTCTGCAACCCCTAGGATTGAGGGTCCTCTTGTAAAAGGGAAAGGGGAGATACGTGGGAAGCATTCAAACCAGAGCGACTCCATTTTGAATAAGGGCTAAGAAAAATGAAGCTGGATCACCAACTGGCAATTAAGGGCTGTACAGCCTGCAATTGCCTTAATTAATTTAAAAAAGAGAGACCACCTTATGCTAATAATAATAATGATAGCTGTGGTGGTTTTTACAAAACAGAAGGAGGGCATGTTGGGAGAAAAGCTGAGTGTTGGGAGAGAAGCTGAGGCAGGTCTTGCTTGTCTGCTAGGCTTGCTGGCTCCTTGCTTCTAGCACTCCCATTATCTTAAGCAGCCGTGTTTCTCATTGACTTGATACACTGTTTCCTTTCAACCCCCACATCCTCACCACCTGTTTGAACACCAATACATAGCGTGGGTTCCCAGAGCTCGAGGATCTACACAGCCTTCACACTCGGAACAGCCCCCTGGATCCTACTTTCTCTCTCAAAACTGTCTTTTTTGGCCGGGCGCAGTGGCTCACGCCTGTTTCCAGCACTTTGGGAGGCCGAGACGGGTGGATCATGAGGTCAGGAGATCAAGACTACCCTGGCTAACACGGTGAAACCTCATCTCTACCAAAAATACAAAAAAATTAGCCGGGCGCAGTGGCGGGCGCCTGTAGTCCCAGCCACACGGGAGGCTGAGGCAGGAGAATGGCGTGAACCCAAGAGGCAGAGCTTGCAGTGAGTGGAGATCGCGCCACTGCACTCCAGCCTGGGCGACAGAGCAAGACACTCTCTCAAAAAAACAAAAAACAAAACAAAAAAAACCTGTCTTTTTCTGATTCCTTTGACTCTGCCAGACTTCGTCGCCCCCACGACCTGGTGTTGGGTCTGATCACTCCAACACATGGCTTGGTGCTGTCTTTGTGATAGTGAGTTCTCATGAGATCTGGTAATTTAAAAGTGTGTGGCACCTCCCCAGGCTCGCTCGCTCTCTTGCTCCTGCTTTCATCATGTGAAGTATGTCTGCTCTCAGATTGACCTTCCACCATGACTGAAAGCTCCCTGAGGCTTCACTGGAAGCCAAGCGGATGCCAGCACCGTGTTTCCTGTAAAGCCTGCAGAACCATGAGCCAATGAAACGTCTTTCCTTTATAAATTACCCAGTCTCAGGTATTTCTTTGCAGCAAGGCAGAAAGAGTCTAATATACTACCCAATTTTAAGATTTATCATACAGCTACAGTAATCAAGATAGTGTCATTGTTGGAGGAACAGGCACAGATCAATGGAACTGAATATAGAACCTGGAAATAGCCCCACACATGTATGCCCAACATGTACAATTTTTGACAAAGATGCAAAAGCAATTCAATTACAATGTGTTGAAAAAGTCTTTTCAACAGATGATGCTGTAGCAAGGAATGTATCTTAAATAGTGTCATAAATTCAGTAAAATACAGTATTTCTTGTTTACCTACTCGTGCCAGGCCCTGTCCTAAGCACTAGGGAGATAGTGGGCAAAGCAAAGTCCATGCTCTCATGTCACTCACATTCTCATGATCATGGTCCTCAGGAGAAATCCTGGGTGCCAGAGAAGACACGTAAGCACCTGGTGTCAAGGGTTGGGTAGGAGCCAGTTCCAGAAAGGGAATACAGAGACATTTGCCTTCATCTGACTGGTCCCCTTCCTTTTCTCAAAGGTGGCAGAGTGGAAGGTTGCAGGCTTTCGATGCAGATTTGGGCTCCGTCTCCTGTCTATGCCCCTAATGTGCTGCTCATCTGTCAATGACTGACTTTCGTTGGGTTAGTGTATTGTTCACATGAATGGGCTCCAGTGCAGGGCCGGCACATGTTAGAGTCGTGATTTTGCCCTTGTGTGCCCATGAATCCTTCCAGAACCTAGGAGGATTCTGCAAGGGAGAGAAAGGAGAGATGCTGGGGACAGGGAAGAGCTGTGTGAACAGAGAGGAGAAAAGACTGCCCCTGCAATATACACAGCAGGCAGGGGGCTCTGGGATGAACACTTCACAGGAGCAGGAATTTTTTTTTTTTTTTTTTTTTTTTTGAGATGGAGTCTTGCTCTGTTGGCCAGGCTGGAGTGCAATGGAACGATCTCATCTCACTGCAACCTCTGCCTCCTGGGTTCAAGTGATTCTCCTGCCTCAGCCTCCCAAGTAGCTGGGATTGCAGGTGCCCGCCACTATGCCCAGCTAATTTTTGTATTTTTAATAGAGATGGGGTTTCACTATGTTGGTCAGGCTGGTCTCGAACTCCTGACTTCAGCTGATCCACAGGAGGAGGGATTTTCTAGTTTCAGCCAGTCTGGATGATCTAGACTTGCTCCAGTGTTCTGCTGGAAGTCATGAATTCAGAGAAGCCGAGAGACCAGGGTTCTTTCTGTTGGAAGGGACTTCAGAACTCATCAGCCAAATGACCTGGCCTGGGGGCAGCTGTGCAGCCCTCAGAGTGGACAAGGATGCAGGGGCTCGGGAGTCAGGCTGTGCAAAATTAAATGCAAGTATCACCACTTCTGTGTATCTCTGAGTGGTTACCTAACTCCTCTGAGACTCGGTTTCCTCATCTGGACAATGGGGAGAGATGTTAAGGTTGCTGTGAGGATTAAAGATGATGCATGTTAGGGCCTGGCATAGGTCAGGGATACACCAGGGCATAGCATGTTGGATAAAGCCAAATTTGAAACCCTCCTAGAGGCCGTGTGACCTTGAGCCTGGTACTTCACTCTTCTGTAGAGATGAGATTGTACCTGTTGCCACACTTAATAGTGAGAATTAGAAATAATAGAGCCCAAGGACCTGGTGACAGGTAAACACATGGCAGGCGTTAATAGATGGTGGTCTGTTATCACCCTGTGTGCTTCTACGTTTATGTTAAAGCCTAAGTTAGCTTCTAAGTGAGGGCCGGACACTTAGGAGGCATTTGATAAATATTTGTTGAATGAATAGCTCAGTGCTGGGAATGAACTGTACTTATGAATGAATAATGCAAAAGAGCTAGGCCATCTGCTGCAAGAAATACACTGCACTATACCCAGACTCAGAGCCACTGGGAGAGTCCCCTGACCCTAATTCTTTCCCCCAAAATGATGTCATTGCAATCACCTGGAGCAGGCTAGCCAGCCAGTCTCTGGGACAGGAGCTCAGATGGCCACAGCCATCTGGGCCTCAAATGCCTAGAGGGTATTGGGCAACTCCCAGAACACCTTTGCTTCCTCTGTGTGAGTTGGGCTGGTGATTCTGCCTTTCAACAGGAAGAGAGGCCTCTTCCTCCCAGGTTTGTGGCCTGGGTTCTGAGCCAGTCACCATGTGTAAGAGAGTTCACTCCCCAACCCCAGAGGTCCCCTTTGGGCTCTGAAAGGGTTAATGCCATCGGCAAAAGAAACAGCCAGGCCAGGTTCTCAGGGATCTTCACAGGATCCTGTCTGGGTCAAGTACTGGGCTGGGTGCTGGGAACACAAACAGCCATGGTGTTAAGCCACCAGTGTTGAGTGACAAGTCTAGGCACTGGCCTTGCTCTCAGGCTAGTTGGGAGACGGGCATTTAAACACAAGGTGTGGCAAATCTCAGAAACAGAATGAAGCGTCCTGCTAAAAAACTAGAGGGGCAAAGATGAATCTATAACATCCGTGCAAATAACGACAGACACGGGCACAAGGGATGCATGGCTACGTGGTTTATGACACTGAAAACTTGCAAACAGCCCCCATGTCCATCAGCAGGGGAGCAGCCATGTCAGGATGCAGCTGGAGCTGCAGGCACCGGTGGGGCATGCCCCAGCCCCATGTCTGTTGGCCTCTTATTCCACTGCCCTCGGCTCCTGCCCTCAGCCCTGCCTATCACAGAGCCCATGGCCCTTGTTCTGCTGTGAGTGACCAAGTGTGTTTCTACAAAGAGGCTTTGCTTCCAAAGTGCAGCCGTTTTCCCTGAGTGTGAGAATGTGCGTGTGTGTGTGCGTGTGTGTTACAAACCTAGTTTTGTGTTGCTCCCTGTGTAATTGCAAATAACATGTACTCTCGTTTGCTCCTCCTCTCTCTCATCACTCCCCTGAGTCTCTGGTGGAGGACCCCAGGGCTCATCCCTCGGCCTTCTCTCTTCCCCATCCACACTCATTCCCTAGGGGAGCTGGAGATGTTGACATCTCACAGTTGTATGCTTTCCAGCCTGGTCCTATCTCTTAAGCTCCAGAATCATGTGTTCAAACATCCTACAGGGCATCATCACACCAAATCACACTTGGCAAAGCCAGGACCAAACTCCTGACCTCCACTGTGCCCACCCCCACCCCTCCCTCAGCCTTCCCTTCCCAGCTGCAAGCAGCCCCACCCCTCCAGGGCCTCAGGCTCCAAATTGCGGCGGCGGCCTCCATCCCTCTCTTTCTTAACACCCCTCATCCAGTCCATCTGCACCTCCTGTTGGCTGTATTGCATCACAAAATGTCCAGAACCTGACCTATCCTCCCCTCCTCCATGGCAACCACCCTGGCCTGAGCCCCACCGTCTGTCACCGGCCTGTCTGCAGTGGCCACTTCACAGGTCTCCTGGCCTCTTCGCGGATCCCCTACAGTCTGTTCTGACATCACAGCTAGAGTGATCACGTTCAAGCAAGTCGGTTCGCGGTCCTCCTCCTCTGCTCAAAATGACTCCAGGCTCCCCATGTTACTTGGAGCAGAGGCCAAAGTTCTTAGGATGCCTGAAAGGCCCTTATGATCACACCCCCGCCCCGGGCTGCTCTCCCCCCTCCCTCACTGCATTTCAGCCACACTGGCCTCTTTACTCTTTCTTGAACCCGCCAGGCATGTCCCTGCCTCAGGGCCTTTGCACCGACTGCACTGGCTGTTCTCTTGACCTAGAACATTCTCCCTCCAGTTTTCCACATTGGCACTCAAGTCTTGGCTCAAACGTCACCTTCTCTGGCCACCCTACTTGAAATTGCATTAGCCCCTTGCCCTGTGTTCCTAGTGGCCCTTATCCTGTCATTGTTCCTTTTTCTACCCTACTAACATACGATAGAATTCACTTACTGCATTTATTGCTTACTGGCTGTCTCTCTCCCAACAAAAACAAACAAAAAGGCTCTATGAAGGCAGGATTTTTGTCCGTTTTGTTCACAGCATATCCACAGTGCCTGGAACAGTGTCTGGCCATCAGCAGGCAATAAGTATTTGTTGAATTAACAAAACTGCTTTGGGGCTTGTCTTCTATGGCTCATTCACAGCAAATTTAAACCCCAAACTGCTGAAGAAAATAAGAAAGCAAAGAAGAAACAGAAGAAAACAACCTCAGGAGACCTAAGACTTGGGGTAGAGGCCAGCCCTCTCACTGATGTGCTGCGTGACCGTGGACAGGTCCCACCCCCTTTCTGTGCCTCAGTCTCCCCTTCTGCAGAACAAGGACTGGATTGGGTGTTCTCTAAGGGCCCTCCCAACTCTAACAACGGGCAGCTCCCTCCTGCCACTTTCCAGTAGAAACTCAAACTAGTTCTAATCATGCGGTCAGCCAGAGAAATCGGGTTTATTAAGACTTACTGTGTGCAGGCAGTCACGTAGATGCGTCAGAACGTCAGACCTGGCCACGTCATCATCTGCTGGTACAGAAGATAAGCTTTGAGCCTAGAGAAGGTGGTCTGAATTCAGATCCCCACTGTAGGGCTTGTGACACCTTGGGGGTCTCACTCAATCTCTCTAAGTCTTTGTGGCCCATCTACACATGGGCATCCTGATAGGACCCACTCCACGGGGATGTTGACATGGGGCAGGATTTGAACTAAAGCCTGCTTGATTCCACAGCCTGGCTCTGAATTAATGAGGCAAATTCTTTGCTTCAAAGCCAAAGCAAGCAAACAGAAATGAACACAAAATATCCAACCTGCCGAACGCTCTATGTTCACACCAGACCCCCATGCATGCATCCTCTGAGTGCTCCTTGTTGAGACCCGTCTGCCACCCGCCAATTGCCTTATTAAAGGTAGCGCCTGGTACCAACGGCCCAGGTGCAGCCACATCTCTGTGGCCGCATGGGCGTCCCCCTGGCAGGCGTGGCCCACACCTGCACTGTCTGATCTGACAGCCAGAGGCCCTGGCAAGAGGCAGGTATCCTGGAGCATGCAGAGAACATCAGCTTCCACGCCAGGAAGCTCATCTCCTCCCAGCTCTACTGCATGCTGGCTCTGGCACTTTGGGCAAGAGCTAGTCACTTTTACTCTCTGAGCCTCAATTTTCCTTCTGTAAAATGGATTGTAATAATAAGCCCATCTGTATCTTGTAGCGAGATGTAGCTGTGATACAGTCTAGAAAGCACGTGTCATACAGACAGGCAGCTAATGAATGTCACACTCTGGAACTGGACACCTTTGGTTCCAATTCTGGCCCTACCACTCTCGAGCTGTGGAAGTGCTCTGGACCTCCATTTTCTCGTCTGTAAAATGGGTACAATAATGGCACCAACCTCAGAGGGCTACTATGAGGGTGAAATAAGGGGATAATGGTACTACCTAGTTCACAAGTTTGTCTTAATGAGCTATTCCATGTGGTGCAGGAAAACATGCCTGGCGTAGAGAAAATACCAAGAATGTGAGCTGTCATGTGGGTGGCCCAGGTGGAGAGACTTGTCCCAAGCCTGGTTGCTCTTTGAACGTGTAGCCTGGCCTATGATCGCTTACCTAAAATCTCCCTGCTTTTCCCACCTTCTCCTTTCTGATACCCCTGTTTGACATAGGTGAGATTGGATAGATCAAGGTGTTCAGGGCCTCCAGGCAGGGATGGGGCTACGGGCACGTAGGACTGGGACCCAACCCCTCAGCCTGGACTCCACCCCACGCTTTCTGAGCCATCCATCCTTCTCAGGAAACTGACAGAGCCACCCTGCCACTGGTACCAGCATTGACACCCACCTAGAGGTCCAAGGGGCAGCCCCAGGGCAGAGGAGATTTTGAGAGCCCACACCCCTGACCTGAGTGGGGAGGGGTTGAGCCTCTGGGCCACAGACCGCAGGTGCTGACTCATGGCCTCCGCTGGGCGGTATAAAGGAACCAGCCCGGGGGCTTCCTACAGCCAGAGGGACCAGCTAACCAGACAATGGCCCAGGGGACATTGATCCGTGTGACCCCAGAGCAGCCCACCCATGCCGTGTGTGTGCTGGGCACCTTGACTCAGCTTGACGTCTGCAGGTGAGCGGGGGACCTTCTGGGGTTTTGGGGGCAGGTCAGGAGATGCTGGATGAGCCAGTTCTACTGACACAGAGCATGTGTTTGGCCCAGGCTCCAGGCTCCAGGCTCCAGCCTCTGCAGCCACTGCCAGGGGAGCAGCTGGAGAGAGAAGATCCCAGCAGCCGTGGGAAGTGCCAGTCTCATGGCTGTGGGTTTTTTGCCATGTACAAGTGCAAATTCCCCAGGACCACACCACAGATAAATTATTGTGGGGCAAACTAGGCCAGCCATCTTCCTGTCTTCATCGAGGCAACAGAAACTTACAGAGGGTCTGTGATTTGCTCAAGGTCACACAGCAAGTGTGCCCTGGAAGTAAGTTTAGCCCCTGGGCCTCCTGGTTCACAGCACAGTTTGTTACCCCACATCTCTTAGCTAAGCTTCTCCGTGGGTGTGTAATAGTGTGGGTGGGATGGTGAAACAGAGCTCTCTGGCGTGGCAGAGACTGAGGTAGGAAGCCTGGACCTGCTGCTGGCTAGCTGAGAGGCCTTGAGCAACTGAGCCTCAGTTTCCTCATCTGTGAAATGGGGATAATACTCACATCACGGGCTGGTTATAGGAATTCAATATGAAAACATGTGCAAATGTTGGTTGAGTACTTAGCACAGTGGTGGGCCCATCCCTGGTAGTTTTTATTCACTCATTTAACAAACGCTGTTTGCCATATGCCCTGTGGCAGGGTCTGGGTTAAACAAGAGAGTGGAGGAACGCTCTCAGGGAGTGTGCAGGGTCATTGTTGTTATTGTAGAACAGGAATTAAAAGAAATTTTAAAATGTGTAAGCAGAAACTCAGCTCTGTGTTCAAACAAACAAACAAACAAACAAAAACAATTTTCCCTGAAAAAAAAAAGAACTGGAGTCCCTTAAAAATTAACTGCCTGTTTTTTTTTGTGGCTAGGGAGCCTTATTGCCGCTCCTTTCCCAGGCACGGTGAGGACCCCGTTTCTCTAGCTGTGCAGCTGCAAGGCCACTAGACAGATACACTCAAGCCATAAAACATGTTTTTCCTTAAAAAGTAAAAAATAATATAATGCATGTCTCAATTAAATAACTGTATTTCTTTCCCCCTGCACAGATCTCTCCCCACCCTGTGAAATGCTTAAAATATAACTTAACTCTTTGTTCAGGGCTCGGTCTTTTTAAATGTGAATCCGACTGAGCCAGTGCACCTAAATAATAAATCCTCCTCAACCCCTCGGTCTCTCTGATTCCTGAATTATCCTGCAACAATTGCTGTTGTCAGGAATAGGAGTGGTTGCCCCTGGCTTCCCCAGCCCAGGCTGGGCATCGGTGGCCCTAGAATGGTGCCCATAGGAGTGTCAGGGACAGTTCTTTTTTTTTTTTTTTTTTTTTTTTGAGACGGAGTCTGGCTCTGTCGCCCAGGCTGGAGTGCAGTGGCCTGATCTCAGCTCACTGCAAGCTCCACCTCCCAGGTTCACGCCATTCTCCTGCCTCAGCCTCCTGAGTAGCTGGGACTACAGGCACCCACCACCTCGCCCGGCTAGTTTTTTGTATTTTTTTTAGTAGAGACGGGGTTTCACCGTGTTAGCCAGGATGGTCTCGATCTCCTGACCTCGTGATCCACCCGTCTCGGCCTCCCAAAGTGCTGGGATTACAGGCTTGAGCCACCGCGCCCGGCCAGGGACATTTCTTTGAAAGTGTCACTTGCTGCCTGAGCCCCAGCTGCCAGATAACAGCAGTAAATATCAGATGGTCTCCCAGGGCCACATGGGGGAGGCAGGAGACCAAGAAGCTGGGGAGAAAAGGAAAAAGAAAATCACCTGACATCGTTTGAGGCACCCGCAACTCCTCTGAGGATGAGTGTGGAGGAAATGACAGGGCCTCGCCCAGCATGCGCAGGCTAACCCTCTACCCAGCGTCTGGGAGTAGTGATCAAGATCACAGGTGCTTCCTCTGGCCCTGGAGAGGTGGGTGGACAGCTGGTCAGGGTTGGGCAGAGAGGAAGGCACTGCTCATTTCTCCCAGAAATGATGGGGACTCTGGAGTTCCCAGGTGCCTCGAAACCCTTCTTTTCTCCTCCTTCAGCTACACATTGAGCCCTGTCACTCTATCCCCTGAACATCTCACATAACAATGGCTAATATTTACATCACACTTACTACATTCAACTCATTCAACGGCCTCAGGAGGCTGTTAATGTTGTTATTCCCATTTTATAGAAGAGGAAACGGAGGCTCCAAGAAGTTAAGTAACCCACCTCAAGCCACACAGCTAGTAAGTAGGGGAGACAGGACTCAACCCAGGCAGCATGACTCTAGGACCCTCCTCTCTCCCCATGGGTCCCCAGTCCAGCCCTTCCTGTTGCTTCTTATCTGTTCCTAACATAGCCCCAGACAGTGCCTCCCTCCCATCTCCTGAGCAGCCATCAGCCTCTTCATGAACCACATAGGTGGGAGGGCCACTCCCCCCTTACCTCCACCCACATATGCATACCTCCATACCTTTGCTCAAGCCATTCTTTCTGTCCCCAAAGTCAGGAACCCGGGAGGCAGAGGTTGCAGTGAGCCAAGATTGGGCTACTGCACTCCAGCCTGGGCGACAGAGTGAGACTCTGTCTCAAAAACAAGAGGCAAAAATACCTACCCGAGGGTCACATAAATTAAAGGTGGCAAGCCGGGTGCGGTGGCGCATGCCTGTAATCACAGCACTTTGAGAGGCCAAGACGGGCAGATCACTTGAGGCCAGAATTTCGAGACCAGCCTGGCCAACATAGGGAAACCCCGTCTCTACTAAAAATACAAAAAAGTTAGGAACCATGCCATGATGCACAGGACAGAATAAATAAAGCATTATGATGGCCAGGCACAGTGGCTCACGCCTGTAATCCCAGCACTTTCGGAGGCAAAGATGGGCGGATCACAAGGTCAGGAGATCAAGACCATCCTGGCCAACATGGTAAAACCCTGTCTCGACTAAAAATACAAAAATTAGCCGGGCATGGTGGTGCGCAGCTGTAGTCCCAGCTAGTTGGGAGGCTGAGACAGGAGAATTGCTTGAACCCAGGAAGCAGAGGCTGCAGTGAACCGAGATCATGCCACTGAACTCCAACCTGGGCGACAGAGACTCTGTCTCAAAAAAAAAAAAAAAATTAGATGGGAGTAGTGGCACATGCCTATAATCCCAGCTACTCAGGAGACTGAGGCACAAGAGTTGCTTGAACCTGGGAGGTGGAGGTTGCAGTGAGGGAAGATTGCACCACTGCACTCCAGCAAGGGCAACAGAGTGAGACTCTGTCTCAAAAAGAAAAAAAAAAAAGTTAAAGGTGGCAAAGCCAGGACTGTCTGACCCTAAACCCCCCCTGCTTCCCAGCACAGCTGGCCTCCAAATGCTGTGGAGTGGACCCCCCTGGGCACTGCTCCCTGTGGGCAGAGCTCATTCAGCTTCCAAAGGATTTGGTAAAGGCCTAGAAGGAGTGGGGGTCCAGGAGGTGCCAACTGCAAAGGGCAGTGGGCATTCAGAAGCTGCCATCCATGGTCTCTCTTCTTCCTCCCAGGGTCTCCTTCTGAATAGGAGACCACTTGATACGACAGTGGGGAGCCTGGACAAGTCTGTTTGTAGCTCTGAGCCTCGGTTTACCCAACTGTAAAATGGGAAAATTAACACTCCTTGCTGGGTTATGGCAAAGATTAAATTATATAATGCACACCAAGTGTCTGGCAGAGGGGTCCCCTTTCCAATGCAAATCAAAGAAAATGACTAAGGTAAATGTCAATCCTTTTCAGAGGTTTATTTCCAAGGTTGGAAAAGAATACAGAAACAGAAAAAATCTGTGGTCTGTGCTTTTTCCTAAATGGGTCTGGGGACTTCAATATTCAAAGGGAAAAGAGGGGTATTGGGCCGGGTGTGGTGGCTTACGCCTGTAATCCCAGTACTTTGGGAGGCCGAGGAGGGAGGATCACCTGAGGTCAAGAGTTTGAGACCAACCTGGACAACATGGTGAAACAGCATCTCTACTAAAAATACAAAAAATAGCCGGGAGTGGTGGCACGTGCCTGTAGTCCCAGCTACTTGGGAGGCTGAGGCAAGAGAATCACTTGAATCCGGGAGGTGGAGGTTACAGTGAGCTGAGATCGCGCCATTGTACTCCAACTTGGGCAACAAGAGCGAAACTCTGTCTCAAAAAAAAAAAAAAAAGAGTGGGTATTGGGGGAAAAAGGAAGAAAGAGAAAAAAGATGGGTAGATAAGAGGCAAGTGATTGCATTCTTTTGAGTCTTTCGTCGCTTTCACTGAATACATTCTCCGTGTGAGGCGGGGGAATAGTCACTTATGCCTTGAGCTCAGTGAATCTGTATTGTCACATAAGATAAACATAGAGCAAAGGAAGAAATCAGATATGCATTTGTTGCAGGTGAGCAGAGGTATGACTTTGATTTCTGTCCTTTGTTCCATGCCTGTGAAGATAAGCTATTCACCGACGCTGTCAGGGTGAAATTCAGCAGAACTGGTTCGTGGGAAAGATCTCAGGGCTCACAGGGAATTTCCTTGTGGGCAAATTGTGAGGGAGGTATGTAGCCTTTTTTTTTTTTTTTTAAATCTTTGTAGCTATCTCATTTAGAAACAAAATGGGACCGGGCGCAGTGGCTCACACCTGTAATCCCAACACTTTGGGAGGCTGAGGTGAGCGGATCACAAGGTCAGCAGATTGAGACCATCCTGGCCAACATGGTGAAAACCTGTTTCTACTAAAAATACAAAAATTAGCTGGGTGTAGTGGCACGTGCCTATAGTCCCAGCTACTCGGGAGGGTGAAGCAGGAGAATCGCTTCAACCAGGGAGGTGGAGGTTGCAGTGAGCAGAGATCTCGCCACTGCACTCCAGCCTGGGCGACAGAGCGAGACTCTGTCTCAAAATAAACAAATAAATAAAAATAAAAAGTAAGAAAGAAAATGGGGCCGAGTGTGTTGGCTCATGCCTGTAATCCCAGCACTTTGGAAAGCCCAAGCAGGCGGATCACTTGAGGTCAGGAGTTCGAGACCAGCCTGGGCAACATGGTGAAACCCCATCTCTACTAAAAATATAGCCAGGCATGGTGGTGTGTGCCTGTAATCCCAGCTACTCGGGAGGCTGAGGCACAGGAATTGCTTGAACCCTGGAGGCGAAGGCTGCAGTGAGCCGAGATCATGCCACTGCACTCCAGCCTGGTGACAGCGCGAGACCATGTCTGAAAAAAAAGAAAAAGAAAGAAAGAAAGAAAAATAAAATGGAAGCCAGGTTTGCATGACCCAGTTCCCAGCTTGACTTTTCCCTTTGGCTTAGTGAGTTTGGGGTCCTGAGATTCATTTTCCTTTGACAGCAGTGAGGACTGCATGAGTCTCCGTGTGTGAGGGTGGCAGACACTGAGTGCCGCCCTCATGGGGGTGGTTGGTCAGGAGATGGCAGATGCTGGAGTTGGAGGAATGATGTCACTGTCTGGGGCTCAAGCCCCCAGTGCTGGCTGTATGGAGGGTATTGGAAGTTCCAAGAAGATTCAGCTCTGGATGGTCTTATGATAACACACATGGGTCACATGCATGAGGGCATGCACACACCTGGTGTGAACTCCCAGATGTTTATGAAAGTTCCTTGTTTAGGAGCTGAGAACATCTGGAACACAGACAGAGGAAGCACATACATCTTAGAGTCAAATCCCAGTGGCCCAGTTCCTAGCTGGCCCTTACCTCTCTGAGCCTCAGTTTCCCCATCTAGCAGAGAGAGTGGTTATAAAGGTGCCAGACCCACCCATTTGTGCCAGACCCACCTGTTTGTTCCCCTCTTGAGGAAGTCACGTGGGACAGAGGGGTCTGAGGCGGACCTTGTCCCTCAGTCCACCTGCTGTGCGCCCCTCGGTCTCCATTGTGTTTTGAGCCCCTTATTCATTTTCTTGGTGGGCCAGACACATGGCATGTCCCTCTCCTGTCCCCATCCTCTGACCACAGCGCCCAGGCAGTTGGAAGGCCTGGCTTATCACTGAGGTTTTCAGAGAATGAAGAAAAACAACAGCACACAGAACCAAGAGAATGAGCCTCCGGGCTTTGGCAGAGAAACAAGAGCCTTGGTTAAGTTTTGGTTCGGCCAGGTAGGTGTATCATAAATGGAGGCACCTGAGCAGAAAGGCACCAGTGCCACTGGGGCATCTCCTGGCTGGAAACTGCCCACTGCACTCCAGCCTGGGTGACAGAGCAAGACTCTGTCTCAAAAATAAATAAATAAATAAATAAATAAATAAAATATCACCCCTACCCAGTAACACCCACCCCCTACCCCCTGTCTCCCCGGCCCTGCCCCTAGCTTCCGCCTGTGGCTGCATTTCAGCCGGGCATTCAGCAGAAGCTGTGGGACTGCATGACTGGGGCAGAGCCTCAGTGTGCTCATCTGTAAAATGGGAAGAGGGATGCCGGCCTCACAGTAGCAGGACCTCATAGTGCTGCCGTGAATGTTCAGCTGATGAGACAATGGGTGTAGAACGCCAGGCTCACAGTAGCTCTCAACAAATACCAGTGTATGCATTCTCTCCAGCCTCAGTTTCTTCTTCATTTGTAGAAGGGGAACTCCAATAGTACCTATGTCACAGAGTTGTCATGGAGATGCCTGTAGAGACGGGGTTTAGCCATGTTGCCCAGGCTGGTCTCAAACTTCTGGACTCAAGCAATCCACCTGTCTCAGCTTCCCAAAGTGCTAGGGTTACAGGCGTAAGCCACCATGCCTGGCTGTGTGTATGGCTTTTCTGCATAAGAAAGCAGCAATAACAATGCATGCCACAGACATAATGCTTTTTTTTTTTTGAGACAGAGTCTCGCTCTTGTCGCCTAGGCTGGAGTTCTATGTTGAGATCTTGGCTCACTGCAATCTCCATCTCGCAGGTTCAAGCGATTCTCCTGCCTCAGCCTCCTGAGTAGCTGGGATTACAGACACCCGCCACCACACCTGGCTAATTTATTTGTAATTTTAGTAGAGACGAGGTTTCACCATGTTGGCCAGGCTGGTCTCGAACTCCTGACCTCAGGTAATCCACCCTCCTCGGCCTCCCAAAGTGCTGGGATTACAAGCGTGAGCCACCGTGCCTGGCCATCATAATGCTTTATTTATTCTGTCCTGTGCATCATGGCATGGTTCCCTGATTCCACTCAGAAATCAGGGTAATTCAACAAACTTGTATTAGCATCTTCTTTGGCAGTGGTTCTCACACTTGAGTGTGTATCAAAAGCATCTGGAGAGTCTGTTAAAACAGATTGCCGCTGGGCACTGTGACTTACGCCTGTAATCCCAGCACTTTGGGAGGCTAAGGCAGGAGGATCACTTGAGGCCAGGAGTTCGAGACCAGCCTGGGCAACATACTGAGACTCTCATCTCTATAAAAAAATTTTTTAAATTAGCCGGATGTGGTAGTGTGTGCCTGTAGTCCCAGCTACTAAGGTGGCTGAGGCAGGAGGATTACTTGAGCCCAGGAGTTCAAGTCTGCCGTGAGCTATGATTGTGCCTCTGTACTCCAGCAAGAACCCCTCTCCGAAAAACCAAAACAAACAAAAAACACACATTTCTGGGCCCACTCTTAGAGTTTCCAACTCAGTAGGTCTGAGCAGAGCCCAAGAATCTGCATTTTTAACACATTCCCCAGTGAGGCAGATGCTGCTGTTCCGAAGATCACACTTCGGGAAGCATTGGTCTTCAGGAAGTGCTGGATGCTGGGCACAGCAGGGTGGCACCAACGCAGAGAAAGAGGCAGTCATGATGTGGTAGGAATGGCACCAGGCTGGGCTGCAAGAGGACCCAGACCTGCCATTATCAGCCGGCACCCAGACACGTCACTTTGCCTCTCTGAACCTGTTTTCTCATCTGTAAAAGAATAACAATGGCTCACTCATAGGATGATTGTGAAAACAAAGGTTAATGGCCACACAGAGAAAGGTGACTAGCTTGTCATCTGCTGCAGGTATGTGAACGCCAACTCAGGCAACAGTGTCAGGATGGGAGAAGGTGCCAAGACCGAAATGTCACTGAGGATGACAGAAATTCTAAACCTCAAACTCCCAAACGGAGGCGGGGAGACTAACCTGACTGCTGAGTGTGACTGAATGTCCTGATCAGACTTCCCGTGACTTTGAGCTGTGAATAAACATTTTTATATTTTCACCTTTTGCCGTTCACATGCACACAAGGCGAAAATTGGTATGCTTATTTTTTTTTCTTTTTATTTATTTATTTATTTTTTTTTGAGACATAGTCTCGCTCTATCAGCCAGGCTGGAGTGCAGTGGCGCGATCTCGGCTCACTGCAAGCTCCGCCTCCCGGGTTCACGCCGTTCTCCTGCCTCAGCCTCCTGAGTGGCTGGGACTACAGGTGCCCGCCACAATGTCTGGCTAATTTTTTTGTATTTTTAGTAGAGACGGGGTTTCATGGTGTTAGCCAGGATGGTCTCGATCTCCTGACCTCATGATCCGCCCGCCTCAGACTCCCAAAGTGCTGGGATTACAGGCGTGAGCCACCACACCCAGACTTTTTTTTTCTTTTCTGTGGAGACAGGGTCTCGCTATTTTGCCCAGGCTGGTCGAAAGCAGTCCTCCCACCTCAGCCTCCCAAAATGCTGGGATTACAGGCGTGAGCCATTGTGCCTGGCCAGCACACTAACTTTTTAAAAAATCTACTACCACATGCCCCTTGCTTTTTCTTTTTTCTTATGAAGATGCTGATTTTGGTTCAAGTGTTTTTTTGATTGCCTGCCACTTTTCCAGACCTCGGCCATCATATCACACTCAAGAGTGCAGGGTTTTACCCAGGATCAAGAGAGAGACAAACAGAGGCGTGGTGTGGTGGCTCATGTCTGTCATCCCAGCACTTTGGGAGGCCAAGATGGGAGGATCCCTTGAGCCCAGGAGTTCGAGACCAGCCTGGAGATAAGGAGACTCTATCTCTACAAACAATAATTTTTTAAAAAGTAGCCAGGGGTGATAGCATGTACCTGTGGTCCCAGCTACTCAGCTACTCAGGAGGCTGAGGTGGAAAGGTCACTTCAGCCTGGGAGGCTGAATTGCAGTGAGCTGTGATTGCGCCACTGCACTCTAGCCTGGGTGAGAGAATGAGATCCCATCTCTTAAGAAAAGAGAGAGAGAGAGACATTCAAAGACAGAGAGTGTATTAGTTTCCTGTTTGTTAAAAGAAACACAAGACAAATTAAATTTAACAGTTTAGTGGAGCAAAGAACAATTAGTGAATCAGGCAGCCCCCTCTACCCAAACCAGAATAGGTTCAGAAAGACTCAGGAGCTGCCACATGGTTGAACAATATTTATGAACAGAAAAAGGAAACTGACCCACGGAACACAGAAGCAAGGCTCAGAAACAGCTGGATTGACGACAGCTCGGCATCTGCCTCATTTGGACATGGTTTGAACAGTTGGCTGCCTGCGATCGGCCAAAACAGTGGTTGGTATAAAAGTAGGTCACGGGTTGTTTACACCTCCAGTTAGGTTATAGCTTGCTATGTACAAAGAAACCTTTCAGCCGAACTTAAAATACGCAAAGAGGCAGCTGTGGGGTAAACTTAATATAACACATTACTGCTGTAACAAATCACCACAAACTTAGTGACTTCAAACAGCACAAATTTATTACCTTCCAGTTTGCAAGATCAGATATCCAAAAAATGAATCTTACTTGACTAAAATCAAGGTGTCGGCAGGGCTGCGTTCCTTCTGGACGCTCCAGAGGAGAACTCATTCCTTGCAGCTTCTAGAGGGGCCCACATTCCTTGGCTTGTGGCCCCTTCCAGCAACAGCATCACTCTGATCTCTGCTGCCATCACCACAGTTTCCCTGACTTAGACCCTCCTGCCTCCTTCTTATAAAGAGCTTTGTATTACCGGAAAGTGGTCCCAATCCAGACCCCAAGACAGGGTTCTTGGATTTTGCCCAAGAAAGAATTCAAGGTGATCCATAAAGTGAAAGCAAGTTTATTAAGGAGGCAAAGGAATAAAAGAATGGCTACTCCATAGGCAGAGCAGTCCCAAAGGCTGCTGGTTGCCCATTTTTATAGTTATTTCTTGATTATATGCTAAACAAGGGGTGGATTATTCATGAGTTTTTGGGGTAAAGGGTGGGCAATTCCCTGAACTGAGGGTTCCTCCCCTTTTTAGACCATATAAGGTAACTTCCAGGCATTGCCATAGCATCCATAAACTGTCAGGATGCTGGTGGGAGTGTCTTTTAGCATGCTAATGTATTATAATTAGTGTATAATGAGCAGTGAAGACAACCAGAGGTCACTCTTGTCATCATCTTGGTTTTGATGTGTTTTGACCGGCTTCTTTACTGCCAACTGTTTTATCAGCAAGGTCTTTATGACCTGTATCTTGTACTGACCTCCTATCTCATCCTATAACTTAGAATGCCTAACTTACTGGGAATACAGCCCAGCAGATCTCAGCCTTATTTTATGCAGCCCCTATTCAAGATGGAGTTGCTCTGGTTCAAATGCCTCTGACACTTGTGGTTACATTGGGCCCATCTGGCTAATCTAGCATAATCTCCCCATCTCAAGATCATTAACTTAATCACATTTGCAAGTCTCCTTTTCTGTGTAAGGCAACATCTTCACAGGTTTGGAGGACTAGTCATCTTTGTGGTCATCTTTGGGAGACCATTGTTCTGCCTACCACAGAGGGTTGATCTCATTTTAAGGAACAAATCCCTTTTGGTTGGAGTGATAAAGGGAGGATTCAATGGCAGAGGACCCACTGAGATGGGCCTTTGGGGCTGGATTGGATTCTGCAAGAAGGATGTGGGAGGGGAGAGCCCTCCAGATGAGGGACAGGTGATACGCAAAGCCTGGGAGATGGGAAAGTAGGGGGCAGGTGCAGGGAACTGTGGGCCATTCAGTCTCTGACCATAGGGAGAGCAGCATGGGGGACCACTAGGGGCCAGGCCAGGGCCCACCCCCACTCTCTTTACGAAGCAGAGATCCAATATGCCTAACCCTGAGTTTGGGAAAGTGACTTCACCTCTCCGTGCCTCAGCTTCCTCATCTGTAAAATGAACAGTACCCGCCTTACAGGCTGGTGGTGAGAACCGAATTAGTTAATGTGTGGAAAGAATGTGAACAGTGCCTGGAGCAGAGTAAATTGCCTGTAAGTAATTGCTTTTATTTAAGAATATGAAATTGATCCCAGCACTTTGGGAGGCTGAGGAGGGCGGATCACGAGGTCAGGAGATCAAGACCATCCTGGCTAACATGGTGAAACCCCGTCTCTACTAAAAATACAAAAATTAGCTGGACGTGGTTGCGGGCGCTTGTAGTCCCAGCTACTCGGGAGGCTAAGGCAGAAGAATGGCGTGAACCTAGGAGGTGGAGCTTGCAGTGAGCCGAGATCGAGCCACTGCACTCCAGCCTGGGTGACAGAGCAAGACTCCGTCTCAAAAAAAAAAAAAAAAAAAAAAAAAAAAAAGAATGTGAAATTGACTTCGTGAGGGTAGAATGAGAGCCCAAGCCAGGGTGGGCAGGAGATGGAATGAAATCTCCTCTTCTGTCTACTTCAGACCCTTAGGTTCTTCAAAGGCTATGTCAAATTCCATCTCCTGAAGGATCAACATCAGAATGTTAGTGATTGTCTTGTAAATCAATGAAAATGACCGAGACAAGTCTCCATCATTTTAGGAGGTTTATTTGCCAAAGTTAAGGACACGTGTCTGGGAGGCAGGTCTTTGCCCTTCTCTAAAGATGATTTTGAGGCCTTCGATATTTAAAGGAGAAAGGGTGGATATTGGAAGAAGAGGAAGAAATGTTTTTAATGTGTGGGTGGATAAGAGACAAACAGTTGCATCCTTTTGAGTCTCTGATCAGCCTTTCACTGAAAACACAATTTTCTTGTGAGGCAGCATAGAGGAATAGTCACTTATGTGTTCATCTCGCTCCGTGAATCTGCATTTTTACATAAGATAACATAAACATAGTGGAGAGGGAGCACTTAGATATGCATTTGTCTCAGGGGAGCAGAGGGATGACTTTGAGTTCTGTCCTTTGTCCTGTACCTGTAAAGATAAGCTATCAGCCAGGGGTGGTGGCTCATACCTGTAATCCCAACACTTTGGGAGGCCAAGGTGGGTGGATCACCTGAGGTCAGGAGTTTGAGACCAGCCTGACTAATATGGAACCCTATCTCTACTAAAAATACAAAAAATTAACTGGGCGTGGTGGCATGCACCTGTAGTCCCAGCTACTTGGGAGGCTGAGACGGGAGAATTGCTTGAACCTGGGAGGCGGACGTTGCAGTGAGCTGAGAGTGAGACTCCATCTCAAAAAAAAAAAAAAAAGAAAGAAAAAAAAGATAAGCTATAAATTTACATTGCTAGGGAAAAATTCAACAGAACTGTTTTAGGGTAAAGATCTTTGGGGCCCACAAGGAATTTCCTTATGGGCCAATTGTGAGGGAAGTATGTAGATTTTTATCTTTATAGTTATTTTATTTATGAACCGTGAGAGGCAGGTTTGAGGGACCCAGTTCCCAGGACTCTTCCCTTTGGTTTAGTGAGTTTGTGGTCCCAAGATGTATTTTCCTTTCACAATCTCTAAGTGGTAAGATTCATTTTCTTCTAGGCAATTTATGTCTTCTTTCTCCCTCCCTTCCTTCTTTCTTTCCTTCTTCTTTCTCTTTTTCTCTCCTTCTCCTCTTTTTCCCCTCTCACTCCTTCTTTCTTCTGGTATACTGTATTAGCTATCTATGCTGTATAACAAATTGTCCCAAAACTTAGCTCAAAATGATAACATTTATTATATCATAATTTCTACAGGTCAGCAATCCAGTATGGCTTAGCTGGGTTCTCTGCTCCAAGGTTTCTCATAATCAAGGTACTGGTAGAGCCATAGTCATGCTAAGGCTCGACTGGGGAAGGTGCCACTTCCAAGCCCACTCATATGGCTGTTGGTAGGATTCAGGGCCTTGTAGGGTGTTGGAACCTCAGTTCCTCCATGGCTGTTGGCTGGAAGCCTCCCTCAGTTTCCTGACATGTTGGCCTCTCCATGCCACAAAATGGCAGCTTGCTTCATCAAGGTGAGCAAGCTAAGAAGGCAAGAGACAGGCAGAGAGACAGACAGAGAGAGAGAATTCTATTGTAACCTTATGACAGAAGTGATATTCCAGCACTCTTACCATTTTCCATTGGTTAGAAGGAAGTCAGTAGGTCCAGCCCATACTCAAGGGGAGAGAATTACACAAGGGCATGAACAGCAGAGATGGGAATTATTGGGGACCATCTGAGAAGTCTGTCTACCATATACTTTTCCTGTATTTTCCTAATTCTTTATAATGAATACCTATAACTCTTAATATAAAGACAAATATTCAATACAAAGATAAAAATAGAAAATGTAATCCTAGGCCAGGTACTGTGACTCATGCCTGTAATCCCAGCACTTTGGGAGGCCAAGGTGGCAGATTACTTGAGTCTAGGGGTTCAAGACTAGCCTGCATGACCTGGCAAAACCCCATCTGTACAAAAATACAAAAATTAGCTGGGTGTGGTGGTGCACACCTGTAGTCCTGGCTACTTGGGAGGCTGAGATGAGAGGATAGCTTAAGCCCAGGAGGCAGAGGTTGCAGTGAGCTGAGATCACACCACTGCACTCCAACCTGGGCAACAGAATGAGACCTCACCTCAAAACAAACAAACAAACAAACAACAAAAACCCAAAAACCACATATAATCCTAAGTGTTTCTGTGACCTTATATGGAAGGAGTTCTGCCTCTCTAGGGAGTCTCCACTGTGAATCCACTACGATTTATTAGCTATTCTTTTGTGGGCATTTAGACCATGTTTCATTGTTTGCATTACAGAAAGGGTTACTCTGAACTTTCTTGAACATGTCTCCTAGTGAACACATGAAAGAGATTCTCCAGAGTGTCTGCCTAGGAATCGAATTGCTGGGTTTGGGGTTGGCTAATAACACCAAGTTGGGTTTTTTTGGCAAAAATGGTTAACTTCACACTCCAGTAAGCAGTACGTTAGAGTTTCTGTTGAATTGTACCATCTATAGTGTTATTTTTCACCAATTGAGTGGGTATAAAATCCTATTTCTTTATGGTCTTGACCTTTTCATTCTCTTACTTGTTAGTAAGGTGAAGTACCTCTTCATGTTTTCATGTTGATTTGCCTAAGTTCTTTAAATAGTCTGCATGCTAAGCCTTTGTTGGTTTTATGTTGTAAATATATTCTCCTTAGATTGTGCTTGTATATTTACTTTATATTGTCTTTCAATTAACAGAATTTAAATTCTTTTTTAATTTTTAAATTGATTTTAATTTTTTAAAAAATAGATACAGGGTCCACTATGTTGTCCCAGCTGGTCTTGAACTCCTGGCTCAAGTGATCTTCCCACCTTGGCCTCCCAAAGCACTGGGATTACAGGCGTGAGCCACTGCACCTGGCCTATTTATTTACATCTAGTTTAATTTTTTGATCTTTTCCTTCATGTTTACTGGTTTTGTGTCTTGTTTCAGAGAAAGCATAAATATGTTATCCTGTATCTTCTTTTAGAGATTCAAAGTTCTGACTTTCACATTTAAGTC
Source organism: Macaca thibetana thibetana (assembly GCF_024542745.1). Taxonomy (NCBI): domain Eukaryota; kingdom Metazoa; phylum Chordata; class Mammalia; order Primates; family Cercopithecidae; genus Macaca; species Macaca thibetana. The sequence continues at coordinate 16,958,065 of NC_065578.1, read as the reverse complement.
TTTATCTGCCTCCTGCTGGTTTTTGTTGTGGTGTGAGGCTGGGATCAATTTAATTATTTTTCCAATTTAGTATTTTCTATATGAATGAGCAATTGCTCCAGCAACATTTATGGTATAGTCTCTACTACCTCCAGCCATCTGCAAGCCTATTTCTGTCATAGATCAAGTCCTATCTCCTTTAAGTTTTATCCTTCCTTTGTCTTGGCCTGAGCTGTTAAAACCCCATCTTAAGTTCCATGGCTTTATAGGAAGTCTTATACCTGGTTGAGAAAGTGCCTCACTTTTTACTACTTTTCTTTACAAGTACCTTGACCAACTTAGTTCCTGGATTTCTCATGTAGATTTAAAAATCAACTGATCAAGTTCCATGAGAAACCCTAAAATTCCACTGAATATCTAAATCCACTGGAGAGAATTCATACCTTTATGGCAATAAGCCTTCTTAACCATATACATAGTATTTCTATTTATTTGGATCTTCTCTAATGGCTTTCAATAAGGTTTGAATATTTTCTTCATAAAAATCTTACACATGTTTTGCTAGATTTATCTTAGGTACTTTACAGTATTTTTTCCTTTTGTAAATTATATCTGTTTTTTTAAAAAATTGTTTTCTTCTTGAAGAAATGGTTTGCTAGAAAAAAAAGAAAAATATTTGTTTCCTATTTATTGCTGATGTATAGAAATGTAATTTATTTTTTCCTCTTTATTAGTCACCTTATTAAACTTTTGTCTTTTTATTTATTTTTAATTTTAAAAAAAGTTTAATTCATTTTTCTGGGGTTTGCAGACAACTGTATTTTCTGTCAATATTGGAAGTTTTTTTCTTACTTTTCACTCTTTGTATGTTTTACTTTATGTCTTTTTTTCTTTTGCTGCAGTGGTTAGAATCATCCACACAGTGTCAAAAAGATGTGAGGGTGGGTATCCTTACCACGTTCCTGATTGTTTATTTGTTTATGTATTTATTTATGTATTTATTTATTTATTTATTTATTATTATTATTTTTGACACGGAGTCTTGCTCTGTGCCCCAGGCTGGAGTGCAGTGGCGCGATCTCGGCTCACTGCAAGCTCCGCTCCCCCGGGTTCACGCCATTCTCCTGCCTCAGCCTCCCGAGTAGCTGGGACTACAGGCGCCCGCCACCTCGCCCGGCTAATTTTCTTGTATTTTTAGTAGAGACCGTGTTAGTCAGGATGGTCTCGATCTCCTGACCTCATGATCCGCCCGTCTCGGCCTCCCAAAGTGCTGGGATTACAGGCTTGAGCCACCGCGCCCGGCCTATTTATTTATTTTTTAAAAACAGTCTCACTCTGTTACCCAGGCTGGAGTGCAATGGCACAATCTTGGCTCACTGCAACCCCTGCCTCCCGGGTTCAAATGGTTCTCATGCCTCAGCCTCCCCAGTAGCTGAGATTACAGACATGCACTACCCAGTTAATTTTTGTATTTTTGGTAGAGACAGGGTTTCACCATGTTGGCCAGGCTGGTCTCCAACTCCTGACCTCATGTGATCTGCCCACCTCAGCTTCCCAAAGTTCTAGGATTATAGGCATGAGCCACTGCACCAGCCCTGTGTTTCTGACTTTAAAGGGAAGGTTTTCATATTTTCCCTGTTAAACAGGATGTTCTCTGTGGGTCTTTTGTTAACCTTTTATCAACTATCTGCAGGGAAAAAAAAAATCTGCTTTATCTTCAGTAATTTGCTTTCCTAATATTTTTTCTCTTGATCAGTGTTGCCAGAGATTTGTCAGTTTTATTGGTCTATTCTAAGAACCAACTTTTGGCTTTATTGATTTGTTTTATTATTTCACAGATTTCTTCCAACTTTATTTTATTTTGGGAGATTACATTACACTTTCTTTTTCTATTAATTTTCAGCTTTTACTTTCTTTTTTAAAAATATAAACATTTAAGGCATAAAGTATCACTTTTACATCTCCCCAAAAGTTTTGAAAATGGTATTTTAGTTATTGCTCAGTCCTAAGTATTATTACTTAATTTCCATTTTTAATTGTCCTTTGACTTGTGAGTTATTGAGATGTCTGGTTTTAAATTTCCAAATGTATGGGGCTTTTAAAAACATACTTCATGCTAGTAACTTCTAATTAGTTACCTAATGATCAAAGAATATACTATTACCCATATATTACCTATCTTTTAATGTTTGTTGAAACTTAACTTTATGGTCAATTACATGGTCACTTTTTTAAATGACCCATGACCCATGTGTGCTGTGCTTGGGAAAATGTATATTTGCTAGTTGTGGGATACACAATTCTATAAATATCCACTAAATCAAGTACGTTAGCAAATTTGTATCATTACTAAATTTTTATCTGCTCAATCTATTGTTAATTGAGAAAGAAGAGTTGAAATCTTCAACTCTGATGGTGGTTTTGTCAACTTCTTTTCCCTATCAATTATTTGTATTAATGTTTGCTTTATATGCTTTTTTTTTTTTTTTTTTTTTTTTTTTTTTTTGAGACACAGTCTCACCCTGTCACCCAGGCTGGGGTACAGTGGTGCAGTCTCAGCTCACTGCAACCTCTGCCTCCCAGGCTCAAGTGATCTTCCCATCTCTGCCTCCTGAGTAGCTGGGACTACAGGTGCATGCCACAACGCCTTGCTAATTCTTTTGTATTTTTTGTAGAGATGGGGTTTTACCATATTGCTCAGGCTGGTCTTTAACTCCTGGGCTCAGGCAATCCGCCCACCTCGGCCTCCCAACGTGTTGGTATTACAAGCATGAGCCACCACGCCCAGCCTTGCTTTACATATGTTGAGGCTGTTATTAGATACATACAAGTTTAGAATATCTTCTAGGTAAGTTAAACTGTATATCATTAGGTTGTAATCCTCTCTGTTGATAACAATCTGTTTTATCTAATAATTTATTCTTTTGATATTAATATATCCATCCCAGCTCTCTTTGGGTTAGCATTTGCTAAAAATTTTCAACTTTTCTGGGTCTTTATATTTTAGATGCGTTTCTTGTAAAGAGTATATTACTGGATTTTGTTTATTTAATGAAAACTCTTTTAACTGGCAATACTAATCCTGTTACACTTATTTTTATTATTTACTTTTTTTTTTCTTTTTGAGACGAAGTCTCGCTTTGTCGCCCAGGCTGGAGTACAGTGGTGTGATCTCAGCTTACTGCAACCTCTGCTTCTCGGATTCAAGCAATTCTCCTGCCTCACCCTCCCAAGTGGCTGAGATTACAGGCACGTACCACCATGCCCAGCTAATTTTTGTATTTTTTTTTTAGTAGAGACCGGATTTCACCATGTTGGCCAGGCTGGTCTCAAACTCCTAACTTCAAGTGATCCTCTTGCCTCAGCCTCCCAAAGTGCTGGGATTACAGGAGATTATTTACATATTTGAATTTGTTCTTACTAATCTTTTATTTCTATTTGTCCAGTTTCTCCCTATGTGGACTTTTACTCTTTCCTCGCTTTTTTGGAATGGAGTTCTCCTATTCATGTTCTTATTATTGCATTTTTCCCATGTGTAGAAATTTATAAATGCTATTTCTATTCTTTTGGTGAATACCTTTTGTTTTTATTTTTTATTTTTTTATTTTTTTGAGACAGAGTCTCGCCTATGGCCCAGGCTGGAGTGCAGCGGCGTAACCTCCGCTCGCTGCAAGCTCCACCTCCCGGGTTCACGCCATTCTCCTGCCTCAGCCTCCCGAGTAGCTGGGACTACAGGTGCCCGCCAGCACACCCGGCTAAGTTTTGGTATTTTTAGTAGAGATGGGGTTTCACCATCTTAGCCAGGATGGTCTCGATCTCCTGACCTTGTGATCCGCCCGTCTCGGCCTCCCAAAGTGCTAGGATTACAGGCATGAGCCACAGTGCCTGGCCTATTTATTTATTTTTTTAAGACAGGTTCTCACTCTGTTGCCCAGGATGGAGTGCAGATGTTGTGGAGTGCAGAATCATGGCTCACTGCATCCTTGATCTCCTGGACTCAAGTGATCCTCCTTCCTCAGCATTTTGAGTATCCATGACTACAGGCACAAGCCACCATGCCCGCTAATTGTTTTATTTTTTGTAGAGACAGGATCTCCCTATGTTGCCCAGGCTGGTCTCAAACTCCTGGGTGCAAACGATCCTCCTGCCTTGGCCTCCCAAAGAGCTGAGATTATAGTCATGAGCCACCATGCTCGGCCAAATACTTTTAAAAGTATAGACCAGGCACATAAAAGTTTAGGCCAGGCACAGTGGCTCATGCCTGTAATCCCAGCACTTTGGAAGACTGAGGCAGAAGGATCGCTTGAGGTCAGGAGTTTGAGACCAGCCTGGGTAACATAGCAAGACTCTGTCTCTACAAAAAACTTTGAAAAGTAGCTGGGTGTGGTGGCATTCACCTGTAGTCCCTGCCACTTGGGAGGCTGAGACAGGAGGACCACTTGAGCACAGGAGGTCAAAGCTGCAGTGAGCTGTGATCACGTCACTGTACTCTACCCTGGGTGACAGAGGGAGACCCTGTCTTGAAGAAAAAATAAATAAATAAGTTTTAAAAATCTAGAGTTAAACAATATCTTAATTCCCCTTTTAATCAGGGATCTCAAAATACTTCACCTCTCTCATCCTCCTGCCAAATTATATTCTGCCTTTTTTATCCCACAGTTTTTATGACTTTTTTGTATACAATGTTGGTTTAGATTTACTAAAATATTTACCATTTTATCTGTTCACCATTCTTTCTTGCACTTCAGACCGTTCTTATGACATCAGATACCTCCTTCCTAAACTATGCCTTTAGAAATTGCCTTGGTGAAAGTCGGATTTTAAAATATCCGTTTTTGTTCATCTGAAAATATCTTTAAGATATTTTTTGGACGAGTGCACAATTCTAGGTTAACAGTCACAATTGACCCTTGAATAACATTGCGGATAGGACCGCTGACCCCCAATGGAGTTGAAAATCTGCGTATAACTTTGACTCTCCAAAGATTAACTACTAATAGACTACTGTTGGCGGGAGGTTTACCAGTAACATAAACAGTTGATTGACAGATATTTTGTATGTTACATGTATTATACACTGTGGTCTTACCGCAAAGTAAGCGAAAGAAAAGAAAATCATAAGGAAGAGAAAAGATATTTACTGTTCATTAAGTGGAAGTGGATCATCATAAGGGTCTTCAGCCTCGTCTTCATGTTGAGTAGGCTGAGGAGGAAGAGGGGTTGGTCTTGCTGTCTCTGGGGTGGCAGAGGAGGAAGGAAATCAGAGTAGAAGTGGACCCACACAGTTCAAACCTGTGCTGTTCAAGGGCGAACTATTTCCCAAAATACTATAAAGAGATGACACAACTGTTTTTTGGATGTCACTGCTGTTGACAAGTCTGCTTCCAATCGGATTGTTATCTCCTCCTAGATAATCTGACTTTCCTTTCTGAATGCCTTTAAGATCCTCTCTTTGTCTTTGATATTCTTCACTTTGACTACTGTGTGTGTGCATGTGCGTGTGTTTATGTGCATGTGGAGAAGGCTAATCCTTGGAGAGCTACCTTATTTCTCATGAGCTCAGTAATGCTTTAAAATGTATATTTTATCCACGATCCAGTTGTTTCTTAAGAGGAAGGTCCTTCAGAGTACCTGGTCTGCCACAATTCCAGAAGCAGAAGTCTATGATGCTTTGTACACGCACAATCCTGCGTGTGCACAGTGGCGTGGTGGAAACCTCTGGGTGCACACACCCCTCCATGCCTGCATCCGTGTGTGGGAGCCGCTAGTGTGCACATCCCTCTGCTAGTTTTCTAGCTGAAATGCAAATCCTTCAGATCAGGGGATTCGCTTTCTGTCGCTCTCATTCCCTCCTGAGAACCTTACAGTACTTACTCCCCACGGTCAGAGTAAGCACTGGCTGCTGTCTGGTTTTTATACCTATTGGGAAAAGGAGTGTTAGTCAGGGTTCTCCAGAGGGACAGAATAATACGGTGTGTGTGCGTGTGTGTATGTGTGTGTGTGTGTGTTTATGTGTGTGTGTGTTTATTAGGGAGAACTGGCTCATACGATCACAAGGCAAAGTCCCACAATCTGCAAGCTGGGGAAGAGAGAAGCTGGCAGTGGCTCAGTCTGAATTTGAAAGCCTCAAACCAAGGAAGCTGACAATGCAGTCTTCAGTCTGTGGCCAAAGGCCCGAGAGCCCCTGGCAAGCCACTGGTGCAAGTCCCAGAGTCCAAAGGCCAATGAACCTGGAGTCTAGTGTCTAAGGGCAGGAGCAGCGGGAGGAAGCATCCAGCACGGGAGAAAGAAGGCAGCCGGAAGCCCCAGCGAGAAAGGGGATCCCACCTCTTCCACCTGCTTTTGTTGTAGCCATGCTGGCACTGAGGGTGGGTCTTCCTCTCCCGGTCCACTGATTCAAATGCCAACCTCCTCCGGCAACACCCTCACACATATACCCAGAAACAATACTTTGTGTCCTTCAGTCCAATCAAGCGGACACCTAATATTAACCAACACAAGGAGAAATGCTGGGAGAGCCATGGCCAGCCCAGCCCCTCCTTACCGCATCCTCTGCTTCCCCATCTGTCTTATCCACAGCTCTGCCCCTGAGGACTGCACGTCCTTCAGCGTCAACGCCTCTCCAGGGGTGGTCGTGGATATTGCCCACAGCCCTCCAGCCAAGAAGAAGTCCACAGGTTCCTCCACATGGCCCCTGGACCCTGGGGTAGAGGTGACCCTGACGATGAAAGCAGCCAGTGGTAGCACAGGCGACCAGAAGGTGAGTGTCATAGCTGTGGGGTGGCAGTGTGGATGGATTTCAGCAGGGCAGCCACTCACACTCTGTCCTGCTGTAATCCACAGCACCAACCTGGCAGAGCCTCTTTCCCTGGGGAAAAGCTCATGCTGGCTTCTTCCAACCATAGTGTCCCCGAGGACAATAATATACAGCTGCCGGGGGATCATGGAGGTCAGGGGTTAGATTAAACTCTATTCAGCAAATCTTTAGTCAGTACCTAGCACGTGCCAGACACTGCTAGACACTGCCAGGCACTGGGAATCCAGAAATGAATAAGACAGCTGAGGGTGCAGCCCTCATGGGCTCATATAACCTGTGAGTGGTGGTGTCAGAGAATCTACTGGTAAACAAACAATTGCAAATGATGCTGAGTTCTATGGAGGCCACAGACAGGTAGCCCCATGGAACGCTGGTCCATGCTCCTGAATTGGTTTCCTGTGTCTGGTATAGAAAATCACCATGGTGGCTGGGCACAGTGGCTCATACCTGCAATCCCAGCACTTTGGGAGGCCGAGGCGGGTGGATCACCTGAGGTCAGGAGTTTGAGACCAGCCTGGCCAACATGGTGAAACCCCATCTCTACTAAAAATACAAAAATTAGCCAGGCGTAGTGGCGAGTGCCTATAATCCCAGCAACTCAGGAGGCTGAGGCAGGAGAATCGCTTGAACCTGGGAGGGAGAGGTTGCAGTGAGCCAAGATCGCACCACTGCACTCCAGCCTGGGTGAAAGAGCGAAACTCCATCTCAAAAAAAAAAAAAAAAAGAAAATCACCATGGTTTGCGTAAAACAACAGAAATGTATCCTGTCACTGTTCTGGGGTTCAGAAGTCTGAGTTCCAGGTGCCAGCAGGGCCAGATTTTCCTGGAGGCTCCAGGAGAGAGTAATGATTTGCCTCTTCCAGCTCCTGGGGGCCGTCTGACTTGTGGCTGTATCACTCCAGTCTGCTTCCATGGTCACACTGCCTCTGCCCCTTCTCTGTGGAATCCCCCTCCGCCTCTGTCATAAGGGCACTTGCCATGGGATTTAGGGCCCAACTGGATAGTCCAGGGTGATCTCCTCATCTCAAGATCCTTTTTTTTTTTTTTTTATTGAGACAAGAGTCTTGCTGTGTTGCCCAGGCTGGAGTGCAGTGGTGCAATCTCGGCTCACTGCAACCTCCGCCTCCTGGGTTCAAACGATTCTCCTGCCTCAGCCTCCCAAATAGCTGGGATTACAGGCACCCACCACCACACCCGGCTAATTTTTGTTTTTTTTTTAGTAGTGACGGGGTTTCGCCATGTTGGTCAGGCTGGTCTCAAACTCCTGACCTCAAGTGATCCGCTCACCTTGGCCTCCCAAAGTGCTGGGATTATAGGCATGAGCCACCACGTCTGGTCTCAAGATCCTTAACTTACATCTGCAAGATTTTTTTTTCCAAATGAAATCACATCCACAAGTTCCAGGGATTAGGATGTGGATGTATCTTTTGGGGGGACCACCATTCCACCTACCATACCCCCTTTGCCTGTAGATGGGCTCAACAGGACCCTCTGGGGTTCCCACAAATCTCTGGGCCAACAGCCACTTGTTCCCAGCAGAACCAGCCAAGCAGGCTTCTCCCTGGGGGAACACAGAGCTTGACTATCCAGGCAGGCTGGGGAGGGGGTGGTCAGGGAAGGCTTCCTGAAAGAAGCAGCAAGCTGAAGGATGACACAAACTACCCACCGAAGAGCAGGAGACAGGAGACAGCTTGACGCAGAGGGTCAGCCTGTGTGCACTCTCTGGATGAGAAAAGGGTGAGACACGTGTTGGGGAAACTGAGGAAGTTCTGTATGGCAAGAAAGGAAGACAGAGAGGGAGGTGAGGGAGTCAGTTTGAAGAGTTTGGTATCAGGGACCTCATTTTTTGTGAACAACAGGAAGCCAATAAAAAGTTTTCAGCCAGCAGATAGCAAGACAGCATTTGTAATTTAGAAAGATCCCACTGACTGCGGCCTAGCAAGTAGACAGGAACTAGGGAGTGGATGGGAGGCAGGGATACCTGACAGAAGGCTGACACCATGGTCCAGGCAGAGGCAGTGATGGCCGTGGCATTTTCCTGGATTTCCACTGTCTACAGGGCAGGTCTGAACACCTCAATGTGTCCCCTCAGGAGCTCCTCTTCCTCTGGTGGCAGCTCTTTGGCTCTGCTTTGGGAAACTTCCCACCTCCATTTTGCTTGGATGTGTCAACCCACATGCTCCACCCTCCTCTGGTCAATCTGAGGTGTTCTCTTAGGATTTCTGAACCTTGGGCACAGGGGATTGGTGTTTCTTCATTTCTTCCTGAAGAGACCTCCACCCACTCAAAGCTCCTGCTCCCCAGATCCCCCAGGACCCGGCCTTTCCAGGGTCTGGTTCTTCAGGTCTTTCCTTGATCCCTTCTGCTTGCCAGAGTCAGTTCTGTGGCTTATGATCAGCTCTCTCCTTCTAGCGCTTCTTCTGCCCCATCTCCAGGTGCTGGGCCCCTACTCCCTTTCCAAGATCTACCTCAAAGCGCACTCTTTCACAAACCACCCTGCCAGGCAGAGTGTCTCCATTGCTGGGCCCCCATAGGACGCTCTTCTGTAGCACCAGTCATTCAAGCTTTTTGCTTTCCCTCCATTCCCATTGGATGGGGCCACTCCTTACAGGCTATGGCCCATCTTTGTCTCCCCAGTGCCCTACCCTGAGCTGGCACATAGCAGGGGTCCAGTGGGTGTTTGTTGAATGACTAAGAGAAGTCATTAGTGATCTGCTCTCCCATAGGTTCAGATTTCATACCATGGACCCAAGACTCCACCAGTCAAAGCTCTACTCTATCTCACCGGGGTGGGTAAGTGACAACCAGGATCCTAGAGTGCTGTCTCATCTCCTACCCACCTCCTAATCCCTGCAGGATGTCTCTGTAGGAGAAACTATACCTGGAGCTTATTTTACACTGAGCAGAGGAAAAGCATGGTTTCCAGCCAGTCAGACATCTGGGAGTTCAGAAATATTCCATCCCTAGTCAGTGAACCACAAAGAAATACAATGTGGGAGTGGTGGTGTGGGGAACTTTAATTGCATCTTAACATTTTACTTCTCAAGTTAGGAAATAGGTACATGGATTTTCAATATATGCGTCTCCATTCCTTTTTTTTTTTTTTTTTTTTTTTTTTTTTTTTGAGATGGAGTCTTACTCTGTCACCCAGGCTGGAGTGCAGTGGTGCAAGCTCGGTTCACTGCAACTTGCGCCTCCTGGGTTTAAGCAATCCTCCTGCCTCAGCGTCCCTAGTAGCTGGGACTACAGGTGCACAGCACCATGCCCGACTAATTTTTGTATTTTTAGTAGTGATGGGGTTTCACCATGTTGGCCAGGCTGGTCTCAAACTCCTGACCTCAGGCGATCCGTCCTCCTTGCTCTCCCAAAGTGCTGAGATTACAGGTGTGAACCACTGAGCCCAGCCCTCTATTCCTTTTTGATACCTCAAATATCTGTAACAAAAAGTAGATGATGACACTGTCTTATACAATAATCTAGACAGTGTTCCTCAAATTCCATTATTTATATCTCATCTTCACCATTTCTGCCATATCAATGATCCACCTAAACACATATTTATGTAATGTTCTTCTTTAAGTAAAATCCATTCTTTAACTTGACCTCATTTTGAACAATAATATCATGATTAGTATCATTATGTGTATTAAATATATAAGTAGCAGCCAGACATAGTGGCTCACACCTGCAATCCCAGCACTTTGGAAGGTGGAGGCGGGAGGATCGCTTGAGCCCAGGAGTTTGAGACCAGCCTGGGCAACACAGTGAGATCCTGTTTCTACAAAAAATTTTAAAAAATTAGCTGAGCATGGTGGCATGATCCTGTAGTATCAGCTACCCAAGAGGCTGATGTGTGAGGATTGCTTGAGCCCAGAAGGTCAAGACTGCAGTGAGCCATGATTGTGCCACTGCACTCCAGCCTGGGTGACAAGAGTGAGACCCAGTTTCAAAAACTAAATATATATATACACACACACACACATATATGTATAATATGTAGCTTATAAAATCTTCAGGTTTCATTTCATTAATGCATTTCATTCATTAATACATATTTAAATAATACTAATACAGCACTTACTCAATTGCCAGGCATTGTGCTAAGACTTTACATTTAATCCTTACAGCAGTCCAGTGAAATTGGTATTATTACTATCCCATTTTACAGATGAGGAAACTGAGGCACAGAGTTAAACAGACTTGTCCAAGGTCACCCAATTAGTTAGTAAAGGTGTCGGGAAGTCCAGACCACAAAAGGACAATGCTTCCCTGGCCCTAAGACATGGCTAGGAATATGTTTAGAGGGTCAGTCTCACGTGGGACAAGGTTCACCATATCATGCTGTGGGGCACACAGATCTATTTTATTGGAATGACCTTGCGGTCATATATTCGGATGAAGGAGGAAGGATTTACAAACAAATGTTTGCTCTCTCAGCCAAGCCATTTGGACAGAGTGGGGGCATGTTCATGGTTGCAATTTGTCCCCAGATAGAGTTACAACACATGTCATGAAGAGCCGGTGGGGCTGGTGTCACCACTGGGTCCCCCACCCCAAGGTCACTGAGGGCTGGGGCCACAGTCTTTTGAGAGCCTGGCAGGGTGTGCCTGCAGAGGCTTCACATGGAACCTCTCTTTGCGGTGGCTGGGAATTCCTTCCAAAATCCCTGGGGGTGGCCAGACGCGCAGGGTCTGGTGGACATCACAGTTGTGGCCCCGCTGAAGGGGAACAGGTATGGTCAGAGGCCCCAACTCTGCTGTCCGAACTGTAGCCAGACTTCCTGGGGGCCATGGGGGAAGGATGCCTTGAACCTGTGTCTCCTCTGAAGGACAGGAAGAGGGGCTCCCACTATGGGTGCACACAGTCCCCTGGGGAAAGGACCTGCCCATCTGGGGCCAGGCTGGGTGCCCCAACCCCGGACCCTCACCAACCCTCTCCTCTTACTTGGTGGAATTTCAGAAATCTCCCTGTGCGCGGACATCACCCGCACCGGCAAAGTGAAGCCAACCAGAGCTGTGGAAGACAAGGTACCGCTCACCCAAACGCTCCTTTCCTAGTTCTGCTGGATTCTCCCCGGGCGCCCCCTTGTGGTGATGGGGTAAATCCTGGTCTGTCTCACGCATCCCATGTTAACTGTTAAAAAAAAAGGGGGGGGGGGCGGAGAAAATTAGCATCGCCATTAATATTTTGGTTTATGTATTTCCCATCTATTTTACAAAATCAGATTTTCACCAATCGTGGGTTCAGAAAATGTGTTATCCTACAAACTAGAAACGCTACTGAGTCACCCAGTTAATACACAGCAGAGAGGAAATTCGTGGGCAAGACTCTGGCTCAAAAACTCCCTATTCCATGTTCTATGACTGATGGGAGATATTTCTGCAGAGCTGCCTACATGGGGCAATAACAGAGAAAGGAAGAAATGGCAGGGGGAGAGGCGGGAAGGAGCCAGGTGGGGAGACGGAGGGTGTGTTGTGGAAAGACAAGATGGTGGTATGTGCAGAAGGGACACGTGAACGCTGTCTTAAACCAGAGTCTTCAGGTAAACCTGAAACCCCAGCGCTGCCTGCACCATTTTATGCTGGTGTGCACTGGGGGCTGTGACCTGTAAAAAGATGAAGATCCTTTGTGGGGTCAGCAAGAGTGGGAAGAAAAATTACAACTCTAGCAGTAGAACCTATCCCTGTATCCCTCTCGAAACGCAGTCATTTCCTGCGGGCAAACGCTCTCCAGCGAAGGGAGGCGCCATCACTATTAGATCCCTATAGGGTGGGGCTGCTTAATGGGCTTTAATCTTTGGACAGATATTAACTGACTTCTAAGAATAGTACCACACTTTGCTGAATGAGTAATTAAGAGTTCACATAATAGTAGCTATTTAGATTAGAATCTTGACATACATATTTAGCTGCATTTGGTTTGTCAAGCTCAACATTTTATTTATTTATTTATTTATTTTTGAAATGGAGTCACGCTCTGTCTCCCAGGCTGGAGTGCAGTGGCACCATCTCGGTTCACTGCAACTTCCGCCTCCCGGGTTCAAGCGATTCTCCTACCTCAGGCTCCCGAGTAGCTGAGATTATAGTTGTGCGCCTCCACGCCCAGCTAATTTTCATATTTTTAGTAGAGACAGGGTTTCGCCATGTTGGCCAGGCTGGTCTTGAACTCCTGACCTCAGGTGATCTGCCTGCCTCAGCCTCCCAAAGTGTTGGGATTACAGGTGTGAGCCACCCCGCCTGGCTAACATGTCTTGAAAGCTATTAAAATCCATGTGACTGTCCTTTTTTTAAATGGATGAATTGTGTTTTGGGTGAATTTAGTTGTGACTTTTGCAGTAAAAGACAAAAATCCACTCTTGAGATCAAAGAATCAATTGATATGGGAGCAAGATGTGTAAACGGCACTGGGCTAAAGAGGTGATGGGGGCCGGGCGTGGTGGCTCACGCCCGTAATCCCAGCACTTTGGGAGGCTAAGGCGGGCGGATCATGAGGTCAAGAGATTGAGACCATCCTGGCCAACATGGTGAAACCCTGTCTCTACTAAAAATACAAAAATTAGCCGGGCTCGGTGGCGCGTGCCTATAGTCCCGGCTACTCAGGAGGCTGAGGCAAGAGAATCGCTTGAACCCGGGAGGTGAAGGTTGCAGTGAGCTGAGATCACACCACTGCACTCCAGCTTGGTGAGGGAGCAAGATTCCGTCTCAAAAAAAAAAAAAAAAAAAAAAAAAAGAGGTGATGGGAAGTTGCTATGCCTCTTGCAAGAGTTGGAGGGCTCTACGCTAGTTTCTAAGCGTGACTCTTCTCTGCTGGTGTCCAGAGGACCTGGACCTGGGGCCCTTGTGGACAGGGTGCCATCCTGCTGGTGAACTGTGACAGAGACAATCCTGAATCTTCTGCCATGGACTGTGAAGATGACGAAGTGCTTGACAGCAAAGGTAAAGAGCATTTGCTAGCTAACGGGAAGGGCTTTTTACAAAGCCCTTTTGCCCACGTGGCCTGAACCTGGTGATGGCCCTCTGAAATAAGGGTTATTGAAAGCATGTTCTTGTTGGCACATCCGTTTTATAGGTGAAGCAATGGGCAAAGGCCCTTGCGGGGGGCAAGTGACCTCTCCAAGCTCACACAGCAGTCAGGGAAGAGCTGAGGCCAGTGCTGCCTCCTGATGCCTCCTACGGGCCCCAGTTTCCATGCCTCACCCCGCTGCCCAACCTAAACCCTCTTAGGTCAAACCTGGAGCCTGAAATCATTCGAAAGGAAAGCTTCTCATTCCCAGACTCACATCAGAGCAGCCCCTGAGACTTCTGCCATAGGCCGGGCACCACTCTGAGCGCTTTGGAATGATTAACTCATCTGATCTTCCCACACAAAGCTTTATAGACGGGAAAACCAAGGCACTGGGGAACTTAAGCAATTTGCCCAAGGTCACAGCACTGATATGTAGCAGACTCGGGGTTTGAACACCAGACGTCCCAACTCTGGAGCGGGTTTAGGGGCATGAGGATGGTGGGGGATGCAGGACCTCTGCAGGCAAACCTCCGGGCTGCTGAGGGTGGATCTGGGGTTGAAGGGAGGATACATTATCCACCTGCGCTAGAGGAAGGTGCTGAGGGGCTCGGGCTGGCAGGCCTTCCTGGGGAGCTCTTAGAATAACATAGAAGTGGATATATTTTCAAGTTGCATATAGTTGGCCTGGCCCGATGCCAGGGGACAGTCTCTGTACAGTACCTGGCATGCAATAATAATCACAACAGCCACCCTTTGTGGGCACTCCTGGGGTGCCAGGAGCTGGTATAACCACTGTGTATCACCTCACTTTATCTTCACGACAGCTCTGTGCTGGGTACAACTCTTGCCCCTGTCTTAGTGATGAGGAAACAGAGGCAGAGAGAGCTAAAATCACTTTCCTATGCCCACCCAGATCCCAGATTCAAACCAAATTGACCCCAAAGCCTTTAAGCCCTTGGCTATCAGTCAGTCCCCTCGGAAGGCATCTCTTGACTCTCCCCACCCTCTACCCCTTCTTGGCTATTGTTCAAGTTGGTTTACAAACTTCACTTCTCGCTCAGGACCAGCACAGAAACCTTTCACTCGTTCATTGCACAAATCTCAGCTGAGCTCCTGCCACGTGCTGGTCCTTGTTCTAGGGAGTTCTCGGCTTTGTAGGTTCAAGTTTCGGGGAACATTGCAAGGAACAAAATATTAATAAATGTGATCCCCGCTTTGCTGAGGTTACATCCTCAGCTCATCCTAGTGGGAGGAGACCAAAACCTTAATGAGTTCTCATTCCAAAATGAAAACCATCAGTAAAATACTCAAAATAGCATAAAGAAAAGAAAACCAGGCAACATGGTAAAGGGAGGTCTCAGGGGAGCGGTGGGGTGCGAGGCTCCTCCAGGAGGTGGCTATGGGAAACCAGCAGTGGTCTCAGGGGCCTGTGACTCAGGCAATGCCCTTCTCATCCCAGACCTGAAGGACATGTCCCTGATGACCCTGAGCACGAAGACCCCCCAGGACTTCTTCACTAAGCACACACTGGTGCTCCACGTGGCCAGGTCTGAGATGGACAAAGTGAGAGTGTTTCAGGCCACACGTAAGTCATCCCCATCTGTGTTCCCTCCCTGCCCTGGCCAATGGGGCACACTTCTGTCACACAGCTGTGTGGCAGGTAAATCCTGAGCACCTACTATGTGCCGAGTTCTAAGAACAGCAGACACAGCAGTAGGCAAGACAGACAACATCTCATCTATTACCTTCTAGATGGAGGACACAGACAAAATGACTCGTTATTGCTCCCTGCTTCTCTCTCTCTCTATCTCTCTCTCTCTCTCTCACACACACACACACCCCACTCCTGGTTATAGATTTTGAGTGCAAGCTGATGGCATGTGGCATGTGATCATTTGTTCTGCAACATCCTGCTAATCAGAAACATCAGGAACTTCTCAGCGGCCCACGAGCACCTGGAACTAAGTAGGTGCCAGGCTTGGTCCTAAGCATGAGGCACAGAGCCATGACTGTGACCAAGTCCCTGCCTTCACGTTGCTTTCATCTTAGTGGCTGGGAGAACTATAGGTAAAATAATTACATAAAACACCTAGCGTGTCCAACGCTGTGACATACTATGTAGAAGAATGCGGCAAGGAAGGAGACGTGGAGTGAGGAGTGGAAGTGGGGGTGTGTGGAGAGAGGGTGGCCAGGGAAAGTGTCCCCCATGAGGTGCCATTTGAGCAGAGGGAGGTACAGGAACAGCCAGGCAGACACCTAGGGGAAGGGCGTTCCAGGCAGAGGGAACGGTAAGTGCGTGGACCCTGCCTGAGGTAAGATGGTGCCTGTGGTTTGGAGGAATGCAGGGAGGCCAGTGCAGCTGGGGTGGAATGTGCAAGGGTTAAAGCGGTGGATGAGGGTGGAAGAGACAGGGCAGAGGGGAAGGGCGAGGTCAGGTAGGTGTATGTTGACTTTGGCTTCTGGATGGAAGGAGATGGAGAAGGCCATGGGAGGGGTTTTTCTGCAGGGCCTGACAATCATTCTGATCCTGATCATTCTGCCTAGTCTATTCCATGCTTTTTTTTTTTTTTTAATTTTTTTTTTTTAGAGAGTCTCACCCTGTTGCCCAGGCTGGAGTGCAGTGGTGCTATCTCAGCTCACTGCAGACTCCACCTCCTGGGTTCCAGCGATTCTCCTGCCTCAGCCTCCCCAGTAGCTGAGGTTACAAGCATGTGCCACCACATCCAGCTAATTTTTGTACTTTTAGTAGAGATGGGATTTCACCAGGCTGGCCAGACTAGTCTTGAACTCCTGACCTCAAATAATCCACTTGCCTCAGCCTCCCCAAGCACTAGGATTATAGGCACCACACCCAGCCTCTGTTTCTTTTTCTTTTTTCTTTTCTTTTCTTTTTTTTTTTTTTTTTTTTTTTGAGACAGTCTGTCTCTGTAGCCAGGCTGGAATGCAGTGGCGCAATCTTGACTCACTGCAACCTCCACCTCCCAGGTTCAAGCCATTCTCCTGCCTCAGCCTCCCCAGTAGCTGGGATTACAGGCTTGCATCACCACGCCCAGCTAATTTTTGTATTTTTAGTAGAGACAGGGTTTCACCATGTTGGCCAGGCTGGTCTCGATCTCCTGACCTTGTGATCCTCCTGCCTCGGCCTCCCAAAGTACTGGGATTACAGGCATGAACCACCGCACCCGGCCTGTGTCATTCTTAAAGTGATTAAACTGACATTGATTTGCTGACAGGTCGACTTATTGCCTCCACCCAGGCATCACCTTCTCCAGGAAGTCCTCAGGGATTTCCTCTATCACAGCTGTCTGCTATTTTTATGATCTCTGCTCCTCCCTACTCGCCCGTAAGAACTGTGCACTCTCTGGGGGTGAGGATAGGAGGACAGTGACTCTGTCTCCCTGGTCCCCTGCTGTGTCCCTGTCCCCCGCTGACATCTGGCTAGAGCAGATGCTCAGGAATTAGTGAAGGAATGGTGTATACTGGACTTCCTGTAAAGTTTGGAATGGCTCAGGCACCCCTGACACACCCTTCCGGGACTTCAGCCAGGGAGCAGTGTCCCAGCTGAGACTTTGGTCCTTTTCTCCTAAGGGGACTGACCAGATTTGGCTGCAAGGGGTTCTCTGATGGTGGCATGTGGTGACCCTGGGAAAGGCTTCTGGGGAGCACTGGGGAGAGAAGGAAAGGTCTTCAGAAGTGGGGACGCAGACCCGAGTCTCCCCTGCCTCTCTCCTAGGGGGCAGACTGTCCTCCAGGTGCAGGGTAGTCCTGGGTCCCAAGCAGCCCTCTCACTACCTGATGGTCCCAGGCGGAAAACACAACATGGACTTCTACGTGGAGGCCCTCGCTTTCCCAGACACCAACTTCCCAGGGCTCATTACCCTCACCGTCTCCATGTTGGACACGTCCAAACTGGTAGGCCGAGAAGGCAGCCCTGCATCGGGGGCCTGACCTTCCAGGCAGTGGCGTGGCTGGGGAAGGGGGACTCCAAACAACTACCAGAAATGGTAGGTGCTGGGCCCTAGTGGCGGTGACAGCCCCTGCCTCCCCACCCCCCACCCCCTGCAGGAGCTCCCCGAGGCTGTGGTGTTCCAAGACAGCGTGGTCTTCCGCGTGGCGCCCTGGATCATGACCCCTAACACCCAGTCCCCGCAGGAGGTGTACGTGTGCAGGTGAGAGGCCTGGGGGTGCTGGGGTGGGCCCAGACACCTCGGGAGGAGCCCTGGGCCAGCAACAAAGAGCCCGAGTTCCATCCGCAGCACTCAGTGTGTGATGGGAAAACAGTCACCGCTCCCTGCCCACCGAGAGCTTGCCGCTTCTTGGGGGCTCTAAAAAGGCGGGGAGGTTCCTTACTGCTGTTGTCATTGCCATAGTCCTGCCTGATGCAACTGAGGCTACGTTAGCTCCCAGGGGCCTGTAGAGTGTGGCCCGTGGACCTTGTGCACCAGAAACTCCTGGGAACTCATTTAAAGTGCACCTTTCTGGACTGGGCACAGTGGCTCATGCCTGTAACCCCAGCAATTTGGGAGGCCAAGGCAGGTGGATCACTTGAGGTCAGAAGTTTGAGACCAGCCTAGCCAACATAGTGAAACCCTGTCTCTACTAAAAAATACAACTGGTCGGGCGTGGTGGCACATGCCTGTAATCCTAGCTACTCAGGAGGCCAAGGCATGAGAATTGCTTGAACGCTGGAGGCGGAGGTTGCGGTGAGCTGAAATTGCGCCACTGCACTCCAGCCTGGGCAACAGAGCAAGACTCCATCTCAAAAATGAAATAACCAGCCTGGTCAACATGGTGAAACCTCGTCTCTACTAAAAATACAAAAAATTAACCGGCTGTGGTGGTGGGCGGGCACCTGTAATCCCAGCTACTCGGGAGGCTGAGGCAGGACAATCGCTTGAACCCAGGAGGCCAAGGTTGCGACGAGCCAAGATCATACCATTGCACTCTAGCCTGGGTGACAGAGCAAGACTCGGTCTCGAGAAAAATAGAAATAATAAAAATTAAAAATTAAATTAAATTAAAATGAAATAAAATGCACCTTTCTGGCTGCCTGTGAGCTGCTGGGTCTTATCCCTGGGAAGGGCCAATCTGCGTTTTGGGGAGGTCCACAATCTTCCTGCAGTCTGAGAGCTCCTGACAAGTGTGCTGGGGTCTCAGGAGACCTTCTCCTCCCCTCTTCTGATTGCTTCAGGGGCAGAAGAGTAAGAGGGTAACCTGGTGGATAGGACGCAGGCCGGAATCCAGTGAGGACTGTATTCCAATCCCAGCACTGTTCCAGGTGGTGTGACCTTGAACAGTGAACTCATATTCTGTCTTCTCCCAGATTGATATGGTTTGGCTCTGTGTCCCCACCCAAATCTCATCTTGAATTGTACTCCCATAATTCCCATGTGTTCTGGGAGGGACCTGGTGGGAGATAATTTGAATCATGGAGGTGGTTCCACCCATACTGTTCTCATGGTAGTAAATAAGTCTCATGAGATCTGATGGTTTTCTCAGGGGTTTCCACTTTTGCATCTTCCTCATTTTCTCTTGCTGCCGCCATGTAAAAAGTGCCTTTCGCCTCCCGCCATGGTGTCTCCAGCCACGTGGGAGTGTAAGTCCTATTAAACCTCTTTTCCTTCCTAGTCTCAGGTATGTTTTTATCAGCAGTGTGAAAATGGACTAATACAGTAAATTGCTACCAGTAAGGGGGGCCTTGCTGAAAAGACACCCAAAATGTGGAAGTAACTTTGGAACTGGGTAACAGACAGAGGTTGGAACAGTTTGAAGGGCTCAGAAGAAGACAGGAAAATGTGAGAAAGTTTGGAACTTTCTAGAGACTTGTTGAATGGCTTTGACAAAAATACTGATAATGATATGAACAATGAAATCCAGACTGAGATGGTCTCAGATGGAGATGAGGAACTTATTGGGAAGTGGAGCAAAGGTGACTCTTGTTATGTTTTGCAAAGGAACTGGTGGCATTTTGTCCCTGCCCTAGAGATTTGTGGAACTTTGAACTTGAGAGAAATGATTTAGGGTGTCTGGCAGAAGAAATTTCTAAGCAGTAAGCCATTCAAGATGTGACTTGGGTGCTGTTAAAGGCATCCAGTTTTAAAAGGGAAGCAGAGCATAAAGGTTCAGAAAAGTTGCAGCCTGACAATGCAATAGAAAAGAAAATCTCATTTTCTGAGGATAAATTCAAGCCAACTGCAGAAATTTGCATAAGTAACAAGGAGCTTAATGTTAAGCCCCAAGGCAATGGGGAAAATGTCTCCAGGGCATGTCAGAGGTCTTCACAGCAGCCCCTCCCATCACAGGCCCAGAGGCCTAGGAGAAAATGGTTTTGTGGGCCAGGCCCAGGGTCCACATGCTATGTGCAGCCTAGGGACTTGGTGCTCTGCATCCCAGCTGCTCTAGCCATGACTAAAGGGGCCAACATAGAGCTCAGGCCCTGGCTTCAGAGGGTACAAGCCCCAAGCCTTGGCAGCTTCCACATGGTGTTGAGCCTGCAAGTGCACTGAAGTCAAGAATTGTGGTTTGGGAACCTCTGCCTTGATTTCCGAAGATGTGTGGAAATGCCTGGATGCCCTGGCAGAAGTTTGCTGCAGGGGTGGGATTCTCATGGAGAACCTCTGCTATGGCAATGCAGAAGGGAAATGTTGGGTTGGAGTCCCCACACAGAGTCCCTGCTGGGATACCACGTAATGGAGCTGTGAGAAGAGGGCCACTGTCCTCGAGACCCCAGAAGGGTAGATCCACTGACAGCTTTCACCATGTGGCTGGAAAAGTCACAGACACTCAACACTAGCCTGTGAAACCAGCCTCCCAGGAGGGAGGCTATACCCTGTAAAGCCACAGGGGTGGAGCTGTCCAAGACCATGAGAACCCACCTCTTGTGTCAGCATGACCTGGATGTCCGACCTGGAGTCAAAGATCATTTCAGAGCTTTAAAATTTGACTGCCCTGCTGGATTTTGGACTTGCATTGGCCCTGTAATCCCCTTGTTTTGACCAATTTCTCCCATTTGGAATGGCCATATTTACCCAACACCTGTACCCGCGTTGTATCTAGGAAGTAACTAGCTTGCTTTTGATTTTATAGCTCGTAGGAGGAAGAGACTTGCTCTGTCTCAGATGAGACTTTGGATTGTGAACTTTTGGGTTAATGCTGAAATGAGTTAAGACTTTGGGGGACTGTTGGGAAGGCATGATTGGTTTTGAAATGTGAGGACATGATATTTGGAGGGGGCAGGGGCAGGATGATATGGTTCGGCTGTGTGTCCCCACCCAAATCTCATCTTGAAATGTACTCCCATAATTCCCACGTGTTGTGGGAGGGACCCAGTGGGAGATAATTTGAATCCTGGAGGCAGTTTCTCCCATACTGTTCTCATGATAGTGAATAAGTCTCATGAGATCTGATGGTTTTATCAGGGGTTTCTGCTTTTGCTTCTTCCTCATTTTCTCTTGCCACCACCATGTAAGAAGTGCCTTTCACTTCCCGCCATGGCTTCCCCAGCCATGTGGAACTGTAAGTCTAATTAAACCTCTTTTTCTTCCCAGTCTCAGGTATGTCTTTATCAGCAGCGTGAAAATGGACTAATACATGGGTGGAAGGGGTACCCACTAGTTCCTGCCTCATAGCTTGTTAGATGGATTCTATGAGCTCATGCCTGCTAAGAACAGATAGACCGGACGTGCCAGGAGCCTCTGTTCAGGCCACAGGTGACCCCTGAGCACCTGTGTGTCCCTCCCCATCCTTCCAGGCCGAGTTTCAAAATCCAGAGCACTAAGGAGCTGTTTTTCTGCTCTCTCTAGTATTTTTGAAAATGAGGACTTCCTGAAGTCAGTGACTGCTCTGGCCATGCAAGCCAGGTGTAAGCTGACCATCTGCCCCGAGGAGGAGAACATGGATGACCAGTGGATGCAGGTATGTGCCCTGTGGGGCAGGCAGGGCGAATGTCCCTGAGGGCCAAGAGACACTTGGGGTACCCAGGCTCCTGGGGTTCAGCCTGGTGCCTCACTGGCCACCCTTCCTTAGATGGACAGGGAGGCAGGAACCTGAGAGGTCTTGGGTCGGGAGGCTGGAGCAAGTGATTTGTCTGACGTTTGCTGTGGGCCACTGCAGGCCACTGCGGTCACCAAGATGAAAGCCACCTTCCTGCTTGAAAACACTAGGGTGGCCTCGGGAAGTGACTTGAAGCTCAGGAGATTGATGCTCAACCAGCCCCTCAAGTGGTCCTCCCTCCAGGCTGTCCATCTTGGGCTCAGCTACCAAACCAGGTCACTGTTAAGCCCCAAGGCAATAGGGAAAATGTCTCCAGGGCATGTCAGAGGTCTTCACGGCAACCCCTCCCGTCACAGGCCCAGAGGCCTAGGAGAAAATGGTTTCGTGGGCCAGGCCCAGGGTCCTCATGCTACGTGCAGCCTAGGGACTTGGTGCTCTGCATCCCAGCTGCTCCAGCCGTGGCTAAAAGGGGCCGATGTAGAGCTCAGGCCGTGGCTTCAGAGGAAGCGCTCTAGCACTTTCCATGGCTCCCATCTCCTCCTGCTCAGTCTGTTTCCAGGGCCCTCTCAGCCTGCCTGGCTCCCTCCCCTGAGGCCAGCCTGCCACTGTGCCTAGAAACACCCATTTACCATTCTCTGTTTCCGTGCCACTCCCCCATCATGCCAGGAGTACCCCAAGGACTGAGACTAGGCCTCATCCAGTCCAGCACCCCAATGCCTGGCACTGGGCAGTGCCAGTGGGCATTTGGTGGGTGGCACTGACCCTCCCCAGCACTGCCTTCCTTTGCTTTGGGACCCTGCCCTTCCATGCCGCACCCCTGTGGTGCTGCCTCTTGGACCCACCTCCCCATTCCCATCACCCATCTCCAATTCATACCCGTGAATCCCAGCGCGAATTCCTCGTCCATAAGTTTCCCCCATCACCCCCAGCAGGAATTCAACCCTCTTTCTTTTCACCCCCACACAACATCCTCTCTTCCTTTCTTGCCACTCCATCTTTTTTTTTTTTTTTTTTTTTTTTTTTTTTTTTTTTTTTGAGACGGAGTTTCGCTCTCATTGCCCAGGCTAGAGTGCAATGGCACAATCTCAGCTCACCACAACCTCCGCCTCCCTGATTCAAGTGATTTTCCTGCCTCAGCCTCCCGAGTAGCTGGGATTACGGGCATGCACCACCACGCCTGGCTAATTTTGTATTTTAATAGAGATGGCATTTCTCCTTGTTGGTCCGGCTGGTCTCGAACTCCTGACCTCAGGTGACCCACCCACCTCAGCCTCCCAGAGTGCTGGGCTTACAGGCGTGACTTACTGCACCAGGCCGCCATTCCATTTTTTTGATGCCAGGTTGACTTGTGTGAAATTGCTGATAGGCGCCATTTTTGATTTGCAAGAGTGGAACTTTCGTCTGGTTCATCCTAATAGTAACTTATAGTAGTGATTATGTCCAACATCGCATCTGCCTGCTAGAATACAAGCCCGAGGAGGTGGAATTTGCAGCAGATTCATTTCTAAAACCTCCCCGTGCTCCTCCTGCCCGCTGCAGTGGCCCAGGCTGGGTCTTATCCACCTTCCTTTGGGGAGGAGGCCGGGAGCCCTGGCACCAAGAGGCCTTCTCTGGCCCATCCTAGCTGCATCGGGAGCCCCTCCTCCGTGTCCCCACAGACCCCTCAACCCCTCACCCCCTCATCACCTCCTAACCCTGGTGCTCACTGCCTGGCTCCTGGTTTTCTCACCTTGAGGAGGGGTCTGAGTTTTGCTCACCAGGGGTCACCAGCACCAGCCCAGGCACCACCAGGAGTGGGAGGGAAGGGCGCTCCTGCAGGCTCATGGCCTCTCGTGTACTGGGCAAATATGGGGCAATAAGTTCCGCTTTCTGAGCCCCTTCTCTGAGATCAAACATCTCATGGGATGTGCCCTTGACTGCAAGGGTAAGAGTGCATGGATGGTTTCATGCCCCCATCCTGGCGTTGGGCACCAAGACCCGGGTAGCACGCACAACAGCCTCCTCTCCACTCACTCCCACAGGATGAAATGGAGATCGGCTACATCCAAGCCCCACACAAAACGCTGCCGGTGGTATTTGACTCTCCAAGGAACAGAGGCCTGAAGGAGTTTCCCATCAAACGTGTGATGGTACCTGCCTGGGGTGGGGAGGGGGCACGGCTGCCAAAACCCTCTTGTCTTGAGACTCCCTCCTTTTAGCCTGGCTTCCCCGCCTGCGTCTGTGGCTGAGTAACCCAGGGCAAGCAGGTGGAATTCCTACTAAAGTGGGCTTGTGTAGGCAGGGCTTGTTATTTTTGTTATTACCAAGATAAGATCTGGCTCTTCATTTCCCAAAGCTCTTGTGGCCTGTGAGCTCAGCTTGGTCTCCAGGGAACCCTGCCGAGGAGGTGGCTCAGGCTTGGACCTCCCTGTGCTCTTAAAGAAGCTCTTGCTGCACGGCAGAGGTGGGGCCAGGGCTGGAATCTTTCCCAACGCCCAGCTGGAGGCTCCGTCTTATGGGTGGCGTTTGGCCTTCAGGGGCTCCATCTGGGATGTGGGGGATTTTGGGATCAGTGTGTCAGTGGTCATTTCCTGGGTGTGACTCTACCAGCCAAAGGCTGTCCATGTGGGGGCAGGAAGTGACATATTGCTGACTCATGCTTGACTAGCCTGGCAGGTTGATGCAAACTCAGCACAGAATAATAATAATAATAGTTGCATTTATTGAGCATGAGTCGTGTGTTAGCCAGTGCTGCATTCTTTACCTGCACTGACTCATTTAATTTGATAAACTTTTATGGAGATGCTATCAATAGGCCCATTTTGTAGAAGAAGAAACTGAGGCTCAGAGTGGAGAAGTTGGAATTCAAACCCAGCCAGTCCGGCTTGGTGAGCATGCTCTTCCCCGCCCTGCCTCCCTCTGCCTGCTTTCCCAGGAAGACTCCAGGCCTGCACTCTGAGCCCTGGCAGCCCCTTGGCTCAAGGTGCCCAGAGAAAACGATGGAAGGAGTGTGGGGTCCAAGGTTTGCTAGGACACATGGCTTTCCGACAAGCATCTGTACTGTGCCCCAAGGGAAGGGAGAGTGGCCCTGCCCACACAGAAGGCTTCAGAATGAAACTTCAGTCAAACTCAACGACTTGCCCCGAGGCTTGCTTCCTCCTGGCCAAGCTGTGTGCCGAGCAGTCGAGATGCAGAGATGCTGTTGGATTCACAGTGTGTACTCAGCCACGGGGTCGAGTCCATCCTGTTTCAGCAGCGTTGGGGCAAACCAGTCAGCTGCTACCGTGACTTTGCCCTCTTTCCGCTGCTTTCAGTCCTGCCTGGTTCAGTGGCTGTGTCTCCTACTTTGATGCTCCAAGTATAACAAAGGTCAGCTTTTCTGATGCCATGAGTCCTGCTGGACAGACAGACGGACACCTCGGCACCGTTGTCATCCCCTTTCCCACAGACAACTTTGGATGAAGGCAGGCGGCACTGGTCCCTCAGCTAAGCACATCTGCATATTCTGACTCAGATCACTCAGAATGAGGCCGGGTGCGGTGGCTCACACCTGTAATCCCAGCACTTTGGGAGGCCAAGGAGGGCGGATCACCTGAGGTCAGAAGTTCAAGACCAGCCTGGCCAACATGGCGAAATCCCATCTCTAAAAATCTCTACAAATACAAAAATTAGCTGGGCATGGTGGCGTGTGCCTGTAATCCCACCTACTCAAGAGACTGAGGCAGGAGAATCCCTTGAACCCAGGAGGCAGAGGTTGCAGTGAGCAGAGATTGCACCATTGCACTCCAGCCTGGGTGACAGAGCAAGACTGTGTCTAAAGAAAAAACAAAAACAAAAACAAAAAAAACCACCCAAATCACTCAGAATGAAAAGAATTGGAGAAAAAGTCACACTCGGCACCAGGCTTTGGCCCCACCTGCCTCTCCAGCACCATTGTGGGTCACTCTTGCTGTCCCTTACCCAGCCCCACCTCCACTGGCCTCCGTCCTATTCTTCAAACTTGCCGAACGTTTCCCCACCTCATGGTCTTTGCATACGCCATTCCCTCTGCCTGCAACGCTGTTCGCTGTCCACGAGGCGGGCTGCTCCTCAGTTTTCAGGTTTCAGCTTCGATTCCCTACTCAGTGAGGCCTTTCCTGATGCTGAAGGAGGGATCCCTACTCCCACCCCAACCCCTAGCCTTCTCCACTACAGCCCCCTGTTGACTTCTTCAGTGTATTTTGTTAAAATCATGGACTCCTTCATCTATTTTTTATTGCCCACGCTGCTGGGCCCGAGGCTGTTATGCCTTAACGCTGTCCATCGGGCAGCTGGCACGAAGCTTCACACAGTGGTGGTTCTTCCCGTAAGCATCGTCAGTCAATTTTCTATCACCGCTGCCAATGGGAAACCAGCAGCACTTCCTACAGATAGAAGGCAACTGTGAAGTTAAACAAACTGAAACAAGATCCTGCTACCAAAGCCAGCTCGTTACAAGTGACTGCAGCATCTCGGAGCTGGAGGTCAGCTCTCTGGTTGTTAACATGAGAGATGAGCTGGTGTCAGGGATGTGTTTGCATCACTGAAACTTGAATTTTTGAGGAAGCCAGAAAAGACTGGAGGAAAACGAGAAGGGCAACAGCTTTCCAACGCCGTGTGTGCCTCAGGCTGCATCCCCTGGCACCCGTGAGCATCCCCCGCACAGCCCACTCTTGGGGGGCCACTTCTGCAGACTCTGGACACCCCTTCTTTTGCCTGCAGAAATCCAAGCCTGAAGGCTGTATAACTTACCCCCTCTCACAGCAGCAGCCGGGGCAGTGATGTGGATGAATTTACATTCCTTCATCACTGTTCGAACACATACTCAGCCAGGCCTTGTTCTGGGCACTTGGGATATGACAGGGAGCAACGCCAAGGTCCCTGACCTCACAGAGGGGACATTCTGGCCCGAGAGACAGACAGCAGACAATGAATGGAACAAAGCAGTTATACAGTTCCTTAGAAGGTGACGTCAAGAGCTGCAGGTGCCAGGTGTGGTGGCTTATGCCTGTAATCCTAGCACTTTGGAAGGCCAAGGTTTGAGAACTGTTTGAGCCCAGGAGTTTGAGACCAGACTGGGCAACATAAGGAGACCTTGTCCCTACCAAAAAAAAAAAAAATTGTTTTAATTAGCTAGGCATGGTAACGCATGCCTGTAGTCCCAAGTACTAGAGAGGCTGAGGCGGGAGGATCGCTTGAGCCCAGGAGGTCAAGGCTGCAGTGAGTCATGATTGTACCACTGCACTCCAGTCTGGGTGACAGATGAGACCTTGTCTCAGAGGGAAAAAAGAAGAGCTGCAGGAAAAGACAGAGTAGAGCGGAATGGAGGGGCTCACAGGTGCCAGTGTGGTAGGGAAGGTGGATTAGGTTACATTCTTAAAGCCGAGTCTGGTGGCTCATTCCAGTAATCCCAGCACTTTGGGAGGCCAAGGCTGGTGGATTACTTGAACCTAGGAGTTTGAGACCAGCCTAGGCACCATAGTGAAACCCTGTCTCTACCAAAAAAAATTTTTTTTAATAAAAATATGGTGGTACATGCCTATAGTTCCAGCTACTTAGGAGGCTGAGGTAGGAGGATCCTTGAACCCTGAAGGGTGAGGCTGCAGTGAGCCATGATCACACTACTGCATTCCAGCGTGGGCAATAGGAGTGAGACCTGGTCTCAAAAAAAAAAAAAAAAAAAAAAAAAAAAAAAAAAAAAGATTGCATTCTTAAATAGGATGGTCAGGGTGAGCTTCACAGAGAGGCTGACCTTATAGCAAACGCTTGAGGGAGGTGAGCGAACTGGCCATGTGAATGGGTGTCTGCGTGAAGAGTGTTGTAGGCAGTGAAACAGCCAGTGCAAAGGCCCTGGGGCAGGAGCCTCCCTTGAGTGTTCAAGAATAGCAAGAAAGCCCGGAGGGGTGGAGCAGAGCAACCAGAAGAGCGGGAGGAAAGGTGGTCAGAGAGGAGATAGGAGGTGGTAGGAGAGGCAGCCAGAGGTGATGGGAGGTGGTAGGAGTGGCGGTCAGGGAGGTGATGGGAGGTGATGGGAAGCGGGAGGAGAGGCAGTCAGGGAGGAGATGGGAGGTGGTAGGCATGGTAGTCAGGGAGGTGATGGGAGGTGGGAGGAGAGGCGGTCAGGGAGGAGATAGGAGGTGATGAGAGGTGGTAGGAGGGGTGGTCAGGGAGGTGATGGGAGGTGATGGGAGGTGATCGGAGGTGGGAGGAGAGGCAGTCAGGGAGGTGATGGGAGGTGATGGGAGGTAATGGGAGGCGGGAGGAGAGGCGGTCAGGGAGGATATAGGAGGTGATGGGAGGTGGTAGGAGGGACTGTGGTCAGGGAGGTGATGGGAGGTGGGAGGAGAGGTGGTCAGGGAGGAGATAGGAGGTGATGACAGGTGGTAGGAGGGGTGGTCAGGGAGGTGATGGGAGGTGATGGGAGGTGATCGGAGGCGGGAGGAGAGGCAGTCAGGGAGGTGATGGGAGGTGATGGGAGGTGATGGGAGGCGGGAGGAGAGGCGGTCAGGGAGGATATAGGAGGTGATGGGAGGTGGTAGGAGGGACTGTGGTCAGAGAGGTGATGGGAGGTGGGAGGAGAGGCGGTCAGGGAGGAGATAGGAGGTGATGGGAGGTGGTAGGAGGGGTGGTCAGGGAGGTGATGGGAGGTGATGGGAGGCGGGAGGAGAGGCGGTCAGGGAGGAGATAGGAGGTGATGGGAGGTGGTAGGAGAGGCTGTGGTCAGATAGGTGATGGGAGGCCATAGGAGAGGCAGTCAGGGAGGTGATAGGAGGCGGTAGGAGAGGCGATCAGGGAGGTGATGGGAGGCGGTAGGAGAAGTGGTCAGAGAGGTGATGGGAGGTGGGAGAAGAGGCAGTCAGGGAAGAGCTAGGAGGTGATGGGAGGTAGTAGGAGAGGCAGTCAGGGAGGTGATAGGGAGGTGAGGAGAGGCGTAGGAGGTGATGGGAGGCCGTAGGAGAGGCAGTCAGGAAGGAGATGAGAGGTTGTAGGAGAGGCAGTCAGGGAGGAGATGAGAGGTTGTAGGAGAGGCGATCAGGGAGGTGATGGGAGGCGGTAGGAGAAGTGGTCAGAGAGGTGATGGGAGGTGGGAGAAGAGGCAGTCAGGGAGGAGATAGGAGGTGATGGGAGGTGGTAGGAGAGACTGTGGTCAGAGAGGTGATGGGAGGCCGTAGGAGAGGCAGTCAGGGAGGAGATGAGACGTTGTAGGAGGGGTGGTCAGGGGAGGTGATGGGAGGTAGTAGGAGAGACTGTGGTCAGAGAGGTGATGGGAGGCCGTAGGAGAGGCAGTCAGGGAGGAGATGAGACGTTGTAGGAGGGGTGGTCAGGGAGGTGATGGGAGGTGGTAGGAGAGGCTGTGGTCAGAGGTGATGGGGAAGGGACAGGATGACAGGATGGAGTTGGGCTTGTTGGCTACTGGTAAGGCCATTGTTTAGAAACTGAGAATCATCACAGGGTCTTAAACAGAGGAGGATTATGATCTGGTTTGTTAGAAAAGAGAACAAGCCCTGCTACGCGTTGTATAAAGAGAGCAGAGGCAAGGGGGAGGGGAGTGGGCAGGTGAAGAATGCTGGGAGTGCAGGCAGGGCGTGGCTGGAGGAGGCGAGAAGCCATAAGATTCCAGCTATGTCTAGAAGGCGGAGCCAGCAGAACATTCGGACCCCCACTATGAGAGAGGCAAGCCAAAGCTGACAGCAAGGCTGTGACCTCTGTGGGTGGCAGGCACCATCCCTTGGAAGGGAAGGACTGTGGGAGGAGGAACAGGTTGATGGAGAATGAGGAGGTGGGAAGAGGGGGCCCAAAGTTCTGTTCAGGGTAAGTGGGAGATAATTGGTCAACATCCAAATGGGAAGTCGGGTGAGCCCCAGTACACATCTGACGTTTGGGAGGGAAAGGATGCCCAGAGATGCGAACACGAGTGTTGTCGGCTCAGGAATGGAATTCCATGAGACTCGGCAGGACCACTGAAGGGGCGAGTGAGGTTGGAGGTGAACCAGGATCCCCCAGAGTCCTGAAAGCCAAATGCAGACAGAGTGCCAAGAACACAGGCATGACCGGCTGATTCAGGGGCTTCTGAGGGGGAAGGTGCGGGCCAGGCATTGCCCTTGGGGTTTGGCTGTGTGTTCATGGAGACCTGGACAAGGAAATCTTGGATGGGCAGGGGAAGGCGGGTTGGTCTGGGTTTTAGAGAGAAGTGGAGAGAGGAACTGGAAGTATGGTTTTTAAATTTGTGGAATCAGGCTGGGTACAGTAACTCACACCTATAATCCCAACACTCTGGGAGCCGAGGCAGGAAGATTGAGCCCACAAGTTTGAGACCAGCCTGGGCAACATAGTGAGACCCCATCTCTACAGGGAAAAAACAACTTTAAAAATTAGCCAGGTTGTGATGGCATGCACCTGTGGTCCCAGCTACTCGGGCGGCTGAGGCAGGAGGATCGTTTGAGCCCAGGAGGTCAAAACTGCAGTGAAGAAGTACATTTGGAGATCACAGACCTTCTTGAGACCTACTCATCTTCCCAGAAACTCACACCTGGGCACACAATTTGGCGTCTACTCTCATAAAGTTCATGGCCCCCATGAAGCCTCAGGGAGCGGACCATCTATGTGTAGAAGGCTAGATGTACCCTCTCCTGGGAGGCGGGGGAGATGGGCCGTGGACTGAATAATGGCCCCTGTACATCCTAATCCCCCTGAATCTGACGTTTCCTTATAAGGTAAAAGGGACTTTGCTGAATGTGATTATGTTAGGGATCTTGCGATGGGGTGATTATCCTGGTTTATCCTGGAATGGGGGAGGGCCTGTGATGATGGAAGCAGAGACTAGAGATCTTTGAAGGTGGAAGAAGGGGCTGCCAGCCAAGGCGGCTGTTAGAAGCTGAATAAGACAAGGAAATATAATAGATTCTTTCCTCAGGGCCTCCAGGAGGAACCAGCTCTGCCATCCCTGGACTTAAGCCCAGTGAAACTGATTCACACTTCTGGCCTCCGGAACTTTAAGAGGATAAATGTGGCTGGGCATGGTGGCTCATGCCTGTAATCCTAGCACTTTGGGAGGTTGAGGCAGGCAGATCACTTGAGGTCAGGAATCTGAGACTAGCCTGGCCAACATGGTGAAACTCCATCTCTACTAAAAAAAAAAAAAAAAAAAAAAAAAAAGCTGGGGGAGGGATAGCACTAGGAGATATACCTAATGTAAATGATGAGTTAATGGGTACAGCACACCAGCATGGCACATGTATCCATGTGTAACAAACCTGCACGTTGTGCACATGTACCCTAGAACTTAAAGTATAATAAAAAAACTATATTAAAATATATATATACACACACACACACACATATACACACACACAAAAATTAGCTGGGCGTGGTGGGGCATGCCTGTAGTCTCCACTACTCAGGAGGCTGAGGAGTATTGCTTGAACCCAGAGGCGGAGGTTGCAGTGAGCTGAGATCGCGCCACTGCACTCCAGCCTGGGCAACAGAGTGAGACTCTGTCTTAAGGTGGAGAAAAAATGATGTTTTGCAGATTCGTTTTATGCCAAAGTTAAGGTTTCCCAAGCAGCTGGCATGCGTTAGCTAGTCCCTTTTCTTGTCCACTGAATGAACTAAACATTCCTTTAACATTCCACACGTGATAACAGCACCTGCTATGTACCAGCTGCAGACGGTACTGAGTTACTTCCTGTGCCCAAGTTCATCTCTAAACTTGGACCCCCGCACCCTTCACCAGGGACCTCATTCCTCTAACTCTTGGCACTCCCTTCTCATATCTCAGGGTCCAGATTTTGGCTACGTAACTCGAGGGCCCCAAACAGGGGGTGTCAGTGGGCTGGACTCCTTTGGGAACCTGGAAGTGAGCCCCCCGGTCACAGTCGGGGACAAGGAATACCCGCTGGGCAGGATTCTCTTTGGGGACAGCTGTTATCCCAGGTAAGGAGGGGAGTAACAGGAGGGGGCGGCCAGGACCCAGGGAGGCCGTGGAAAAGCAGAGGCCAGAGTGGAAGCCTCACCTACCTGCTTCCGACTCTAGAGGGCGCAACAGGCTTGAGGGAGTATGAGGGGAATCCAAGTACAGGGTGAGGAATGCAGGCTTTGGATCCCATAGACCCAAGTTCAGTTCCAGCTCTGCCACTTACCCTCTTTCAGTCAGTGAATATTTACTGAGCATCCGGAATGTTCTGGGAGCTGGGAATGCAACCATGGACACGAAAGACAAGTCCTTACCACTACTCTAGTGGGGAAATAGATGATAGAAAAGTAGACAAGATAATTTCAAATAGTGACAAAAACAAAAGAGAGGGGCACAGGAGGAAGAGGAAACGTTAGGGCGACCAGAAGGGCCTCTTTGGGGAAGGGGCTTTTGAACTGAGGCCTAATGACAGAAGGGACAGGGCCACATGGAGATCTGGGACAGAGAGTTCCAGGCAGATGAAAGTGCGTGTGCAAAGGCCCTGAGGCAGGAATGAGCTCCTGTGTGCCAGGATGGCTAGAACTAATTGAACAAGAAGAAGAGTCTGGGCACAGTGGCTCACGCCTATAATCCCAGCACTTCGGGAGGCTGAGGTGGGTGGATTACCTGAGGTCAGGAGTTCGAGACCAGCGTGACTAACATGAGGAAACCCTGTCTCTACCAAAAATACAAAAATTAGCTGGACGTGGTGGCACATGCCTGTAATCCCAGCTACTCGGGAGGCTGAGGCAGGAGAATCACTTGATCCCAGGAGGCAGAGGTTGCAGTGAGCCGAGATTGCACCAGCCTCGGCAACAGAGGAAGACTCTGTCTCAAAAAAAAAAAAAAAAAAAAAAAAAAGTAAGAGCAAGGCAATGGAACGCTAATGGGTTTTTTTAGGAGAAAACTGAGGCCCAAACAGGTGAAGGAATGTCCCCAAGGCCACACGGCTAACAAAAGATCACCAACTTAGGTCAGTCTGGCTCTAAACCCCATCTGTACTCAGAACACCAGCATCTCGTCTAATTCAAGAGGCAGTGCTTTCTGAGGCTAAACTCTGTCCTACTTAGTGCTTCAGTTTCCCCCAATGAAACTAGAATGACAATTCCTTAATTTCTCAAATGTTAGGGGATAAAATAAAGGCATTCCAGCCTCCTGCATCCTTTTCTCAGCCGAAGGAGAACCCTGACCTTTTTGCCAGGCCCCTTGTCCTTCAGAGACTTCCCTGTAGTCCTTGCTGCCAATAACACCCCTTTAACCCTGCCATGATAGTAGTGACAGCCGGGAGATGCACCAGGCCCTGCAGGACTTCCTAAGCGCCCAGCAGGTGCAGGCCCCTGTGAAGCTCTATTCTGACTGGCTGACCGTGGGCCACGTGGACGAGTTCCTGAGCTTTGTGCCTGCACCTGACAGGAAGGTACAGTCTTGGGGGCTGCCTCAGGAAGCGATGCCTCCTTCCTAAGCAGACCCTCTGCCTGGGGTGGGAGCAACGTTACTTGTCTGAGTCTATTTTTCCTTCACCCTTAGGATGGGAGTAGAGGAGGTGGCCAGTTTGGGTCCAAGTCCACACTCCTCCCACCCTCGGCAGATCCACCCTCCTTGGGAGCCCCAGGGGCAAAGCTGACTTCTAACCCCAGTGTTTCTGCCTCCAGGGCTTCCGGCTGCTCCTGGCCAGCCCCAGGTCCTGCTACAAACTGTTCCAGGAGCAGCAGAATGAGGGCCACGGGGATGCCCTGCTGTTCCAAGGGATCAAGAGTAAGTCGACCCTGCCTTGTTCTCCCATCCGTGCACCTTCCTGCTTCCCGTGGTCTGCTGTTGCCTGGAGGGAATCATCCAGGCAACAGGGTAGCATCTGAGCACCTACTGTGTGCCAGGAACTGTGCCAAACACTGGGGAGACTGCATGGACAGGGCAGAGCAGCTCGCTACCCATTAGGCTCACAGGCCAGGGGAAGTGAGTCAACAGAACAACTGCAACACAGGGGCTTTGAGGGGTGTCTGAGTGGACGGAGCTCAGGGAAGCCTTCTTAGAGGAGGCAAAGGCCAAGTAGGAGCATGCAAGTAGGACTTGGCTGGGCAAACGGGGCAGGGAAATGACAGGAAGAGAGATACTGCAGGCAGAGGGACAGGGCGTGTGAAGGCTCAGAGGCAGGAGAAAGCGTGATGTGTGTGAGGACCCGGGGGAGGTTCGGTCTCGCTGGAGCACAGATGAAATATTTCGGCAGAGCTCACAAACACGGGCCAGGCCCACGGGCTGAGAAGCCTCTGTGGCTGAGAGCTCCACCTCAGGTCTGAGTATGTTGTGTGGCGTCAGGTGAGGGCGGATCTGTTTCTTCCTCTCTTGATGGGATCTCTTTGGAGACAAGAGAATTTAGCATTAATGCAAGACAAAATATTTTAGTGAACAAGTTTCAGTGGTTCAACTTTTTAATAATTATAAGTAAACCTGTTACATTTTTCTGGACGTTCTTTTTTTTGAGACGAAGTTTTCCTCTATTGCCCAGGCTGGAGTGCAGTGGCGCAATCTCAGCTCTCTGCAGCCTCCACCTCCTGGGTTCAAGTGATTCTCCTGCCCCAGCCTCCCAAGGAGCTGGGATTACAGGCGTGCACCACCACGCTCGGCTAATTTTTTGTATTTTTAGTAGAGATAGGGTTTTGTCAGGCTGGCCAGGTTGGTCCCGAACTCCTAACTTGGTGATCCTCCCGCCTCGGCCTCCCAAAGTGCTGGGATTATAGGCGTGAGCCACCGAGCCCTGCTCAAAACAAGGAAATTTCTTATTGACGGCAACTAAATGGTATTTGTAGCATTTTTATCACACAGTAGATTCCATCTATTCACTATACTTTTCTGAGCTGTCTGTCCTGCATGCAAATAGATATTTTTAATGTTGTCTGTTTTCTGTGCTGTTCCTATAAGTGTGCTATCAAAATACATTAAACTAGGCCAGGCGCGGTGGCTCACGCCTATAATCCCAGCACTTTGGGAGGCTGAGGCGGGTGGATCACTTGAGGTCAGGAGTTCGAGACCAGCCTGGCCAACATGGTGAAACCCCGTCTCTACTAAAAGTACAAAAGTTAGCTGGGTACGGTGGTGTGTGCCTGTAATCCCAGCTGCTGGGGAGGCTGAGGCAGGAGAATTGCTTGAACCTGGGAGGTGGAGGTTGCAGTGAACCAAGATCGTGCCATTGCACTCCAGCGTGGGTGACAGAGCAAGGTTCCCTCTCAAATAAATAAATTAATTTAATTAAACTATAAAAATATATTTTAAAAATAGAATTTAAATGAGGTGAGAACATTTTTAATGAGAACTTATACTGCTAAAATATTGTATTAAGGCATTTGACTCACAGGTGCTCATAGCAAACGTGTATGGTAAGAATTATTACTGCCTCCATTTTATAGGTAGGAATACTGAGTCCTCCTGGCACTGGCTGGGAAGAGGGAAATCGACCTCTGAATTCATTTGCCTTTTTTTTTCTTTTTTTCTTTTTCTTTTTCTTTTTCTCTTTTTTTTTTCTTTTTCTTTTTCTCCATGACAGAAAAAAACCAGCAGAAAATAAAGAACATTCTGTCAAACATGACATTGAGAGAACATAATTCATTTGTGGAGGTAGGAGCCTGGGTGCCCACACCCCAGCAGACCTGGCGCCCCACCCTTCCCGCCCCTCACTCCCCACCCCCAGCCACTTTCCCAGCGATTAGAGGCACATCGCAGGAGTCTCCCTCAGGATCTCAGGATGTGCTGGAACACAGAGAGACACAGAAGCAGGGGCGAGGCAGAGACTGGGAGAGGCTGAGGGAGCAGAGGAAGCAGGAGGCCCCAGTGCCCCCCGAGAGTACTGGCCAGAGGTCTCTCTGTGCAGGGGACCCTGGCAGCTGCCCTCACTGCCTTCCTGACACTGTCCCAGGTCCTTCTCTCGGCCAGGGGACCTCAGTTCCCACACTGTCCCCCACCAACCCCACCACCGGCAGTTCCCCACTCACTGCCTCTGCCCCTCCCCTCAGAGATGCATTGACTGGAACCGCGAGCTGCTGAAGCGGGAGCTGGGCCTGGCTGAGAGTGACATCATCGACATTCCGCAGCTCTTCAAGCTCAAAGAGTTCTCCAAGGCCGAAGCCTTTTTCCCCAACATGGTGAGGAGGTGGCGGCTTTAAAACCCCACGGGATGGCATGGAGGTAGCTCAGCCCGAGAGGCCAGCAGGGCACCCGGGCGGGCCCAGAGGGCTTGGCTCCTCTCCGTAACCGCTTGTAGCTTTGTCCTGAGTGGTTCAAGGTCAGACATGACCAGGTCCGTGCACATTGGTGTCTGTCCACGAGGTCAGGCTTCTACTGATGCTATTTCCATCATAAAATCCACAAGCCGCACGGAGTTCCCCGGGGGCAGTTCTCAGGTGGGCAGAGCCCTGGGCATGCAGGCTCAAGCCACTCCACAAGTCAGTCAGTACTGCAAACCATACATAGTAGTGTACTTAATCAACATAGAAATGTTATAGACGAAACATTCCACATCAAAGCAATATTTAACATCAAGAGAGAAAGGGATAGGAAAAGGGGTCAATGAACCAGTCCAAGGAGAGTGATGTGGACAAGGAGAGGGTCCTAGGCTGATCTGAATGGACATCAATGTCTTGCAAGGAAGAGTGTAATTTTGGCAGAGCCTTCAAGAGCTGGTGCCAGGTGCTAATCACTAGTGACAGCAAGACAGTGTCTGTTAAGACAGTCACCTTGAGGCCGGGCGTAGTGGCTCACACTTGTAATCCTAGCACTTTAGTAGGCCAAAGCGGGTGGATCACTTGAGGTCAGGAGTTCGAGACCAGCCTGGCTAACATGGTGACACCCCATCTCTACTAAAAATACAAAAATTAGCCAGGTGTGGTGGCAGGAGCCTGTAATCCCGACTACTTGGGAGGCTGAGGCAGGAGAATCACTTGAACTCGGGAGACAGAGGTTGCAGTGAGCCAAGATTGCACTATTGCACTCCAGCCTGGGCGACAGAGTGAGACTCTATCTCAAAAAAAAAAAAAAAAAAAAAAAAAGACAGTCATCTTGAGCTAGTGAAGACCTGATCTTTTTATAGCTGGAGTCCTCTGGTGTGGACTGATAGTAATAGAGTGTGCCTGCTTATGTCCCTGCCTGGTTGGGTGCAGTCTCTGTTGATTAGTCAAACATCTGGTTCCTGTTAGCATGGTGCCTTTTGAAATGTAAGATGGAGTCTTTTTCTAAGATGGAGTCACTTATGCCAAGGGTGCTCTCTACAGGCTTACATGGCCCTGTACCACTTCCAGAGCACCTTCTGGTATCTCACAACAATTCCGGGAGTCAGAGTCTATCGCCGCCTCTGCCAGGGCTCTGACTTCAGACCCCACACCAGAACCAACATGCTGCCTTCCCACCTAGCAGCTTCCCTGGGGCTTGGGGGTGGTGCCGGGGATGGAGGGACGGATGGGGAGTCAAGCAACAAACAAGACGCCCTCAGGTCGCCTTATGCACCATAACAGGGACACATGTGGGGGCACCACCTCAGACTGGGGGGTCCGGGAAGGCGCCTGTGAGGAGGTGGGGCTGGCACTGCCTAGGCTGAGTGGGTGGGATCCACCTTCTGGAAGCTGCCCTTGAGAGTGGTCCCACCTTTGTCCTGAGCGTTCACTGTGTCCCCGAGTGCTGTCTTCATATCATCCACTGTGTGTTTGCCACTCCTTGGCCCCATTCCTCCCTCTCTTCAGAGCATACCCGAGGCCCAGGCAGAGACTTCGCCCAGTTCTACGGGGGAACTCCAGCCACCCCCTTCTTCTGGAGCTGGGGGTTACAGTTCAAGGAGGAGCCAGCAGGCCCTACCACAGTGGTTTTCAAACTGGGTTCCCTAGGGCCCTTGAGTTTGAAGGCAGTGCCTCAAATCCAGTGGTTCCGATTTTCTGTTTCTGCATGGACATTCTGCAAAAGACTGTGTGTAGATAAAGGGTCCCTTGGCCAAAAGAAATTAAACTATTGACCCCAAACATTTTGTTTCCCTCCAGTTTAGCCAAGCCAGGCTTCCCAGTGCAGGAATGAAAGTGGATGCTCAGCCGGGCACGGTGGCTCAAGCCTGTAATCCCAGCACTTTGGGAGGCCGAGACGGGCGGATCACGAGGTCAGGAGATCGAGACCATCCTGGCTGACACGGTGAAACCCCGTCTCTACTAAAAAATACAAAAAACTAGCCGGGCGAGGTGGTGGGCGCCTGTAGTCCCAGCTACTCGGGAGGCTGAGGCAGGAGAATGGCGTGAACCTGGGAGGCGGAGCTTGCAGTGAGCTGAGAGCCGGCCACTGCACTCCAGCCTGGGCGACAGAGCAAGACTCCATCTCAAAAAAAAAAAAAAAAAAAAAAAGTGGATGCTCATGGCTACGGTAGTCAGCAACGCTGAGAGCTGACTGTGCACCTTCACTGTTCAAGGTCCCCAGAGGAAGCCTGAGCATGAGACCTCTCTCCTGGGAGCTGGCTGTGGGAGGCAGGGAAGAGGGAGTGAAACAGGCAGAGAGATGAACAGTGGGAGGCACTTAGCACACACGAGCTGTGTCTAGGCGGTGGCAAAGAATGAGACGCCCCCTTGAGGACCCATGGAAAATGGCTGTGCACCTACTATGTGCCAGCACAGTGCTGTGCCTACGTGTTCTTACCTAATTGTCATTGCAACGGGAATGTGTGTTGGGCTCATTTTGCTGATGCGGCTCAGAGGGGTAATGTGACTTGCCTAAGGCTACACAGCTATTGAATAGCAGAGTTGGGATTCAAACCCACATAGGCCTATAGCCAAAATCCTCACCTTTCCACCTCACCGGGCCGCCTGCCAATCAAATGGAGGAAGCAGAGTCATTTACATACATGATTTACATATGGAAAGTGCCATAACAGAGGCAGTCATTTATCCATCCAGTCAACAGATATTTATTGAGTGCCTACTATGTGCAAGGCACAGTGCTGGGAGTTATGGGAACACAGAGCAAGAGTGACTGCCAGAGCTCAGGGATTCATGAGCAGTTTCACAGAGGGGCTGCCACTTGAGCTGGGCCCTGAGTAATAGAAAGAGTTTACCAGAAGAGGGCAGGCAGGGGAGGAGAGTGTAGTGTTAAGAGCATGGGCAGCAGCAGAAAGAATAAAATCAGCCAGGAGGGGTGGCTCATACCTGTAATCCCGCACTTTGGGAGGCTTCAGCGGGAGGATTGCTTGAGTCCAGGAGTTCAAGACCAGCCTGAGCAACATGGAGAAACTCTGTCTCTACAAAAAATACAAAACTTAGCCAGGCATGGTGGCATGTGCTGAGGCAGGAGGATTGCTTGAGCCCAGGAGATGGACATTGCAGTGAGCTGAGATCGCATCACTGAACTCTAGCCTGGGTGACAGAATGAGACCCTCTGTCTCACTCGAAAAACAAAAAAAATGAAATCATGTCCTTTGCAGCAACATGATGGAGCTGGAGGCACTATCCTAAGTGAACTAAAACAGAAAATCAAATACGGCATGTTCTCACGTATAGGTAGAAACTAAACAGTGGTGCGCATAGACACAGAGATGGAAATAATAGGCACTGAGGACCACCAAAATGGAGAGAATGAGAGCGAGGTGAGGGCTGGAAACTTACCTCTCAGGTACGATGTTCACTATTTGCATAATGGATACACTAGAAGCCCTGTGCCCACCAGTAAGCACTATACCCGTGCAACAAATATGCATATGTACCCCGAATCTAAATTGTTTAGATTTAAAATAAATAAGAGTATGGAACTTGGAGTCTAATAGCTGTAGTCCTAGAATAGCTGGGTGGCCTTAGGCAAGCCATTTTCCACATCTGGGTCTCAGTTTTCTCATTTGTAAAGTGGGGATATTATTCTTATTTTGTTTTATTTTTTTGAGACAGAGTCTCACTCTGTCACCCAGGCTGGAGTGCATTGAGATGATCTTGGCTCACTGAAACCTCCACCTCCTGGGTTCAAGCGATTCTCCTGCCTCAGCCTCCTGAGTAGCTGGGATTACAGGCGCATCTGGCTAATTTTTGTATTTTTAGTAGAGACGGGGTTTCGCCATGTTGGCCAAGCTGGTCTCGAACTCCTGACCTCAGGTGATCCACTCGCCTCGGCCTCCCAAAGTGCTGGAATTACAGGCGTGAGCCACCACACCTGGCAATTTTTATTTTTGAGATAGAGTCTCTCTCTGTTGCCCAAGCTGCCAGGCTGGAGTGCAGTGGCACAATCACAGCTCACTGCAGCCTTGACCTCCTGGGCTCAAGTGAGCCTCCTGCCTCAGCCTCCAAAGTAGCTGGGACCACGGGCATGCACCCTCATGCCCAGCTAATTTTTAAAAATACTTTTTGTAGAGATGGGGTCTCACCATGTTGCCCAGGCTGGTCTCAAACTCTTAGGCTCCAATGATCCTCCTGCCTCAGCCTCCCAAAGTGCTGGAACTACAGGTCTGAGCCACTCTGCCTGGAGGGGCTGTTATTTGCAAAGGTCAGAGAAGGGAGGGGCCGCTCAGATTGCGCTGCAGGCTGCCTGCTGCTGCCTGTGACCTGAGCCCTCATTTCTCTGCAGGTGAACATGCTGGTGCTGGGGAAGCACCTGGGCATCCCCAAGCCCTTCGGGCCCATCATCAACGGCCGCTGCTGCCTGGAGGAGAAGGTGCGATCCCTGCTGGAGCCTCTGGGCCTCCACTGCACTTTCATCAATGACTTCTACACCTACCACATCAGGCATGGGGAGGTGCACTGCGGCACCAATGTGCGCAGAAAGCCCTTCTCCTTCAAGTGGTGGAACATGGTGCCCTGAACCCATCTTCCCTGGCGTCCTCTCCCTCCCGGCCAGATGTCGCTGGGTCCTCTGCAGTGTGGCAAGCAAGAGCTCTTGTGGATATTGTGGATCCCTGGGTGCAGCCAGCCCTCCCAGCCCTGGCTTGCTTTCTTCTTCTGTGTCCCAGTTTCCCACTCTGAAGACCCCAAGATGGTCCTAGCATTGCACACTCAGTTCTGCTCTAAGAAGCTGCAATAAAGTTTTTTTAAGTCACTTTGTACATGAGGTCAAGATGTTGTTGGTGTCGTTCATTCATTCACTCATTTGTCATGGTTGAATTGACTGTTACAAAACAAACTGAAAAGTGTTCACAGGCTGCCCTGAAGGCCACGTTATTGTGTGTGTGTGTTGCTCCCAGACATGTATTTGGGTTATAAAATTTTGCATGATCCTAGTTCATTCTGAGTTTCCCACAGGACCTTTCCAAGAAAAGGAGGAGGGAGCAGAGGAGGGGTCAGCCCCACTGAGGGTCTGGGCATATCCCTCTTTAAATTCACCTACAACTGGGCATTCACCTACATACTGACAGTGATGGATTTTTGTGGAATGGAGTAATTCATCTCCTCAGTGTTCTTTTTGTATATTGCCTTTTATGGCTTTGACATAAAGACTTAGATTCCTCTGTAGAAAATAAAACTCGATGGCTTGAGATCATTAAAATTGAGACCAGATATTGGCTTGAAAGTGTCCGAGATGTTCAAAGAACACCCAGGGATCCTGTTATTTTCATGTAGGTCATGGAGAACATATGATGGTGGAAAAGATGAATATCAAAAACCTCTGCCTTCACACTTCCTGATTTCAAAACATACTACAAGCTATAGTCATCAAAACAGTACGGCATGGTCATAAAGACAAATAGACCTATGGAATAGAATAGAAAGCCTGGAAGTAAACCCTCGAGTATAACATTTCTCCAAAGATGATGTACAAATGGCCAACAAGCACCTGAAGAGATGCTTACCATCACTAACCATCAGAGAAATGCAAATCAAAGCCACAGTGACCTCGCACCCATTAGAATGGCTATTATCCAAAAAAAAAGTGTTGGTGAGGATATTGAGAAATTGGAACTCTTGTGCGCTCTTGATGGGATTGTAAAATGAAATGATGCAACTGCTATGGAAAAAAGTATAGAGGTTCCTAAAAATAATTAGAAATACAACTGGTATATGATCCAGCAATCCCACTTCTGGGTAGATATCTGAAAGCAAGATCTCTCTCTTTTTTTTTTTTTAAGACGGGGGGTTTTACCACGTTGCCCAGGCTGATCTCAAACTCCTATGCTCAAGCAATCTGCCCACCCTGGCTATGGAATATTATTCAGCCTTAAAAAGGAAGGAAGGAAGGCCAGGCACGGTGGCTCACACCTGTAACCCCAGCATTTGGGGAGGCCAAGGTGGGCAAATCACTTGAGCCCAGGAATTTGAGATCAGCCTGGGCAACACAGCAAAGCCTTATCTCTACAAAAAAGTACAAAAAAAAAAAATAGTTGGGCATGGTGGTGCTCACCTATAGTCCTACCTACTTGAGAGTCAGACGTGGGAGGATCACCTGAGCCTAGGGAGGTCGAGGCTGCAGTGAGCCGTGATTGTACCACTGCACTCCAGCCTGGGTGACAGAGTGAGGGAGACCCAGTCTCAAAAATAAGGAAGGAAATCTTGTCAATGTTACAACACGAATATGCTTTGAGCACATTATGCTACAGGAAATAGCCAGTTACAAAAAGAGAAATCCTGTATGATTCCACTTACATGAGTTATCTAGAAAAATTCACAGGAACAGAAAGTAGAGGCTGGGCCAGGTGACTCACACCTGGAATCCCAGCACTTTGTGAATCTGAGGCAGGTGGATCACTTGAGGCCAGGAGTTTGAGACCAGCCTTGTCAAGATAGCGAAACCCCATCTCTACTAAAAATATGAACAATTAGCCGGGTGTGGGGTACACATGCCTGTAATCTCAGCTACTCGGGAGGCTGAGACACATGAATCTCTTGAGCCTGGGAGGTGGAGGTTGCAGTAAGCCAAGATCACCCCACTACACTCCAGCCTGGGCAATAAAGGAAGACAGTCTGGAAAAAAAAAAAAAAGTAGAATGGTGGTTGCCAGGTACTGGAGAAGCAAGAAGAGGGGAGTTGTTGAATGGGTGTAGAGTTTCAGATTTGCAAGATGAGAAAGTTCTGGAGATCTGTTTCACAACAACGTAAATATACTTAACACTGTTGAACTGTACACTTAAAAATCGTTAAAATGGGCCGGGGCAGTGGCTTACATCTGTAATCCCAGCACTTTGGGAGGCCAAGGCAGTCAGATCAC
The DNA here is from genome assembly GCF_024542745.1 of Macaca thibetana thibetana. Lineage (NCBI taxonomy): Eukaryota > Metazoa > Chordata > Mammalia > Primates > Cercopithecidae > Macaca > Macaca thibetana. Next base: position 16,915,190 of record NC_065578.1, on the reverse strand, counting down.
CAGAGGTTAGGGGTTCGAGACCAGGCTGGCCAACATGGTGAAATCCTGTCTCTACTAAAAGTATAAAAATTAGCTGGAGGCCGGGCGCGGTGGCTCAAGCCTGTAATCCCAGCACTTTGGGAGGCCGAGACGGGCGGATCACGAGGTCAGGAGATCGAGACCATCCTGGCTAACACAGTGAAACCCCGTCTCTACTAAAAAATACAAAAAACTAGCCGGCCGAGGTGGCGGGCGCCTGTAGTCCCAGCTACTTGGGAGGCTGAGGCAGAAGAATGGCGTAAACCCGGGAGGCGGAGCTTGCAGTGAGCTGAGATCTGGCCACTGCACTTCAGCCCGGGAGACAGAGCAAGACTCTGTCTCAAAAAAAAAAAAAAAAAAAAAAAAAAAAAAAAAAAAAAATTAGCTGGGCGTGGTGGCGCTTGCCTGTAGTCCCAGCTACTCAGGAGGCTGAGGCACAAGAATCACTTGAACCCAGGAGGCGGAGGTTGCAGTGAGCCAATATTGTGCCACTGCGCTCCAGCCGGAGCATAGAGTGAGACTGTGTCTTTAAATAAATAAATACTGTATATGTATATATATTTTTTAAAAACCTCTGCCCTGCCCACTAAGGAGAAGGGGATCCATAAAACCTGGGTCAAAACACGCTGCTCTGAAGAAAATCAGCTGTTCCCCCAGTCCCAAATGTGCTGGAGCAAAGGACGTGAGTGTTTCTGTGGACCAGAAGGGGGCCAGGGATGGAGGAAGCTGGTATGAGTTCAGCCCCAAACCTGGCAGATAGGGCTGCCTGGAGCAGTGAACAGGACTTAGCAGATAAAACTGAAGATTTTGCTGGATTGCTAGGGCTGGGGAAGGACTCAGAGACAAGCTGGTGGATAAGGCACCCCTGGCATCAGGGGACATGGGGATGCACATATGTTACCCCAGCCACGTGTGGGTTGCAGGTGGGAGGTGTCTCTGGAGGAGAGAAAGTGCTACCAGCCCCCTAGAGCACAGAGCCATCCCCTGGTCGTGCCCATCAAACAAAACTTCCCTGTTCCTTTAGCCTTGCTGCCACCTCTCCCTTCCCCAGAGACCACATAGGCGTTTCCTGAAGCTGCTACAAATCATCACGAACTAAATGACTTAAAACCACAGAGATGGACCCTCTCTCAGTTCCGGAGACCAGGAGATCAAAATCAGTCTCGCTGGGCTGAAATTCAGGTATCAGCAGGACCATCCCAGCTCCAAAGGCTTTAGGAGGAGAATTTCTTTTCTAGCTTCTGCCAGCATTCCTCAGCTAGTGGCTGCCTCACGCCAATCTCTGCCTCCCTGGTCACATGGCTTTTTCTTCTGTGTGTGTCAAATCTCCCTCTGCCTCTCCCTTATGAGGACACTTGTGATGATACTTGGGGCCCATCCAGATAGTCCGGGACAATCTCCCCATCCCAAGATCTTCATTCACCTCTGCAAACAAAGACTCTTTCTTTTTTTTTTTTTTTTTTTTCTTTTTTTTTTTCAGATGGAGTTTTGCTCTTGTTGCCCAGGCTGGAGTGCAGTGGCGTGATCCCGGCTCACCGCAACCTCTGCCTCCTGGGTTCAAGCGAATTCTCCTGCCTCAGCTTCCTGAGTAGCTGAGATTACAGGTGCCTGCCACCACGCCCAGCTAATTTTGTATTTTTAGTAGAGACGAGATTTCTCCATGTTAGTCAAGCTGATCTCGAACCCCCAACCTCAGGTGATCCGCCCACCTCGGCCTCCCAAAGTGCTGGGATTACAGGCGTGAGCCACCGCGCCCGGCCACACAGACTCTTTCTACGTGAGATAACTTACAGGTTCCGGGGATTAGGACCTGATATCTCTTGGGTGCCATTATTCCACCTACTGTAGGTTGGAAATCACCACGTGCCAGCTGCAGCCGGCAGAAAAGGAAAGAAAGAAGCCAGCCTCCTCCTTTCCACAGCTCTAGGCCTTGCACCTGCATTAAGCCCTCATAGAAAAGGGTGAAGATTCCCCTTTATTAAACTGAGTCTTTTGTGTGGGAGTCGACTTTCCAACTCCTGAATTGAGACTGTTTTACGTCTGCTTCCTGGAAACAGATTCTTAGATGGAAACAGATTCTTAGAGGATGTTTCAGGGAGCGCACCTGTTGATGGGGGAGGGTGTTTCAGGAAGCGCGCCTGGGAGGGAGTGCAGGGGGTTTATGGGGGAGGGTTTTTCAGGGAGCGCACCTGGGAGGGAGTGCAGGAGGTTGATGGGGGAGGGTGTTTCAGGAAGCGCGCCTGGGAGGGAGTGTGGGGCTCAGAGAGAGACACTGAACTGGGACGCAGTTGCCTCAAGGCTTCAGGCAATGCATGGGGTATCTTGGGGGCTGGGGAAGGGCCTCAGAGTTGTCCTGCATTCAGACAAGACAACCTGGCCTTTGTCCCCCCCACAGTGAATGTGGCTGTCCCCAGAAGGGGACACAACCAGGTGCTAGGCCGCTCTTAAGCACAGAAGTCAATTCCAGAAGAGACACTTACGACACTCGCAGCAGCTGGGGGCGTGAGTGCCTCCCCATAAAGGGGGGCACTCTGATATCTCTTGGGTGTCATCATTCCACTGACTATAGGTTGGAAATCACCGCGTGCCTGCTGCAGCCGGCACCCACACCACAGCACCCACCACAGTGACTTCAAGTGACCATGGAACTTCTGATGGCTTAAGCGTAATGAGCAAACCTGAGTTGCCGAGAGAGAACTCCCTGCATGGAATAAGCATGTGAGGAGTTCGGGAGTCAATACAAAGTTACTTTATGATCATGTAACCCAAGCAGGTCCAGCCAATGCCACTTAGAGAGCTCCAGCCCAATAACTAGGTAGAAAGTGACTTTATTTACCAAAACTAGCAATGGGGGAGTGGTTGGATTCACATCAAAAGCAGCCACTTCGACTTTCTGGAGTGAAGGCAAGAGTTTAAGAAGGGAAATTTTGGCTGGGCGCAGTGACTCATGCCTGTAATCCCAGCACTTTGGGAGGCCAAAGCGGGTGGATCACCTGAGGTCAGGAGTTTGAGACCAGCCTGACCAACATGGTGAAACCCCATCTCTACTAAAAGTACAAAAATTAGCTGGACGTGGTGGTAGACGCCTATAATCCCAGCTACTTGGGCGGTTGAGGCAGGAGAATCGCTTGAACCTGGAAGACCGGTAGCAGTGAGCCAAGATCGTGCCACTGCACTCCAGTGTAGGCAACAGAGTGAGACTCTGTCTCAAAAAAAAAAAAAAAAAAAAGAAAAGAAAATTTGGTACAGGAGGCATGCAGGAATTGTGAGGAGTACAAGGTCTGTGTCTTCTTCCTCTAAAGCACGGGCTGGCGTCATTTCAGCTATGTGCTGAGTCCCCCTAAAGCACGGGCTGGCGTCATTTCAGCTATGTGCTGAGTCCCCCTAAAGCACGGGCTGGCGTCATTTCAGCTATGTGCTGAGTTGTTCGCTAGCTGCCTGGAGGTAATCTCTTGAATTTTGCAGCTGGATCTCCAGGCTTGGTCTGTCTCAAGATTAGCCCCTGGAACTTCTTTTACTATTATTATTACTATTATTATTATCATTTAGAGACAGGGTTTCATTATGTTGCCCAGGCTGGTCTCAAACTCCTGGGCTCAAGGAATCCTTCCATCTCAGCCTCCCAAAGCTCTGGGATTACAGGCATGAGCCACCACACCTGGCCTGGAACTTCTAAGTAAGCACGTAATTAGATATTAGCATACAGTTAGAGGAAAGTGAAGGGGCTTTATGGTGGGAAAGGGAGGGACGTGGAGTCTATTTTTAAGGTTAAGGGAAAAGGCTTCTGCAGTTTGCTTTAAGGTTACATCTTGAGACTAAAGAGAAGGGGAAAAAGTTGTAAAATGCATTTGAAGTTAAGCTGCTTAGTTACACTCACAAACCCTCGGTTCAGTGGCGACACCCCTGGAAACCCATTGGGTTATTCTCTTTTTTTTTTTTTTTTCCCTTTTTTGAGATAGAATCTTGCTCTGTCGGCCAGGCTGGAGTACAGCGGCATTATCTCGGCTCCCTGCAACCTCCGTCTCCCCAGCTTAAGCGATTCTCCTGCCTCAGCCTCCTGAGTAGCTGGGATTACTTGCATGTGACACCACACCCAGCTAATTTTTGTGTTTTTAGTAGAGATGGGGTTTCACCATGTTGGCCAGCCTGATCTCAAACTCCTGACCTCAGGTAATCCACCCACCTTGGCCTCCCAAAGTGCTGGGATTGCAGGCCTGAGCCACCGTGTCCGGCCGGGTTATTATCTTTTTAGGGGGAGGACAAGGAGGTCATTTAGTCATTTGCTCCACAATAATTTGTTGAGCACCTACTATGTCCGGGGCTCTTTTGCAGGTGCTGAGGATTCAGTGGTGAATGGGAAGCCCCTGGAGGGGAGCAGGACGTGCTCTGGGTCTGAGTCCCTTTCATCTCTGTCCACAAGGCTAGGTAAGGAACCTTCCTCACTGTGCTCAGACAGAGCCCTGGCACAAGGCAGGGCTGCCCCAGGGTGGGGAAGGTCAGAGCTTCCAGCCTGCCCTCCTCCAGACCCCAGAGCCTGGACTGGGCCTCAGCCACCCCTCCCCAGTCAACCCGTCTTCTACCTCCAGCTGCCTCTGGCCGCTTGTGTGTGAGGGTGGCTGAATCCTTTGGGATGAGTCTCGCCAGAGCCTCTGCACTCTGAGTGCCTCCTGCCTGTTTAATTTTGCCACTTTCAATCCAACCAGAGTGGTGTTTTGGGTCTTGCTGACCAACCCCCTGCCTCCAAGAGCAACTAAAACAGAGTCATCCTTGAGAGTTATGTTGAATGCTTAAAACCTCCAGGGAGCGGATTTTTTACTACAACTTGCAAATTTAACCAGCCTGGCTGACCGAGCAGTCTTCACTCAGTACCTCAGCTCCATCTCCTGTGCTGGGTACACCCGGGTGACTCTCACAGCTTTGCATATCAGAGCAAAGGCTGAAAACAAATGTTTATATTACAGTACAACCCTATGTAAAATACACAGCCATACAAAGGGGTGAAGGCTGCTTTTTACGTACTGATACGCAGAACTTCTCTCCAGTATAACTATGAAGTGAAAGAGGCAAGGTGTGGAATACTGGGTGGCACATACTACCGTTTGTATAAGAAGGAGGTAGTAGGAGGACAGAAGAAAAGAGTGAAAGAGCCCCGGACATAGTAGGTGTTCAACAAATTCTTGTGGAGCAAATGACTAAATGACCTCCTTGTCCTTCCTCAAAAAAGATAACCCGATGGGCTTCCAGGGGCATCTCCACTGAACTGAAAAGTTTGTAATTGTAACCAAGCAGCTTAACTTTGCATTTTATAACTTTTCTCTTTAGTCTTGAGATGTCACCTTGAAGGAACCTGCAGAAGCCTTTTTCCCTTAACCTTAAAATAGACTCCACGTCCTTCCCTTTCTCACAGTAAAGCCCCTTCGAATTTATCTAACTGTATGCTAGTATTTGAGGAGGAAGAGAAGAAGAAACGGATACACACACGTTTACTTGGTCATGCATAACATTTATTTGGAAAGACAAGAAACGGATAACAGTCACTACCTCCACCTACAGGTGGGTAAGGGACAGGGCAGGAGGGAGATTCTGAACTTGGAACCATGTGCATGTGGTACCTATTCAAGAGGAAGAATGACCCAGCCTGGGCAACATAACAAGACCCCCATCTCTGCCGAAAAATGTAAATCCATTAGCTGGGCGTGGTGGTGCAGATCTGTAGTCCCAGCTACTCAGGAGGCTGAGGTGGGAGGACCACTTGAGCCTGGGAGGTCAAGGCTGCCGTGAGCCATGATCACGCCACTTCACTCCAGCCTGGGTGACGGAGACCCTGTCTCAAAAAAAAAAAAAAAAAAAAAAAAAAAAGAGCTCAATCCAAGCTTAAGACATGAAATGAACACAATTTTAAAGTAAGTTATGTAAGTTTCTTGTGCCAGAGCAAGAATTCCTATTTCTTTGCTCTGTGGGCTCGGCTGAGATGGGTAGCAGCTGGTGACCCTGGCTTGATGTATTCATTCCACCAACACTTGCTGTGCCCCCACCCCCGTGACACAGCTGTAAGCAAGGAGCTCACCTTAATCACTGGGGGTTGGGATGCAGGTTCCTGGACCACACCCTAGACCTTCTGGGACCAGGAATTTGCAATGTTAACAAGTACCCTTGATAATTTTTGAAACCACCGGAGGGTTAATAACCACGTGGTCTGGGCAGGCACTGTGGCTCACGCCTGTAATCTCAGCACTTTAGCCGGTAGAGGTAGGAGGATTGCTTGGATCGAGAAGTTCGAGACCAGCCTGGGCAACATGGCGAAATCTGGTCTCTACAAAAAATACAAAACTCAGCCGGACATGGCGGTGCACACCTGTAGTCCCAGCTACTTGGGAGGCTGAGATGGGGAGGATCACTGGAGCCAGGGAGGTTGAGGCTGCAGTGAGCTGTGATTGCGCCACTGCGCTCTAGCATGGGTGATAGAGACCCCGTCTCAAAAACAAAACAAAACCACCAGTCCAGCACTTTGCCGAACTCCTTCATCAATTTCCAGGAGACACACACCCTAGAACTAAGACCCTAGAGCCTGGGCATGCTGCCACACACTGCCATCCTGACCACTCCCATCAGCTGCTCCCAACTGCCCTCTGCAGATATTTGCCCCGACAGCTTCCAGCTGAGTCCTGCAGCAACATGGCCAAGTTGACCACTCCAAGGCACCGACTTCCCAGAGCCCCTCCTCTTCCCAGCTGAAGGCCAGGGATGCCTAAGTAACTGGCCTCATACTCCCCTGGCCTGCAGCTCTGCCGGCACGAGCTGCCTGATAAATTGGTGATGAAGGGGTTCTGATGCCACCTGCTCCCCCGACTCTCAGTCACCAGGAAGCGCTGAGAGGGAAGATCAGTGCCACCTGGGCAGCTGCTGACCCCTCCCTCTCTTAACAAGGGGGTGGGCTGCACAGGCCTGGGCTGCATAACAGGGGAGGACAGGGTGAGCCCTGGGGCATCTGAGACTGCTGTGCCGAGAGAGGGCTGTGGTGCAGGCCTGAGGATGGTCAGCGTGGAGGGCCGAGCCATGTCCTTCCAGAGTATCGTCCGCCTGTCCCTAGACAGCCCTGCCCATGCCGTTTGTGTGTTGGGCACAGAAATCTGCTTGGATCTCAGCGGGTGAGATGCTGAGAGCTCTGCCAGAGCTGGCAGACAGAGGCAGGCAGGCCTGGGACCCAGTCCCCTTGATCTGGGAGTCGGGGGTTATTTCTCTAGCCTCACTGTCCTGCCACATCTTGGGAAGCCTTGGGTCTCTAGCGGGGGCCTCCCAGTTCCGACCACTGCAGGACTCTGACTCAAATCCTGCCTCTGCCCTGTAGCAGCTGCCATGGACTCTTAGCGAGCCAAGCGCCTTGGCCTCTCTGTCCCCCTGTGTGTGAAACCGTGGGGAGGCTCGTCCACGGGGGGCTGTGAGGAGTGGGCCAGGGAGACTGCGAGATGCTGGAGCCTGCAGGTGGAGGTGACTGACAGCAGGGTCATAATACAACCTCCTGAGTCCCTTGCCCTGGTCTTTTTCCTTAGGGGGATCCTTTGTGGCTCCTCCCTTCTTGGGAGTTGGGTGCTTATTACTAAGATGTAGCTGTGGTAACTTCTGCAGTGTTGGTAGCAGGGTGGGGTTTGGGCTGCAGCTTGTCAGAGAGCAAACACTGGGGTCCTCTGGGAGGGGGTGGTGGGAATAAGGACCCCAGAACACTCTGCCTCAACACCCTAAGGAGAATGAGGATTTGGGAGCCGTCCTCTCCCCCATGCCAGTCATCTCCTAGGCTGAGAAGGCGAGTGAGTGTGCCCTGACATGTGTCTCTTACCTGGCAAACCAGATGTGCCCCCCAGAAGTGCCAGTGCTTCACCATCCATGGCTCTGGGAGGGTCTTGATTGATGTGGCCAACACAGTGATTTCTGAGGAGGAGGACGCCACCATCTGGTGGCCCCTGTCTGATCCCACGTACGCCACAGTGAAGATGATATCACCCAGCCCTTCTGTGGATGCGGATAAGGTAAGCCTCAGGGGAAGAGGTGAGGGGCATCTTCCAGGGATGGGAGCTAACACAGCAACTGGGGCTCCCTCCTGGCTGCAGACATGACTTGAGCCTGTGAAACACGTTGTTTTGTATGTCTGAACTGATCCAGTGTCTGCAACAGACCAGTGGGGTGGGCACGCCATGACCCCATTTTACAGAGAAACGGAGGCACCTAGAGAAGGTGCCCTGCCAAGTCAGCAACGAGCAGAACTGGGATTCAAGCTGGGCGAGTTCGTCTCAGCCATGCGAGCCCCTGACGGTGATGCTGGGCTGGCTTCCGACCTAGCCGCGCCACAGTCTGGCTTCAAGGTGTTAGCAGCGTAACTCAGACAGGCTTTTGGTGAAGGCAGCTCTTCTGGATGTGGAGACTTGAAAGAGATGTAATAGCTAAGGCGTCCTAAATGCATGCTACATACCAGAGAGCTTGGATCATGTTCTGGGCTGTGGGCCTCTACCATGGCTTTATTTTTTTTTTTTTCATTTATTTTATTTTATTTATTTTTTTGAGAGTCTCACTCTCATTGTCCAGGCTGGATGCAATGGCACAATCTCGGCTCACTACAACCTCCGCTTCCCAGGTTCAAGCGATTCTTCTGCCTCAGCTTCCCGAGTAGCTGGGACTACAGGCGCCCACCACCACGCCGGGCTAATTTTGTATTTTTAGTAGAGACGGGGTTTCTTTCACTATGTTCGCCAGGCTGGTCTCGAACTCCTGACTTCAAGTGACCTACCTGCCTCCACCTCCCAAAGTGCTGGGATTACAGGCATGCGCCACTGCGCCTGGCCTACCATCACTTCACAATGAAGAAACTGAGGCACAGAGTGCCGTGTCTAAACCTAAGCAGCCTACCTAGAGTGGGATAGACCCAGGATTTGAGCTTAAGCCAAGCGTGTACTCTTGCCCCTGGGTAAGCTGTCTCCCTAACGGAGTGCCTACGGTGGGGAGGTTTCCCTCCACCTTGTACACAAGGTGGCAGCAGTGGTCTCCTGTGGTAGAAGCAGGTGGCTCATTCAGGGCAGGAGTGTTCCACTTTGGTTGCAGGTGAGAACCACAGGACCTGATAACATCAATACCCAGGCCACACCCCCTCTACCAATTAAAGTGGAACCTCAGGGCTAGGACCCTAGCCTCTGGTTTAAAGCTCTCCAGGTGCCCCCAATGCGGGGCTGGGGAGAACCATGATGGAGCAGTTCAGGACTGGGAGAGCTCTTCCTCCCTCCCGCTACACCCTGCAGGACCTACTGGAGATGTCTGCTGCAGAGGAGTAGGGTACACACCCACCTGCACTGTGTGCCCAGGGCAGGCAATTCCCCGAGAGGCAAGTAGTGGACTTAGATAGCAACTGAGCATCTCTGGCAGGGTGTGGTGGCTCATGCCTGTAATCCCAGCACTTTGGAAGGCTGAGATGGGCAGATCACCTGAGGTCGGGAGTTCGAGACCAGCCTGGCCAATATGGCAAAACCCTGTCTCTACTAAAAATACAAAAATTAGCCGGGTGTGGAGGCAGGTGCCTGTGATCTCAGGTTCTCAGGAGGCTGAGGCTGGAGAATCGCTTGAACCCAGGAGGTGGAGGTTGTAGTAAGCTGAGATTGTCCTACTGCATTCCAGCCTGGGCAACAAGAACAAAACTCCATTGCAAAGAAAGGTATCTTGGATAAGAACGGAGGCCACAATAGGTCCCAGTGGAACTCCAGACTACCTGAGAACCATTCTCTGCCCAGGGCTTGGCCTCCAGCACCCTCAGGAGTGGCCAACAAAGAACCTTGACCTTGGAGGACTAAAGCTTCTATTTAAGGACGGGGTGGATCTCTCACAATCTCTGGCCAATGGTTGGGTCTCTGGTTCATGACCAAGACCTTGTGGTCAGGGCCAGTGGCTGGAGTGCAGGTGTCTTTCTAAAAGCATAAAGTAGAGGCTGTGTGGGACACAGGAAAGACTGAATCCTAATGCTGCTTCCCCACCTGGGTGTCCTTAGCAGCTTAAGCCACCAGAGGCCTGTTTCCCCACTGTGCACCTTATGGAGTAGTGGATGGGACCTGGGAGGGTGGGGTTAGCAGGGAGAATGTATAGTGTGGTTTCAAACTTGGGCTCTAGAGCCAGGCAGCCTGGATCTTAAATCCCTTTGAGTGGTATGGGGTAAGTCCCTCGATCCCGCTGCCATCAGGGATACAGCTCTCACCTGGACAGGTGGTTGCAAGCCTGGCTCTCGACAAGGTTGGCGTTGGGGGTCATGGCAGGTTCTAAGTCCTCGGGGGACTGACTCAGCCCTAAGCGCAGGGCTGTGGTCCCTGTACCAGCTCATGGTGAGACTTCAGAAGCTGTAACACCAGACCAAGGTCACAGGCCTAGACTCAGCACATTGCCTGGGGCTCTGTTCCTGGTCCCTCCCCTTCAACACCGCCTGTGGGTTCGGAATGCTGTCTCCACAGGTCTCCATCACGTACTATGGGCCCAATGAGGATGCCCCCGTGGGCACAGCTCTGGTGTACCTCACTGGCATTGGTGAGTGTTGCTCCAACTGGGAGCCTGGGGCCCAGCCCACCGCTGGGGTGGGGGAAAGGGTGGGATTGCAAGAGGAGCCAAAAAGGATTCTCCCCATAACAAGATGCTTCCTGTGGGCCCCAGGAACTCCTGAACAAACTCCTAAATGGATTCATTTGAGATACCCACTCACACGCCCTCCTTGACGTTCAATCGCTGCTCCATCTTCATGCACTGCCGACCTAATTCTGAGAATAGAACAGCCAGAACTTCCGTGTCGCTGCCATCTACCCACCTACGCCTGTCTGGTGCCTACCTTCTTCCTTTGTTACAGTTGACGTGTCTGGTCCAAAGTTAATCTTTGCCTCACTAGATCCTTTCTTCTCATTCAAGAACATTCCTTTGTCAATTCTTACCAATGTAAGAAGCTGCCACCCTTCCCCGCTCTCTAGATCACCCCCATCAACTCAGGAACAAGCTCTATAACATCTACTTTTTCTTTTTCTTCTTTTTTTTTTTCTTCTTTTCTTTTCTTTTTTTTTTTTTTTTTTTTTTTTTTTTTTTTTTTTTTTGAGATGAAGTCTTATTGTCACTCAGGCTGGAGTACAGTGGCATGATCTTGGCTCACTGCAACTTCCACCTCCTAGGTTCAAGTGATTCTCCTACTTCACCGGCTGGGACTATAGGCGTATACCACCATTCCTGGCTAATTTTTATATTTTTAGTAGAGACAGATTTTTGCCATGTTGGCCAGGCTGGTCTCGAACTCCTGACCTCATGATCCACCTGCCTCGGTCTCTCCAAGTGCTGAGATTATCAGGTGTGAGCCACTGTGCCTGGCCACAACATCTCTTAAACCTGGTTCTTGGGTTTGTGGGTGTTTTTTTGTTTTTGTTTTTTGTTTTTAAAGATGGAGTCTAGCTCTGTTGCCCAGGTTGGAGTGCAGTGGTGCGATCTTGGCTCACTGCAACCTCTGCCTCCCAGGTCCACGCCATTCTCCTGCCTCAGCCTCCCAGAGTAGCTGGGACTACAGATGCCCGCCACCATGCCTGGCTAATTTTTTGTACTTTTAGTGGAGATAGGGTTTCACCATATTAACCAGGATGGGACTCGACCTTGTGATCCGCCCGCCTCAGCCTCCCAGAGTGCTGGGATTACAGGCGTGAGCCACTGCGCCCGGCCTATGTTGTCTTTTAAAGTCTGTTCTCCCACCTCTGTTCCTGAGGAGCCATCTGTGTCCTCAATTTCTCTAGAATCTTCTCAAATTAGACACCTACCACCAACGGAGTTCTTATAGCACTCTAACATCTACAACACTAAGTTTTTGGTTTGTGTGGGGTTTTTTTGGTTTTTTTTTTTTTTTTTTTTTTTTGGTCTTGTTGTTTTTGAGACGGAGTCTCACTGTGTAGCCTAAGCTGAACTGGAGTGAAGAGACACGATCATGGCTCATTGCAGCCTCAAATGATCCTCCCACCTCAGCCTCTCCAGTAATTTGGACCATAGGTGTTACATCACCATACCTGTTTAATTTTTTATACAGACATAGGTTTCCCTATGTTGCCCAGGCTCTTCCCACCTCAATCTCCAGAGTAGCTGGGACTACAGGCATGCACCACCAACCCCAGCTGATTTTCTTTTTTTGTTATTTTTGCCCCCATAGAGAGGGTTTTACCATATTGCCTAATGTGGTCTCGAACTCCTGACAAGTGATCCTCCCGCCTCAGCCTCCCAAAGTGCTGGAGTTACAGGCGTGAGCCACGTACCTTCTTAACACACTTGAACGCTTCAGGGATGTTCAACTTATTTTTCCTCCTGCCTGTTCCTTCTCAGAGCACTTTGGAGCTCTTCCTGGTCCTTTGTCCCCCTGCTTTCAATCAGTGAAGTGTCTCGAGCTCAGGAGGCTGGTCACATGGCTCTAATGTTACCTATGGACAGGCTGCTCCCACAAACCCGACTTGGATATTGCGTGACCAGCATGATCGCTTGGGTATCTGACAGATGTCTGAAATGCAAATGAATTCTCTACTCCTGAAAACCTGTTTTTCTAGTAGTCCCTCCATCACAGTAGCGGGTAGCTCCATCCTTCTAGTGTAAACCTTGGCATCACCTGACTCTTCTTACCCCACAGCAGTCTGAATCTTGTGAGTGTTACCTGATGTTTCGCCGGAATCCAGCAACTCATACTCCCAGTGTGCTCGCCCTGGCTCGAGCCCCCATCCTCTCACCTAGGTCACAGCCCAGACCTCCCAGTGGGGTTCATGCTGGCACCCTTGCCCTTCTGACTAGACCTCTAGCCTTGATCCAGCAGCCAGAGTGGCACATCTTTAAGTGGAATATTGGATAACTCCTTCCTACTGCTTCCATGTTGCTTGGATTAAAGCCAAAGTCACTGCCCACAAAACTACACAAGTAACCCTGGGCTGCCTCTGTCTTTACCACCTGCGAATCTTCCCCCTGCGTCATCCTCCTCATTCTGCTCTGGGTGCTGTTGGTTACACTGATCCTTGGCCTTGCCACCTTGGGCTTCCTATTTCCCCTAATGGGTCTTACCCTAGATGTTAACCCAGATTTTCTTGCCTCTTTCAGGTCTCTTTTCAAATGTTAACTAAGGCTTCCTTGATCATCTAAAACTGAAACACCCCACTCCATTCCTTCTCCCATATCCCTCAATGATTATTGCCATTAAACTGATATATCTGCTTGCCCCTCCCCTGGTGCACACATACGTGCTCATGTAAGCTCTAAAGAGACGAGGTCTCCGTCTTGCACGCTGCTAGATCCCTAGGACCTGGGGCAGCCAAGTTCGCAGTGGGCATCTGGTCCCTGAGCATCTGCTGGCCAGGTGCTGATGACGTAACAGGAAACAAGTCCCACATTTGTGGCCCTGATGTTCCAGTTAAGAATCAGGATGTCAAATAAGAGCTGTGAACAAAAGACCACACTAGAGCCACATGGTTGTCCCCTGTGTGGTGGAACGGATGGGAGCTGGTATGCTAAGGCGGCGGGGCAGTCCCTATGACAGTACCTGGGCAAAAACCTAGATCCTTAAGTGTGTTTTTGTTTTGTGTTGGGGGGAGGGGGGTTGTTTTTGGGTTTTTTGTTTTGTTTTGAGATGGAGCCTCACTCTGTCACCCAGGCTGGAGTGCAGTGGCATGATCTCTGCTCACTGCAATCTCCACTTCCCGGGTTCAAGCGATTCTCCTCCCTCAGCTTCCTGAGTAGCTGAAACTACAGGCACCGGCCACCATAGCTGGCTAATTTTTGTATTTTGGTAGAGACAAGGTTTTGCCGTGTTGGTCAGTCTGGTCTTGAACTCCTGATCTCAGGTGATCTGCCTGCGTTGGCCTCCCAAAGTGCTGGGGTTACAGGCATGAGCCACCGTGCCCAGCTAATCCTTAAGTTTTAAAGGGGCTTAGAATTGTCACGTATTGAAATTTTTTTTTCTTTTTTTAGACAGAATCTTGCTCTGTCACCCAGGCTGGAGTGCAGTGGCGTGATCTCAGTTCACTGCAACCTCCACCTCCCAAGCTCAAGTGACACTCCTGCCTCAGCCTCCCAAGAGGCTAGGACTACAGGTGCCCTCCACGATGCCCAGCTAATTTTTGTATCTTTGGTAGAGATGAGGTTTCACCATGTTGCCCAGGCTGGTCTCGAACTCCTGACCTCAAGTGATCTATTCACCTCAGCCTCCCAAAGCGTTGGGATTACAGGAGTGAGCCACTGTGCCCGGCCATATTAAGACTTTCCTATGTCTTGGAGCATAAAGTTGTCCAGAAGGCTAGAGAGGTAGACTTTGCAAGTAAGAATCACTTGAGTAGAGGCCGAAAGGCATGAGATGGCATGAGGACCATGATGGGCTTGTTTTGTGAGTTCCCGGGAAGTTTGGGGTAGACATGTGACTACTTGGACCTCTCTAGGCTTGCTGATATGAAGTGTGAAGCTGTCACCTTTGAGGATGCTTTCTGCTTCTAAACTGATAGCATGCCAGAAAGGCTGGATGCCCTGATGCCAGCCTTGGGCAGCCCCGCAGGAGATACCCTGTAACTTTGAGGTTCCATCTGGCAGGTCTAGGTGGCTGGGACACCCTTTTCTTTTTCAGAGGTCTCTCTAGAGGTAGACATCTACCGCAGTGGGCAAGTTGAGATGTCAAGTGACAAACAGGCTAAGGTGAGTCTGCCAGCAAAAGGGGGCGGGGAACGGACCCCTATAAGCCAAATCTGCCCACAGGCTCACTTGCTCTGACCTTCCTAGTATCTAGCCAAACTGCTGTAACATTGCTGATGGATTAGATATGGGGGGGGCGGGGAAAAATACTGTCATGGTACAAGTCAGAGCTGATTAAATTATTTTTCTTTTGTGAGGTTTTTGGGTTTTGTTGTTTTTTGTTTTTGATGGAATCTCCCTCTGTCACGCAGACTGGAGTACAGTGGCATGATCTTAGCTCACTGCAACCTCTGCCTCCCAGGTTCAAGCAATTCTTCTGCCTCAGCCTCTCAGTAGCTGGGGTTACAAGCGTGTGCTACCACACCTGGCTAACTTTTTTTTTTTTTTCCTTTTGAGACAGAGTCTCACTCTGTTGCCCAGGCTGGAGTGCAGTGGCACCATCTCGGCTCATTGCAAGCTCCGTCTCCCAGGTTCACGCCATTCTTTTTTTTTTTTTTTTTTTTTTTTAGACGGAGTCTCGCTCTGCCACCCAGGCTGGAGTACAGTGGCCGGATCTCAGCTCACTGCAAGCTCTGCCTCCCGGGTTCACGCCATTCTCCTGCCTCAGCCTCCCAAGTAGCTGGGACTACAGGCGCCCGCCACCTCGCCCGGCTAGTTTTTTGTATTTTTTAGTAGAGACGGGGTTTCACCGTGTCAGCCAGGATGGTCTCGATCTCCTGACCTCGTGATCCGCCCGTCTCGGCCTCCCAAAGTGCTGGGATTACAGGCTTGAGCCACCGCGCCCGGCCTAGGTTCACGCCATTCTGCCTCAGCCTCCCAAGTAGCTGGGACTACAGGTGCCTGCCACCACGCCTGGCTATTTTTTTTTTGTATTTTTAGTAAAGACGGGGTTTCACTGTTAGCCAGGATGGTCTCAAACTCCTGACCCCCAGTGGTCCGCCTGCCTCAGCCTCCCAAAGTACTGGGATCAGAACTGATTAAACCTCTACCTCACTAAAACAAAACTAGAATATCTGGCAACTCTAGGCACATGTCCTACCCTGGTTGTGGAGTCTCCTAGACGAGAAGATTAGCTGCTGCTGCCAGGTGGTACATCTCTTTTCCAGTTTGCCTCATTCCTGATTCTCTGACCCTGAAATATGAGGTAGGTAACTGGTAACCCCGAACCTAGCTTCTTTCCCTTCCTCTTAGCCTCCTTACCTGATGTTACCTTCCTGTGTCTACAGATTCTTGACCTCACTGGTCCTGTTCCATGGGTCCCTGTGACCCTGGAGAAAGGCTTAGCTGGGCCTTTCTGCTATGAGGTGGCATCCGAGAAGCAGAGGATTTACTTGGCTCCTTCCTGAGCCAACGTTCCTATCTCATTTGCAGAAAAAATGGATCTGGGGTCCCAGCGGTTGGGGTGCCATCCTGCTTGTGAATTGCAACCCTGCTGATGTGGGCCAGCAGCCTGAGGACAAGAAAACCAAGAAAGTGATCTTTTCAGAGGGTAGGACCTCAGACTGTCTCTGCCTTTCCTTCTGGGTCTCGGCATTTGCTGCCCTGCTTCTCAGCAAATATAGATTCCAGACTAATTTTCTCCACCCCCGCCCCCTCCCACCACCCCACACACCCTCTTCCCCAGTCCCCACACCTGGGCTGATTAAATCTTTTGTCCTGGGTTGTAGATGTGTAATCGGGAAGAGAGGTCACATGGTGCCATGCAAAGAGCACGTATGGTTACAAACTTATTTACTAGCTGTGAACTTGAGCACACTACCTTCCCTGATCTTGTTTCCCTATTTGTAAAACGGGGATGATACAGTTGCCCTCCCAAATGTATCAGTTGGCTGACAAGACTAAATGAAGACAATAGGGGTATATGCCCTGCTTTCTAAAAAGCCTCTCGTAGTCTGGGCCAGGAACTTTGGACTGTCTTGGGGAAAAATTGTCTTGGGGCCGGGTGCAGTGGCTCACGCTGTAATCCCAGCACTTTGGGAGGCCGAGGCGGGCGGATCACGGGGTCAGGAGATCGAGACCATCCTGGCTAATACAGTGAAACCCCGTCTCCACTAAAAATACAAAAAATTAGCCAGGCGTGGCGGCGGGCGCCTGTAGTCCCAGCTAGTTGGGAGGCTGAGGCAGGAGAATGGCGTGAACCTGGGAGGCTAAGCGGGCAGTGAACCGAGATTGCGCCAGTGCACTCCAGCCTAGATGACAGAGCCAAGACTCCATCTCAAAAACAAAAAAAAAATTTTGTCTTGGATCCTGACTTGTGGTTGGGACCAGGGTTCTGGGTCTTAGCTATAGAATGGAATGTCTTGGTTCCTACTGAGGCTGGAGGTGAACCCTCACTGAACTGATCGAGGTAGGCCCTGTTCTGTTTGTGGGGACCATAGGGTAAATGCCATCCTCCCTCAAAAGGAGGCCCTGGGGTTTGCAGCTTGCCTGTAACCACCCAGAACAAGCAGTGAAGTGGTGATGCTTCAGGCCTGGGCCCTAGCGAAAGGCAGGGGGTCCTTGGTGCTCTGTTCAAACTCCCGGCCCTTCTCTACTGCTCCTCCCTCCACCCCCAGAGTGCTGGCCTCCAGACATTCCTTAACCTTTGCTTTGTCTTTTGCCCAGAAATAAAGAATCTGTCCCAG
Organism: Macaca thibetana thibetana; assembly: GCF_024542745.1. Taxonomy (NCBI): domain Eukaryota; kingdom Metazoa; phylum Chordata; class Mammalia; order Primates; family Cercopithecidae; genus Macaca; species Macaca thibetana. Next base: position 16,897,854 of record NC_065578.1, on the reverse strand, counting down.
ATGACACTGAGTGTCCAAGGCCCCAGCTGTATCTTAAAGAAATATCGGCTAGTCCTCCATACCTCCAAGGAAGAGTCGAAGAAGGCAAGAGTCTACTGGCCCCAAAGTGAGTGTTCTTGTGCCAGCTCCAGCTTTGCCTGCTCTCGACGTGCCAGGCAAGTTGTGCCCACACCTCCTCCCAGCAAGGTCCCCGGCAGAAGCCTGCTGGAGACCTAGAGCTGCAGATGAGAGGCTACCGTGGCTGTACTTGTGTTTCTAGGATTCTCTGGCTGCCACCTTCACCATAGGCTAAGTCTGTACACATGGGTGAGTTATTGCACCCCTAAGCCACTTTCTCCACTTGTAAAATGGGGGTAGCTGTGCCTTCCCTGCAGGCTGGAAGAGGAGAGAGACATATTAGCTGAAACAGTAGCTATTGCCTTACACAGATTAGATCACAGCTCCCAGTGACTCTTCTCAGGAGAATCCATCTTCACTCTAAACCAAGATCCACTATGTTAAATTCCCAGAAATCCGAGGCTAAAACCTAGAGTGGCAGCCATGGTAGCACCTGCATCCCAGCCACCATGCCGTCCAGCACCCATCTTCAGCCCTCCTCTCGCTGGGAGGCAGGTAGCACACCCTATTCTATAGATGGAGGACTGGTTAGGAGGTAGACATGCCCAACTCCAGCAAGAGCCTTGTGAGTCTTTTGACTTTCCTGAACTGACTCGGTACTTAGCGTACCTCTAAATCTCTCGATGACAGCTAGCTCTCTGCTTCTGGAGGGACGTGCCAGCATGCTTTTTGGGGTTTTGTTTTGTTTTTCTTCTTTGAGACAGGGTCTAGCCCAGTCACCCAGGCTGGAGTGCAGTAGTGTGATGACAGCTCACTGTAGACTTAGCTTCCTGGACTCGAGCAGTCTTCCCACCTAAGCCTCCCAAGTAGCTGGTATGACAGGTGTGTGCCACCACAACTGGCAATTCATTTTTCTTGTAGAGATGGGGTCTCACTTTGCCCAGACTGGTTTCAAACTCCTGGATGCAAACAATCCTCCTGCCTTGGCCTCCCAAAGTGCTGGGATTACAGGTGCGAGCTACTGCACCCGGCCCAACCTGCTACCTTCTCTTATAAACCATGCTTAGCTTCAGCTGGGCAATGCAGAGAGCCCTGTGGTCTATACTGTGCCCATTGTCAGAGGGCACCATCTCTGTTGCCAGCATTGGAGAGTATTTCTGCCACTTCCTGGCCTGCACTCTGGGGCCTTGGCTTCATCTTCTACTCCATCTCTTTGGCAGACCATAGGTCACAGCTGGATTTCAAAGTAGCCTGGGATTAGCCAGGAAAGGTAGCCCAGCTTGGACGTGGCCATCTTACATGTGAGCTGGAGTGAGCCTAAGAAACCAGAGGTCTGGGTCTAGTTCAGGCCACAAGGGCTACTCTGGCCCTGGGAAGCCTACCAATGCTGAAGTAGGTGGATTAGGCCAGGCAGGTCTTGGAGTCCGACAGTTCATGTAGCCTGCTAAGGATGCCATACATCATCATGTGGATCATAGAGAACTACTGGTTTCTTTGACAAAGCATATTCAGGCTGGGCGTGGTGGCTCATGCCTGTAATCCCAACACTTTGGGAGGCCGAGGCAGACAGATCACCTGAGGTCAGGAGTTCAAGAACAGCCTGGACAACATGGAGTAACCCTGTCTCTACTAAAAATACAAAAATTAGCTGGGCGTGGTAGCGGGCATGCCCACCAGCTACTCGGGAGGCTGAGGCAGGAGAATTGCTGGAACCCAAAAGGCAGAGGTGTTGTAGTCAGCCCGAGATCACGCTACTGGACTCCAGCCTGAGTGAGACTCAAAAGAATAATTTAAAAAAATTATTCAATAATCTAGGGGCTGGGCACGGGGCTCATGCCTATAATCCCAACACTTCGGGAGGCCAAGGCGGGCAGATCACCTGAGGTCAGGAGTTCGAGACCAGCCCGGCCAACATGGCAGAACCCCATCTCTACTAAAAACTACAAAAATTAGCTGGGCATTGTGGTGTATGCCTGTAATCCCAGCTACTCAGGAGGCCAAGGTAGGAGTGAACCCAGGAGGCAGAGGCTACAATGAGCCAACATTGCACCACTGCACTCCAGGCTGGGTGACAGAGTACAACTCTGTCTCAAAAAAACAAAACAAAAAACAAAAAAGCTTATTCGACAATCTAGGGTAGGGCGACACAGCATGTTATGTTTTAACAGGTCCTCCAGGTGACTCTGAAACATGCTAAAGTTTGAACCACAAAAAGAGCAAAAGAGTCTGAAAAGTTTGCAGAGGAATAGAAAGCCAGAATACAGGGTTCTAGAAACAGGCTGGGTGTGGTGGCTCACACCTGTAATCCCAGCACTTTGGGAGACCAAGGCAGGAGGATTACTTGGGCACAGGAATTCAAGACCAGCCTTGGCAACACAGTGAGACCCTGTGTCTCTAAGATAAAAGATTATTTTTATAAAGAACCCTGGCCAGGTGTGATGGCTCATGCCTGTAATCTCAGCACTTTGAGAGGCCAAGACTGGTATATCACTTGAGGTAAGGAGTTTGAGACCAGCCTGGCCAACATGGTAAACCATCTGCTAAAAATACCAAAATTAGCTGGGTGTGGTGGCGCTAGCTTATAATCCTAGCTACTCTTGTAATCCTAGCTACTTGGGAGACTGAGTGGGGAGGATCATGTGAACCCAGAGGCATAGGCTGCAGTGAGCTGACATTGCACCACTGCACTCCAGCCTGGGCGAAGTAAGGCCGTGGCCAACCCTGGCAAACGCTGTTGATAGACTAAGATGCCTAAGTCACAATCCTCAGAATGGCAGTCATTAGTGACTGATAAGAGCGGTGAAAAGTCAGGTTGAAATGGGTAGGCACAGTAAATCTAGGCCATGGAAAGAATCCTCGGTAAAGGGAGACTTGTGGTAATTATGGGGGGCTGGCACGCAGTCGAGCGTGTCTGAAGCTGGTAGTACATGGGCAGATGTGTAGCTGGAACTGATCCAACAGGGATGGGGAAATGGATCCTAGGGGAAGATCTGAGAAGTTTGCAGAGGGATAGAAAGCCAGAAGACAAGGTTCTAAACAGGCTGGGCGTGGTGGCTCACACCTGTAATCCCAGCACTTTGGGAGGCCAAGGCAGAAGGATCGCCTTTAGGACTATGGAATACAGGCAGGTCTGTGGACAGGAATGAGACAATAGTGTTTGAGTAGTGTTGGTGGCTTGCCTTGAGGTCTGGTCATAGCCTGAAATGAAGCCTTTGGGTGTGATAGTTTTCTCCAGCTCCTCAGGTGCAAGAATGAGCTTTAAAGACCTGGTGTGACCAGAATGGAGGTTTTCCAGGAAAACAAACTAGAAAAGGGTTTGGGAGTAGAGTGGACAGTGTGCATAAGAGAGGATGTAGTGATGGGTTTTTGAGCTCTGAGAAGGGTCAAAGGGAAGTGAGGATGAAGGGTGGGGATCGGTAGGAAGATCTGGGACTGAGACTGAGGACTCGCTGGGGTGGGAGCATAGGTGAGTTAAACAGATCGGAAGGCACTGAGTCTGCCTTGGAGGTGGCATCTAGTCTGTGGTATGACCATTGTAATAGATGTCTAAGGTGGTACAGAACCCGGGTTCATTGAAATAAGGTTGAAGAGAGATCAAAATGTCTGAATGTTCTAGTCCATTGTCAGATACCAGTGACACAACAGCAGTGGAGACAAGTAGTGCTAGAACAATCCACGAAGGATGGAGAGGATGACATCATCCCCAAAAGAAAGGGGTAGCTGGCGTTATCTGATAGTCAGCACTTCATAGGAACTGGGATTCTTGAGGAATAGAGAAATGGCCTGGAAGTGCCAGTGAAGAACCAAGAAGGGTACCTACCTTCCTGTAGGTCCAGCAGTACATAGCAGGTAGGAAAAAGCTCAGCTCGAATCATCAGTATTGGCTCTGTGCCCTGAGGATCCAGCTCTGGAAGAATAAACCATGTTACCTGCTCTCAGAGCCTGCTACGACAGATGAACAGATAGCCAAGGACCCAGCAGAAGCTGGAGGGAGCCCTTTAAGATGCCCCCAGTGTGGGTAGGGAGAGTTTGAGGTAGCTAAGGCCTCCTGGGCAGCTCTGTGAGGACTGAGGGCAGGAAGGGCCTTCCAGGCAGAGGCAATTGTGCGTGCCTGGGTCGCAGGGCTTCTGGCCTCCCTCATGCTTCTTTTTAATGGGGACAACAAATGCCTGCCTTGAAGGGTCCTGAGGATGTGAGGCCACGAGCCTGAAACACCTACCAGAGCTACTAGCAAGGATAGTAAGCCCACAGCGAAATGTTAGCTATGCTTCAGCTTCACAACAAACTAGCTATCAGAAGGTCCCCCAGAGGGTCAACCACAGGACAGCCAGCCAGTAGCGGCTTGTGGCACACAGACAGTGACCCTCTCACCCTTACTGCCTGGTGGTGAATCACCCTTGGGTGGAATGGCCACAGGGAGCCCAGGTCCCCGGAACAGGAGCAGGCCCTAGGTGTGTAGAAGTTCGTGGGCTGGGTGCCGTGGGCCGGCCGATGCTATAGCAGGTCAAGAGGGCTGTGTCTGCACTAGGAAGCTGCAGGGGTTCCTGGGATTGCCTTGTCTGGTCTTGCCCCATGAGGCCTGGCTCAGGGTTGGTGAAGCCTCTAGGTAGATGAGAAGCAGGAAACCAGCACAGGAATGGTCCTGGTGGGCCCAGTTCCCTCATAGCCAGCAGCAGGACTGAGGCTGGGCCGGTAAGCAGCATCCCCAGGGCCTCCAAGGAGGAGCTGCAGGAGAACTGCAGAGTCCATCGGGAGGGCTGCTGGGGCCCGGACCCAGGACAGCGCCTGACCGGCGGCAGCCATGGCCACAGCTGCAGCCATCTGCTGGCACGTTGGAGGAGCTAGAGATGGAGGCAGCTGGCAGTGCTGTGCAGAAGGTCTGAGGATGCTACAGTTCCTGGATCTCTTGGGGTTCTGGTGGCCAAGGTAAATCTAGCTTAGGATTCCCTGAAAATAAGTCACCTGGAATCTTAAGCAGAAACAGCCATCATCAGGCCTACAGCTGCCACATTGGGAACAGATAAAGAGGACAGGCCAGGAAAGAGGGAGTTCTAGTGACCCAGGTGGGGGAGAAGCTTGGGTCAGGGTAATTTCTGGCCTAGAAAATGGACAGACTTGGGCTGGGTGCAGTGGCTTATGTCTGTAATCCTAGCACTTCGGGAGGCTGAGGCAGGTGGATTGCCTGAGCTCAGGAGTTGGAGATCGGCCTGGGCAACGTGGTATAACCCCATCTCTACTAAAAATACAAAAAACTAGCCGGGCATGGTGGTGCACACCTATAGTCACCTACTCAGGAGGCTGAGGCACAAGAATCGCTCGAACCCAGGAGATGGAGGTTGAAGTGAGCCGAGATAGTGCCGCTGCACTCTAGCCTGCTCAACAGAGCAGGACTCCATCTCAAAAACAAAAAAACAAAAAACAAAAACCTTAGGATCTAGTTAGCCAATGACAACTACCACGTGTGGTCAACCTCCTTCTGATCTCTTCTGTGCATGGTTTTGTATTGAATGACCTAAAACTAGGAGACAGTCTTAACATGTATAATCATAAGAACACTTGGTTTCCTCAGAAACCTTGATGGAGGCATAATCCATTCAATAAATGTTTCTCACTGACCTTTCTAGCATCGGTAAGTGTCTGATCTTTTTCAGATGAGGCTGCTGAGCCCAGCCTGGGAGAGTTTCTCACCTTTAGGACTTTACGATATTATCACAGGAGTTGGATTCATGGCTCAAAATACAGAACCACTTACCCTGAAGCTTCATACCAGGCAGGAGCCTTGAGAAGGCATCACCTGAGCTCCAACTCCTGGTGTGTGATAGGTCTTCAAGGAACATTGGTAGAGAACTGGCCGTTGCTTGTATCCAGACATCTGGTTGTCTACCAAGCCCTGAATGCTAGAAACAGGGACAGCCAAGCCAGTTCAGCTCCAGCCCTCCTGGAATTCACAGCCTTGCCTCTGATACGAGGAATGAGCTGGTACCTTGACCATCAAATGTGGTGACTGACATCAGGTTACTTCAGTGGCTGGTCCATCCCTTCTTTCTCTCCTAGAAGACAACTCCAGTACCTTTGAGTTGGTGCTGGGGCCTGGCCAGCACGCCTATACCTTGGCCCTCCTTGGGAACCACTTGAAAGAGACCTTCTACGTTGAAGCTATAGCGTTCCCGTCTGCCGAATTCTCGGGCCTCATCTCCTACTCTGCGTCCCTGGTGGAGGAGTCTCAAGACCCGGTATGTCCCCACAATAGATGGGTCCTTGGACTAGGATGCTCCGGTGGGGGAAAAAAGGCATCTCCCACAGTTGGGCAGAGCTCGAGGTTTGCTGGGGGAGAGCTGCAGAAGGCAGGTGGGGCCCAGCTGGGGGCCGGGCTGAATGGCCAGAACCCTGGGGGTTGGAGGGGAGGGAGTAAATGTGGAAGCAGGTTGCTAACAGGGCCTCGTCTGGTTGCAGTCAATTCCAGAGACTCTGCTGTATAAAGACACGGTGGTGTTCCGGGTGGCTCCCTGCGTCTTCGTTCCCTGCACTCAGGTGCCTCTGGAGGTTTACCTGTGCAGGTGAGAGACCCTCAGGCTGACTGTGCCAGGTGGTTCTCATAACTGGCACCCTCTTTCTGTATGAGGGTGGGGTGGGTAAAGATCATTGGGACCTCTCACCAGGAGAGTTGAAACACTTCTGTCTGAGCTGTCTGGATCTGCCCGGATCTGCCCCAAGACAGTCCAATACAGGCCTGAATATTCCCAAAGCTGGGCATGGAACAGTGAATGAGACAGTCCCCCAGTTATGTTAGGATCAAACGGCACGGTTTTAAACGGTACCAAGTGCTCTAAAGCAGGGTGAAGAATGGAGAGGTCAGGATGAGAACCTGTCCCAGGGATGATGAGACTCCTATGGAACCAGAGAACAGGTGTGAGCCCAGGAAGGGGAGGTGTGGGGATGGGTGAAAGGAGCCAGAGACCTGTGGGCCCTGAGTGTTAGGATGAGGTATCTGGGGCCATACGTATTCTAAATACAGTGGTGAAAGCTTTGTCACCTGGATACCTGCAGAAAGATGGTACTGCTCACCCACTGCCACTTACAGGCCCTGGTTCGTTTCAGTCTTGTTATATATACTTTCCCCTGGGGTGGCTGCCTCCTCTGTGGAGGCTGGGTACACACATCCTCGGTCTAGGCCTGGGCCCTAGGAGGGAGAAAGAGCCAAGATTTGGGCGCTGCAACCTATTGTTGCTGCTAGTGGTCTGGAAGTCTCCTCAACCGCCTCACGTGCCAAAAGCCTGAACACGCACGGGGCCACGTCCGGCTTCAGGGAATCCAGGCACAGTCTCTAGCCATGTAGCCACATGCCTAGGGAGAAAAGGAGAAAGGATCCTGAAGGCAGAACAGTGGGAAGCCAAGGGTTCTGTCTGCATGATCACTCTGGCCACGTGGAAAGTCAGGTACAAGTAAAAGGCAAGAGACCAGTCTAGACACAGCATGGCTCAAGCCCGGGTGGCAGGAGCAGCCATTAGAGTTGGGAGTGGTTTGCAGGCAAGACATCCCCGCCCCACTCGTTCCACACCAGCCGCCTCTAGATTACTTCCACCACGTTGCCCTTTATTGCAAATTCCTTATGTGAAGGCTGTCTTTTTTTGTTTTTTTAAGTAGGAGGCAAAGGATAATGCTGACGGAACACTCTAGCAGGGGTGGGAAACACTAATAGGAAACGGTAGCCAGTGTGGTGGCTCACACCTATAATCCCAGCACTTTGGAAGGCTGAGGCAGGAGGATCACCTGAGGGTCAGAAGTTCAAGACCAGCCTGGCCAACATGGTGAAACCCAGTCTCCACTAAAAATAGAAAAATTAGCCAGATGTGGTACATGCCTGTAATCCCAGCCACTCAGTGAGGCTGAGGCAGGAGAATCGCTTGAACCCAGGAGGCAGAGGTTGCAGTGAGCTGAAATAGCCCCACTGCACTGCAGCCTGGGAAACAAGAGCAAAACTCATAAAAATAAAAAATAAAAATTGCCGGGTATGGTGGTTCATGCCTGTAATCCCAGCCCTTTGGGAAGCTGAGGCAGGCAGATCACCTGAGGTCAAGAGTTCAAGACCAGCCTGGCCAACATGGTAACACCCCATCTCTATTAAAAGTACAAAAACAATTAGCCAGGCATGATGGTGCACCCCAGTAATCCCAGCTGCTCGGAAGGCTGAGGCAGGAGAATCTCTTGAACCCAGAAGGTGGAGGTTGCAGTGAGCCGAGATTATACCCCTGTACTCCAGCCTGGGTGACAGTAAGATTCCATCTCAAAAAAAAAAAAAAAAAAAACGACTTCTTCCCCTCTTCCAGGCTCAGTGGGTGTAGAAGCCAGACAGACAGCTCTTCCAGGGGAGGGCTGCTGGGGAGTGTGGTCCTCAGAGGAATACCGGGTTTCAGGATGAGAAGGTAAAATCTCAGCAGGTCTGATGGAATTCTGATGGCAGATACAGAAGACATAAAGCAGAGATTTGGTATCTCGAGTATTTGAAGACAGGGGTTTCTCATTCACAGAGGGTATCTACTTGTTCAAGGAAACCCAAGTCTTCCATACAGCGTGGTATTCAGGCACGGTTTGACCCAGTAGAGCTGCATATGACCTACAAGGCTGGGTCTGCACTCCCTTCCCCCAATAAGCCTCAGACTGTTCTAGACCTTGTCAGGCTGGTAGCTCCCTGTGGCTTTGCATAGACCCAAGAAATAGGTTCTTTGGAGCAGTAGCATACATACTATGCATGTGCTATGCCAGCAGTTACATTGCTGTATTCTATTAGTAGCAACATGAGCTTTGGACCTGAAGCTGGACTACAGTCCCAATTTCGATATTTCCCCATACTAGGGCCTTGCTGACCTCCAACTTTTGAGGACCCATTTGTTTCAGATAAGTGTTTTGTTTTTTTGTTTTTATTTTTTATTTTTGAGATGGAGTCTCGCTCTGTTGCCCAGACTGGAGTGCAGTGGTATGATCTTGACTCACTGCGGCCTCCGCCTCCCGGGTTCCAGCAATTCTCCTGCCTCAGCCTCCCAAGTAGCTGGGATTACAGGCATGTGACACCACACCCAGCTAATTTCTGTATTTCTGGTAGAGATGGGGTTTCACCATGTTGGCCAGGCTGGTCTCAAACTCCCAATCTCAGGTGATCCGCCCGCCTCGGCCTCCCAAACTGCTAGGATTACAGACAGGCATGAGCCACCACACACGGCCAGATGAGTGGTCTTAACATCAGCTTCACACACTGCTGTTTCCCTTCAAGGAAGGGATGTCCACAGTAGATCTGTGAGCCTGATGCTGTGCACGATGCCTTGAAGATCCCAGGCTCAAGACCCATCCCATGCCACACATACAAAAATGACAACCTTCTTGGTCATCTCAAGGGTGGGGTACCCAGCTTCATGGCTTCTCAGGACAAAAATACAGCCCCCTTGGGTAGACAGTCAACTAATACCTTTGGATAGGCTGAGGCAGGAGAGCCCGGGGGAGTCCCCAGATTCCCTGGGATAGAAGGGTACTTGCAGGCTGGGCACAGTGACTCACACCTATAATCTCAGGACTTTGGGAGGCCGAGGTGGGTGGATCACCTGAGGTCAGGAGTTTGAGACCGGCCTGGCCAACGTGGTGAAACCCCATCTCCACTAGAAATATAAAAATTAGCCAGGCATGGTGGCGGGGGCCTATAGTCCCAGCTACTGGGCGGCAGAAAGGAGGCACTGAGGCAGGAGATTTGCTTGAATCCGGAAGGCAGAGGTTGCAGTGAGTCAGATCCTGCCACTGTACTCCAGCCTGGGTGACAGAACGAGACTGTCTCAAAAAAGGAAGCGTACTTGCAGAATCTGACCGAAGGGTATAAACAGAGCAGGCCTTGGCTACCAGGAAAGGGGCTGCCACTGGTACTTCCCAACCTGGCTCTGGGCAAAGCTGAGTAGCATTGGACAAGATGGGCTCAGCTTCTGGCTTGTGCCAAGGTCAGGGGATGGCTGCTCTGTTGACCTCACGGGCAGGGATGTAACCTCTCCTGGTGAGAAGGAGGTGTTCTCCCTCTCCTGGCACAGGGAGGTCATAACTTTACAGTAAGGGAGCTGTGAAAGTCTTGCCAGAACTGGCTTCTCTCCCACGGCAGAGAGCTGCAGCTGCAGGGTTTTGTGGACGCAGTGACGGAGCTGAGTGAGAAGAGCAACAGCCAGGTGGCATCTGTCTATGAGGACCCCAACCGCCTGGGCAGGTGGCTCCAGGTAACACCTCACCTGGGAAACCCCTGTGGGGGAGGGAGGGGTGAGGAGACTCAGCATTTGCCACCTAAGAGGAATTTCACAGACTTCTGGTTAACCTTAAAGACCGAAGCCTTGGTAGAGGTGGTGCTGTTCTTAGGACTTCAGTGGAGGCTCAGATGAGGATTTGCCTGAGTCATGTCCACTAAGGAATAGAGTTTAGAGTCTAACCTCCTTCCCATTCCAGAATGGACATGTGTTCAAGACCACAGAACCCTAACCCCCAGGCCTCAGAAGGCTCTGACACCTTTGGCTAAGGCTGTGAGAGCTGGGCCACTGCCCTGGGGTCCCACCTGACTCTGGCACAGCACCAAATCTAAAGCCCCGGTCAGCCTTCAGTTCTAGAGCTCTGTCCTCTGCAGATGAGTGATCGTCACGTGCTAGGCGCACTATCCTGAGCACCAGAGATAAATCGGAACATATGCTGTCCCATGTTAGCAAGGATAGAACTTTTAGGTGCTATGAAATTTGGAGAATGAGATACCGTGAGTCATTAGACCAAATGAGGCAGTTCAAGAATAGTCGGGAACATCTGCAAATGAAACTTAAGGAAACAAGGAGCTGGCCACGCAGAGACTGGGGTAGGAGTGGCCAGGATTAAAAGTAGGAGTCCCGGCCGGGCGCGGTGGCTCAAGCCTGTAATCCCAGCACTTTGGGAGGCCGAGACGGGCGGATCATGAGGTCAGGAGATCGAGACCATCCTGGCTAACACGGTGAAACCCCGTCTCTACTAAAAATACAAGAAAATTAGCCGGGTGAGGTGGCGGGCGCCTGTAGTCCCAGCTACTTGGGAGGCTGAGGCAGGAGAATGGCGTGAACCCGGGAGGCGGAGCTTGCAGTGAGCCGAGATCCGGCCACTGCACTCCAGCCTGGGGCACAGAGCGAGACTCCGCGTCAAAAAAAAAAAAAAGGAGTCCCTGGCCGGGTGTGGTGGCTCACGCCTGTAATCCCAACACTTTGGGAGGCTGAGGCAGGTAGATCACTTGAGGTCAGGAGTTTAAAAACAGCATGGAAAACATGGCAAAATACCGTCTCTACTAAAAATACAAAAATCAGCCGAACGTGGTGGCGGGCGCCTGTAGTCGCACCTACTCGGGTCACTGAGGCAGGAGAATCGCTTGAACCCAGGAGGCAGAGGTTGCAGTACGCCCAGATCACACCACTGGCACTCCAGCCTGGATGACAGACTGTCTCAAAAAAAAAAAAAAAGTGGGGGTATGCTTGGAGGTCTTGAAGAGGGCTGGTGCAGCCAATCACAGTGAACCAAGGTGAGAGGCAGGGTTACCACCTGGTTAAGGTACCTTTTCAGCTAAAGGCAGACAAGAGACACTCAAAGCATGAATCAGGAATGAAAGGTTACAGTTTAGGTTTTCAAAAGACCCCTCTGGCTAAGATATAGGGAACAAATCTTAAGAGTGGGCAAGAATAGAAGGGAAACTAGAAGGTGTTGCAGTGGGCATAGGGTGGAGACACAGTGGTTTCCTGAGTGGCACCAGCGCAGAGTTGACTCAGAATGTAAGCCAGTAAGGCTTGCTAATGGATTCTTTATAGAAGAAGAAAGGAAGAATCTGGATGCTCAAGTCTTTGTCGCCCAAGCTAGAGTGCAGTGGCACGATCTCAGCTCCACTGCAGCCTCTATCTCCTTCTACCTCCTCTGAGTAGCTGGGATTACAGGCATGAGCCACCATGCCTGGCTAACTTTTTGGGGTTTTTTCTGTTGTTTTTTGTTTTTTTTGGGGTTTTTTTTTTTTTTTTTTTTTTTTTTTTTTTTTTTAGTAGATGGGGGTCTCACCATGTTGCCCAGGCTGGTCTTGAATTCCTCGGCTCAAGTGATCCACTCACTTTGGCCTCCCAAAGTGCTGGGATTACAGGCATGAGCTACCGTGCCCAGCCATGGATGTTCAAGTCTTAAACCTGAAGAGTAGGGGAGAGAGGGATCAGAGAGCCTTCAAGAAAGGGCAATATCTGAGCTGGGTGTTGAGGGTTGAGCACGAGTTGGCAGGAAGGAAGGGGATTCTTACCGTACCTTTTCCCTAAATGGGACCCAGGGAGATGTGTGACTGGCAAACGATCTGTCTTCCTCTCCATTCCAGGATGAGATGGCCTTCTGCTACACCCAGGCTCCCCACAAGACAACATCCTTGATCCTCGACACGCCTCAGGCCACCGATCTTGATGAGTTCCCCATGAAGTACTCATTGGTGTGGAACTTGGTTTGGCTAATCTGAGCTCAGTCCAATCTCTCAGGCCTGGAACCTGCCTAGAAATGATGGGGCACCAAGTGGGGAGAGGACCCAGGTGGCCTCTGGGGGGAGGGGATGTGGAAGTCTACCTGAGAGCCTGGATTTAGGGATAACACTGGGGCCCAAAGCCATCCCCTACTAACACCCCTTCCCCGCTGGGTCTCTCCCCAGAGCCCTGGTATTGGCTACATGATCCAGGACATTGAGGACCATAAAGTGGCCAGCATGGATTCCATTGGGAACCTAATGGTGTCCCCACCTGTCAAGGTGCAAGACAAAGAGTACCCCCTGGGCAGAGTCCTCATTGGCAGCAGCTTTTACCCCAGGTGAGCCACCGGGCCAGACGACTTCAGATGAAAAGGAAGGGACCATGGTCGTTCCCCTGGCCCCGCCTGCTTCCCATAGCACCTCAGCCAGTCACGCACTGTGGAACACTTCTTAGAAGGACGTTTGAGCTTTTGATTCACGTGGAGACTAAAGATCAGAATAAACTGTTTATTCTTTGATTCCAGGGTTTAAACTGAAACAAGTGAAATTTGGTCCACCAGGATGTCATTTTCAAGAGAGATGTGGCTGGATTTCTTGGTGGCCATAAATCCAAAATGATACTTGTGACCGGGCTTGTGTGTCTAGAACACTAGGCTCTGTTCTGAGTGGGGTCAGAGTAAGGGATTCATAACCAATTTATCTGCTATGGACCGGCCTCCTTCACACAACGGTCACAGAGGCCAGCTCCCTGGAGGCAGCATGACACCAAGTGACAGGTGACCAGTCTGGGCCACACTGGCTCAAAAGCTGTTCTTTCCATCTTCCTTCTAGCGCAGAGGGCCGGGCCATGAGTAAGACCCTCCGAGGCTTCCTCTATGCCCAGCAGGTCCAAGCGCCAGTGGAGCTCTACTCAGATTGGCTGATGACGGGCCACGTGGATGAGTTCATGTGCTTCATCCCCACAGATGACAAGAATGAGGGCAAAAAGGTCTGTATTGGGGTCTGCAGAAGGGACATCTGACCATGTCCCATGCCTTCTGTTGGGGACTTTTGGAAGATTCTGGAGAAAAAGCTGGCTTTTTCTTGGTTTTTGTTTTTTGAGTCTCACTCTGTCACCCAGGCTGGAGTGCAGTGGCACGATCTCCACTCACTGCAACCTCTGTCCCAGGTTAAAGTGATTCTCGTGCCTCAGCCTCCTGAGTAGCTGGGATTACAGGCACATGCCACCACACGCGGCTAACTCTTGTATTTTTAGTAGAGATGGGATTTTACTATGTTGGCCAGGCTCGAACTCCTGACCTCAGGTGATCTCCCTGCCTCGGCCTCCAGAGTGCTGGGATTACAGGTATAAGCCATCATGTCCAGCAGAGAAAGCTGGCTTCTGACCCAAGTTCTGTTTCCCAGGGCTTCCAGCTGCTCCTGGCCAGTCCCAGCGCCTGCTATAAACTGTTCCGAGAGAAACAGAAGGAAGGCTATGGCGATGCTCTTCTGTTTGACGAGCTTAGAGCAGATCAGCTCTTGTCTAATGGTAAGGGAACTCCCTTTCCACAGAACAGAACTGGGGTCCTCCTCCTTTTTCCAGGGGCCCTTTCTACATAGCCATTCTGTCACGCTTGGCAGAAAGGATGCCAGGGAAGCACAAAAGCTGTTGGAATTGTATTAGAATGTCATGTTTCTGGGCTACTCTAGTGGTACTACGACAACACAAGTAGACCAGATGTTCCGGGATGGCCTAGAGGCTTTTAGGATGTATTTGAAGGGGACTCACTTAAGTGGCCCCAAGTTGGGGGAAAACGGGTATCAACAATGCTAGTGCTTGGATTTACTCAGGGCACATTGGATTAAGTACTTAGGGACTGGGACTTTGTGGGTCTCCTGGTTACATTAAGGAAACACACAGGTGGACAAGCAGAGGTGGTGTGGCTGGTGCCATTGTACTTCCGATCTAAAAGCTGTGGGAGTGGGCTGGGCATGGTGGCTCACACCTGTAACCCCAGCACTTTGGGAGGCCAAGGCGGGCAGATCACCTGAGGCCAGAAGTTCCAGATCAGCCCGGCCAACATGATGAAAGCCCAACTCTACTAAAAATGTGAAAATCAACAGGGCATTGGTGGCACGTGCCTGTAATCTCAGCTATTCGGGAGGCTGAGGCAGGGGAATTGCTTTGGCCTGGGAGGTGGAAGTTGCAGTGAGCTGAGATCACGCCATTGCACTCCAGCCTGGGACACAGAGCAAGACTCCGTCTCAAAAAATAATAAAGGCTGTATGAACCCAGAAAGGGGCTGGGGGTATTAGGTTTTTCTAGACCCTCAGTACCCAAAGTGTGATCTGAGGGCCGGTGCACCTGGGAGCTTGTTAGAAATACAGGATTTCCACCCTGCTCCAGAGCTCCTGGATACTCAGCCTTTGGGGTGGGGCCTGGGAACTCCTGGTCATAGAAGCACCATGGAAGGTGACATCTGCTGAACATGAACCACATGACAAAGACTGTCACCTCAGAGCTGGCAAATGAATTGGGCATTCCTATCCCAAAGATGAGGCCATTGAGGAATAAAAGTAATGTAACCTGGTGAAGGCCACAGGCAGAAGGTGCCAGGTTGTATCGGCATAAGGGGAGTAGGGGCCAAAGTCATCCTAACAAACTCTAGGCTGTATCCCTCAGCCTGGCACAGGCTATTCCCTCATGCTGGGGACAGAGTGGCCAGTGGCAGTAAGTCCTGCCTGGACTTTCTGGTGTAGACCCTGGTCAGTCCCCAGAAGGAAGATACTGGACCTGAGGGTGTGGTCCCTGGAGATAGGCCAGTCCTCTCCTCTCGCCATGGTCACTGGCCCAGGAACACACCCAGGTGGCTGGGCCTTACCTGAGTGTGCCCAGCTCTGGGCAGTGCTGCCATTCCCTGACCGCTTCTTCCTACAGGAAGGGAAGCCAGAACCATCGACCAACTTCTGGCTGATGAAAGCCTGAAGAAGCAGAATGAATACGTGGAGGTAGGGCCAGCGCGAGGGGGGCCGTCCCCAAGAAAGAGCTGGTGCCACAGGTCCTGCAGGAAGGTTCCCACCCACCCCTCCTGAGGGGGGTGAAGGGTTGGGGGGGGGACAGCTGCCTGCCACCTTTCTTTCCAGGTCTTGATACAGGCCCAGGTCTGGGGCTAGAGCTGGCCATATATATGCCAGTGTAGGGAGACTAGAGGAGTAAGGAGTTAGGTCTCTGGAGCCAAACACAGCACAATGTACCTTTATGCTTGGAAGAAGGCTGGAAGTGGTCACACAGCTTTCTATGGTGTCAGATGGCCGAGGACCCAGGGTGGGACAGGGGCAGAGAGGAGCGCCATGGCGTGTCAGAAGAGTTGACAGATACTGCTTGCAGATACTGTCAGGGGCTTTACTTGCCGTGACTATGCAGCTGGGTCTTTTCCCCCAAGCTGGGAAAGCCCTGATTATCCAGGTTGCTAGCTGAGAACCAACGATGGCCCAAGCCTTGTGCAAGACACCTCACTACAAACCCTGCAGATAGCCCTATAAAGTAAAACACCTCTTACATATGAGGAGAGTGAGGCACAGAGGAAAATCACTAGCCCAAGACAATCATTTGGGGGATTGAGTCTGAACTCCCAGGTTCTTGTGTTGCTCATTATGCTACTCAAGCTGCCTAGGCTCCATTTCCTGGAAAATGACATACCTCAGCAGCCTCCTTGAAGAGGCCAGCTCCTTACTTCCGAGAAGCTGAGTGTCAGACTCAAACGAGGGCCTACTCAATGCTTTCTGGATGAAGCGGCCTGTCACAGTGGTCCTGAGAATGGTGTTCAGGGTCACCAACCTTCAGAGATCTTAGAAAGGGAATCATTGGCTGTGAGGAACAGAGTCTTCCCAACTTCTAGAAGGAGAAGCTTAGGCCCAGAGAAGGGCAATGTCTCGGCTGAGGTTGCATGGTCAGCAAAACTGCTTTGCTCGCTGGGTCCTTATCATTCCCAGCAATGTTCCTAAGGGAAAGTTCTATGTCATGCACAGTGCATGGGTGCCCTGTTTTGGAAGAACAGCCCTTCTGGCATAGCAGGGTGGGTGCCAGCCAGGCATGGGGCTGAGAGAGCATCTCCCAGCCCCTGGCGACAGCTTAGGGTGTGTTGGGTTGTGTCTGAAGCTTATTTCAAGACCTAGGGAGACAGGTGTGCTGGGTGTCTGAAGCCTATTTCAAGACCTAGGGAGATGCTTGGGTATTGGGCTCAGCTGGTCTGGGTTGGGAAGTGCCCAACGCTGTCTAGCTGTGGGATCCTGGACTAAAGACGAGGCTTCCTGAGCCCCCACTTCCTCAGGTGAAAAGGGAACTGCCCACTTAGGAAGGTTGGTGTGATGTGTGAGGCTCCTGGCGCACAGTGAGTGATGGGGATGGCAGTGGTGTCAGGCCACGGCCTACCTTCAGTATGGAAGGAAACTGGTTTTAATTCCTGATGAGCTCTCCTGGCCCCTCCCACCCCACAGAAGTGCATTCACTTGAACCGTGACATCCTGAAGACAGAGCTGGGCCTGGTGGAACAGGACATCATCGAGATTCCTCAGCTGTTCTGCTTGGAGAAGATGACTAACATCCCCTCTGACCAGCAGCCCAAGAGGCCCTTCGCGAGGCCATACTTCCCTGACCTGGTGAGGGACGACTGGGCATCCCTGGGTGGGGGAGGGTCCGTCCAGGCAACACTGGCTGCCGCCTCACTGTGCTGGACTGCAGAGATGGGGGAGGGACAGCAGATAACGGTGCCTATGAGGAAATGGGCAGGAGACCCCTTCTCCCCCATCTCAGTTAGGGACGCCCTCCCAGAGAGCAGGTATACTGGGCCTGAAGGCTTGGAGGGTTCCCCAGGCAGTTACTATGGGCCAGGAGCTTCAGGAGCCTCAGTGAGCTGTACCCCTAGTCTAAAAGGATGAACCTGTGAGGCCCACTTCAGATGGGGTGCTATGTAACTCAGAGTTGAGGTTGCTGTGCATCTGCCAGCAGTGAGGTCTTGGGCAAGCTACCTCAGGGTAGGTCTTTCCACTATCCCCAGGGTCCAGGGCAGCCGTGTCCGATACATGGAGGTACATCAGCACTTAAAATAACATTCTAGGCTGGGCGCGGTGGCTCACGCCTATAGTCCCAACACTTTGGGAAGCTGAGGCAGGTGGATCACCTGAGGTTGGGAGTTCGAGAGCAGCCTAACCAACATGGAGAAACCCTGTCTCTACTTAAAAATACAAAATTAGCTGGGCGTGGTAGCACATGCCTGTAATCCCAGCTACTTGGGAGGCCGAGACGGGAGAATTGCTTGAACCTGGGAGGTGGAAGTTGCAGTGAACCTAAATCACACCATTGCACTCCAGCCTGGGCAACAAGAGCAAAAGTCTCTCAAAAATAATGTTCTGTTCAGCTTGGCTGGTTGTGGTGGCTCACCTGTAGTTCCAGCACACTGGGATGCTGAGGTGGGAAGATCACTTGAACTCAGGAGATGGAGACCAGCTAGGACAACATAGTAAGACCCTACATCTTAAAAAAAAAAAAAAAAAAAAAAAAAAAAATTAGCTGGGGCCAGGATGCAGTGACTCATGCCTGTAACCTCAGCACTTTGGGAGGCTGAGGAGGGCAGATCACTTTTGAAGTCTGGAGTTTAAGAAAAGCCTGACAGACATGGTTGAAACCCCATCTCTAGTAAATACAAACACTAGCTGGGTGTGGTGGTGCATGCCTATAATCCCAGCTAATCAGAGGCTGAGGCAGGAGGATCCCTTGAATCCAGGAGGCAGAGGTTGCAGTGAGCCAAGATTGTACCACTGGACTCCAGCCTGGGCAACAGAGCAAGACTGTCTCCACCGCCTCCCCCCGCCCCAACCCAAAAAAAAAAAAAAAAAAAAAAGCTGCGTGTGGTGGCCCATGCCTGTAGTCTCAGCCACTCAGGAGGCTGAGGCAGAACAATTTCTTGAGCCCAGGAGGTAGAGGCTGCAATGAGCCACTGCATTCCAACCTGGGCAACAAACCAAGACCTTGTCTGATAAACCAAACCAAAAAAAAATTCTGCGGCCGGGTGTGGTGGCTCACACCTGTAATCCCAGCACTTTGGGAGGCCCAGGTGGGAGGATCACCTGAGGTCAGGAGTTCGAGACCACCCTGACTAACATGGAGAAACTCCACCTCTACTAAAAATACAAAATTAGCCAGGTGTGGTGGCGCATGCCTGTAATCCCAGCTACTCAGAAGACTGAGGCAGGAGAATCACTAGAACCTTCCAGCGGAGGTTGCAGTGAGCCGAGATCATGCCACTGCACTCCAGCCTAGGCAACAAGAGCAAAACTGTTTATTTTTGTCTTTAAAAATTCTGTTCCTACTTATTCTAAACCAGAAGTCATAATCAAGAGTGGGGCTGTGAGCACATAGAGGTCCTGGTTTCACCAAGCCTATGCCAACTGTGGCTCACATCTGAACTTTCTCATGTAACAACTGACCCATTATATAGGTATTTAAAATGAACGGAGGCATTTGAGGTGCCCCAATTCTCTAAACACTTGCTGACCTCTTCCCTGGGTCCTAGGGACACAGGCCCTGATGCCATGGGTGTCTTCTAACTTGATCAGCTCAGTGTGGTCTGGTAGGGGTGAGTAGTGGCAAGAAGCTGCTTTGAGAAGGAGTTGAGATATGAAAGATGTGCAGCAGTCAGCTGACAAGAGGGGGTGGGGAGAGCGTTCCAGTGGAGGCGGCAGCCGTGTGTTGCATCCAGACCATAAGAGGCCAGAATAATCAAAACATAGAAACTGGAGAAGTTGACAATCCCAGACCTTGGCCAGGCAGGATGTTGTCTTGCTGTTGAGAAACAGCCATTGGAGGGCTAAGCAGAAGCGAGCTGGGTTTCACTGACCTGGAGGAGGCGGCTGCCCGCCTGCTACGCCTGGTCTGGCCTGACCACAGAGAGGCAGGTGGGGCGCGGGCTTTCAGGCCTCTGATCCCTACCCAGGCCTTACCCTTTCTTTCTGACAGCTGCGGATGATTGTGATGGGCAAGAACCTGGGGATCCCCAAGCCTTTTGGGCCCCAGATCAAAGGGACCTGCTGCCTGGAAGAAAAGATTTGCCGCTTGCTGGAGCCCCTGGGTTTCAAGTGCACCTTCATCAATGACTTTGACTGTTACCTGACGGAGGTCGGAGACATCTGTGCCTGTGCTAACGTCCGCCGGGTGCCCTTTGCCTTCAAATGGTGGAAGATGGTACCTTAGACCCGGGCCCTGGAGCTGCCAGCTCTGCCCCAGCATGGATGGCCCACTGTCACCATGCAGCGGATTCCTTGCCCGGCAGAGGCTGGACAGTCCAGGTGACACAACCCTTTCCTCCCTGTCCACCCCGACCCTCGGACCCAGTAGGGTAGCAAATGCTGCCAGCTTGAACCCCTGTGGGGAAAAGATGGAAAAGTGTTCAGCCAAATGGCATTTACTAAATAGCCAATAAAGTGCTGGTGGGCATGAATGCATCTTGGCAGTGACCTCCTCGTTTGGGGAGGGGATGTGTGCCAGCTGAGGACAAGGCTGAGCTGAGATGCCTATGGCCATGCTGGCTGCCTTGTGTGGGGGAAAGAGACTTGGCTACATGAGTTGCTGTCCTTCCCCTCATCTCTAAATTATGTCTATGGCAGGAAGTCGTTGGACTTATTCAAATGGACTTAGATTATCCAAATGCTGCTCTGGTTTAAGCAACTGGGACAAACTGGGTCTAGAGTCCAGGGCCCAGGCTAAAGGAAGGTTGAGGGCCTCCCCTTGGGCCTGGTAGGACCTGGAGGGGGCAGGCCCGGGGTGGGGTTGGTGCCATGCCCGGTGGGCACCAAGTAGAAGCTGTGGTCTCCTTGGGTCTGTAGGTATGGCCTCAGAAGACACAGCAGTAGCGGACCTGGGTGACCCTCAGCCTGAAGTGCCCCCTCCCAAGGCCCAAAGCTGTATATTCCCATCTGACCATTCCTGTGTTAATGGCACAGGGATGCTGTTAAGCTTTAACAGGCGCTGTGGCTCCTGCCCTGCTCCTCCTGGGTGATGGCTCCTCTAGGACACTAACCCTCAGGGTAGGCCCTGAGAAGGGAGCCTTGTGTCCATGTCCCACAGGGAGTTGAAGGCAGAGCTGGGCCTCGAACTAGCCCTGGTCCCAGCACCCGGGGCTGTGGGCAGCAGGCAGGACCTGGCCAGCCTCTGCCAGCTGCTGGGGCAGTGGAGGAGGGTCATCCTAAGGAAGCAAGGCAGCCAAGAGGCAGAAGCCAAGGTTGGGGCAGCAGGGCTGTTCACTGGATCAGACGTGGGTCTTTATCCAGGAGCTGTGACCTGGTGTGCCAGCTACCCCAGGACATCTTACGACATCTCATTAGCCTGCCCATGGTGGTGCAGAGTCTGTGGACTATACTAGACACGTCTTGTCGTATTCATGGCTCTGACCCCTATACCAGCCTGGGACTGAAACAGACCAGACCTTCAAATGAATCTTTTTTTTTTTGAGACGGAGTCTCGCTCTGTCGCCCAGGCTGGAGTGCAGTGGCCAGATCTCAGCTCACTGCAAGCTCCGCCCGCCGGGTTCACACTGTGTTCTCCTGCCTCAGCCTCCCGAGTAGCTGGGACTACAGGTGCCCGCCCGGCTAGTTTTTTGTATTTTTTAGTAGAGACGGGGTTTCACTGTGTTAGCCAGGATGGTCTCGGCCTCCCAAAGTGCTGGGATTACAAGCTTGAGCCACCGCGCCCGGCCTCAAATGAATCTTAAATATGGGGAGGGATGGATGAGCTCATCTGTGTTTTCAGATAGTCAAGAAAAGCCAAAAGAAATAGGGGACTCTGGACCCCAAGGGTGGTCCATCTAGAGATGGGGCTCCATCTCTAGGGAAAAAGGGGAGAGGGAAGCCCTAGGGCCAGAAGGGGGACAAAATGTCCACTCTTCCACCCCCATGGGCTTTTCCCAGGGAACTCGCCCACCTCTGCCAAGGGCTGCCTTAGGGTGGATGAATTTGTCCCTCCTCCAACCCTAACTAGACCTCACCCAGGGCTTTTCAGGTCAGCCCCGGGCCCTTCCCACGCCGCCTGCCTAAGGGTCCCGCAGGAGATCTTGGCAGCTTGACACCCTTCTCTCCTTTTACCTCCCAGGCAGCACCGCCCTGATGGCACCTGGGGAGGCGCCCTCCCAGCCCTGGCTGTTAGCAGACGCCTGCAGCAGAGAGCTGGGTGTACTTGGCTTGCACAATGTTATAAACGTTTCTAAGTTAGGCACTGACAATTTACTCAGTCTGGATTTCCGGCTCCTGCTGCCAAGTCTTTAGAGCTGATCACACTGGGCCCGAGGCTGAAGATCCACTGGCCACACCCTCTAGACAAAGATGTGCTCCAAAAGGCCCCAGGCCCCACCCCTCCCCATTGTATCCCCCTGCAAAGGTCGGTGGTCATTTGGCACCATGCTTGCACTACTGCTGCAGGGAAAGAGAGGAAATGCTCCCTGTACTGGTCAAAGGTGAGAAAACAAGCTAAGCGGGCTCTGTGCTTCAGTTTCCTCACCAGCGCAAGTGGGTAAGAGTTGTGCCTATCTCAAGGTTGTTGTGAGGACTGGAGTTATTTACATAAAGCCCTAGGAAGACACATGGCACCTTTCATTGCTGAGGGCTGGGGGAATACATCTCTGTAGAAATACAAAAGCCTCCACTGCCTGCATAGCAGACAGACGGCCAGGCGTGGTGGCTCACGCCTGTAATCCCAGCACTTCGGGAGGCTGAGGCAGATGGATCACTTGAGGCCAGGAGTTCAAGGTCAGCCTGGCCAACAACCAACATGGGGGAAACTCCGTCTCTACTAAAAATGCAAAAATTAGTAGGGCGTTGTGGCATGCACCTGTAATCCCAGCTACTTGGAAGGCTGAGTTGGGAGAATCACTTGAACCCAGGAGGCGGAGGCTCCAAGATCATGCCACTGCACTCCAGCCTGGGCAACAAAGTGAGACTTCGTCTCAAAAAACAAAACAAAAATCACAGGAAATGCCAGGAGACAGGAAATGCCAGGAGAGGCGGGTGGTGGCGGGGTGGGGGGCAGTGCTGGGGACCCAGTGTGAGGGCAGCTAAGGGTTTTGGAGATTCCAGCCCTCCCGTGTGCCTCCCAACCTGCAACAGGCCATCTTTTAGTTCTTTGAAGGCACGGAGTCCTCTCCCCTCCAGGCTGCTTCAGTGCCCGGAATGCTTTTAGAAGGAGGCGACCCCCATTTCCCTTCCAAAGCATTTAAGGGGCTGTTCCTGTCTCTCCTTCTCCCCTCCCTGCATCCCTGCCTGCTGAGTCCTCCCAGTCTGGAGAGTGGGCTCCACTGCTACCGTCTGGTGTTAACACCAGCTAAGCTGGATCCTGAGACCCTCCAGCGTGGCCATCTCACGTGACCCTCCCGCAGGTCCCCGCCCTTCAATGGGCTGGGGCAGGTGTTTGGGGCAAAGCAGGACTGGGTAGAAACAGGCAAGTCTCCTTCCCCATTCGCCATCCTTCCAGCCCTTTCCGCTGTTCCCTGGGAGCCTAAGGAGCCTCTGAGTGGAGGACATTGGCCAGCAAGGCTGCTGGCTTGATGGGGCAGGACAGCAGCAGGAGGCAGCAGCTTTGCAGGTGAGAAAACCCCAGAGCCAAAGGCCAGGCACGGTGGCTCACGCCTGTAATCCTAGCACTTCGGGAGGCCGAGGTGGGGAGGCGGCGGGGGGATCACCAGAGTTCAAGAGTTCGAGACCAGTCTGGTCAACATGGCGAAACCCCACCTCTACTAAAAAAAATTAGTCAGGTGTGGTGGCGTGCGCCTGTAATCCTAGCTAATCGGGAGGCTGAGGCAGGAGAATTACTTGAACCCAGGAGGGGGAGGTTGCGAGGAGCCAAGACTGTGACACTGCACTCCGGCCTGGGGGACATCTTAAAAAGCAAACTCCAGAGCTGCCTGTGGGGAGCCTGCCTTCTCTGCCCCTGACTTCAGGAGGCTTCTCCCATCCTCCAGCCACAGGCAGAATTGCTTGAACCCAGGAGGCAGAAGTTGCAGTGAGCAGAGATCACACCACTGCACTCTAGCCTGGGCGACAGAGCAAGGCTCCGCCTCAAAAATACAAGGCCGGGAGCAGTGGCTCACACCTGTAATCCCAGCAGTTTGGGAGGCCAAGGTGGGAGGATCACGAGGTCAGGAGTTCGAGACCAGCCTGGCCAACATGGTGAAACCCCGCCTCTACTAAAAATAAAAAAATTAGCCAGGCATGTGGTGGGCACCTGTAATCCCAGCTACTCAGGAGGCTGAGGCAGGAGAATCACTTGAAACCGGGAGGCGGAGGTTGCAGTGAGCCGAGATTACACCACTGCACTCCAGCCTGGGCGAAAGAGCGAAACTGTCTCAAAAAAACAATAAACAAGACTGCAGGAGTCAGGGGCGAGAGACACAACACTCAATTTGCAGCACGTGCCTAGTACATGACAGCCAGTGTGTCAGCCGGGACGCTGCCCCCAGCAGTGGCTTCCCTGCCCACAGGGGCTCTTCCAGGACAGAAGCATCTGATGGGAAGCTCCAAACTGCCAAGGTGGGAGATGGGGAAAACACTGTGTTTTACATTTGGACTGTCCTGCAACAGTGCACATGCTGCTTCTGCAGCTAATAGGCCGTGGGAGACGGTTTCCTCCTCTCCCAAACTGGGCGAATGCCTGCCAGGAGGGGCTGGTCTGGACACTATTCAGCCAGTAAACACAGGGCGGCCAGCACGCGAGGTTCCAGGGATCCCAGGCATCTCTGTGGCTGCAGGGAGCCAGTGTCCTGTGCAAGGGTCTTGTCTAGGAGTCTGTCCGGTATAGACTCAGCAGCAGCGTGAAGGCGAATGAATGCCTGCCAGCCCCGGAGAAGCGAGGACCAGCCTCCTGGTGCCCTCTGGTGGGCAGTTGGCCACACTGCCTGCAAGGAGCAGCACGGGCCTGAAGTCTGGGGAGTGGGTAGCACATGCGGTCACTGTTCTGGATGCCTCCCATGACTTATTTTTCCCTCTCAAAGCCCCCGTGAAAATGGGAAGAACTCCTCTTCTGAATTGGACAACTGAGGAACTGACACGGTCCCTCTCCCCTAGCATTTGGGGTGGAGTTGGGGGATCCACTCACTTCAACCAGTGTGATTTAAACCTGGAAGCTCCCCTGGGGCCACGTGTCTCCTGACACCACCTGCTGTGAGTGCCAGGGCTTAGCGGGTACACATACTAGGAGTTAAGAAAAACAGAGCTCCATTCCAACCAAAAAAGAAACGCAAAAAAGCCAGGACAGTAGACAATGATGTCGTTTATTTAAAATGTTTACTCCAAGAAATATATATATAAAAAAAAATAATAAGACAATTACAGCACTAAACCAGGCACCTTCGACCAAATCACAACCTCCTCTTTGATTCCCCTTCACGCTAAGCCTCTTTCAAATTCTTTTTCCTGAGCTGGAAGACCAGTCAGATGCCCGCAGGGTCAGCGCCAAGCACGTTCCCAGCCGGGCAACTGTGTACCTTTCTCTAGGAGTGCACGACACCCTTCCCCCCCAACTCCTTGTTTTAAAGGATTTAACCCATTAGGAAGCCCATTTTTCCATCGAAGCCGGAAGAAGTGCGGGACAAGGCAGTCTTCGCTTCGAAGGTCCTTTCCTGCTCCAGTCCCTGGGCTAGTTCTAGAAGAGGCTGGCTGCCGGCTTTATAGGAGGCCACCGAAGATCTAAGTCCAGCTCCGCCCAGGGCGGCTCCTACAAAGGCTGGGACCTCGGGTGCTGCGTCCTCAACCCTCTCGGTAGCCACGACTCAAAGGAGAGACCTCAAAGGTGCCAGGAGCACAGGTGCCTGGGCTGCGTTCCAGGAAAGAGACCTGTCCAGGGAAACGGATCAGGCTGTCGCATGGAAGCTTGAGTCAGAGATGGTGGTTCTGGGGTGATTTGGACAAATTGGGTTAGTTTAGCAAAGCTCTGAAGTGGCAGAAGCTTCTCCCCTGGACTACTGATTGAACACAGAACAAGAGATGCGCGTGGCGTCAGACTAAGTCTCAGAGAGATGCAGGCCAGTCTCCTCCCACAGGGCCTTGGGACTGGCAGGACAGACACTGCTACGTGCCCTCCAAGGGCAGGAGTCATGGTAAGGAGCGACTAGGGTGGAAAATAGGGAAAAAAGCAACAACTAGATCATTTTTGGCATTTTAACATGGAGACGGTGACAAGTGGTAACAATAGCAAGAGAAAAAAAAAAAAAAACTTGAAGAGACCAATATTTAACTTTCCCATCCACCCAAGTCTCACATTTAAGTTCTAGTCCCATCTCCCCCATAAGCACCACTGAACTAAATATCTATTTTAAAGCACCCAAACCAGTCCAGACCCTCTGGAAACCAAGAGCCCCAGCCACAGCTGTCGCCTCTCTTGGGTCCAGGCGAGAGGAGGGTTCCGGGAAAGGCACCTCATAACTCACTCAGCGCAGCGCACACAGCAGCGAGCTCGGGCACGGGCACTTGACGGGGACGCGGGTGGCAGTCACAGCATCCGTGCTGACACGCGAGGAAGGGGACTCTTCGGTAATCCCAACTATTTGGTACCAGAGCCAAGCAAACGTGACTAAAGGGAGCTGGGTCAGCAGAACGGTACCCCGAGTCTCAGCAACAGGACGGCCCGCGCGAGGCAGGATCCAGGCGGGGGAGAAAAGGAGACCAAAGCACAAGGCGATCGAGGCTGGTACAGAAAGGGCTGATCCTTCTTGCAAGGACTGGAGAATGCACTTGACTGCTGGCTGATCAATCTCTAATTGGCGAGTGCACGTGACAAGGCTCAGCCCTGGCTCCACAGGGAGCCACGAAGCTAACTCAACTGATACAAATGTTCCCACCTCTGCCCCACCCGCAAGTCCCCATGGTTCCACAGTCACCTGATTTTCATTTGGACTTCTTTAACAGCTAGAGTAGATATAAATGGCTAAACACAGATCCCCAGTCCCCCACCAGGGGGGACACGGCCGATTCTCTAATGTCGCAGCCAGAAGGCTGTGGGCGTACAGGCAGCCAAGGGGAGAAACAGAATCAACACCGGCCTAGGCCGATCTGCAAGAAAAAGCGGGAAAGGAGTGACCCGGATGCTTCCGAAGCATGCGAGCGTGATTTGGGATGGAGGCGGGCCGGCGACTTTGCCTGTCTGCTGCCGGTTCCTGTAAGGGACATTTTTTGTGAGTAAATGGCGATTCCTCTTCCGTGTAGCATCCGCTTGGATCACGATGCTAATTATAACTGGAAAGGGGTGTTTTGGGGAGTGTATTCAGGAGAGGAAGAAAGAAAAAACTTAAAAAAAAAAAAAAAACCTAGATTGCTCAAAGTTTCGGCCTCTTTTGTAGGAATGGTAAGTCAACTATGAGCAAGTGTTTTAATTCGACACGAAGGGCGAAAGGGACTTTGGAAAGCATACAGAAAAAAAGGTAGTTAACGTTGGATCATTTGTAAAACGGAACCTCAGGGAGTCTAAACAAAAATGCACCTTCGGTCAACTTTTGCCTTTTTCAATTCCTCGTTGGACTTCCCGTCCCAGTGCACGTGGAAATGACAGCTGCCGCGAGAGGTGTGGAGTCGGAGAATCTCCGGGAGCATCAGAGGGTTCGGGGGTTGTATTCTGGCAGTTTCTTGATCTTCTCTTTCTCAGTCTCACTTTCGTCTCTTGCTATCACCAAGGAGTGTGAGTAGCCCATGGCGACCTGGGGGACAAATCAGCATTGGGTGTGCCTGCAGCGCCTGGGCTAATGAACGCGTTGAGGAGACTCTGGAAACTGGGCTGCCAAAGCGGGTCAGCATGGAGAAAAACAGGGTGCCCTTGAAAACCGCAAAAAGCCCCTCTGCCCAAGACAGCCAGTTTCCATGTGACTGTCACCAACACTCGGCCAATCAGAGCCTTCCAGGCTGCCCTGAGAGACCCAGCTGGAAGGAAGCCCACTGGGCCACCTATTGTCAGCAGGGACAGGTGGGGACATGGCTCCAGCTCCACTTCCATCCTCCTCTCTGGCCCACGATCCTGCCTGAGTGAGGTGCACGACCCCTCTCTGTGTCGTGGCAGACAGGGCTGGCAGCCTGGCTGAGCCACAGGGGCCTCACTCTGCCATCTGACTCCTGCAGCCACACAGCCTCTACTCCATGGACCTGCGGACCTGCCTCCAGCCCAGTGAATCTGAGTCCTGGGTGTGACGGAGACACGAGCGACGTGCTCGCCCGAGAGTGATCTGCTGCAGCCAGTTGGTGGCACCTGTCATCAAGGGCGAGGACAGCCACCCAGCCTGGCCAGCGACCCTCTGCACTCTCTCCTGCGGATGACTGTTTCCCCTCAGCAAACCTTAGCGTGAGGCACCAGGAAAGCTAGCTGAGGAGTTGTTAAACAAGACAACCCAAACAGACCGCGACGATCAAAAGCGTGAGGAGTGACGTACCACTGGGTATGGACACGTCCCCGAGCTGGCACAGCCACCCCCGCTTACCTGCTCTGAGAAAATGCCGTCCAGAGTCTTCACCTCCTGGGCTGCAGTGGAAGACTTGGGCTTGTGGTCCCCATAGCCCTGGCGAAGCAAACAAGATGTCTGCAATCGGGAATCCGTGTGGCTCAGTCCACAAGTGGGGAATCACGGCAACGTTTCCCAGCCCCCACTAGCCAGAAGCCAGTGACGATGCCCACTGGCCCGTGACCAAGCCCGGCCACCCGTGCACACGAGGGCCAGGTGGAATCATCCAAGTTTATCCACGAAAGCTGCCGCCAGCAGGCAACTAGTGCTTAACCTAAGGAAGACCAAGGTGCCCGACTCTAGCCTGCAGGACTTCTGTGTGCTCAAGTCCCTTCTGGGGAGTATGGCACTGGTGACAGGAGATGACACCACGAGTGCAGGAAGAACAGCACCTGCAGCCCTTCTGGACCAAAGTCACCAAGAACACGGATGACCAGATGCCCCTGATGCCTCCACCGTCCAGAGAGTGGAATAATCACCATCCAAAACAAAACAAAAGGGCTTAAGCATGACAGGGAGACTATTTATTAGCAATGGCACCAGGGAACCAGTTTCCCTCCCAGAGGTAGAAGGAACTGGACGAATTGGCAAAGTAAGGGGGAGTCTTGTGCAAAGGTGTGGAGCTGGGCAATTGAAAGGCTGAAGGCCCCGGCTCAGCTGAAACAGAGGGTCCCACAGGGCAGGAGAGCCAGACCCTCCCTCCCAGCCCAGGCCTGCCCACGTGTCCCTGGTTTCATCTCCCGCCAGGCCCCACCCCGGCCTTCCCACACAGTAGACGTTCCCTCCAATGTGCCAGGCCACCTTCTCACCCTTGAGAAGCTCCCCAGAAAGTCTCCCTTGCTCCCCTCTTGTTTCAAAATTTATATTTAGAAGGTCAAAGTCTATTTCTGATAGGCCCCAGAAAACATCCGTCCTCCGCTAAGAACAATCTGTAGAAACTGGGCCAGGTTCTGTCTCTTTCCTGTCAACGTTTCCAATCGGGCCAGCAGAGCGTCTGAGCCAGACTGCAAGGGCGTGCAGAACCCCGAGAAAAAGATGCATTCACCATCCATCCTAGCCACAGCTTGAGGGACCAAGGACCGCCCTTCCTTCCCCCTCCTCTCCAACAACACGTCAGCTTGCAACCCTGAGGTTCAGGAGACGGAGGCAGACTGTGTTTCTAACAAGAAATGAGGGACTAAAACTAAGATCACTAAGAGTTAATCAAGCGGAGAATCAAACCGTGACTAGCGCAGGCAGATCAGGATGCACTCCACAGCCAAGAGAGTCTTCCTAACAAAACCTCTAAGACCCACCTTGGCCGGGCGCAGTGGATCACCTAAGGCCAGGAATTTGAGACCAGCCTGGCCAACATGGTGAAACCCCATCTCTACCAAAAATACAAAAATTAGCCAGGCGTGGTGGCAAACGCTTGTAGTCCCAGCTACTCAGGAGGCTGAAGCAGGAGAACTGAGAATCATTTGAACCTGGCAGGCAGAGGTTGCAGTGAGCCAAGATTGTGCTACTGTACTCCTGGGTGACAGAGAAACGCCATCTCAAAAAAAAAACAAAGACTCACCTAGCACCAGGACCTAAGAATGAAAGACATTTGTTTGGGGAAGGCCACATGTGTGAAATTGAGGGCCATGGGTTCTAACCTCATTACTCAAGTAACTGGTATTAACAACAAAAACACAGGTTTAAACTCAATTTGGAAAAATGAAGAATGTCCCCAAATCACCCACTACTGTGAGTTTCCCACTGACTTAGGCCTCCAAGGGAGAGGGAACAAACAGGCCCCTTTCCTACCATATCCCAACTGTGGTTTAGAAAATGCAAGGGGAAACTGGATCTGAAAAGTCCCAATTTTCAGAGTTTACAAATGTGCAGAGATGACTCAGAATTATCTGACTAGCACAGAATTGTCCTTGAAAACTCATGGGACTCAATCGTGCTGCAGACCTTAATATAATAAGGGGAGGAGAATCCCAAATGTTTTTCTTCTGTGTGTTTTGGGAGACAGGTGGAGAGAACCCAAAGGCCAAGAGCCACCCTGACTGGCTCCACTTCCCCCGACCTGCGCAGGTGACAGCTTACCAGTTCCCCAAAGGTCGGTGACGGGCCCCAGCTGATGGTGCTCTCGTCGGCGGCCACAATGATGCTGCTCTTCCTGCAAACAGGCAGGCTGTCACCGCAGGCCCAGCAGCCCCTACCCTGGACCTACCCAGCTACGGCTCCGAGGGCATGGGTGTGAGCTGCCGCTTTTCAGGTGGTGTACACATTCCAAGTAGCAAACACGACAACAGGGCCAACAGGCTTCTCCTAAACTCTGAAGATTGTTCTGTGCGGGCCACTCAACGTTTCAACAAAACGACAAAGCCCTTAGACAGGCCTAGGGGCCGAAGGCAGGGGACCTTGCTGTGCACCCCACCCTAGGTCCTAGGGCTCTCTCAGTGGGAGGTTGCTTTGGGAAGAGACCAGATCACAATGGAGTAAAAGCCTGTTGCAGAGGGAGCAGCCTTCATGCATAGTAATTTGGGCAGGGCTAGAGGCCTCAACAGATTAAAGCCACGCCCCTTAGACTGTTCCACCCACACCCGCCAGCTGACGAATCCAGCTCCTCAGCAAGAAGTGCTAGCTAACTCAACAGGAGTCCTGAAATGAACTACAAACCACTGCTGTCAAGACAATGTCGTCTTCCCAGTGTCAGAGCAACTCCAGTCCTACGTTCCCAACTACGTGTAATTTTCAACCTGCAACGCAGGAATACATCAAGCTCTGCTTGTGTATTTCTTTGAACAGAAACCTTCAAAATGACTTTCTTCCCACAAGACAGGGAACAGCCATCTGTTCTAGCAGCGAATGGGCCCTCTCCCCTCCTGGGCCCCTGGATTCCAGGATTCAGTGTGTCACATGGCCTGCTGAGGACAGCCCAACAGGTAGCAGAAACAGAGCCCCATCAGGGAAGGGCACCCCATGGGTGTGTCTGACACCCCCAAGAAAGGAAGAGACCTCATACCCACAGGAGGTGCTGCCACCTACCCACAAGCCAGGCTCCGGATTCTCCAGCCGCAGAGGTCCTGCACTGCTTTTGGGTACATGGTAGATTCACGGGAGGTGTTGGTGGCCCCCCAGAAAAACAGACCACCTGAGGGAAGACAAAACATGTTCCCAGCGTGACCAGACATCGAGAGCTGAGTCTCATCTTTAGCATTATGAGGGTGAAGAGTAAGAAGACAGGATGGCAAACAAGTGTTCTGTCTAAAAGATAACTGGAGCCGGGCATGGTGGCGTGCCTGTGCAGTCCTAGCTACTCAGGACGCTAAGGTGGTAGGACTGCTTGAGCCCAGGAGTTCAAGACCAGCCTGGACAACACAATGAGCTCCTATCTCAAAAAAATAAAGAACAATGGGAGGTAAAGAGAACTGGGGTTCATGGTCTAGGGACAGGACAATGGCTACACGGTTCCCCACGAGAGCACTGATAAGCCAGGGAGAGCAATCACTAACCCACTTCGCTGACGGCAAAGGAACAGGTGTAACCAGCATAGATCTGGGAAGCCCCACGTCCAGGGAAGTCAAACAGCTTCACCAGGCGGGGAACCATCTCATCCTTCTGCTCTGCGTGGCCCAGTCGGCCATAGCCACCGAAGCCCCAGGAGAAGACTCGCTTCTGGGAGTCCAGGACCAGCTGCAAGGAAAGAAAACACAGGGTTGGAACAAACAGGTTTCCAACAGGCAACAAGAGGCGTCATCGTTTCTGTCCAGACAAACTGATGCAAATGCTAAGGGCAAAGGAACAGCAACATCCAAGATCCCCTATCAGCTGGGCGCGGTCGCTCACGTCTAATCCCAACACTTTGGGAGGCCACGGCAGGTGGATCACTTGAGGTCAAGAGTTCGAGACCAGCCTGGCCAACATGGTGAAACCCAGTCTCTAAAAACCAAAGAAATATCCTCTGCCTGCCTCCAACAGAAAGATCCTCTACCTCTCGCCTCCAGCAGTGGGGGAGGAGGCAACAGAAGCAAGTGTAGCAAAATGGCATGCATTCAATAAACCTAGTTTGCTATTTCTCTGCCAGGGACTCCATTTTCCAATCCTTTTTTGTTCTGTTTATTTATTTAAGCTACAAGTCTTAACCCTTTCCTTAGTCAGAAGCAACAGGGCTATGTCTTTGGACAGCAGGGCAACCACTTGATTCCTATTACAACAGAGATTCCGCCAGGTGCGGTGGCTCATGCCTGTAATCCTAGCACTTTGGGAGGCCGAGGCGGGTAGATTGCCTGAACTCAGGAGTTCAAGACTAGCCTGGGCAACATGGTGAAACCCGTCTCTGCTACAACACAAAAAATAAGCTGGGCATGCTGGTGTGCACCTGTAATCCCAGCTACTTGGGAGGCTGAGACAGGAGACTCTCTTGAACCTGGGAGGCAGAGGTTGCGGTGAGCCGAGACTGTGTCACTGCACTCCAGCCTGGGTGACAGAGTGAGACTCCATCTCAAAAAAAAAAAAAACAGATTCGACTGCAGAAAGAACAGAACAGAAAAGGTCTACCTGTTCCTGGATTTTTCATTTCTTTTTTCCCCCTTGAGAGGGTCTCATGCTCTGTCACCCAGGCTGGAATGCAGTGGTGCAATCTCGGCTCACCACAACCTCCACCTCCTGGGCTTAAGTGAATCTCCTACCTCAGCCTCCCAAGTAGCTAGGACTTGGGTGTGTACCACCACGCCCAGCTAATTTTTGTGTTTTTTTGGTAGAAAAGGGGGTCTCACCATGTTGCCCAGGCTAGTCTAAAATGATCCGCCCACCTTGGCCTCCCAAAGTCCTCAGATTACAAACATGAACCACTGCACCCGGCCTGGATTCTTCTTTAGACTTCCCCCTTGTCCACAGGTACACAGAGGTAACCTGTACCTGGTCACTGATGAAATGAACTCAAAGACACTTCAAGTGTTTCAGATCTATCTTCTTCAGTCTTGTCTTCCCATCTTCTGACATGCCAATTCAGTTATTTCATGTTTCATGTCTAAACCATATGAATCTACAACTTACTAAAAAGCTTGACCTATAAGGTCCTAAACAAAAGCCAACTTTATTTCCCCGGCTGCATTAGACAAAACAAATCACAGTTTTTGGACTTGCACAAACTGAAATCTCCTACTCTAGTCCTAGCCCAATTCACTGGGCATTCTTCATCGGGAAGAAGATTCCAAGGGAAGGAGCTGGTGGGCTGAGACCACTCAGTGGGGAGGACCAACTTATCTCTGGACTCCCGGCCCAGGCTCTTTGAACAAAGCACAGAACACAGACTCCTAGGCATTCTCAGAATGAAGAACCACAGGAAGGCCATTAAAATTAACAGACACTCTAACACCTGCCAGGAACGGTGGCTCACACCTGTAATCCCAGCACTTTGGGAGGCCGAGGCAGGTGGATCACAAGGTCAGGAGTGTGAGACCACCCTGGCCAACATGGTGAAACCCCATCTCTACTAAAAATACAAAAATTAGCCAGGCATGGTGGCAGGCGCCTGTAATTCCAGCTACTCAGGAGGCTGAGGCAGGAGAATCGCTTGAAACCGGAAGGCAGAGGTTGCAGTGAGCCAAGATCCTGCCACTGCACTCCAGCCTAGGTGAAAAAGTGAAACTCCGTCTCAAAACAACAAAAAAAGATACACAAACAAAAGATTGCACTGCGGTTTATCTAAAGTGACCTTTAAAGAAACAACCTAGGCCGGGACGTGGTGGCTCACACCTGTAATCCCAGCACTTTGGGAGGCTGAGGCAGGCGGATCACCTGAGGTCGGGAGTTTGAGACCAGCCTGACCAACATGGAGAAACCCTATCTCTACTAAAAATACAAAATTAGCCGGGGCATGGTGGAGCACGCCTGTAATCCCAGCTACTCAGGAGGCTGAGGCAGGAGAACTGCTTGAACCTGGGAGGCGGAAGTTGTGGTGAGCCGAGATTGCGCTCCAGCCTGGGCAACAAGAGCGAAACTGTCTGAAAAAAAAAAAAAAAAAGGAACAACCTACTGATTAAAAACGACTCACATCCCCAGTATGGGGCACCATCTATTGACCTGGAAAGATGTCTGTGATGTTATGTTAGACAAAAGCCAAAAACAGAAAGTGCTTACCGTAAGGTGCAGGTGAGGACAGCAAAACATCTACTCGTTTAAGATGTGTCTATTTAAATCATGGGAGAAGTTAACACAGGAGAGGCAGTGACAGGGAACCCTGCCCTGGGACCAAGGACCCTTTGGCCAGGGTGCAAAGCCCTCCTGAAGCAGCAAGCAGATGTCCACCTGGAATCCGTTCCTAGCCAAAGCCAAGCGTCAGGAAACTGGAGCATGAAGACCCCTCTATACCCGTGCGACTCTCAGGAAGTGAGAAAAGCCGAGCCTCACCGTGTGGTTAGCGCCACAGGCCACGTCCCGCACAACCACGTTTGGTACAGGCAGAATCTGTCCATCTTTTGTCTTCTCAATGAAGATGGCCACTCGCCGGGGAACTAGTTCACAGTCATACTCTATCCGCTGTGCCCGGGCGATGAACTTCCCATCTGAGTTGTGTCCTGTAGAGACCACAGAGCCGGCCATCAGCGGCAGCACAAGCACAAGAGACGTGTCACTGTGCCCACACAGAGTCTGTAGTGAGCCCCGGCATCACCCCAATCTGGCCCTTCTGGGCCTTATACTAGCACACGACGGTCAACAAGGGCAGCGTTTCCAATCTCAGGCACAGCACAGTGAGCGGGTCAGTGAAATCAATTTTGTGAGCTGAGACCAGTTATTTTTTTAAAAACGAATAGAACAGAATGACAAACAATACTCTACACATAATAATGCCACCATGTTATAACAATTCTAGGTAAGGTATTATAGGTTCAGATTGGGTTGCAACAGAAAACTTATTTCTTACAATGGACTGCAGTCAAAAAAGTTGAAGCTGCTGATCAAGGAATGGTCTATCAAGTAACATCTCTACTCGACTGGAGGGACCACAGGGAGCCCCTGATGAGCCAAGAATAGACAGAAAAGCTCCACACACAATCCTAGGCCTGTTTTTATGAATTACCAGTAACCTAAACATACGGTTATGGGTGGCTAAAACCTGCACTTCCCACACTCCGACTGACCCAGGGACTGGTTCGCAAGGACCCAGCTCAGCACACCACACAACAGGAGACCGGCTGCTCCAGTCCTGAGAACACGCCAGACACCCATGCTCCTGCAGGCACCCGCAGCAGCAGGGCTACCGAGTACTCTGTAGTTTTAAACTGCTCCTATTCCTACACTGTGATCATCAGTTTGGTTGGGCATGGTGGGTCACGCCTGTAATCCCAGCACGTTGGGAGGCCGAGGTGAGTGGATCACCTGAAGTGAAGTGTTCAAGACCAGCCTGGCCAACACAGTGAAGTCCTATCTCTACTTAAACAAACACAAGGCTGGGCGCGGTGGCTCATGCCTATCATCCCAGCACTTTGGGAGGCTGAGGTGGGCGGATCACGAGGTCAGGAGATTGAGACCATCGTGGCTAACATGGTGAAACTGTCTCTACTAAAAATACAAAAATTAGCTGGGCGTGGTGGCGGGCGCCTGTAGTCCCAGCTACTCAGGAGGCTGAGGCAGGAGAATCACTTGAAGCTGGGAGGTGGAGGTTGCAGTGAGCAAAGATCGGGCCACAGCACTCCAGCCTGGGTGACACGGCAAGACTCTGCCTCCAAAAAAAAAAAAAAAATGGTTTTGTCAGTTTGTAAACGAGCCCCCCAGCTTGTGGCTAATCCCCCTCCATATGACACGCTTGTGTGCACCTCAGCCCTTACTGGTGTGTGTGGTTTTGAGCACTGTGCTATTTAAATAGTCAGCCCTCCACAGCCACAGGTTCAACCAACTGTGGTACAAAAACATCTGGGGGGAGGGGTAAACAAGAAAAAAAAGATAATACAAATAATACAAGTAAGACCATATAGTAGAACTATTTACATGACATTTATATCACATTAGGCACTGAAGTAATCTAGAGATGATTTTAAGTATATAGGTTACATGCAGATACGATGCCATTTTATATAAGTTGCTTAAGCATCTGCGGATCTTGGTATCCACAGGGGGTACTGGAAGCAATCCCCCAGGTAACCAAGGAGCAGCCGTACCCTGGAATCACAACTAAACCACGCACAGTACAATTACTGGGCTTGTTTACAGGGCGTTGCTTTATAACACTCATAAGCAGGTTCCCTTATGACAACAGTTCTCTGCTGTTGACATAATCCATTCCAGTGGAATGTTTGTCCATTTAAAAGTCTGAGGGTCTTGGCTGGGCGCAGTGGCTCATGCCTGTAATCCCAGCACTTTGGGAGGCTGAGGCGAGCGGATCACGAGATCAAGAGATCTACACCATCCTGGCCAGCATGGTGAAACCTCATCTCTACTAAAAGTACAAAAATTAGCCAGGCATGGTGGCACACACCTGTAGTCCCAGCTACTTGGGAGGCTGAGGCAGGAGAATCGCTTGAACCCAGGAGGCAGAGGGTGCAGTGACCCGAGATCACGCCACTGCACTCCAGCCTGGCCACAGAGCAAGACTCTGTATCCAAAAAAAAAAAAAAGTCTGAGGGTTCCCACTAAGAAATTCCCCCACCTTCTAGGATATGATGAATTGAAGGACATCATAGCAAATAGAATGCACTTCAGGATATGGATGCTACTTCTCTCACAAAAATGGTATTTT
Source organism: Macaca thibetana thibetana (assembly GCF_024542745.1). Classification (NCBI taxonomy): domain Eukaryota; kingdom Metazoa; phylum Chordata; class Mammalia; order Primates; family Cercopithecidae; genus Macaca; species Macaca thibetana. The sequence goes on along the minus strand of NC_065578.1, from coordinate 16,861,073 downwards.
TAAACACTTGCACTCTTCTGGACAAGGTTTCAGCACGGCAGTCAACAAATGATTAGAGTCCCTTTATTTGCTACCGACACAGTGGATACTGGACACAATCCCCAGACAGCAGAGGAGGCATATTTGGGGACTGTTTTTTCCATCTCCTTTAAAAAGCTGCACACATCTGCTTTCTCCAGAAGAACAGAACAGAAACTACTCCAGAAAACATGGAACGGGGACTTCCCTGTCCCTCTAGAGGGGTGACAGCTCTTTAAAATAAAGTTAAATGGCATGGCCGGGCACAGTGGCTCACACCTATAATCCCAACACTTTGGGAGGCCGAGGCGGGTAGATCACTTGAGATCAAGAGTTTGAGACAAGCCTGGTCAACATGGTGAAACCTCGTCTCTACTAAAAATACAAAAAAGTTAGCTGGGTGTGGCGGCGGGCGCCTGTAGTCCCAACTACTCGGGAGGCTGAGGCAGGAGAATCATTTGAATCCGGGAGGTGGAGGTTGCAGTGAACTGACATCACACCACTGCACTCCAGCCTGGGCGACAGAGAGAGACTCCATCTCTCTTATATTGGCATTGCCCAGCCCAGTAAGTGCACTGCAAAAAAGGGGGCACAAGGCATGAGTTTGTGTGGGTGAGACACGGCCACAGTCAGATTTAGGTTCTCATTCTAAAAGTGATCTACCCGGATTTGGACAACGAAACAAAAACCTGCCTTAAAACAAGTAATACACTGAGAATAAACGATTCTGTAGCTACAAATCAAGCCAATCCTACAAGCTGAGTGTAACTGAGCACCTGAGAATTTGTACAAAGTACTTACATGGTGCCTGGCACACGCAGTCACTGCTCCATGAAAGTGAGCCATTTTTAATCACCAACAGCATGTCACGCTTCCTGATGGAAAATCGACTTGCCAGGGTGCAGAGGGGAGGCCGAGGCAGCAGGAGCGCGCACGTGGCAGGAAGCGGACCCCTGCCGGGCACCGCAGCAGGGCCGTGGCCATGGAAACCGCTCTCCAACTGTCTCGGGCTCCGCCTGGGCAACCAACGCAAAATGTGTAATGTGCGTAAGGGGCTGTTCTCTCTTATTCACTTCTGACTTGAGGTATATTTAGTTTCACAAAGTCACTGTTCCCCGAGGCTAAGGCCAGCGGGCTCGGCGCTATTTTTACCTTTTCCATCTGCCAGGAGCTGCGGCTGCAGGAGCAGGCGTGGCCAGCAGAGGGCGCCCGCGCCACACCTCGTGGAGGCCTCCCTAGAGAGGCTGGAGGCGGAGCCGCAAAGGGGAACCACACTTCGGGGTGGGACAGGAAGAACTGAGACCACCAAGTCGCAAGACACTCCCCCCACTGACTGAGAACTGATTCCTGAATTCTCCTTTTCTACCAATTAGATCGAAGAAACAAGTCTCTGGACAACCAGATTCTGGCTAGGGATGACGCACGGGGAGGGGGTCCACCGGGGCTCCTCACGTGGCAACCTGAAATAATCTCCCAGGCCAGGGTTTCCAGAACAACCTTCACCTTGTGTAATTTTCTCATTTTCAATAAAGGCATAATCTTTAAATGTGAAACTGAATGAAGGTGGCCTGATTTTTTTTTTTAAACTTTGAAATCCTTTTATATAAATGAATTCCCAAATCACAAAAAAAGAAATCTTTTGTCACACTCCAGTCCCAACTTTTCCATTGAGGCAGTGTTGCCATACTCCACAATCCTGTGAATGAGGACGCGCTGTTCCGCTGAACGTGAGATCCACTTAATGGACAAAGGCTATTATCTGAGATCAATTACCCACATTTCTAACACGTGTGTGCAGCCACACAGCGATCTCTGGTTCTGAATATACACAACTAGATTAGAGCTTTTAAAAAAATGTACTTCCATACCCAGCTGACCATATTCAGGGCACCCAAAGGAATAGAGGTTTCCTTTGCAGTCCATTATCATACTGAATTCAGCCCCACAGGCCATTTTGGTAATTGGCTGGCCGTTGTACATTATCTGAAAAGAAAAGAAAGGAGACTTTCATTTTTTTTTTAAAGACTGATAAAAAGCCTCTACCTCTCTGCATGTTGGTGGGAAACAATTACTAGGTTACAAAGGGAAGTTTAATAAACTCAACAATTCTGAAGGCAAAAGCTGACGGCATTTCTAGAACACAAAGCTTAGAAGATATGTAAAGAAGCACCCTCACACCCCCCACCTTCCAGCACAGAGCACAGTTCAAAGCCTAGCCACTGTCTCTTTTTAAGATCAATAAGACCAAGTCCTTCCCTTCCTTCATCACCTAAACCACTAATTAGGCACTTAGCATTCTTCTGCCATTAGCAGTAGTTTGTTTTTAAGGTATAAATCTCACCCTTCCAACTCAAGTTTCTTAGGGAAAAAAAAAGACTGCCTATCTTTTATTTGTGTTCTAAGAACCTGGCTGGTGACTTTATACAAGGTCAAAACAAAGTATTTGCAGGTAAGTACAATTACATCCTACAACATGTCTCACTTTCTTTGGAACAGAACAGGCTTACGACAAGGCATTTCTAACACATTTCTCCACTTGGAAACAAAATGTTTTCAGGATGGTTTTCAACCTGACCACAGACTACGCCTGTTTTAAAAACTACAGCAAGGCTGTGCACAGTGGCTCACACCTGTAATCCCAGTACTTTGGGAGGCCGAGGTGGGCAGATCACCTGAGGTCAGGAGTTCCAGACCTGCCTGACCAACATGGAGAAACCCTGTCTCTACTAAAAATACAAAATTAGCCAGGGGTGGTGGTGCACGCCTGTAATCCCAGCTACTCTGGAGGGTGAGGCAGGAGAATCACTTGAACCTGGGAGGCGGAGGTTGCAGTGAGCGGAGACTGCACCATTGCACTCCAGCCTGGGCGACAAGAGCGAAACTCTGTTCTCAAACAAAAACAAGAACAAAAACAAAAACAAAAAAACCCTACAGCATATAACTAAACATCCAGGACCTCTTTTTACAAGGGGTGAATTAACTCAAACAACGGAGACCCCACCTCAGAAAATCACACACAAAAGTAAAGAGAAAGGAAAAGCCGTGGAGCCGGAGCTGAGGAGGCGTCACCTGCGCGGGGCTGGGGACGGCGTCTGTCTGGTTGCCAAGGCCCAGCTGCCCCATCTTGTTTTCCCCAAAAGCAAACACGGAACCCGTTTCTGGAAGGAAAGAAAAATATCACAAAAGGGAAGATAATGGTGAATGTTTTGAACTACATTTAGAACCAAAAGCATCAAAATAATAAAAACAGCTCATCTGCCAGGCAGAAGGCAAGTGAGACTGCCCAAAAGCTGGCAGTGCAGACGCTTCACAGCAAAGTCATTTCACATCAGAATCTGGGTGTGCAGAGATACGCAGGGCAGCGTCTCCCACTCCCAGATGGGCCTCCTATGGCCACTGGGGAGGCTCCCAATGCCCTCAAGAAGCCACTCCATACCCAGGTTCTCAGGGCCTCTTTCTGATCTTGACCAAGAGTCACAAGGGTAACTCCACCCCTCCCCCCACGCCCCATCCCCGAGGCAGACCATTTGGCCTCTTGCCAAACTAAGAAACACCAGCAGCCCCCTCCTTACCCGTCAAGGCCAAGGTGTGGTTCCGCCCACATGCTGCAGACACAATCACTTCGTGGCTGAGACCCTCGATGAGTCTGGGGGCTTCTACTCTCTTGGTGTCACCATGTCCTAGCTGCCCCTTCTCATTTCGACCTGCAGATCACATGAGAGAAAGCAGAAAAGACAGAGGGTGGTCCAGGTGGCACCACCAGGCGAAGGCGAGTACCAACACACTCTCAAATGACGCCCATCTGTGCCTCCGGAAGGCACCCTCCAAATTCCCAACAGCAGCCAAGATCCAGAGCAAAGACCATTCCGGCCTTCCGCCCACTGGAATGGCACCTGCTGCAGCTCCCCCGACCTCCTTCCCTGGGGCAGCAGCGGGACCACCCGTGCGCACCTCCCACATCTCTGCTACAAAGGGAAACGAGAGGCTCCGTGTGGTACGGACACCAAGCACAGGCGGGCATGCTCACAGAAACACGCTGTTCCCACTTGGAGTGCCCGCAAGACAACCACCCCGTCGCTACCCTCTGAGATGTATTTTAAGACCGCACCCATTTTGACACCTGGCTCACCAGAGTTTAATCCCTTTGGTGCTCTGGGCATCCACTGAGGACTATTTGCTGTCTGCCCAATATTTCTCCTCCTTTTTCTACCCTGTAAATGGTGCTCACAGAACAGTGCCAATCCTACCCCTAGGGATCACCCCTCAAGGGCTCTCAGCAACAGGAACCCTGGTGACAAAGCACAGATCTGCCCTGAACACAACAAGCCCAGCCCCACCTCCAGGGCTGCTGCAGGTGCAACCAAGGCCCTGCACCTGTGAATTCCAGCTGAAGGCAGGCCTGAGGGCCAACCCCTGCCCCCGAGTCCTCTGCAGCACCAAATTCAGCTCCAAAACAGACGTGGAAGTTGGGTGGGCCAAAAGGAGGGCTGGGAGCCCCTACACCTCATCTACGTTTCAACACAGACTACCAAGTTCCAAAACAAAAATTCAACCGGCCCCTCTAGGATCCCTCCCGACAAGAGAAGAACCACACCTGTAACCTAACATTTGGGGATACTGATGGAGATCTTACAGGGGTGAGAAGTCAGAGTGATTCTAGGGGGTTTTGCAACCTTCTCCAGCAATGAACTTTTCACCCTCAGGTCGTGATAAAGGCAGACAGCAGAGCCATTAAGATAAGTTCCAGCTGCCTTGGAGAAGGCCTGCAGGAGCAGCCTCTGACTACAGAAGGAATTGCGACTAAGGGAAACCAGCCTCTGACTCGCTCTCTAAAGAATGGCAGGCTGAAGGGCCAACACTGGCACTCGAGCAGGAGAGGCAGACACACCAGCTTCCAATGGGAGCTGCCCAAGTTCACGGTGAAAGGCAGGTGAATACAGAGCAACAAGAGCGAGGCTCAGTGGACCGAGTTGCCGCAGGACGGGCCACAGACGGAGACCCCCCATGAGCAATGCGTCAGCCACCCTCCAGTGACACTCTACACTCACACCAGACGGTGCCCCTCTGCCTTCTGGAGTGGCAAGCAGTGGGCCTGTGGTACCTCCAGCCCTGTCCTCATGTACTGCACTGTCTGCTCGGGGATCACACGGCTCGATGGCGGGACATACACTGTCCCTGCCCACAGAGTCAGAACCGAGGGCGCTTTTAGAGCCACCAAGCAAGTGAAGCTCAGCGAGAGATCAGAACTAAGGTATTTTAGGTTTGGAACACTGACATAAAAGGCTGTGTTCAGTGTTGGAACACGAAGTAGGAGGGGTGCTCTGGGGGAAGGGACACACATCTGTGCCAACCGGGATGCCAACCGGGGGAAAACAAAAACTCTGGCAATGTCAGCATGCCATCAAGAGACTATAAAGTATAAATTTGGGCCAGACACACTTTAGCTTTTTTCAACAGAAATTACAAAATTAGCCGTGTGCAGGGAAGACAACAGATGTTAATATATTTGGACTTTGGTACAGCAGCTCATGAAATCACAAAAAACAGTTCAAACAGCCCAAAATAAAAATGCAGTCACATATGGACTAAAAGCTAGCCAGAGGAACAGCAACAAAGGGTGGGGACAAATGCCAACATACCCCGCTGGAGGCAGAGGCCAGGAGCCACCCAAAGGGCTGGGGATAAAATAAGCCTTAGCCCATACCCTATGGCTGGAATGATCTGGAAGAGGCTGGAATGATCTGGAAGAGGACACAGGCAGGAATGGGCTGGCCAGCTGCAGAGGACAGTGCCGTGGACAGAGGCTAACGGAAGAACTGGAACCCATCCCGAGTGCCCAGGTGAGGAAAAACTGAAGGGAAAGGCAAACAACTTCAAAAAAGGAAACTGAGGTATTTGGGGAAATATCCTAAGAAGCAGACAACACGGACAGTGAGCAACCAAGCCTACAGAACAGACTTGTGCAGACCTCAGACACGAGGGCAAGGCGGCAGGGACGCAGCATCCTATGACATAAGGTGGCAGGTATAAAAGCCAGTGGCATTTCAAGTGGCAGGAACAGAGGTCTCATGTCATATCATGCCTCAAAGAGGAAGGAAACTGTCTGCTGGAAGGACAGCCTGCCTAACACATTCACATACCTCAGTATCAGAAAGATCAAGCTCCGGGCAGAAGATTCAAGAAAATATTGCTTAAACACAAGGAATCGAAGAAGTAGGGGCTGCGTACGGGCAAAAAATGTCAGGGGGAGGAAGGGGATCTGCATGTAGCGTGTAGACAAGAGACGAGCTGGGAATCAGGAAAAAAGACGTAGGCTGTGAACGAAGGAACCCAGCCTTCTAAGACGCGAGTCTCTTTTCCAGGCAAACAGAAGAAAATGCTGCGTGGGGACAGCTGGTGACAGCGGTCCCCAGTGCCCAGCCCCCACGCGGTACTCACCCCAGCTCCACAGCTTCCCTTCCGTGGTGATGAGGAGGCTGTGTGCAGCACAGGAGCCCGAGACCACTGTCCGTACCCGGACCCCCGCCAGGCACCCATACCTATGGGGCCCCCACAAATTCTGACCGAGATTGCGGTAAGCAGCTGCAGAGAGAATGAGAATGCAGATCAGACACCTGGGGGTGGGTGGGGTGACCTCCAAAATGTCACTAGCCACCAAGAAGCCACTTCCCGAGGTTACCAGACACAGGTGTTCCTTGGGTGCCGCCCTGACGTGGCTGTTGGGAGGCTGCACAAGGATCGGGTTTGCACTTCTAATCTCTGTGATGCCTCTGAAGGCCCAAAAAACAGAATGCCCAGGAGCTGGCACAGGCCTGGCGTCACCTGCCACCTTTACACCCATTCGGCCCCAGCCCCTTCTATGGGTCCCACCTCTCACAGGCCTCAGCCCCACGTGCTCTGCCATTGAGCACGCCCACCCGCAAGTGCCTGGGACCTGGTGCGAGGCCTGTCCAGGAGGCAGGAGTGCTGGCTTTCCACAGCCGTCAGCTGAGGAAGAAGCTGACCCAGGAAACCCCGCTCGCCCCGACAGTCACCTGCCCCTCTTCCTCACTCCCTGCTGCCGCCCCGCCTCTCCTTTCCCAGGCTCTCCTGCCCTCCATCTCCGGCCTCCGCCCTGGGCCAGAAGGCTCTTTCTGAGGAGTGACCCAAGTGTCCTGTCTTCCAGTGTTCCCAGCAGGTCCATCAGGCCCCTCGCGGAGGGGCACTGCTCACACAGCATCCCTCCCACCTCCCCCTCCTTTCTCACCCGTCCAGAGTGGCAGCCACTTCATGACTCCCCACCTCCACCCATATATTCACTTCCCCTAGAATGTCCTTCCCACCTCCGACTTATTCCTCAAAGCTCAAGTCAAGCACCAGTTCCCTTCCTTGGGGGAGCCCTCCAGGGCAACGTCCACTGAGAAATCTCCTTCCCTCAGGGCTCCCCTGCCCCAGCCCTGCTCAGCCCACCACAGCCCTCTTCCTGAGCTCCCCGGCCCTCCCACTCCATGAGAAGCCACCCAGAGCCAAAGCTGTAGGCTCCCTCCAGCCTAGACCCTCACAAATGCCTGGCACGCAGTGAGCGCTCAATGGGAGAGAAAAGAAACAGCGCCTTCCTCACAAACCCCACTTCACACCCTATTAGTGGATGGGACAGGGCCAATGTTTCACTTAATTTTTTTAAGTAATTTTTTATTTTTTTTGAGACGGAGTCTCACTCTGTTGCCCAGGCTGGAGTGCAGTGGCGTGATCTCAGTTCACTGCAACCTCCGCCTCCCAGGTTCAATCGATTCTCCTGCCTCAGCCTCCCGAGTAACTGGGATTACAGGCGTGTGCCATCACACCCAGCTAATTTTTGTACATTTAGTAGAGAGGGTTTCACCATGTTGGCCAGACTGGTCTTTAACTCCTGACCTCAAGTGATCCACTCGACTCAGTCTTCCAAAGTGCTGAGATTACAGGCATGAGCCACCATGCCCAGCAATCTTAATTTTTGAAATTGAGATGCTCAAGAATATTTCCAGGACTGCGGTGATTATCCTGAAATGCTAGCCACTGCCGAATCCAGTGTGTAAGACTGATCCAATGTAGGAACTGATCAAAAGGCTACAATGTCTCTATTAAGCGCCTGGCTCCCTGGAAAGTATCTGTGAAGTTGGTTTGTGCCCCACCCTCCGCTCCCAGCAGAGGGCGCCACATGCTCCCTCATTCAGGTGCAGGGGCAAGTGGGCAAGACTCCTGGTCGCAGGGGGCAGGGGCCAGCCTATCCCACCTGGCACCTGAGGCAGCACACCTGCAGACACCTCCCCTGAAAGGAGGAAAAAGAACATCAACAACTTCCTGGGGAAAGAGCAAACCAAAAATAAAAGCCTCATGGTCTATATTAAAACTTAAGAAAAACCCAAGGAGGTGGCACCTAAATTAAGATTCAGGAACTGTATTAATACAAAACTTAGAAGGGAAAAAGAGAAAGCTAAGGTCTCTTTGTCATGAAGACAAAATGACGGCATGACTGACGAGTATCATCACGACCCTGTGCCACGGCACAGGAGGCCAGGGGATGCCAGGCAAGGGTGTGGTGCCACACTTGACCTAGATTGGCCAAGGGGAGTCTCAGGTGGTCAGATGCTCCTGGACTTACCAAAGCATCTTTCCCTGCAGTGCCCAGGATGCCATCAGCTCCTGAGGAGCAGGCTTGGGTTTCTTCTGGCCTCCCAAGGAAGGGCTGGAGGGACTGGAGGGATCAGGCGGGGGAGCAAGTCAAATTAAATGCCCTGCAGCAGTCCCAGGCCCTGCGGTCAGACTGAGAAGTCAATTCCCATGGCCTCCGGATCCCTGGGGTCTGGTCCTAATCACAGAGCTATGTGTGGATTGCTGGGCTATCTTGCAAAAAACAAGACATCCAGGGTGCTGGTTTTCACCAGATCTACAGCAACATACATGTACAGGAGGCAACAGAGTTAACTAGAGGGTGGGACTCCAACCCTGGCCCTGCCACTCGCTTCCTTTGGTATTTACTGCCCTTCTCTGGGCTTCTGTATCTTCAGTGTCAAGTGGCTGCTCAGTTGAAGAACAGCTTTGAAAAATGATGCAATACGGGCACAGGACTGGCAGCAAGGCACCATCAGCACCTGGGCTTACGTCACTGCAGACCAGGAGGCGCTTCTCTGGGACACCAGCCACTGTGTGGATGTGGCCCCCTCCTGGCTTGAGCCTGAAGGCTGGGCATTTTCCAAACAAGACGTTGCTGCTACCTGCAACTTAAATCCATTTCTAACTCAGCTAGCCCCCAGGTGCTGCTGATTCATAAGCTGTTTTCATGGAACAAGGTGATTTCCAACTCCCCTGTTTCAAGGTGCCAAGACGTACCAGCATGCAAATATTTGTTCATGGGGCAAAGCAATGCTGGAAAGCACTTTGGGAGTCTTTCCAGATGAAATCAAGAAGCCATAAAAGTTGGCTACGTGCCAGATGGGCCATTTTTCCCTTAAGGTAAGACACCAGTTTTCCAAAGGTAACGGGACAAAACATTTCTTCTTAAGGACCTCTCTGCTTTCCCCCGCTCCAGACTGTGCCGTCAAACCAGTTCCTACAACAATTTGGCAGCTTGCAAAGAAACATGGACTCTTCTGCAATGTCTGACATTTTGACATCTGACATTTGACAAATGTCTAGGACATTCTGACACCATCTCACAGAGCCAGTCTCTTCATTCTAATGAAAACAAGTGACGTGAGAGGGAAGATGGAAAAGGTGGCAGTGTTCATATTTCAGGATACTACTTATATTTTCCTGATTAATCTTAACGGAATTAGTGAGTCACTGCAAAACTGTGCCTTTAAAAGACTAAGATCAGGGTTCAAATCCAGCTCTACCACTGCAGTGGCTGTGTGGTCTCAGGCAAGTCACTTGGCCTCTCTGAACATGCATGTGTAAATGAAGGGAATACCTACCAGGCAGGTGGTCAACAGAACCTAGCACTTAAGAGGCATTCAATGGGTTTAAAGACACCATTCTCATACCTTGCTGTTTAGGCACTTCTTTTCGACCAATCAAGTCCCAGTTGGTTGCCCCAAAAATCAAAAGCTGCCCTTTGCACTTTGACCCTTCAAGTTTCTGCAGAGAGAGAGAAAGGAAAAAAGAATTAGCATGTAAGTCTGCACCTAGCTTCCCAAGGCTGTCCAACGACAGCACGAAACGAAAGAAAATCACTCACTTGTTAGCCCTTATGTCACCTGTGACCTCCACACCAACAGAGTCTCCCCGCACTCCCCTCCCTCATCGGCAAGTGGCAATGCGGGCAACCCCAAACCTGCCCCCAGCCGCTCACTTGCTAAGCCCAGGCTCATTTTTATCCTTTGACTTCCCTTTAAAATAGCTTTTGCAAAACACCAAAAGAAATATCCCAAATACATGCCTCCTTCGCAAACTGATGTACAGAGGTATTTGCAGGAAGCCTGCCGGCCACTCAGGGGCATTACATCAGGCTCGTCCTAGGGCCAAGTCTCCATTTCACATGGTAAGCACAGTCCGGGACCTCAAACCTTAGGAGCCCCACATCACTTCTGCTGCCCACTCTGCCGAGAACCTTTCCATGGGGACTCAGGAAGAAAGTAGAGAACAAGGTTCGGTTTCTCCACTGAAGGGAGACCAGGCAGAACACAGCTTTGGTGAGTATGCGGGGGTCTGATGCAGGCAGCCTTTGATGGCACCCTCAGCCGCTCTCCATGAGCCCAGGGGCCAATGGTGAGTGAAACAGGACCTCCCAGAGGCTGGGCTTCTCGAGGAACAAGCTGTCACAGCAGCCAGCATACTCCAATGTTCATCCTTAGTCTCTCAACACAGAAAGTCATCAGGGCCACCAACTCTCATACTGTCAACGAAAATCTACGCCATTTAAAAAGACCATTGTTCAATTCTGAGTGGCACTCATAATATTCTCAGCACTTTGCTTCCTTAAATGTCAAAATATACTTTTTCAAGTAGGCTGTTAGTGGAAAACTCAATTCTGAACTCCCCACTCAGTCCACACTGGCAAGGGCAGCATTCATTACTATCACTTTCTGCTCTTACACATTATCTTTCCTGGATGTGAAAAGGAAAGGGATTTCCTTCCGTTTACAGAATTGTTCTTGGAAGGCTTCAGGAAAAAAGGCTGGCCAGTCGCAATGGATCACGCCTGTAATCCCAGCACTTTGGAAGGCCGAGGCGGGCAGATTGCTTGAGCTTACAGACCAGCCTGGGCAACAAGGCGAAACTTTGTCTCTAAAGAAAATACAAAAATGAGCCTGTGGTCCCGGTTACTTGGGAGGCTCAGGTGGGAGGACTGCTTGAGCTGAGGAGCTGGAGACTGCAGTGAGCCAGAATCACATCACCGCTCTCCAGCTTGGGTGACAAAGCCAGGCTCTGTCTCAAAAAAAAAAAAAAAAGGGCCAGGCACAGGGCTCACCAGCACTTTGGGAGGTCGAGCCAGGCGAATCACAAGGTCAGGAGTTCAAGATCAGCCTGGCCAATACGGTGAAACCCCGTCTCTACTAAAAACACAAAAAAATTAGCCAGGCATGGTGGCATGCGCCTGTAGTCCCAGCTACAGGAGGCTGAGGTAGAAGAATCACTTGAACCCGGGAGGTGGAGGCTGCAGTGAGCCGAGCTCGTTCCACTGCACTCCCAGTGTTGCTGCCCAGGCTGGAGTGCAATGGCGTGATCTTGGCTCGCTGCAACCTCTGCCTCCCGGGTTCAAGCGATTCTCCTACCTCAGCCTCCCAAGTAGCTGGGATTACAGACACCCAGCTAATTTTTTGTATTTTTAGTAGAGACAGGGTTTCACCATGTTGGCCAGGCTGGTCTCCAACTCCTGACCGCAGGTGATCCACCCACCTTGGCCTCCCAAAGTGCCGATAAAACGTCAATAAAATAACGCTGATAAAAGTACCCAATCACGCCAATAAAAATGTATCTGTGGGCCAGGCATGGTGGCTCACACCTGTCATCCCAGCACTTTGGGAGGCCGAAGCAGGCAGATCACCTGAGGTCAGGAGTTCAAGTCCAACCGTGGTGACAAAGCCAGTCCTGTCTCAAAAAAAAAAGAGAGAAAAAGAAAAAGGCCCAATCATTCTAACCTCTACAGTGTGATCACCCCACCAGTATGCTTTGGCAGTACGGCTCGTGCATTTCTAAGATTACACATCTTTGCCAGGTGCGGTGGCTCATGCCTGTAATCTCAGCACTTTGGGAGGCCGAGGCAGGCAGATCACGAGGTCAGGAGATCGAGACCATCCTGGTTAACACGGTGAAACCCTGTCTCTACTAAAATTACAAAAAATTAGCTGGGCGTGGTGGCGGGCGCCTATAGCCCCAGCTATTCGGGAGGCTGAGGCAGGAGAATGGCCTGAACCCCAGAGGCGGAGCTTGCAGTGAGCTGAGATCACGCCACTGCCCTCCAGCCTGGGCGACAGAGCGAGATTCCATCTCAAAAAAAAAAAAAAAAAGATTACATATCTTCACGCAGATGAATTCCATTTCATAGGAACCTTTACATAACCCAAACCTGATTAGGGCGTCCAACAAAATATAGGTTCCGTCACGCTTGCCCACCCCACCACATTATGTAACAGGAGAAAGATGGTCAGTCTACAGGAATGCATCCTGCAGTCGTCACGAAAAGGGAAAGTGAGGCCAGCCGCGGTGGCTCACGTCCGTCATCCCAGCACTTTGGGAGGCCAAGGTAGTTGGATCACCTGCGGTCAGGAGTTCGAGACCAGCCTGGCCAACATGGTGAAACCCTGTCTCTACTAAAAATACAAAAAATTAGCTGGCTGTCTGTAATCCCAGCTACTTTGGAGGCTGAGGCAAGAGAATCGCTTGAACCCAGGAGGCAGAGGTTGCAGCGAGCCAAGATCACGCCATTGCACTCCTGGGCAACAAGAACGAAACTCCGTCTCAAAAAAAGAAAAACAGGCGGTGGGGAGGGAAGTGAAACAACACGGAAAGGGAGAACAACTTTGCCACATTTAAATTATTTAGAAAATGACCTTAATCAGAGGGTGGCCCAGCCCCTGCAGCACCCACAACTCAGGTTACTTGAATTGGAGCCTAGTTTCCCGATTATCTCGCCTTCTTTGTTTAACTGGCAGGCCCGGCTGGAATATGCTACAGGTCTACAGTCAATGGGTTCTGTCGAAGTCCCTGTGGAAGGAGGGGCCTGAGTCCTCTGCCCAAGCCTACCAAGTTGGCATGGAGGGGGCAGTGGAGACCCAGGAATGGCGCTAAGGCACTGGAGACCAAGCTCCCAGGCCAGAGAGCAGCCTGGAAAAGAGTCCTGGAATGCCGGCAACCGTGGACCAGGCAGGCGGAGGTTCATGTGCACCTGTGCTCAGCACGCACCATTGAAGTCAAACCACCCAACACTGAGATACAATCACTGCAGCAAAACTTCACAGCGCTGAGGCCACACCAGAACCCTCAGCTCCATCAGGCCAGAGGGCATGGTTCAGGGCAAGTTCAGACAGCCAGCGCTTAATCGCAGTGGCCTTGGCCTTCAGGAGGGAGTTTCCTGGGTGACCTGGACATTTGCTCAAGGGCTCATGAAGACAGACCCATCAGGCTAGCTAAGCATTTATACGCAAACCCAACCGCGTCAATAAAAATATATTTGTAGGCCGGGCGCGGTGGCTCAAGCCTGTAATCCCAGCACTTTGGGAGGCCGAGATGGGCGGATCACGAGGTCAGGAGATCGAGAGACGATCCCGGCTAACACGGTGAAACCCCGTCTCTACTAAAAAATACAAAAAAAATAGCCGGGCGAGGTGGCGGGCGCCTGTAGTCCCAGCTACTCGGGAGGCTGAGGCAGGAGAATGGCGTAAACCCGGGAGGCGGAGCTTGCAGTGAGCTGAGATCCGGCCACTGCACTCCAGCCTGGGTGACAGAGCAAGACTCCGTCTCAAAAAAAAAAAAAAAAAAAAATATATATATATATATATATATATATATATATATATATTTGTGGGCCGGGCGTGGTGGGTCTAGCCTGTAGTCCCAGCTACTCGGGAGGCTAAGGCTGAGGCAAGAGAATGGCGTGAACTCAGGGGGCGGGGCTTGCAGTGACACTACATTGCGCTACTGCACTCCAGCCTGGGCGACAGAGCGAGACTCCGTCTCAAATAACAAAAATATATACACACACACACACACGTGTGTGAAAAACCCTGGTAAACTGAGTCTACTCCAGTGACAGTGGCCAGATTCCTATGAAGGACATTAACCGTTAGTCAAGTTTTTACGTGATGGACCCTATTTCCTCACACATTAGATGGAGGTTACTGTATTTCGTTATTATTTACACAACTGTTTGCCCTAAGCTGCTTTCTTTTATTCTCTGTAACTTCTTTCCTCTGTCTTACGTGGAATTAACATTTAAATTGAGTAACAGAGAACTCCCAGCACCCCTTCTCACTTAAGGGGTGCTCCTCTTTGTCAGAGACTGGAAACCACCAATCGTGGGAGAGACTCCCGTACTCGGGGGCTCCCTGGGCCGGGGGCCGGGGGTGGGGGGGGTGATGCCAGTGGGTGTGTGGGTGTCTGAAGTTCAATGTTCCCTCCCAGGCTGAATTCAGCTTTCCCCGACGGGTCTACAGATGTTTTTTGGTTGAACTCAGTGTCTGCTACACTGCTTGTGTATGAAGGTCACACAGCAGACAGCCTGGCAAATAGTGTCCCCAACAAGACGAGTGATTTTCATGTCATTTCACCTGGCTGCCTCTAGCAACCTGGTCACATAACCTGGGCAGAGACACATGGCCACGGACAGAAAAGGCACTGAGCTTCTTCAATCAACAAAATGGGATTTCTAATCTAAAGCAATTTTTGAATTATGATCCAAATGCAAGGTGCATGAGTCAACCTTTTAACACAGGTCCATTTAGAAGACCGCTGCTCCCGGGGACGTAAGACCCCTGGGAACCATGCCGGCATCGACCAATTACCTAAGGGCCATCAACTGAAACAGACTTCCAGCTCAGCTTTCAGTTTTATTTATTTGGTCCTTTCAGATTCAACACATCTGTCTCAGGGTCCACAAAACCTTGGCAACTCAAGACTGAAAAAACTACAAAGATCTGGGCAGTTTGCGACACTCACCTGTTTTCTAGGATTTGGCCAAGGCTGCTGCCTTTACTTGCTTTAGGAGATTATGAAGTTTACAAAGAATTAGGACTGAATCTACCCTAGTGTGACACTGCGCCATAAATATTTGGAGTTCCTGGCATTAATTTCTCAAATCCTTGGAATCTCCAAAGCAAAGTCTTTTGTATGCTAATGACTGACACTGGCAGCCCCCAGGCAGTGGGAGCCTAGGGACTTTCAGCCCCACCCTCCAACCTCAGGAAGGGAGGGGATTGAAGGTTAAAGTGATGATCAATGGCTTAATCTACCATGCCTACATAATGAAGCCTCCATTAAAACCTGTAAGGACCAGGTCACAGAGCT
Organism: Macaca thibetana thibetana; assembly: GCF_024542745.1. NCBI lineage: Eukaryota > Metazoa > Chordata > Mammalia > Primates > Cercopithecidae > Macaca > Macaca thibetana. Next base: position 16,845,593 of record NC_065578.1, on the reverse strand, counting down.
TGTGGAGAGCTGAACATGTACCAGGTAGGTGGTCTGCAGAGGGCACGGAAGCACAGTGCCTCTTCCCCCACATCTAGCCTTACAGGTCTCTTTATTCATAGCCTTTGTAACATCCTTTATAATAAACTGGTGTTTCCCTGAGTTCTGTGAGCCATTTCAATAAATTAATCGACCCCAAAGAGGGGGTAATGGGAACCCCAACTAGAGGCTAGTTGGTCAGAAGCTACCAGGGCCTGGACTTGCCACTGCTGTCTGGGGTGAAGGGACAGTCTTGGGGACTGAGCCCTCAAGCTGAGGAAATTTACCTCCAGGTGGATAGTGTCACAGATAAGCTGGAGGACACCCTGCCGGTGTGTGCTACAGAACTGATTACTTGCTTGATAGTAGGGGGAGACCTCCCTTTACGTCTGGTCATGTAAGTCTTGCGTTGGGAGGCCGGGCGCGGTGGCTCACGCCTGTAATCCCAGCACTTTGGGAGGCCGAGGCAGGCGAATCACGAGGTCAGGAGTTCAAGATCAGCCTGGTCAACATGGTGAAATCCCGTCTCTACTAAAAATATAAAAATCACCCAAGTGCAGTGGCAGGTGCCTGTCATCCCAGCTACTCGGGAGGCTGAGGCAGGAGAATTGCTTGAACCCAGGAGGTGGAGGCTGCAGTGAGCTGAGATTGCACCACTGTACTCCAGCCTGGGAGACAGAGCAAGACTCTGTCTGGGGGTGGCGGGGGTGGGAAGAAGTCTTGTGTTGGTTGTTGCGTGGTGAGAGAGCAGAAGAAAAAACAAAAATGTGAGTTTCTTCTTAACACTTAGGCAATGACAATGCGTCTGCCATAAGAATGTTCTATAAAATGCACATATTTTACTCAAGGCAACTCTGCCCCTCAACAATGTATTTGGCTCATCTTCTACAAGCAGCTTTGGGGTCACCTGCAGCTTTGGAGTCACTGAAGGCAATATGGTTTTGGATGTTTCCTGGGCGGCTGCTTTCACACAGACCTCCTCCTAGCAACCCTGTGCAGGGGGAAGGCGTGCAAAATACTCAGTAAAAAAGGTTCTTTCTGCATCAAGGACTGCTGTCTGCCTGTGGTAGCAGAGTCCCTAGGACTGCTCAACAGAGAGACAGAGACCAGAAACCTGGGGCCAGGGAGACTGGACAGGAGGCCAACCCAGGACAAGGGGCAGAGGACCACCCTAGGCCTATGGAAAGGCAATGGGGGCTGCACGGACTCAGCCCTGACCATGAACCAGACTCAGTAGATGCTACCAAAACTTAAACGTGGGGCACTTTGGGAGGCCGAGGTGGGTAGACCACCTGAGGTCGGGAGTTCGAGACCAGCCTGGCCAACATGGTGAAACCCCGTCTCTACTAAAAATACAAAAAATTAGCCAGGTGTGGTGGTGGGCGTCTGTAATCCCAGCTACTCGGGAGGCTGAGACAGGAGAACTGCTTGAACCCAGGAGATGGAGACTGCAGTGAGCTCATGACATTGCACTCCAACCTGGGCAACAAGAGCTAAATTCCAGCTCAAAAAAACAAAAGCAAAACTTAAATGCAAGATGTGTACTTTCCATGAGGCATAAAGGGGCATGGGCATCATTTGTCGAACCCTCAGCCTCCCAGGTGCTCTGATTCTAGAACAGCACCGACAGCCCAAAGGATGGGCATCATGGGCCCTCTTGGTTTTTCAGTGGATGGAGAAGGGAAGATGTAGCTTTTAGAGTCCTGCTTATACACATATGTGAAATAATAACGTATTTATGTGTATAAACAGGAACTTGAAAGCTGCAATGGACTGCTGTTTACTCACATTAAGACTTACAAACGTGTAGCCCAACAAAGGGCTCACGCCTGTCATCCCAGCACTTTGGGAGGAGGCTGAGGCAGGCAGATCACTTGAGGCCAGGAGTTCGAAACAGCCTGGCCAACATGGTAAAACCCAGTCTCTACAAAAAGTACGAAAATTATTCGGGTGTGGTGGTGCACACTTGTAATCCCAGCTACTCGAGAGGCTGATCAGCACACAAAAACCACTTGAACCTGAGAGGCGGAGGTTGCAGTGAGCTGAGATTGTGTCACTGCATTCCAGCCTGGGCCATAGAGGGAGACTCTGCCTCAAAAAAAAAAAAAAAAAAAGACGAGCAAATGTGCCATTTCCATTGACAAACCAGCTTCAAGCAGCACAGCTGGAGGCAGAGGTGGGCCAGGGAGAGCCAGTGTCATTCACACACTCCCTGTCACTACGTTCTTGGGTCAACCTGAGCATGGGGGGGATCTTTTACTCTGATGGCAAAACTCAGCGCTCCAACAGCCTGGAGCTGTACAGCTGACAACTGGAGTCTTGGATGTCCAAACACAATCTTGCTTTTGGAAACTCACTCAAAATAGGATACAGGAGAGGCGGAAGCTCACCTGGCCTTTCTTTTTAGTTTTGTCCTAACATACTGTGTTGGGAGGGCAAATGTCTGCAGTCTGGCACAGCAGATTAGCTATCAAAGGAAAACAGTTCCTGTGTTCCAATTTCTCAATACTTTGGCCATTGTCTAAGTCTAGCCTGATCCAAGACCCTGGGCAGGAGCTTTTGACAGCTTTTGACGGGCTCTCCTCCACTGCCTAACATGTTAACCCTTTCACCCAGAGGGCAGTTTTACAAACCATATTCCCATGTGCAATTTGCAGGGACATCAGGGGTTACAGCATTTGGAGATCCAGTTCCATCCATGACTCTGGACAAAGCCTTCAAATTCTGTGCTCCAGTTTCCCTATCTATAGGGCAGACGTATAAAATGTGTTATTAGACACTGCCTGCGCTTCTCTGGAGGAAAGCACTCTGCTGTTAACCCTTAAACACCCTTAGGAGATGGGCCCTCATGGAAGGAAAAAAACCTCACCGGGTGTCAGGCTCTAAACCCCAGGTGGACGTTCTTACTCTCTGGGGGTTATCTGAGAATCTGGTGAAAACTTAGACCCTCTTCTGAAAAACATGTCCCACACCACACCAAACTTGCAGAAAGTTCTGGTAGCGGGGGGGATGATGTGGCGGCAGATGCCAGGTTCAGATCTCCGGCCCTGCAGGCTTTTTCGGGAACGTTGAGTCAGCCACGACCTTAATTAAAATTTGAGAACAGAAGCCCGCCCAAGACCCTTGGAGATGCTTCTTCACTGGGGGGCTACAACACAGCCCACCCCCGGCATCCTGCAGCTTCGGACCACCGGCGGCAAACAAAAGCCTCAGCACCGCTCAGCCGGGGGTCTTCCCCGACCTCGGGGGAGGGCTCTGCGGAGCATGCGCCCTTGCACCCCGCCCCGGCGCCCGCCGCCCCCGCCTTCCCGGCGCGCGAGCCGGCGCAGGGCCGCACGGGGCATGCGCGGCGGCCGTCAGGCCCCGCCTCCCCCGGGCGCCGGAGCCGAGGCGGCGGGAACCTCAAAGCCCCGGTGCAAACGGCCGCTCCCCGCAGAGCGCCGGCCGCCCCCTCCCCGCGGCGCCCGGGCCCACCGCCGGCCACGGACGTGTGGCGCTGGCTGGCCGCCCCCTCTTCCAGGCCGGGCGAACTTACCGAGGTCCCCTTTCCCGGGGCGGGGGGGAGGGGCGCAGAGGGAGCCGTGGGGGCGGGGCCATGACCCCCTCGCGCGGGCTTCGGCCGCCCCTCCCCCGCCGCGGGCCCGGGCGCGCGCCCCAACCGCCAACCGCCCGCGCGGTGCCCGGGGTCGGGTAGGCCGCGGGCCGCGCGCCCCGGCCCGAGCCCTTTTGTTGCGAGGAGGCGGAGGCAATGATTCAGCCCGCGGCCTGTGCCGGCCCGGCCGCCGGGAGGGAGCGTGACGCGAGGAGGCCCCCGCCAGAACGCGCGCCGTGCCGCGTCGCTGCCCCCGCCGGTCCTGGCCCTGCGTCCACCCGCCTGCCCTGCCCCTCACTCACGACGCGCTCCTTGGTGTGCTCGGGCTCGGTGATGACCACGGCCGCACCGCCCGCCTTGCCTGCCGCCGCCGGCCGCGCCGCGCGCTTGCCCCCGCCGGGGGTCCCGTCGAGCTCCAGGCCGTCTTCGTCGCCGCTGCTACCGCCGCCGCTGCTGCTACTGCAGCGCTCGGGCCGCTCGCGCTTCCTGCCCGCCGGGCCGCCGCGTTTCCTGGGCCCGGCGCGGGCAGTGCCGTTGCCCGAGCTCGGCTCCTCCCAGGCCGCCGCCGCCGCCGCCTTCTTCCTGGGCATGGTCGCGGCTGGAGGGAGACACGGGGCAGCGGCGCACAATGGACGGGTTATAAACTGCGCGGGGGGAGGGGAGCGGAGACGAGCCACCCGGCCTCCACTTCCTCCCCTGCCCTCCCCAAAGTGGCGGCCGCAGGGTGGGCGGAGAGGGGGCGAGTTGGGAGAGGAAATCGCGCCCCTCCCTGGCCCCGGCGCGGCTCCTTCGGGGAATCCCGCAGGGCAGCCGGGAGCCCCAGAGGCAACCCGCTGGAGGGAGAATGGAGACCCCCGGCCTATCCTTAAGTTAGGTTTGCCCACAAAGCATCGCAGTTGCAACCTCGCTCCCCCAAAAGTAAAGGGAAAGTAAAAGCAGCGTCCAGTCCCCTAGATTTTCATTAAAGAAGGCTTCGGGACACTTCCAGGATTCCCCCTTGGTACCTTGGGGGTAAGGGAGTCCCTGTTCCCCGGCCACCCCACCTGCTGCTTTTGTCTCCGCAGCCTCCCCCCCAAACCCACTCATCGCATTTAATGCAACACTCTTCCCCCACCCCGTGTCAGCCCTGGACCCCCGTTCGGCCCCAGCTCAGGGATTCCGACCTCGGGCTCTAGTTGGCCGAATCCCTCAGGCAGACTGCCCCGGGCGACGGGGGAAGAGCCCGAAGAAAGCCGGACCCCAGCCCCAAACACCTGCTCGCACAGACACGAAAAATAAAAACTTTAATGGTGCCCAACTCTCTCCCAGCCCCCTTGCCGGCCGCGCTGTCCGGCCGGTCTCCGGTCCGAATGCAAAGTGCCCAGGGCCGCCACCAGCTCCCCGGCGTCCCTGCGCTCTCCCCTGTCTGCTTTTTTTTTTTTTTTTTTTTTATTGATTTTGAACAATGGGATCTCTGTCTGTCTCCGATTAAACCACGTGGATCCGCCTTCCTTCCTCTTTTTATTGCTTCAATCACCCAGCCCCCCCTCCTCCAGGTTTTTTTTTTTTAACCTTTTCTCTTTAAAAAAAGGAAAAAAAAAAAAACTTTCCCAGACCCCACAAACTGATCACTGCCGATTTTCAGACCCTACCTGGTTGGAGTGATGAGAAACCGGAGAGAAAAAAGGAAGAGAAGCAACTAAAAGATGGATCGGAGGGCTTTTTTTTTTTCCGGCCCAGACAAGGGCTCCAGCCCACTCACCAGATACACTTAAAATGTAAATACGAGCTTCCAGAACAAATGCTACAACACAAAACAGAAACACATGTGCGGCCGCGCGGCAAGCGAGCGCGCGGCGGGGCGGGAGGCGCGGGGCCCGGGGGCGCGCGCGCCCCCTGCCGGCCGGCGGACCGGGCGCCGGCGCCCCCGCCCCGCCCGTCCCGGCCCACCCGAGCCTGCGCCCCGCGCCGCGCGCCACGCCGCCCGCCTCGGCTCCGCCGCTCCTGCGCCTTTCGCGGGCCCGCGAGCGCGCCTCGGGCCTTCCACGCAGTGCGGTCTGCGCGTCAGGGACTTCTTTGCGGCTTAGGAGGATGCTGGATTGTTTTTCCTGGGCACGTCTAGACAGGTCACCTGAGGACACTCGCTGGAAGATAGTTACTTCGCTCACGCAGCAGCCAACAAGGGACGTGCCCTAATTGAGTGATTGGAATGAAAGATGAATACAATTTGAATAATTTTTCCTGTGCAGAGAGAAGCTGAGTTTTATTTGCCTATGGATGTGTCCTCAGTATGTAGCAAGCTGCTGTGACACGGAAGAATGACATAAAGGTTTGCTGTATTCGTGAATTAATTCATAATTAATTTGAGGGCCGTGGAGGCACTGGAAGCTGGTTTTGAGGGGAAATGTTTCATTTTTGACAAATATTTACTGAGCCCCCGGTACATGCAAGACCCACAGTGCCCGGGGCTGCAGAGCCAGGGAACAAAGTTTGCACCCTAGTGGAACGCACAGCCTAACGGAAAGACAGATCAGTAAACAAGCAATTACAAGAGTGATAAGCTTTACAAAGTGATGCCTGTGTAGCAACATTATGGCGAGGGGATTTATCCTAGTCCAGGGCCAGGGAAGGTGGAAAGTTATGCTGAACAACTTAGAGGATGAATAAGACCCGATGAAAGGGGGCAGGAAAAGTATTCCAGGCCAGGTGGAGTGAACGGGACGCTCCACATTTCGAGATCTTGAGAGACACCTCCTGGGACGGAAGCTGTCTGGTGGGGCTGGGGTGAGAAGAGCTAAGAGGCTGGGTTATGAGGAGGTAGGCAGGGGTGCGAGGGCCTGCATAGACCCTAGTGAACCGCAGTGAGGCTTGATCTCGTTCGCGTGTCCTGGGAGGGGTGAAAAAAGGCTTGCTTGCTTCCTACCGGTCTCCACCCTCCACCTCTCCACCCCACTTCCATTACGATCTCACCATCGCTTGCTCTCCTCTCAGTGCTTTTTCTCCTGCTTCTTTTTTCCTTAGGCGTACTGCACAAGGAAGTTCCTTCTTTAGGCAACTTCCTGAAAATGGATAGAGTTCTAGGATTTTTGTGATTCATTCATTCATTGTTAGTGCAAGAAACAGGATTGGGAAGTATCAAGTGTCCTTCAAAGGAAGACAGAGAAACCAAGAGGCCCAAATCTAAGGTATTTGATCAAAGTCAAAAGTCTGCGTGTCAAGGGAGCTGAGAGTGCTTATGTAAAAGAACTTTGGAAATGAGAAATCAACCGGTACATTTCAGAGTTTTTCAGGAAAGTCAAGACAGAATAGAAGCACCCTTTGAAAGCCTCTTCTTAATAGACCTGCATTTGAAAAGATTTTTTAGAGATTGAACTTTGATGCTTTGATATAAAGCATAAGTAGAACCAACCAGAAAAGAATTTCTCCTAAATATGCCGTCAAGTCCCCTTCAGGAAATGGCATGCTGATGCTTGTCAGCCGAGGCGGGCGGCTGGGTGTTTATCCTCTAAACACCCTGTGTGGCCAATTAGGAACAGCACTGACAGGACCTTTGGATTTCAGTCTGGAAGTCTTTTCTTTTTTTCTCCTGCCCCTGTATAATGCTTTTTGCCAGCTTAAAAGACACATGCGTCAGACACACTGATGCAATGAGACGCTAATATCATATTGCATCATCTGATCCTAGGTGTGGTGCTCCCGAAACTGGTTTTTCTTGAGGTTATGCTGCAGTAGAAAAGCACTTTGGGTATAACACCCTGGAACTGGCCCTACTTGTTAGATGACAAAAGTAATTTTTGCAACTCCGTACCTCCATTCCACACCACTGTTCTCCCAGGGGAAGCCTGTGTGACCCTCCTGGCTGGAATCGGGTGTGCAACAGACATTCATCAGTTAGGTGTGTCATGCTGCCACTTATGTAACAAATGCTACATAGCGAGGTGCACCTACAGGCAAGCTGAAAATGACACTTCCTCCTTCAAACTGCGCTTGGAATTTCACCTCGCTTTAATTGAGCAACTTCTCCAGGGACAGGATGGTTTGGTGCAAAACCTGGAGAGGGGAAGCGAAAGAAGATGGCCGAGATTTGCCTGATACTTTGGGGCACAGGTGTCTGGCACTGTGCTGAGTATTTTACACCCAGAATTTTGGAAATGTGGCTCCAAGTGCCAGCCTGCCATCACTCTTTAACCTCGTCTTCAGCAAAATCATATTGCAAGTTAGATTCAGCTACGCTTAAGTTCTCTTCCAGGGGTGACGTGTGATTCTTTCCTTATTTCCTTCCTTTTTTTTTTGAGATAGAATCTTGCTCCTCCAGCACCCAGGCTGGAGGGTGATGGTATGATCCCAGCTCACTGCAGCCTCTACCTTTCTTGCTCAAGCGATCCTCTCGCTTCAGCCTCCCAAGTAGCTGAGACCACAGGCATGGGCAGCTACACCTGGCTAATTTTTTTTTCTTTTTTAATGTTTTATAGAGACAAGGTCTCTCTCTGTTGCCCAGGCTGGTCTCGAGTGATCCTCCCACCTCAGCCTCCCAAAGTTGTGGGATTATAGGGGTGAGCCACTGTGCACAGCCTCAAAAGTATAATTCTTTCTTTTTTTCTTTTTCTTTTTCTTTCTTTTTTTTTTTTTGGAGGCAGAGTCTCGTACTGTCACCTGGGCTAGAGTGCAGTGGTGCGATCTCGGCTCACTGCAACCTCTGCCTCCCAGGTTCAAGCAATCTCCTGCCTCAGCCTCCCAAGTAGCTGGGATTACAGGCGTCCACCCCGCCCAGCTAATTTTGTATTTTTAGTAGAGACAGGGTTTCACCATGTTGACCAAGCTGGTCTCGAACCTCTGACCTCGTGACTCATCCGCCTTGGCCTCCCAAAGTGCTGGGATTACAGGCGTAAGCCACTGCGCCCAGCCTCAGAAGTGTAATTCTATTCAACTTGGCTACAGAAAGCTCCACCTGTACTTGGAAGATTAATTTTCTGATCCAGTGTCTATAAAAATGAAACCAATGATCCTGGGAGTGATGCACCAACCAATATAAATGATTCTTTCTTTTTTTTTTTGAAACTGGGTCTCACTCTGTCACCTAGGCTGGACTGTAGTGGCGCAATCTTGGCTCCCTACAGCCTCGACCTCCTGGGATCAAACAATTCTCCTGCCTCAGCCACCCTCGTAGCTGAGACTGCAGACGTGCACCACCATGCCCAGCTAAGTTTTAAAATTTTTTTGTAGAGACAAGGTCTCACTATGTTCCCCAGGCTGGTCTCAAACTCCTGACCTCAAGCAGTCATTTTGCCTTGGCCTCTCAAAGTGCTAGGATCATAGGCATGTGTCACCGTGCCTGGCTTCTTTTTACTCTTTTCAATGTGACTACCACAAAATTTAATATTACATATTAAGTTTTTTGTGGCTCATATGTTATTCCTATTGGACATCACTGCCTTCGAAAGCACAGCTGGAAAACTGGTAATTTCCTCTGGACCCAACTCTTTCTGCATCTGTTCTCTAGTTTCTCCTCTCTGTAAAATGGCAAGATAAAGTTTGGGCTAAATTTCTCTTGAGGTTACTTCTGGATTTCTTATTCCCTGATTCTGAGGACAGCAGTCCCAGTATAGTGTTTGGAGGGATGTTTTCTAGGAGATGCAGATCCAGTGGTTCTATATCTGCCAATGAGTCATGAAATTTTCAAACCCAAAGAGTCTTTAAATATTGTAGTTGGACCTTTAAGTCCCCAGTCTGCGAGGCCCGCCTGGGCTTGACTTGTGGTTTCTTCATCTTTGTTTTTCTAGCAAGCACCCAGAGCAACCTGGCATGTAGTAAGCTGTCAATATATGTTTGTTCATCTAAATAATATCCAGTGGAAGAACTGAAGCCAAGGGAGATGCTGAGGCCTCTTGAGGCCACACAGCTGGCAGATAGGAGAGCCAGGAAGTATACAGGCATCTGCCATCAGTAGGAGGATTGTCAGAAATACAGAATCTGGCCAGGTGTGGTAGTACACGCCTGTAATCCCAGCACTTTGGGAGGCGGAGGCAGGACTATTGCTTAAGCCCAGGAGTTCAAGACCAGCCTGGACAACATAGTGAGACCCCATCTCTACAAAAATTAGAAAAAAATTAGCCAGGAGTGGCTGGGCACAGTGGCTCATGCCTGTAATCCCAGCACTTTGGGAAGCCAAGGTGAGTGGATCACTTGAGGTCAGGAGTTCGAAACCAGCCTGGCCAACATGGTGAAACCCTGTTTCTACTAAAATATACAAATATTAGCCGGGCGTGGTGGCAGGCAACTTAATCCCAGCTACTTGGGAGGCAGAGGCAGGAGAATCGTTTGAATCTGGGAGGCAGAAGTTGCAGTGAGCCGAGATCGAGCCATTGCACTCAAACCTGGGGGATAAGAGCTAGACTTCTCTCAAAAAAAAAAAGAAAGAAAGAAAAATATTAGCCAGGCATGGTGACGCAAACCTGTAGTCCCAGGAGGCTGAGGTGGGAGAATCGCCTGAGTCTGGGAGGTCCAGGCTGCTGTGAGCCATGATCGTGCCACTGCACTCCAGCTTGGGTGACAGAGTGAGACCTTGTCTCAAAAAAAAACACAGAATATCAGATTCAGCCCCAGACCTACTGAATCAGAATGTGCTTTTTTTTTTTTTTTTTGAGTTGGAGTTTCCCTCTTGTTGCCCAGGCTGGAATGCAGTGGGGCAATTTGGGCTCACTGCAACCTCCAACTCCCAGTTCAAGTGATTCTCCTGCCTCGCCCTCACTAATAGCTGAGATTACAGGTGCCTGCCACCACACCCAGCTAATTTTTTGTATTTTTAGTAGAGGCGGGGTTTTGCCATGTTGGCCAGGTTGGTCTCAAACTCCTGACCTCAGGTGATCCACCCGCCTTGACCTCCCAAAGTGCTGGGATTACAGGCATGAGCCATCACACCCAGCCCAGAATGTGCATTTTTAACAGGTGATTTGTATGCATCTTGAAGTATGAGAAGTGCGGCCAGGCATGGTGGCTCACACCTGTAATCCCAGCACTTTGGGAGGTCGAGGCAGGCGGATCACCTGAGGTCGTGAGTTTGAGACCAGCTTGACCAACGTGGAGAAACCCCGTCTCTACTGAAAATACAAAATTAGCCAGGCGTAGTAGCCCATGCCTGTAATTCCAGCTCCTTGGGAGGCTGAGGCAGGAGAATTGCTTGAACCCCGGAGGCAGAGGTTGTGGTGAGCCGAGATCGCGCCATTGCACTCCAGCCTGGGCAACAAAAGCGAAACTCCGTCTCAAAAAAAAAAAAAAAGTATGAGAAGTGCTACTGAAATCATACCACTTTTCCATGCCCTGTGGAAGCCATTCAAAAGGTGGGTTCTCATACTTTAAGATGCATCTAGTCCAGGGTGAGAAGGTCCAGGATGCAGGATGCCAAGACTCACCAAGCTGGCTGATGTGGTTAGGCTTTGTGTCCCCACCCAAATCTCATGATTTATTTATTTATTTATTTATTTATTTATTTACTGAAATGGAGTCTCACTCTGTCGCCCAGGCTGGAGTGCAATGGCGTGATCTTGGCTCACTGCAGCCTCTGCCTCCCAAGTTCAAGCAATTCTCCTGTCTCAGCCTCCCAAGTAGCTAGGATTACAGGCACACACCACCACACCCGGCTAATTTTTGTATTTTTAGTAGAGATGGGGTTTCACCATGTTGGCCAGGCAGGTCTCAAATTCCTGAGCTCAAGTGATCCACCACACCTGGCCTCCTGCCGCCTTTTGAAGAAGGTGCCTGCTTGCCCTTCTGCCATGATTGTAAGTTGCCTGAAGCGTCGCCAGCCATGCTGAACTATGAGTCTGTTGAACCTCCTTTGTTTATAAATTGCCCAGTCTCAGGTAGTATTTTTATAGCAGTGTGAAATTGGACTAATACACTGGCCTAATGAAGACTTAAGGAAATTCAGCAGATATTTACTGAGCCTCTCCACTGCCCCGGGCCTGGCAGCTGGTGCACCCACTTCTATTCCTGAGGGTTGGAGGAGCTCACACTTTTGCAGCGCCAGTTCCCTGCATCTGAAGGAGTAAGCAACCACTTCACAGTTTTGCCACCAGCTGGGTCCGCTCTTCCTCCTTTAGTACAGGAGAAATTTGAAATGAAAATGAGGACACCTTGGGAGTTAAATCTAATTTTTCAGACCCAGGAAAAACAGGATCGAAATCACTTTCATCAACGTCTGCCTGTTAGTTTCTAACCACGGGTCGCTCCCAATCTGCAGGAGTGTCTGCATTCATGTTGTGTTCCTGGCTTGAGATAGAGCCACAGTTTGTAAAGCTGGTGTGTAATCAATAGTTCTCCAGTCGGCCGGGCATGGTGGCTCATGCCTGTAATCCCAGCACTTCAGGAGGCCAAGATGGGCGGATCATGAGGTCAGGAGATTGAGACCATCCTGACCAACATGGTGAAACCCCGTCTCTACTAAAATATAAAAAATTAGCTGGGCCTAGTGGTACACGCCTGTAGTCCTAGCTACTCAGGAGGCTGAGGCAAGGGAATCGCTTGAACCCGGGAGGCGGGAGGCAGAGATTGCAGTGAGCCAAGAGCGCCACTGCACTCTAGCCTGGGTAACAGCAAGACTGAGTCTCAAAAAAGAAAAAAAAAAATAGCTCTCCAGTCATTTTCTAAGACTATCTCTCACCTAAGCTTGCAAATAAAAGCTATCTTCTTTTTTTTTTTTTTGAGACAGAGTCTCGCTCTGTCGCCCAGGCTGGAGTGCAGAGGCCGGATCTCAGCTCACTGCAAGCTCCGCCTCCAGGGTTTACGCCATTCTCCTGCCTCAGCCTCCCGAGTAGCTGGGACTACAGGCGCCCACCACCTCGCCCAGCTAGATTTTTGTATTTTTTTTTTGTAGAGACAGGGTTTCACCGTGTTAGCCAGGATGGTCTCGATCTCCTGACCTTGTGATCCACCCGTCTCGGCCTCCCAAAGTGCTGGGATTACAGGCTTGAGCCACCGCGCCCGGCCATAAAAGCTATCTTCTGCAGAGGTTCCATCTTCCCTGCCGGTGGGCAATATGGATGTATAGCCATGAGACTAGAAAAAGAGAAACTGGCCGGGCACGGTGGCTCACACCTATAATCACAGCATTTTGGTAGGCTGAGGCAGGCAGATCACCTGAGGTCAGGAGTTTGAGACCAGCCTGACCAACATGGGGAAACCCTGTCTCTACTAAAACTATAGAAATTAACCAGGCATGGTGGCAGGCACCTGTAATCCCAGCTACTCAGGAGGCTGAGGCAGGAGAATCGCTTGAACCTGGGAGGCGGAGGTTGCAGTGAGCCGAGATCATGCCACTGCACTCCAGCCTGGGTGACAGAGTGAGACTCCATCTCAAAAAGAAAAAGAGACAGAGGCACAAACAAAGTTCAGGTCCCACAGCTGTTCATCCAGCGTCGATTGCGAAATGAAGCCCAGCAGGCGGGCGACTTTTGGGTGAGGTCAAGAACCATGAGAGTTGGAATGGACGAGAAAAACCAAGGCTTTGGGCCCAGCTACAGAACTGTGTCATTTGCCGGGAAGGTTAATGACAAGGCCAGAAGGAGTGCCGCCTGTTTAATGTATCAAGTGGCCCTGGTGGCTGGGAATCATTGCATTTCAGGCCACGTCATGTCATGCAAAACCATAATAACCCTTTGAAAAATGAAGAAATCGATCCCGTGGGGAGTCCCTACAGTGCCAAATATCTGGACTATCTGATTTTCACATTCACTAAGTGGCCTGAGTCAGCCAGATGAAGCGGAGGAGTTCTTAAATAGAACCAAGATGCTCTGGTGTGCACTGAACTCTCACCTTGCGCCAGACATTGGGCCAAGCACTCCCCGTAAAAAGCTGGTTTAATCTTCATAGCATCCATGCAACATGGATACTGTTGTGGGACCCTGTATTAGTTTGCTAGGGCTGCCATAACAAAGTACCACAGACAGCGTGGCTTAAAATCAGAACCTTGTTTTCTCACAGTTCTGAAGGCTGTGAGTCCAAGACCAAGGTCAGCAGGGTTGGTTTCTTCTGCGGCCTCTCTCCATGGCCTGTAGATGCCACCTTCTCTCTGTCTTCACGTGGTCTTCCCTCTGAGTGTGTCTGTGTCATCTTTTCTTATAAGGATACCAGCCACATTGCATTAGGGCCAGTGTCATGACCTCTTTTTAACTTTATTACATCTTTTGAGACCCAGTTTCCAAACACAGTACAGTCATGTGCTGAGATACTGGTGGTTTGCACTTCAACATGTGAACTCGGGGGGACATATTCATTCCCTAATAGTCCATTTTACAGATCTGGAAACCAAGACATAAAGAGGTTAAGAAAGGTGTTCACAGTCTCACAGGTGGGAATGGTGAAGCCAAGATTTCAACGTAAGTAGCTCAACTCTGCACCCATGAACCCATTCTTTCTTTTCTTTCTTTCTTTTTTTTTTTTTTTTTGAGATGGTGTCTTGCTTTGTCCCTCAGGCTGATGGTGTCTTGCTTTGTCCCTCAGGCTGGACTGCAGCCTCAGTCTCCTGGGCTCAAGCAGTTCTCCAGTCTCAACCGCCGGAGTAGCTGGGACTATATGCGTGTGCTATCGTGCCCAGCTAATTTTTAAATTTTTGGTAAGAGATGAGGGCTTGCCGTGTTGCCCAGGCTGATCTTGAACTCCTGAACTCAAATGATCCTCCCACCTCGGCCTCCCAAAGTACTGGAATTACAGGCGAGAGCCAGGTTGTCGATTTTCCTTTTGTTGTTGTTATTTTATTTATTTATTTATTTATTTGAGACGGAGTTTCACTCTGTCACCCAGGCTGGAGTGCAATGGCACCATCTCAGCTCACCACAACCTCTGCCTCCCAGGTTCAAACGATTCTCCTGCCTCAGCCTCCCAAGCAGCAGGGACCACAGGCATGTGCCACCACACTGGGCTAATTTTGTATTTTTAGTAGAGACAGGGTCTCTCCATGTTGGTCAGGCTGGTCTTGAACTCCCAACCTCAGGTGATCTGCCGGCCTCAGCCTCCCAAAGTGCTGGGATTACAGGCGTGAGCCACTGCACAGGGCCAAGACAGTCATTTCTGTGTCCACTAGTTGCCCTGCAAAGTACCATTTTCTAGCTGGAATCCAATCTTCCTTTAAGGAATGAGAAAACTAAGACCCAGGGAAGCTGAGCTGTCTCCAAGTCTGAATCGAATGGAGGGGGACCATATGTCTACGCCCTCGAGGCTGTGGCTCAGTCCCTGCAGCTCTGACAACGAAACCACTCATTATTTTTCATCTTCTCGGTGGTTTAAATCACTGTTATTATGCACGCATTTTTCAAAAGAGTGCATTCCTTACTAAACCTCATTAAATTTCTCGAGACTTGAGCTGGTTCCCCTTCCTTGCTTCAGAGGGAAGGAGGGAATTTGGCTGACACAGAAGCATTTTCCTCCCATACCATCGCCACCTGATGCTGTGTGTCCAAAACAGGGTGTTTGGGATGTCTGGGCAACCTGTCTGATACAGAGGGAGTTTCCAGATGACTCACAGAGCAGGGATGGCACAGGTGACCCCACAATCTCAAGCAGGGCCCTTCTGGGGCAGCTGAAAAGGGTGGCCTAGAGCAAGAGATAGCTCTGGAAGTGTTTGGGTTCAAATCCCAGCTCTAGCTGGTTGTAGTGGCTCATGCCTGTAATCCCAGCACTTTGGGAAGCCGAAGGAGGACGATCACTTCAGGTCAGGAATTTGAGACCATCCTGGTCAACATGGTGAAACCCTATCTCTTCTAAAAAATACAAAAACTAGCTGGGCATGGTAGCATGTGCCTGTAGTCCCAGCTACTCTGGAGACTGAGGCAGGAGAATCGCTTGAACCCGGGAGGCAGAGGCTACAGTGAGCTGAAATGGCACCATTGCACCCCAGCCTGGGCGACAGAGTGAGACTGTGTCTCAAAAACAAACAAACAAATCAGCCGGGGACAGTGGCTCACGCCTGTAATCAAGCACTCTGGGAAGCTGAGGTGGGTGGATCACGAGGTCAGGAGTTCAAGACCAGCCTGGCCAAGATGATGAAACCCCGTCTCTACTAAAAATACAAAAATTAGCCGGATGTGGTTGCGGATGCCTGTAATCCCAGCTACTCGGGAGGCTGAGGCAGAGAATTGCTTGAACCCGGGAGGCGGAGGTTGCAGTGAACCAAGATCACACCATTGCACTAAAGCCTGAGCGACAGAGCGAGACTCCGTCTCAAAAAAAAAAAAAATTCTTGTTTTAGACCAGAAAAAGCAGCTAAAAATAATACATGAGGAAGGTCCTGGCTCACATCAGTAAGATGGTTTCAAGTTTACAAAGCACATTCATCTTCCCTGTTGGGCCTCACGACCAGTTGGTGAGGACATGGGCCACAGATTATTATGTCCATTTTATAGTATGGGAAACTGAGACTCAGAAAGGTCAAGGGTCTTACCTTTTAACTTTTCTGTCTCCCTTTATTAGACTTGAAGCTTCGAGAGGGAGGGCTCAGACTTACCCTGTTTCCTGCTGTGTCCACAGGCTCAAGCACAGCTTCCAGAACATAGTATTTGTTCAGCAAATATTCTGCAGATGAGTGCAGTAATGCAGCTGTCCTCACAAGTTAACAAGAAATCCAGGTAGAAAGAATGTTATAATTAAGCATTAATCAGGATTCACTTTGACCCATTTCCTTATAACCAAAAGTCACCTAGCATTAGATATTGACTATTTGTATCCCCATTATTCCTACAGATAGGAATTTTTTTTCTTTTTTGGATGGAGTCTCACCCTGTTGCCCAAGCTGGAGTGCAGTGGCATGATCTCAGCTCACTGCAACCTCTGCCTTCCGGGTTCAAGCAACCCTCGTGCCTCAGCCTCCTGAGTAGTTAGGATTACACGTGCACACCACCGCACCTGGCTAATTTTTGTATTTTTAGTAGAGATGGGGGTTTTGCCATGTTGCTCAGGCTGGTCTTGAACTTCTGACCTCAGGTGATTCGCCCACCTCAGCATCCCAAACTTCTGGGATTAGAGGCATGAGGCACCACACCCGACCTCTATAGATAGGATTTCTGACATTAGAATCATAAGGATTTTGTTTAAATATTGTTTACAGCCAGGGGGACACAGTGGGTCATGCTTGTAATCCCAAAACCTGGGAAGGCCAAGGCAGGAGCATCTCTTGAAAATGGGAGTTTGAGACCAGCCTGGGCAACATAGCGAGACCCTGTCTGTACACAAAATTAAAAATAGAAAATTAGGCCAGGCGCAGTGGCTTATACCTGTAATCCCAGCACTTTGGGAGGCCGAGGCAGGCGAATCATGAAGATCAGATCGAGACCATCCTGGCTAACACGGTGAAACCTCATCTCTATTAAAATACAAAAAATTAGCTGGGTGTGGTGGTGGGCGCCTGTAGTGCCAGCTATTTGGGAGGCTGAGGCAGGAGAATGGCGTGAACCTGGGAGGTGGAGCTTGCAGTGAGCTGAGATCATGCCACTGCGCTCCAGCCTGGGCAACAGCATGAGGTTCTGTCTCAAAAAAAAAAAAAGAGAAAATTAGCTAGACGTGATGGTGCAGGTCTATGGCCCCAGCTACTCAGGAGGCTAAGATGGCAGTATGGCTTGAGCCCAGGAGTTTGAGCTGTGGTTGTGCCATTGCACTCCAGTCTGGATGACAGAACAAGAACCCATCTCTTAAAAAATAAATAGGCTGGATGTGGTGGCTCACGCCTGTATGGCTATTAAAAATAGAAAATTAGGCCAGGTGCGGTGGCTCACACCTGTAATCCCAGCACTTTGGGAGGCCGAGGCGGGCGGATCACGAGGTCGGAAGATCGAGACCACCATGGCTAACACGGTGAAACCCCGTCTCTACTAAAAATACAAAAAATTAGCCAGCGTGGTGGCGGGCACCTGTATTCCCAGCTACTCAGGAGGCTAAGGCGGGAGAATGGCAGGAACCCTGGAGGCGGAGTTTGCAGTGAGCCAAGATCACACCACTGCACTCCAGCCTGGGCGACAGAGACTCCATCTCTAAATAAATAAATAGGCCCGATGCTGTGGCTCATGCCTGTAATCCAGCTTTTTGGGAGGCCAAGGTGGGCAGATCACAAGGTCAGGAGTTCGAGACCAGACTGACCAACATGGTGAATCCCTGTCTCTACTGAAAATACAATAATTAGGTGGGGGTGGTGGTAGGCACCTGTAATTCCAGCTACTCAGGAGCCTAAGGCAGGACAATCACTTGACCCCGGGAGGCAGAGGTTGCAATGAGCCAAGATAGTGCCACTGCACTACAGCCTGGATGACAGAGCAAGACTCTGTCTCAAAAAAAAAAAAAAAAAAATAGAGAAAAGGCTGGGCTCAGTGGCTCATGCCTGTAATCGCAGCACTTTAGGAGGCCGAGGCAGGTGGATCACGAGGTCAGGAGATCGAGACTATCCTGGCTAACACAGTGAAACCCTGTCTCTACTAAAAATGCAAAAAATTAGCCTGGCGTGGTGGCAAGCACCTGTAATCCCAGCTACTAGGGAGGCAGAGGAAGGAAAATCGCTTGAATCCAGGTTGCAGTGAGGGGAGATTGCGCCACTGCACTGCACTCCAGCCTGGGCAACAGAGCAAGACTCGCTCTCACAAAAAAAAAAAAAAAAAAAAATTAGCCGGGCGTGGTGGCGGATGCCTATAGTCCCAGCTACTCGGGAGGCTGAGGCAGGAGAATCCCTTGAACCCGGGAGGCAGAGGTTGTAGTGAGCCAAGATGACGCCCTGCACTCCAGCCTGGGCGACAGAGTGAGACTCCATCTCAAAAAAAAAATGAAAAAAAAGAAAAAAACCCTAGCTCTACACTCCTCAAGGAGATGGATTTGAGGTTTCCTTCTGTCTCCTCCGTAAGTAGCCCTATGATTGAACCTCTTTGTCTGCTGCAACCTAGTGTCTCAGGGTTTAACTTGCCACGTACTGGACGAAGGACCTGTTATGGCTACAGTGATCCCCAAGGTGATAAAATTAACCTGTAGCAGAGTTTGGGTGAACATCCCTGGCACTCCTTTTGTTGGAACAAGATCTAGCAAATTCCAACAAATGATAGGAGGGAATTTGTGATAAATGCTCTGAGAACTTCAGGCAAAGGAGAGGCCAAATTCAACCTTCGAGTTAAGAATGTTTTTTACATTTGAGCCTCAGTTAAGCAAAATGTTATTTCCCCACCATTCAGATTTCATTCTGCTCATCAGTGGACAGATGATACAAAAATTCTACTCAATTACTACCATTATTTTAGAATTCCTTATAAAACAATAAAGCATTTGTGCCAGGTGTGGTGGCTCATGTTTATAATACCAGCACTTTGGGAGGCTGAGGAGGGTGGATCACTTGAGCTCGGGAGTTCAAGACAAGCCTGGCCAACATGGTGAAACCCTGTCTTTACTAGAAATACAAAAATTGTCCAGGTGGTGGTGCACACCTGTAGTCCCAGCTACTTGGGAGGCTAAGGTGGGAGGATCACACTTGAATCCAAGAAGCGGAAGTTCCAATGAGTGGAGATTGAACCACTGCACTCCGGCCTGGGCAGCATGGCAAAACCCCATCTCTACAAAAAATACCAAAAAAAAAATTAGAAAAAGCAAAAAAAAAAAATAACGCATTTGTGAAAATTTGTTTTCTCTCATTATATGAGTCCCACATACAGCTATGTCCTTGGGCTTGACTCTTGGCTCGCAAAGGCTAAAATATTTCCTTTCTAGGCCTTTACAGAAAAAACCTGCCGGCCGGGCGCGGTGGCTCAAGCCTGTAATCCCAGCACTTTGGGAGGCCGAGACGGGCGGATCACGAGGTCAGGAGATCGAGACCATCCTGGCTGACACGGTGAAACCCCGTCTCTACTTTAAAAAAAATACAAAAAACTAGCCGGGCGAGGTGGCGGGCGCCTGTAGTCCCAGCTACTCGGGAGGCTGAGGCAGGAGAATGGCGTGAACCCGGGAGGCGGAGCTTGCAGTGAGCTGAGATCCGGCCACTGCACTCCAGCCTGGGCGGCAGAGCGAGACTCCATCTCAAAAAAAAAAAAAAAAAAAAAAAAAAAAAACCTGCCAAACCACTCTTTTTTTTTTTTTTTTTTTTTTTTTTTAGGTAGGGTCTCACTCTGTCACCCAGGCTATAGTGCAGTGGTGTGATCAGGGCTCACGGCAGTCTTGAAATCCTGTGCTCAAGAGATCCTCGTGCCACAGCCTCCTGGGTAGCTGAGACCACAGGCATGCACCACCATGCCCCGCAAATTTTTATTTATTTAAGAGATGGAGTCTCACTCATACCGCCCAGGCTACAGTGTAGTGCCGTGATCTCAGCTCACTGTAACCTCTGCCTCCCGGGTTCAAGGGATTCTCCTGTGTCAGGAGTAGCTGGGATTACAGGCACGCGCCACCATGCCTAGCTAATTTTTGTATTTTTAATAGAGACAGGGTTTTACATGTTGGCAAGACTGGTCTCAAACTCCTGACCTCAAGTGATCTGCCTGCTTCGGCCTCCCAAAGTGCTGGGATTACAGGCATGAGCCACTGCACCTAGCTGCCCAGCTAATTTTTAAATGTTTTTGTAGAGACAGGATCTCACTATATTGCCCAGTCTGTGTTTTGTTTCTTGATCTGAGTGCTGGTTACATGAGGTATTACATTTGTGAAAATTTATTCCGCTGTACATGTATGATATGCGGGCTTTATCTATGTATCTATGTATCTATCTGTCTATCTATCTACCTACCTATCTATCCATCCATCCATATATTATGCCTCCGTGAAAAGTTTAACACAGGCCAGGTGCAGTGGTGTGCACCTGTAATCCCAGCACTGTGGGAGGCTTAGGCAGGTGGATTGATTGAGGCCAAGAGTTCGAGACCAGCCTGGGCAACATGACAAAACCCCATCTCTACTAAAAATACAAAAATTAGCCAAGCATGGTGGTGCATGTCTGTAATCCCAGCTACTCAGGAGGCTGAGGTGGGAGAATCCCTTGAACCCAGGATGGGGAGGTTGCAAAAAAAAAGACTGGACACGGTGGCTCATGCCTGCAATCCTAGCAGTTTGGGAGGCTGAGGCAGGCAGATCATCTGAGATCGGGAGTTTGAGACCAGCCTGACCAACATGGAGAAACCCTGTCTCTACTAAAAATACAAAATTAGCCTGGCGTGGTGTCGCATGCCTGTAATCTCAGCTACTCGGGAAGCTGAGGCAGGAGAATTGCTTGAACCCGGGAGGCGGAGGTTGCTGTGAGCCGAGATCGCACCATTGCACTCCAGCCTGGGCAACCAGAGTAAAACTATGTTTAAAAAAAAAAAAAAAGAATATGGCCTCTGCTGGCCCGGCGCGGTGGGTCATGCCTGTAATCCCAGCACTTTGGGAGGCTGAGGCAGGCAGATCACCTGAGGTCAGGAGTTCGAGACCAGCCTGGCCAACATGGTGAAACCCCGTCTCTACTAAAAATACAGAAATTAGCCGGGCATGGTGGCAGGCACCTGTAATCCCAGCTACTCGGGAGGCTGAGGCAGGAGAATCCCTTGAACCCGGGAGGTGGAGGTTGCAGTGAGCCAAGATTGTGCTATTGCACTCCAGCCTGGGGGACAAGAGTGAGACTTCGTCTTTAAAAAAAAAAAAAACTACCCTCTGCCCTTGAGGGGCTTCCATTCCAGTGGGCAGCATCCTTTATCTTCAGACCCTCCACTGTGTTCCTACCACCCAGCCATCCACCTTAGGATCCAGGCACTCCTGAATGTTAACTTTCCCCACACCAACCAAATATATACCCCAGAAAGAATGCCATCCCATGGCAAGACTTCGTGTCTAGAGCCTATGCTCACCATCTGTCAGACTCCTATTCACCCTTCAAAGCTCTTTCCAAGGCTTCCCAGAAGCCTTCCCTGATTTACCAATAATGAGGATAGGGATGATGATATAGAGCAGGGATTATTGTTACAAACCTCAGTTCGCAGAATAGAAAACTGAGGCCCAGAGAGGTAAAGTATCTAGTCCAAGGTTGAACAACTTTGTTTTTTTTTGAACAGAGGTAATGTAGGGTTTGAATGCAGGTCCTCCTATTATCAGAGTCAGTGATCTCAGCCACACACACTACTGCTTCCATAACAGAGGACTATTTTCACACATCTGTGTTCCAAGTTTTGAATCTGGCCAGGCACAGTGGCTCACGTCTGTAATCCCAGCACTTTGGGAGGCTGGGGCTGGCAGGTCAAGTAAGGTCGGGAGTTTGAGAGCAGCCTGGACAACATGATATAACACGGTCCCTGCTAAAAAATACAACAATTAGCCTGGAGTGGTGGCTTGTGCCTGTAATCCCAGCTATTTGGGAGGCTGAGGTAGGAGAATCACGTGAATCCAGGAGGAAGAGATTGCAGTGAGCTGAGATCATGCCGCTGCACTCTAGCCTGGGCAACTGAGCAAGACTCTGTCTCAGAAAGAAAAAAAAAAGTTTTGAGTCCCTATCAGGTGCTTCATAAATTACAAGGTCATGAAATCTTCATAACAGCCAAGTCTGGGTAAATGTTATAATACCTTGGGGCATGTATTATTATTGTTATCATTGCTTTTTTTTTTTTTTTTTTTTTTTTTTGAGATGGAGTTTTGCTCTTGTCTCCCAGGCTGGAATGCAATAGCGTGATCTCAGCTCACGGCAACCTCTGCCTCCCGGGTTCACACTGTTCTCCTGCCTCAACCTCCCAAGTTGCTGGGATTACAAGCGCAGGTCACCATGCCTGGCTAATGTTTTTTTGTTTGTTTTTCTGAGACAGAGTCTCGCTCTGTCACCCAGGCTGGAGTGCAATGGTGCAATCTCACCTCCAACCTCCACCTCACTGCAACCTCCAGCTCACTGCAACCTCCACCTCCCAGGTTCAAGAGATTCTCCTGCCTTAGCCTCCCCAGTAGCTGCGACTACAGGTGTGCACCACCAAGCCCAGCCACTTTTCGTATTTGTAGTAGAGATGGGGTTTCACCACGTTGACCAGACTGGTCTTGAACTCCTGACCTCAGGTGATCCACCCACCTCAGCCTCCCAAAGTGCTGGGCTTATAGGCATGAGTCATCGTGCCCGGCCTGTTTTTACCATTGCTGTTTTATAGGTGCTCAGAGAGATGACCTAAGTTCCCAGAAGTCACACACCGGAAAGTGGCAGAGCCAGATTCAACCCAGGCTTGTGGAATCCCAGAGTCTATACCCTTCCCTTCGCTGTGTCACAGCTTCCTCTAAGGACCAGTGAAACCCAAGTTCTCTGGGTGTGATTCACTCCCTGGAGTCCTCCACCATCCAGAGGGTGGGTTCTGGAGTTGCCTCCTTCTCTGCGTCCCAATTGGATTCCTCAGAGCCACCGCCTTCCTCCTGCCCAGCTCAGTGCAGGGTGCTCCGGGGCCTGGCGCCTGAAGGATGTGCAGTCAGTGGCGTGAGAGTGAGTGGGAGGGGCCTCTGATCATCCACCAAGTTCAAACCTGCTTTGCCTGGCATGACCCTCAGCTAGGCAGCCCGGACTCTCCAGATGCCAGCCTGGCCGTGCCAGATGCCAAGGAGGATGCTTCAGGCAAAATCTCCACATGCAAGATGCTGGCTTCCCAGGGGCTCCTCCAGGGTGGCAGGTGACAGGCATGCACCCTGGGTAGGGGACATCGGAGCTCTTCAGCCAAGCAACTCTGCTCAGAGAAAAAAGAAAAACCTTCAAGTCATCGGGAGTGCCTCAAAGCAGAAACCTCAACCTGAAATATAGACCGCATTAAACCTGGCCACGAATGCTTGCCACACCTTGCATTAGAGAAAGGCTGCTTTCCAAACCATTTTATGCGTGTGTTAAAAACCATTTTTAGGCTGGGCGCGGTGGCTCAAGCCTGTAATCCCAGCACTTTGGGAGGCCGAGACGGGTGGATCACGAGGTCAGGAGATCGAGACCATCCTGGTGAACACAGTGAAACCCCGTCTCTACTAAAACTACAAAAAACTAGCCGGGCGAGGTGGCGGGCGCCTGTAGTCCCAGCTACTCGGGAGGCTGAGCCAGGAGAATGGCGGGAACCCGGGAGGCGGAGCTTGCAGTGAGCTGAGATCCGGCCACTGCACTCCAGCCTGGGCGACAGAGCGAGACTCCGTCTCAAAAAAAAAAAAAAAAAAAAAAACAAAAAAAAAACCAAAAAACCATTTTTGGCCGGAGTGCAGTGGCTCACACGGGATCGCCTGAGGTCGGGAGTTCCAGACCAGCCTGGTCAGCATAGTAAAACCCCCTCTCTACTAAAAATACAAAAATTAGCCAGGTGTGGTGGCAGGCGCCTATAGTCCCAGCTACCAGGGAAGCTGAGGCAGGAGAATCCCTTGAACCCGGGAGGCGGAGATTGCAGTGAGCCAAGATCGTACCACTGCACTCCAGCCTGGGTGACATAGTGAGACTCCGTCTCAAAAAAAAAAAAAAGAAAGAGAGGAAGGAAGGAAGGAAGGAAGGAAGGAAGGAAGGAAGGAAGGAAGGAAAGTCTGAATTGATGACTAAACAAATCACAGGACTTTTCGGTAGTTAGGAATTTTTTTTTTTTTTTTCTTTCAGGCTAGATTCCCCAAAGTAGAATTTCTGGGGTAAAGGGCATGACTTTTTTTTTTTTTTTTTTTTTTTAAAGACGGAGTCTTACCCTGTCGCCCAGCCTGGAGTTCAATGGCACCATCTCAGCTCACTGCAACCTCCACCTCCCAGGTTCAAATGATTCTTCTGCCTCAGCCTCCGGAGTAGCTGGGATTACAGGCACACATCACCACGCTTGGCTAATTGTTGGTATCTTTAGTGGAAATGGGGTTTCACCATATTGGCCAGGCTGGTCTCGAACTCCTGACCTTGTGATCGGTACACCTCAGCCTCCCAAAGTGGTGGAATTACAGGTGTAAGCCACCACGCCCGGCCATGGGCATGACTATTTTTAAGACTCTTGATGCAAACTGCACACCCAAAGAGCAAGTGGTGCTTCCTACCTGTCAAAAGCAGTGCACAGCAGGACCCTCTCAGGTCCTGACATCAGTGTTGCATTTAAAATTCCTAACACCTAGCCAGACACAGTGGCTCATGCCTTTAATCCCAGCACTTTGGGAGGCTGAGGCAGCAGATCACTTGAGGTCAGGATTTCGAGAGCAGTCTGGCCAACATGGTGAGAGCCCATCTCTACTAAAAATACAAAAATTAGCCAGCCGTGGTAGCGGGTGCCTACAATTCCAACTACCCAGGAGGCTAACACAGGAGAATCACTTGAACCCAGAAGGCAGAGTTTGCAGTGAGCCGAAATTGCACCACTGTACTCCAGCCTGAGCTACAGAGCGAGGCTCTAAGTAAATAAATAAATACATAAAAATAAAATTTCTAACACATCTTTATTGAACACATGAAAGGAAGAAGGGTTTGTTGTGATTTTTCTTTTTGAGACAGCATCTCCTTCTGTCACCCAGGCTGGAGTACAGTGTTGCAATTGTGGCTTACTGCAGCCTCGACCTCCTGGCCTCCTACCTCAGTAGTTGGAACCACAGGCACATGCTACCACACCTAATTTTTACACATTTTGTAGAGATGAGGTTTCACCTTGTTGCCCAAGTTGGTCTCGAACTCCTGGACTCAAGCAATTCTCGCACCTTGGCTTCCCAAAGTGCTAGGAATACAGATGTGAGCACTATGCCAGGCCCCCTTTTGCATATCTTAACTTTAACTTTGTTTGTTTGTTTGGAGATGGAGTTTCGTTCTGTCGCCCAGGCTGGAGTACAGTGGTGTGATCTCAGCTCACTGGCAACCTCCGCCTCCCGGGTTCCAGCAAGTCTCTTCTCTCAACCTCCTGAGTAGCTGGGATTACAGGCATGCGCCACCACACCCGGCTAATTTTTGTATTCTTAGTAGAGATAGGGTTTCGCCATGTTGGCCAGGCTGGTGTCAAACTCCTGACCTCAGGTGATCCACCCACCTCGGCCTTTCAAAGTGTTGGGACTACAGGCGTGAGCCACCGTGCCTGACAAACTTCTTTATATATGCCTGCCAACAAAGAGTCTAACCCTGTAAAATATTTGAAGAGATTTATTCTGAGCCAAATATGAGTGACCATGGCCTGTGACATAGCCCTCAGGAGGTCCTGAGAACGTGTGCCCAAGGTGGCTGGAGCACAACTTGCTTTTATACATTTTTGAGAGACATGAGACATCAATTACATTTAAGAACTATGTCGGCTTGTCTAGAAAGTTAGGACAACTTGAAGCAGGGTGGGGTTGCTTCCAGGCTATAGGTGAATTTAAACACTTTCTGGTTGACAATTGGTTGAATTTGTCCAAAGACCTGGGATTCATAGAAAGGGAATGTTCAGGTTAAGATAAATATTGTGAGCCCAGGCACAGTGGCTCACACCTGTAATCCCAGCACTTTGGGAGGCCAAGGCAGGCAGATCACCTGAGGTCAGGAGTTTAAGACCAGCCTGACCAGCATGGAGAAACCCTGTCTCTACTAAAAATACAAAATTAGCCAGGCATAGTGGTACATGCCTGTAATCCCGGCTACTCGGGAGGCTGAGGCAGGAGAATCGCTTGAACCCTGGAGGTGGAGGTTGCAGTGAGCCGAGATCATGCCATTGCACTCCAGTCTGGGCAGCAAGAGCAAAACTCTGTCTCAGAAAAAAAAAAGATAAATATTGTGGACACCAAAGTTCTTTTGAAGTCTTATAGTGGCTGCTCTTAGAGACAATACATGGCAAATGTTTTCTATTCAGATCTTAGTTAATCTCTATAGGATCTGGGAGGGTCTGGAAGGAAAAGATCTAGCTATGTTTTTTTTTTTTTTTTTTTGAGACGGAGTCTTGCTCTGTCGCCCAGGCTGGAATGCAGTGGCCGGATCTCAGCTCACTGCAAGCTCTGCCTCCCGGGTTCACGCCGTTCTCCTGCCTCAGCCTCCTGAGTAGCTGGGATTACAGGCGCCCGCCACCTCGCCCGGCTAATTTTTTTTTTTGTATTTTTAGTAGAGATGGGATTTCACCATGTTAGCCAGGGTGGTCTCGATCTCCTGAACTCGTGATCTGCCCGTCTCGGCCTCCCAAAGTACTGGGATTACAGGCTTGAGCCACCACACCTGGCCAATCTAGCTATGTTAATAGAGATTCTTCACAGAGGCAAATTCTCCCTCGCAAAGAACAGCTTTGTAGGAACATTTCAAAATATGACAAAGAAACATGTTTTGGGGTCAAATATTTTGATTTTCTTCCTTGTCTCATAATGTTATGCCAGCGTCAGTCAGGTTGGAAAGTCAGTCACAATACCTAGGGTTAAATAAAACCCATCTGATGAGAATTTATGATTTGTAGGGCATGGCTCCCCAGACCCCTTAGATAGGAATTTGGGCAAGATAGAAACCAGAGTTGAGGCCGGACGCGGTGGCTCACGCCTATAATCCCAGCGCTTTGGGAGGCCGAGGCAAGCGGATCACAAGGTCAGGAGATGGAGACCATCCTGGCTAACACGGTGAAACCCCATCTCTACTAAAAATACAAAAAATTAGCTGGGCGTGGTGGTGAGCACCTGTAATCCCAGCTACATGGGAGGCTGAGGCAGGAGAATGGCCTGAACCCGGGAGGGAAAGCTTGCAGTGAGCCGAGATCGTGCCACCGCACTCCAGCCTGGGCAACAGAGCAAGACAATGTCTCAAAAAAAAAAAAAAAAAATCATAGTTTAGTCCTCATGCCTCACATATGTGCCCAGGAAGTAGGTATTCTTGAAATCCCCATTTCACAGATGAGGAAATTATGGTGGAGTATGAGAGGCTTGGCCAGGGACAGTATAAGAACAGGCACAGGCCAGGTGCAGTGGCTCATGCCTGTAATCCCAGCACTTGGGGAGGCCGAAGTTGGTGGATCACCCGAGGTCATGAGTTCAAGACCAGCTTGGCCAACATGGTGAAACCCTGTCTGTACTAAGAATACAAAAATTAGCTGGGGATGGTGGTGTGCACCTGTAATCCCAGCTACTTGGGAGGCTGCGGCAGGAGAATCTCTTGAACCTGGGAGGTGGAGGTTGCAGTGAGCTGAGATGGCAACACTGTGCTCCAACCTAGGCAACAAGAGCAAAACTCCATCTCAAAAAAAGAAAAGAAAAGAAAAGAGAGAACAGGCACAGGTAGAGATGATTAAACCGCAGTGAGAGCTCAGAATCTTGAGGAAGGGAGAAGGAAAGCGGGTAGGGCGTGTACCCATCTTCGATTCTTTGACTGCAACCCTATTCATTAGACCAACAAAAGACAGATTAACAAGAGAAATTATGACACTTGTACATGGGAGTACTCAGAGGTAAGTGACTCAAGAGGGTGGTTAGAACTGCGGTTTATATAGCATCTTAACAAAAGAAGAATACATTTTAGAGAAGTGAAAAGAGGAAGGGAAAGGACTGTTTCTAGGGCAGCAAATCCTGAGAGGGTCAATATACGGGGGATGAATGGAAGATGGGAGCTAGGAGTGGAGTCGCTTAAGTCTACTCCTCTGGGCCCCAGGCAGTTTAGGGTCTAGAGGTGTCTCTGGGATCCACTTTTGTCCTTCCTGGT
The DNA here is from genome assembly GCF_024542745.1 of Macaca thibetana thibetana. Classification (NCBI taxonomy): domain Eukaryota; kingdom Metazoa; phylum Chordata; class Mammalia; order Primates; family Cercopithecidae; genus Macaca; species Macaca thibetana. The sequence continues at coordinate 16,817,454 of NC_065578.1, read as the reverse complement.
GGTTTTTTTTTTTTTTTTTTTTGCGGGGTGGGCACATTTGTAAATTTATGTCTTGCTTTTTGGCAGCTACGGGAAGGGCAGAGAGCTTTTCTTCTCTTTTTTTTTTTTTTTTTTGAGACGGAATCTTGCTCTTGTTGCCTAGGCTGGAGTGCAATGGTGCAATCTCAGCTCACCACAACCTCCACCTACCAAGTTCAAGCAGTTTTCCTGTCTCAGCCTCCCGAGTAGCTGGGATTACAGATGCGTGCCACTAAGCCCAGCTAATTTTTGCATTTTTAGTAGAGATGGTTTTTTTTTTTTTTTTTTTTTTTTTTTTTTTGAGGTGGGTTTTCACCATGTTGTCCAGGAAGGTCTCGAACTCCTGACTTCCTGATCCACCCGCCTTGGCCTCCCAAAGTGCTGGGATTACAGTCGTGAGCCACTGTGCCTGGCTTGCTTTTCTTTCTTTTCTTTTTGAGACGCGTTTTGGTCTTGTTGCCCACGCTGGAGTGCAATGGTGCTATCTCGGCTCAATGCAACCTTCTCCAGGGTTCAAGCAATTCTCATACCTCAGCCTCTCGAGTAGCTGGGATTACAGGTATGTGCCACCACGCCCGGCTAATTTTATATTTTTAGTACAGACGGAATTACTCCATGTTGGTCAGACTGGTCTCAAACTCTCGACCTCAAGTGATCCACCCGCCTTGGTCTCCCAAAATGCTGGGATTACAGGTGGGAGCCACTGACCCTGGCAGAGAGAGCCTTTCTTGTATCTACTTCTTCTCATTTGCTTTCAGCTCAACAGGATCCTCATTGCAAAGTGGCATGTTTTGGGCTATTGTATCTGTCAACCTTCAGAGGAGTCTGAGAAGCGGGGCCCAGAACAGGTGGGTGGGATTCAGGAGGGAAAGTAGATTTGCTCAGGTTCAGGGGCAGGGAGCGCTGTCCCATCTTCAGGGAGATCCCATCCGATCTCCATCTCATCCCCTGCCTTGCTGGAAGGTTCCCCGCACTGTTCCTGACTCAGGGGCCCAGTCCAGTCTCTTTTTTTTTTTTCCCCCTTTGGACAGAGTCTTGCTCTGTCACTTAGCCTGGAGTGCAGTGTCATGATCTCCACTTACTGCAACCTCTGCCTCCAGGGTTCAGGCAATTATCATGCCTCAGCCTCCCAAGCAGCTGGGATTACAGGTGTGTACCACCACGCCCAGCTAATTTTTGTACTTTTAAGTAGAGATGGGGTTTCCATGTTGGCCATGCTGGTCTCGAACTTCTGATCTTAGATGATCTGCCTGCCTCGGCCTGCCAAAGGGCTGGGATTATAGGCATGAACCACTGCACCCGGCCCTGGCTCCCATTTCTGAGCTACATTGAGCTACTGAACTTCTCTGTGCCTTACTTTCCCCTTCTGTAAAACGGGAATAACAAATTCTTGACCTCAAAGTCTTCTTCTAAGTATTAAATAAATTTTTTTTTTAAGTTTTTGCCATGCAAAGTGGCTCACGCCTGTAATCCTAATACTTTGGGAGGCAGAGGTGGGTGGATCACCTGAAGACAGGAGATTGAGACCAGCCTGGCCAACATGGTGAAATCCCATCTGTACTAAAAACACAAAAATTAAGCGGGTGTGGTAGTGCATGCCTGTAATCCCAGCTACTTGGAAGGCTGAGGCAGGAGAATCGCTTGAACCCGGGAGGTGGAGGTTGCACTGAGCTGAGATCGCGCCACTGCACTCCAACCTGGGCAACAGAGTGAGACTCCATCTCAAAAAAATTAATAATAATAATAATAAAAATTTTTTAAGAATAGAGACGGGGTTTCTTCATGTTGCCCAGGCTGGTCTCAAACTCCTGAGCTCAAGCAAACTACCCGCCTCAGCCTCCCAAACTGATTAGACTACAGGCGTCAGCCACCGTGTCCGGCTTTAAGTATTAAGTAATATCTATAATGCACTTCTCATGCAGCCTGCCTGGCACACAAGAGCCCATTCATGTATCCCTTTATAAATTCCATAACCAGCTCCTTCAACCTGTGAGAAAACTTGCCAACAACTCTCAAAGCAGATGTTGAGTTTTCCTGGCATCTTGTGAGCACACTTTATCATAAAAAACAAAAACAGAATGCCTCTGCTATGTTACATACTGATATGACATTTCTTCTTCTTTTTTTTTTTTTCTTGAGACAGAGGGACTCACACTCTGTTGCCCAGGAGGTTGGAGTGCAGTGGCACGATCTCGGCTCACTGCAGCCTCTGCCTCCCAGATTCAAGCGATTTTCCTGCCTCAGCCTCTCGAGTAGCTGGGATTACAGGCATGCACCATCACGCCCGGCTAATTTTTTGTATTTTTAGTAGAGACGGGGTCTCACCAGATTGGTCATCCTGGTCTCAAACTCCTGACTTCAGGTGACCCACCCACCTCAGCCTCCCAAAGTGCTGGAATTACAGGCCCGAGCCACCGTGCTCGGCAATGTTTCTTCATTCTTTTAAACGATGAGGCATGATGTACACATAAAATGCATGCACACATTTTAAGTGTACAGTTCATGATTCTTTCTTTTTTTTTTTCTTTTTTGACACAGAGTCTCTCTCTGTCACCCAGGCTGGAGTGCAGTGGTGTGATCTCTGCTCACCACAACCTTCGCCTTCTAGGTTCAAGCGATTCTCCTGCCTCAGCCTCCCAAATAGCTGGGACTACAGGCATGCCCCCACCACACTCAGCTAATTTTTGTATTTCTAACAGAGATGGGGTTTCACCATGTTGGCCATGCTGGTCTCGAACTCCTGACCGCAAATGACCTGCCCGCCTCAGCCTCCCACAGAGCTGAGATCTCAGGCATAAGCCACCACGCTCTGCCCTGACTCTTGAGAAATACGAGCATTCATCTAACTGTCATATGTGGAGCATGTCCAGGCCCCAGGGGTGTTTCCTCCAGCTCCTTTGCTATCTCTCATCTCCCACCCTCTTCCCCCGGGCAACCTCTGTTCTGATTTCTATCACTATGGCTCAGTTTTGCTTGTCCTAAAACTTTATTTGTTTATTTATTTATTTAGAGGCAGAGTCTCACTCTGTCACCCAGGCTGGAGTGCAGTGCACCATCTGAGCTCACTGCAACCTCCGCCTCCCAGGTTCAAGCGATTCTCCTGCCTCAGCTTCCTGAACAGCTGGGATTACAGGTACGTGCCACAATGCCTGGCTATTTTTTGTATTTTTTGGTAGAGACCGGGTTTCGCCATGTTGGCCATGCTGGTCTCTAACTCCTGAGCTCAAGTGACCCACCCACTTTGGCCTCTCAAAATGCTGGGATTACAGGCATGAGCCACTGCGCCTGCCCTTATTTATTTTTTTGAGATAGGACCTCACTGTCTCACTATCTGCCCAGGCTGGATTGCAGTGGCAAGACCTCTACTTACTGCAACCTTTGCCTCCCGGGTTCAAGCTGTTCTCATGCCTCAGCCTCCAGGGTAGTTGGGATTACAGGCACGCGCCACCATGCCCAGCTAATTTTTGTATTTTTAGTAGAGACGGGGTTTCTCCCTGTTGGCCAGCCTCGTCTCGAACTCCTGACCTCAGGTGATCCGCCCGCCTTGGCCTCTCAAAATGCTAGGATTACAGACGTGAGCCACCGCACTATGCCAAATCCACCCCTTTTTATTGATGAGAAGTTTTTCACGGTGCACAGGACAGGGGAGGAAGCTGGAGCCCTCTCCTGTACCAAGAGGCAGGTTAAACAGAGAAAAACAAAACAAGTTGATTAAGACGTTTACCTTATGTATACGTGGGGGAAGCCCAGAGAAACGGAAATCTCCAAGAAGTGGCTTAAATGCTATCTTCAACTAACATGAAGAAAGGCGTGGGGGTGGGGGTGCTGGATGTGGTGGCTCAGGCCCCTAATCCCTGCACTTTGGGAGACAGGGGCGTGCAGATCACCTGATGTCAGGGGTTCGAGACCAGCCTGGCCAACATGGTGAAACCCCCATCACTACTAAAAATACAAAAATTAGCCAGGCATGTTGGCGGGCACCTGTAATCCCAGCTACTTGGGAGGCTGAGGCAGGATAATTGCTTGAACCAGGGAGGCAAAGGCAGTGAGCCGAGATCAAGCCACTGCACTCCAGTCTGGTGACAGAGCCAGACTCCAAAAAAAAGGAGACATGGCACAGTGGCTCAATCCTGTAATCCCAGCGCTTTGGGAGGCCCAGGTGGAGGCCAAGGTGGGTGGATCACCTGAAGTCAGGAGTTCGAGACCGGCCTGGCCAACATAGTGAAACCCCATCTCTCCCAAAAATACAAAAATTAGCTGGGCGTGGTGGTGGGCACCTGTAATCCCAGCTACTTGGGAGGCTGAGGCAAAAGAATTGCTTGAACCCGGGAGGTGGGGCGGAGGTTGCAGTGAGTCCAGATGGCGCCACTGCACTCTAGCCTGGGAGACAGAGCAGGACTCCTTCTCAAAAAAAAAAAAAAAAGAAAGAAAGGTGTGTGGGGGTGGAGGGCAGCAATGGAGAGATGACCAGGAAAAACAGCTCAGTGAACAAGGGTTTGTTATGCAGATTGAAACTGATGATTTCTCCATTGATAAGAGTTTCTAGTAATTTAGAGTCATCCTTCTCTTCCTGATATGGAGAGGGAGATACCCTCACAAATGGAGGTTTCCTTTGGAGATGCAAATTTCCCTTACAAAAGAGTAACTCCTACTCTGTTTTTAGAGCTTCTCTTGTGTCTGCAGTTTCTCAAAATAATCAGCTCTAAATAATCCTTATGCCAATGAGGCGTATTTTGGGGTGGCATATTCTGGTCTCCTGCAGTCTTATTTTGGGGTGGCATATTTCTGGCCTCCTGCAAGTTTTCCACGCTGTACAGATATACCACAATTTGTTTATCCATTCTCCTGTTGATGGAAATTTGGATTCTTTCCAGTTTGGGGCCCTTGTGCACACAGCAGCGATGAATATTCAGGTAAAAGTCTTATGTAGCCACATGGTATCAATTCTCATATAAATATCTAGGAGTGAGATTGGTAAGTCTTATGTTGTGTGGATTGGAAATTGACAAACTATTTCCAAAGAGACTGTACTATATTACATCCTCACCAGCAAATTATGAATGTTCTGTTTGCTCCTAATCCTCTACAACACTTGATATTGTAAATCTTTTTTTTTTTTTTTCCAGTCAGAATCTCCCACTGTCACGTAGGCTGGAGTGCAGTGGCACAGTCTCGGCTCAGTGCAGCTTCAACCTCCAGGGCTCAAGTAATCCTCCCACCTCAGCCTCCAGAGCAGCTGGGACTATAGGTGTGCACCACTATGCTTGGCTATTTTTTTTTTTTTAATTTTTAAATTTTTTGTAGAGACAGAGTCTCACTGTGTTGCCCAGGCTGGTCTTGAACTCCTGGGCTCAAGCAATCCTCTGGCCTTGGCCTGCCAAAGGGCTGAGATTACAGGCATGAGTCATGGTGTTTTGGCAAAATGTTTAAAATTATAACCATTCTAGTAGAAGTGATTATGATTTTAATTTGATCATTGTGATTTAATTTGCATTTCCTTGATAACTAATGGTATAGAACATCTTTTCATGTACTTATGGCATACTCATCTACTTTGTTTTATGAAATGTCTGTTCAAGTGTACTGCCCATGAAAAAAAATGGGGCTGGGTGTGGTGGTTCATGCCTACAATCCCAGCACTTTGGGATGCCAACAAGGGAGGATCACTTGAGAACAGGAGCTCCAGACCAGCTTAGGCAACATAGTGAGACCTAGTCGCTACAAAACATTTAAAAATTAGTTAGGCATGGTGGTGGATATGGATATCTGTAGTCTCAGCTACTCAAGAGGCTGAGCTCGTAGGATTGTTTTAGGCCAGGAACTCAAGGCTACAGTAATCTATAATTGCACCACTGCAGTCTAGCCTGGGCAATAGAGCAAGACCCTCTTTTCTTTTATTTTTTTTGGACATGGAGTCTCACTCTGCCACATGATCATAACTCACTGTAGCCTCAACCTCCTGGCTCAAGCAAACCTCCCACCACAGCCTCCCTAGAAGTTGGGATTTCAGGCATGTGCCATCACACCCAGCTAATTTTTGTATTTTTTATAGAGATGTGACTTTGGCATGTTGCCTACACTGGTCACAAACTCCTGGGCTCAAGCGATCCTCGGCTTCCCAAAGTGCTGGAATATATGTGTGAGCCATTGTGCCTGGTGGAGACACTTTTTTTTTAAAAAAAGAACTTGGCCGGGCACGGTGGCTCACACCTGCAATCCCAGCACTTTGGGAGGCCGAGACGGGCAGATCACGAGGTGAGGAGTTCAAAACCAGACAAGCCTGACCAAGATGGTGAAACTCCGTCTCTACTAAAAATACAAAAATTAGCCAGGTATGGCAGCACACGCCTGTAGTCCCAACTACTTGGGAGGCTGAGGCAGAAGAATCACTTGAACCCGGGAAGCGGAGGTTGCAGTGAGCTGACATCACGCCACTGCACTCCAGCCTGGGCAACAGAGGGAGGGAAACTCCGTCTCAAAAAAAAAAAAAAAAAAAAAATTCTGTTTTTGTGTAAGGTGTGAAATATGAGTCCAGGTTAATTATTTAATTAATTAATTAATTTATTTTTTGAGACAGAGTCTCACTCTGTCACCCAGGGTGGAGTGCAGTAGTGCGATCTGCGCTCACTGCAACCTTCGCCTCCCGGGTTCAAGCAATTCTCCTTTCTCGGCCTCCAAGTAGCTGGGATTACAGGTACGTGCCATCACACCTGGCTAATTTTTGTAGTTTTAGTAGAGACAAGGTTTCACCATGTTGGCCAGACTGGTCTCGAACTCCTGACCTCAGGTGATCCATCTGCCTTGGCCTCCCAGAGTGCTGAGATTACAGACGAGAGCCACTGCGCCTGGCCTTCAGTTTAATTTTATCCCCACATGGATATCTGGTTGTCCCAGCACCCTCTGTTGCACTGAACTATACCTGTAATGGTTAATTTCATTCGTCAGCTTGACTGGACCACAAATTCTCCCAACTGTCAGAAGCATTTGAACCAGAGCAACTCCATCTTGAATAGGAGCTAGGTAAAGTAAGACTGAAACCTACTGGGCTGCATTCACAGATGGTTAAGGCATTTTTTTCTTTTCTTTGAGGCAAGAGTCTGTCTCTGTTGCCCAGGCTGGAGTGCAGTGGCGTGATCTCTATCTCCCGGGCTCAAGCAATTCTTGCGCCTCAGCCCCCCGTGTAGCTGGGACTACAGGCATGCATCACTACACCTGGCTAATTTTTGTATTTTCGGTAGAGACTGGGTTTCACCGTGTTGGCCAGGCTGATCTTGAACTGCTGACCTCAAGGGATCCACTGGCCTGGGCCTCCCTAAATGCTGGGATTACAGGCCTGAGCCATAGCACCTGGCCCATTTAAGGCATTTTAAGTCACAGCATGAGATAGGAGATTGGCACAAGATACAGATCATAAAGACCTTACTGATAAAACAGGGTTGCAGTAAAGAAGCCAGTTAAAACTCACCAAAACCAAGATGGCGATAAGAATGACCTCTGGTTGTCCTCACTGCTATACTCCCACCAGTGCCATGACAGTTTACAAATGCCATGGCAACGACAGGAAGTTACTGTGTAAGGTCTAAAAAGGAGAAACGTGAATAATCCACCTCTTGTTTAGCGTATAATTAATAAATAATCATCAAAATGGGCAACCAGCAGCCCTCGGGGCTGCTTTGCCTATGGAGTACCTATCTGTTCCTTTACTTTTCTTTTTTTTTTTTTTTTTTTTTTTGAGACGGAGTCTTGCTCTGTAGCCCAGGCTGGAGTGCAGTGGCCGGATCTCAGCTCACTGCAAGCTCCGCCTCCCGGGTTTACGCCATTCTCCTGCCTCAGCCTCCGGAGTAGCTGGGACTACAGGCGCCCGCCACCTCGCCCGGCTAGTTTTTTGTATTTTTAGTAGAGACGGGGTTTCACCGTGTTAGCCAGGATGGTCTCGATCTCCTGACCTCGTGATCCGCCCGTCTCGGCCTCCCAAAGGCTTGAGCCACCGCGCCCGGCCCTATTCCTTTACTTTTCAAATAAACTTGCTTTCATTTTACTCTACAGACTCGCCCTGAATTCTTTCTTGGGAGAGATCCAGGAACTTGGGGGGTCTGCATCAGGACCCCTTTCTGGTAACAAGAACTTTGGTCAACTATTATTCTGAGGTTGGGCGTGGTGGTTCATGCCTGTAACCCCAGCACTTTGGGAGGCTGAGGCGGGTGAATCACCTGAGGTCAGAAGTTCAAGACCAGCCTGGTAAACATGGTGAAACCCTGTCTCTACTAAATACACAAAAATTAGCCAGGCGTGGTGGCGGCGCCTGTAATTCCAGCTACTCAGGAGGCTGAGGCAGGAGAATGGAGTGAACCTGGCAGGCGGAGCTTGCAGTGAGCTGAGATCGCGCCACTGCACTCCAGCATGGGTAACAGAGCAAGACTCTGTCTCAAAAAAAAAAAAAATTCTTTTTAAAATTAGCCAACTGTGGTCATGTGTGCCTGTGGTCACTACAGCCTTTGGGATTGTAGGAAACACCAACAAGCCCAGTTAATTTTTTAAAAATTTTTTGTAGAGATGGAGTCTGGCTATGTTGCCCAGGCTAGTCTTGAACTCCTGGCTTCAACTGATCTTCCTGCTGTCATGACCAGTGATTACAGATGTGAGTCACTCTGTCTGCTGGCACAAGTTTTGTTATGTGTTAGAACCTATAATGATATCCTTTAATTCCTAATGTTAGGAATTTGTGTTTTTTACTTTTTACTTTTTATTTATTTATTTATTTATTTATTTATTTATTTATTTATTTTTGAGAAGAAGTCTCACTCTTATCCTCCAGACTGGAGTGCAATGGCACAACCTCGGCTCACTGCAACCCCTGCCTCCTGGGTTCAAGCCATTCTCCTGCCTCAGGTTCCTGAGCAGCTGGGACTACATGCGTGTGCCACCATGCCCAGCTAATTTTTGTATTTTTAGTAGAGACAGGATTTCACCATATTGGCCAGGCTGGTCTCGAACTCCTGACTCATGATCCACCTGCCTTGGCCTCCCAAAGTGCTGGGAGGAGAGGCGTGTGCCACCGTGCCAGGCCTACTTTTAAATTTTTTTATTTTTATTTTTTGAGACAGAGTCTTGCTCTGTCACCCAGGCTGTAGTGCAATGGTGCAATTTTGCCTCACTGCAACCTCCACCTCCCAGGTTCAAGCGATTCACCAGCCTCGGTCTCTGGGTAGCTGGAATTACAGGCGTGCGTCTCCACGACCGGCTAATTCACTTTTGTATTCTTGATTAGTCTTGCTTGAGGTTTATCAATGTTGTGAATATTTTCTTTTTTTTTCCTTTTTTTTTTTTTTTTTGAGAGGGAGTCTCGCTCTGTCGCCCAGGCTGGGATGCAGTGGCCGGATCTCAGCTCACTGCAAGCTCCGCCTCACGGGTTTACGCCATTCTCCTGCCTCAGCCTCCCGAGTAGCTGGGACTACAGGCGCCCGCCACCTCGCCCGGCTAGTTATTTTTTGTATTTTTTAGTTGAGATGGGGTTTCACCTTGTTAGCCAGGATGGTCTCGATCTCCCGACCTCGTGATCCGCCCGTCTCGGCCTCCCAAAGTGCTGGGATTACAGGCTTGAGCCACCGCACCCGGCGTGAATATTTTCAAATAACCAACTTTTGTGGGTTTGTTTGTTTGTTTTGAGACAGAGTCTCGTTCTGTCGCCCAGGCTGGAATGTAGTGGCAGGATCTCAGCTCACTGCAACCTCTGCCTCTTAGGTTCCAGTGATTCTCCTGCCTCAGCCTCCCAAGTAGCTGGGATTACAAGCATGAGCCACGTCTCTTGGCCCAACTTTTGTTTTTGATAATTTTTTTCTATTTTCTTCCTTCTTCTAATTCATTGATTTCTGATCTTTATTACTTCTTTCTTTCTTTTCTTTTCCTTTTTTTTTTTTTTTTTTTGAGATGCAGTGTCGCTCTGTTGCCCTGGCTGGGGTGCAATGGTGTGATCTCGGCTCACTGCAACCTCTGCCTCCTGGGTTCCAGCGATTCTCCTGCCTCAGCCTCCCAAGTAGCTGGGACTACAGGTGCACACCACAATGCCCCGCTAATTTTTGTTATTTTTTAGTAGAGAGGGGGTTTCACCATATTGGCCAGGCTGGTCTCAAACTCTGGACCTCGTGACCCACCGACCTTGGCCTCCCAAAGTGCTAGGATTACAGGCACGCCACCACTCCTGGATAATTTATGTATTTTTAGTAGAGATGGGGTTTCACCATGTTGCCCAGGCCAGTCTCAAACTCCTGACCCCAAATCATCTGCCCGCTTCAGACTCCCAAAGGGCTGGGATTACAGGTATGAGAGATCACGCCCTGCTGTCTCTTATAAATATTAAAATAATACAGAGGATCACTGAAGGGAAAGTAGAAAAATGCAGAAAAGGTTGGCCGGGCACAGTGGCTCACACCTGTAATCCCAGCACTTTGGGAGGCTGATGCAGGTGGATTACGAGGTCAAAAGATCGAGACCATTCTGGCCAACATGGTGAAACCCCGTCTCTACTAAAAAATACAAAAACTAGCTGGGGGTGGTGGCATGTGCCTGTAGTCCCAGCTACTTTGGGAGGCTGAGGCAGGAGAACTGCTTGAACCCGGGAGGTGAAGGTTGCAGTGAGCTGAGATCGCCCTACTGCACTCCAGCCTGGCAATAGAGCGAGACTCCATCTCAGAAAAATACAATAATATAGGTAGCTTGTACGAGGACTTACTAGGTACTGGCAAAGTTATCATTACAATACTAGAGACGGGCACTGAGAAAAGAAAAATCCCTCACAGCAGTCTAATCTATGTGAGGAATGTAAAATTTATCAGGCCCAGAGAGGCACTAGTTTGGGACTTCAGTCCCACTCCTACCCCCCAAGCCCTGGGGGCAATTGTTTAGAGGCATTTCTTTCCTAACTTCTTCACCCATTATCTTCCTGTTCCTGGAATTTGTGATAACTAAGAACAACGTATAGCTGATCAATAGTTTATGTAACTTTCATGCAAATTATTGGTAAAAACTTAGGAATTCACTCTTCTTTTTCCTCAAAAACTCACTTTATTCCATTAATTAATTAATATATATATATCTTTTTTTTTTTTGAGACGGAGTCTTGCTCTGTTGCCCAGGCTAAGTGCATAGAGTGCAGTGGCGTGATCTCGGCTCACTGCAAACTCCGCCTCCCGGGTTCAAGCGATTCTCCTGCCTCAGCCTCCCGAGTGACTGGGCTTACAGGCATCTGCGACCGCGCCCGGCTAATTTTTGTATTTTTTAGTAGAGATGGAGTATCGCCATCTTGGCCAGGCTGGTCTCGAACTCCTGACCTCATAGTCCACCCGCCTCGGCCTCCCAAAGTGTTGGGATTACAGGTGTGAGCCACTGTGCCCGGTCTATTTATTTATTTATTTATTTATTTATTTATTTTTGAGATGGAGTGTTGCTCTGTCACCAGGCTGGAGTGCAGTGGCGCAATCTCGTCTCACTGCAACCTCCCCCTCCCAGGTTCAAGTGATTCTCCTGCCTCAGCCTCCCGAGTAGCTGGCACTACAGGCACAAGCCACCATGACCAGCTAATCTAATTTTTGTATTCTTTAGTAGAGACGGGGTTTCTCTTTTTTTTTTTTTTGAGACGGAGTTTTGTTCTTGTTGCCCAGGCTGTAGTGCAATGGCGGGATCTCAGCTCACTGCAACCTTCACCTCCCAGTTTCAAGCAATTCTCCTGCCTCAGTCTTCCCAAGTAGCTGGGATTATAGGCATGCGCCACCAAGCCCAGCTAATTTTGTATTTTTAGTAGAGATGGGGTTTCTCCGTGTAGGTCAGGCTGGTCTTGAACTCCCGACCTCAGGTGACCCTCCCACATCGGCCTCCCAAAGTGCTGGGATTATAGGTGTGAGCCACTGTGCCCAGCCTAGAGACAGGGTTTCACTCCGTTGGCCAGGATGGTCTCAATCTCTTGACCTTGTGATCCACCCGCCCTGGCCTCCCAAAGTGCTGGGATTACAGGCGTGAGCCACTGCGCCCGGCCTATTTATTTTTTTTGGGGGGGACCAAGTCTCATTCTGCTGCCCAGGCTGGAGTGCAGTGGCGCAATCTCGGCTCACTGCAACCTCCGCCTCCCGGGTTCAAGCGATTCTCCTGCCTCAGCTCCCGGGTAGCTGGGACTACAGGCGTAAGCTACCATGCCGGGTTAATTTCTGTATTTTTTAGCAATACATGCAAATTTACCAATAATTTGCATGAAAGTAGAGAGGGGTTTCACCATATTGGCTAGGCTGGTCTTGAACTCCTGACTTTGTGATCCGCCTGCCTCGGCCTCCCAAAATGCTGGGATTACAGGCGTGAGCCACTGCACCCGGCCAAAAACCCACTTTAACTGCTGTGAGTCAGACTGTGTATTCAGAACAGCCTGAATCTATGCTCCTGGGTTGCCATTCTGAAGCTCTGAGCTGTAATAAACTCTGTACTTAATCATAGTTTCTGAATATTGTTGTATATGGTTGACAGCACTTTTCTTTTTTTTTTTTTTCTTTTTTGAGATGGAGTCTTGATCTGTCGCCCAGCCTAGAGTGCAATGACACTATCTTGGCTTACTGCAACCTCCACCTCCTGGGTTCAGGCAGGTGGATCACTTGAGGCCCGGAATTCGAGACCAGCCTGACCAAAATGGCAAAACCCTGTCTCTACTAAAAATACAAAAATTAGCTGGGCATGGTGGCAGGCACCTGTAATCCCAGCTACTTGGGAGGCAGAGGCAGGAGAATCACTTGAACCCAGGAGGCAGAGGTTGCAGTGAGTCAAGACTGTACCTCTACACTCCAGCCTGGGCAACAGAGCAAGACTCCATCTCAAAAACAAAAACCATAGCTGGGCGTGGTGGCACATGCCTGTAGTCCCAGCTACCAGGGAAGCTGAGGCAGGAGAATCGCTTGAACCCGGGAGGCAGAGGTTGCAGTGAGCTGAGATAGCGCCACTGCACCCCAGCCTGAGCAATGGAGCAAGACTAAGTCTCAAAAAAAAAAAAAAGGAAAAAAACAGAAAACAAAAAAAATCACAATGACGATGTGTGCTAGTAAAAGGAAAAAGTTGCATTGGAAACTTGTTAAAAATGGCAAGCAAGACTTATTCAAGTCTATTACAGTGGTGGAGAGATTGAACACAACCATGAATACAGCACAGACAGCTGAGGATTTATAGCCATAGGGGTGGAAAATTTTTTTTCAACTAGTCATTGTAGGTTATATGGCTGGGGCCTTGTACATTGGGCTGACAAAAGATAGATTGACAGAGAAAAACAGATGGTTTTGTTCACATGTGCATTACACATACACGTGGGAACACCCAGAGATAAGTAACTCAGGAGGGCAATTAGAAGGAGGGAGGCCAGGCATGGTGGCTCATGCCTGTAATTCCAAAGATTTGGGAGGCCAAAGACGGTGGATCACTTCGCCCCAGGAGTTTGAGATGAGCCTGGGGAACATGATGAAATCCTGTCTTTACAAAAAATACAAAAATTAGTCAGGCATGGTGGCACCATCACGCCTATAGTCCCAGTTACTACTCAGGCTGAGGTGGGAGGATCACTTGAGCCCAGGAGGTGGAGGTTGCAGTGAGCCAAGATCACGCTACTCCATTCAGCCTGGGTGACACAGCGAGACCCTGTCTGAAAAAAGAAAAAAAAAAAAAAAAAAGAAAGAAAAAAATAAGAACTGGGGCTTGTATAGTAGCTTAACAAAAGAGTAATCCTTTTTTTTTTTTTTTTTTTTTGAGACGGAGTTTCACTCTTATTGCCCAGGTTGGAGTGCAATGGTGTGGTCTTAGCTCACTGCAGCCTCTGCCTCCTGGGCTCAAGTGATTCTCCTGCCTCAGCCTCCCCAGTAGGTGAGATTACAGGCACCCGCCACCATGTCCAGCTGATTTTTGTATTTTTAGTAGAGACGGGGTTTCACCATGTTGGCCAGGCTGGTCTTGAACTCCCAGGGATCTGCCTACCTTGACTTTCCAAAGTGCTGGGATTATAGGCATGAGTCACTGCTCCTGGTCAAGAGTAATACATTTTTACTTTATTTATTTATTTTTTTGAGATGGAGTCTCGCTGTCACCCAGGCTGGAGTGCTCTGTCACCCAGGCGATCTCTGCTCACTGCAACCTCCGCCTCCCGGGTTCAAGCGAGTCTTCTGCCTCAGCCTCCTCAGTGGCTGGGACTACAGGTATATGCCACCACGCCCGACTAATTTTTGTACTTTTAGCAGAGATGGGGTTTCATCATATTGGCCAGGCTGGTCTTGAACTCCTGACCTCATGATCCACCCGCCTCGGTCTCCCAAAGTGCTGGGATTACAGGCGTGAGCCCCCGTGCCCGACGAGTAATACATTTTTAAAGAAGTATTTTTAGACAAGATGAAGGGAAATCACTTTGAGTTTCTAGTGCAGCAAATCATGAGAGGGTCAATATATGGGGGAACGAATGGAAGATGAGGGCGAGTTGGTCGATTGGTTATGTAGACTCCTCCAGTGCCATTCCAGGCGGATAAGAATCTACAGCTGTCTCTGGGATTAACTTCAGTCCTTTCTAGTGGTCTTGAGGTGGGTACCTTAGTAAATTTATTTATCTATTTATTTATTTAGAGACGGAGTCTTGCTCTGTCACCTAGCCTGGAGTGCAGTGGTGCGATCTTAGCTCACTGCAACCTCTGTCCTCCAGGTTCAAGTGATTCTCCTGCTGCAGCCTCCTGAGTAGCTGGGATTACCGGTGCACACCACCATGCCTGGCCAATTTTTTTAGTTTTAGTAGAGATGGGGTTTCACCATGTTGGTCAGGCTGGTCTCGAACTCCTGACCTCAGGTGATCCACCCGGCTTGGCCTCCCAAAGTGCTACGATTACAGGCGTGAGCCACCATGCCCAGCCACCTTTGTAAATTTACATCTTGCTTTTTGTCAACTAGGGGAAGGGCAGAGGGCTTTTCTTGTATCTGCTGCTTCTTAATTGGCTTCAGCTCAGCATGATCCTTATGCCAAAGCTGCATGTTTTGGCGTGACATATTTTGCCACTCTACCTAGCCAAGGAGCAGAGTGAGGGAGGTGAATAATTTTATTTTATTTAATTAATTAATTTTTTTTTTTTTTGAGATGGAGTCTCACTTTGTTGCCCAGGCTGGAGTGCAGTGGCCAGATCTCGGCTCACTGCAAGCTCCGCCTCCCGGGTTTATGCCATTCTCCTGCCTCAGCCTCCAGAGTAGCTGGGACTACAGGCGCCCACCACCTCGCCAGGCTAGTTTTTTTGTATTTTTTAGTAGAGACGGGGTTTCACCGTGTTAGCCAGAATGGTCTTGATCTCCTGACCTCATGATCCGCCCGTCTCGGCCTCCCAAAGTGCTGGGATTACAGGCTTGAGCCACTGCGCCCAGCAGAATAATTTTATTTTAACAGTGCCCCTGTCAGGAGGGGGAGCAAGGGCTCACCTGATTTATTCGTGATGTTTATTCAATCCCAGAGCCCAGATCTGGGAGATAGACCTGGCACTTTTTTTTTTTTTTTTTTTTCTGAGACAGAGTTTTGCTTTTGTTGTCCAGGCTGGAGTGCAATGGCTCGATCTCGGCTCACCTCCACCTCCGCCTCCTGGGTTCAAGCGATTCTCCTGCCTTAGCCTCCCGAGTAGCTGGGATTACAAGCATGGGCCACCATGCCTGGCTAATTTTTTTGTATTTTTAGTACAGAAGGGGTTTCTCCATGTTCGTCAGGCTGGTCTGGAACTCCTGACCTCAGGTGATCCGCCCACCTTGGCCTCCCAAAGTGCTGGGATTACAGGTGTGAGCCACCACGCCCGGCCAGACCTGGCACATTTTTTTGCAAATGAGGGAAGGGGTGGTGATATGGTTTGGCTGTGTCCCCACTCAAATCTCATCTTGAGCTGTAGTTCCCATAATCCCCACATGTTGTGGGAGGGACCAGGTGGAGGTAATTGGATCATGGGGGTGGTTCCCCCATGTTGTTCTTGTGATAATGAGTAAGTCTCTGGAGGTCTGATGGTTTTACAGGTGTCTAGCATTTCTCCTGCTGGCACTCCTTCTCTCTCCTGCTGCCTTGTTTTTTGTTTTTTTTGTTTTTTTTTTTTGAGACAGAGTCTCGGTCTGTTGCCCAGGCTGGAGTGCAATGGCATGATCTCGGCCCGCTGCAACCTCGCGGGTTCAGGCAATTATCCTGCCTCAGCCTCCTGAGTAGCTGAATTTACAGGCACCCGCCACCATGCCTGGGTAATTTTTGTATTTTTAGTAGAGACATGGTTTCACCATGTTGACCAGGCTGGTCTCTTGACCAGGCTGGTCTTGAACTCCTGACCTCATGATCTGCCCGCCTCAGCCTTCCAAAGTGCTAGGATTACAGGTATGAGCCACCGTGCCCAGACTTTTCTTTTGTTTTGTTTTTTTTGAGAGGGAGTCTCGCTCTGTCACTCAGGCTGGAGTGCAGTGGCTTGATCTCTGCTCACCACAACCTCCATCTCCCAAGTTCAAGCGATTCTCCTGCCTTAGCTCCCAAGTAGCTGGGATTACAGTTACTCCACCACGCCCAGCTAATTTTGTATTTTTTAGTAGAGACAGGGTTTCACCATATTGGCCAGGCTGGTCTTGAACTCCTGACCTCGTGATCTGCCAGCCTCAGTCTCCCAAAATGCTGGGAGATCTGTATTTTTATTTTTTTTGAGACCGAATTTCACTCTTGTTGCCCAGGCTGGAGTGTAAATGGCTCAATCTTGGCTCACCGCAACTTCTGCCTCCCGGGTTCAAGTGATTCTCCTGCCTCAGCCTCCTGAGTAGCTGGGATTAGAGGCATGTGCTACCACGCCTGGCTAATTTTGTATTTTTAGTAGAGACAGGGTTTCACCAGTTGGCCAGGCTGGTCTCGAACTCCCTACCTCAAGTGATCCCCCTGCCTCTGTCTCCCAAAGTGCTGGGATTACAAGTGTGAGCCACTGGGTCCAGCCTCTCCTTCTGCCTTGTCAAGAAGCATGTGTCTGCTTCCCCTTCCACCATGATTGTAAGTTTCCTGTGGCCTTTCGAGACATGTGGAACTGAGTCAGTCGAACCTCTTTTCTGTATAAATTACCCAGTCTTGAGTATTTCTTCATAGCAGCATGAGAACGGACTAATACAGGTGGCCCATTTGTAAATTATTTTGATGGGAGGGGGCTGGGAACTGGAGGCGGGAGGAGGGGCAGATGAGAGGAGAAATGAAAAGGAAAGCGCTTTTTCAGAGTTAGGGCAAATGTCTCAGAATTAATTGGACCTTGTTTTCCTTTTTTTTTTTTTTTGAGATGAACTCTCACTCTGTCACCTGGGCTGGAGTGCCGTGGTGGAATCTTGGCTCACTGCAACCTCTGCCTCCCTGGCTCAAGTGATCCTCCCACCTCAGCCTCCCAAGAAGGTGGGACCACAGATGTGTGCCACCATGCCAGGCTAATTCTTTTTTTTTTTTTTTTTTTGAGACGGAGTCTCGCTGTGTCACCCAGGCTGGAGTGCAGTGGCGCGATCTCGGCTCACTGCAAGCTCCGCCTCCCGGGTTTACGCCATTCTCCTGCCTCAGCCTCCGAGTAGCTGGGACTACAGGCGCCCGCCACCACGCCCGGCTAGTTTTTTGTATTTTTTAGTAGAGACGGGGTTTCACCATGTTAGCCAGGATGGTCTCAATCTCCTGACTTCGTGATCCACCCGCCTCGGCCTCCCAAAGTACTGGGATTACAGGCTTGAGCCACCGCGCCCGGCCTTTTTTTTTTTTTTTTTTTTTTTTGAGGCAGAGTTTTACTCTGTTGCCAGGCTGGAGTGCAGTTGGCGTGATCTCGGCTCACTGCAGCCTCCGCCTCCCGGGTTCAAGCGATTCTGCTGCCTCAGCCTCCTGAGTAGTTAGTACTACAGGCGCGCGCCACCACGCCCAGCTAATTTTTGTATTTTTAGTAGAGATGAAGTTTCACCATGTTGGCCAGGATTATCTCCATCTCTTGACCTTGTGATCCGCCCACCTCACCTCCCAAAGTGCTGGGATTACAGGTGTGAGCCACTGCGTGCAGCCTAATTCTTTTTTGGAGAGACAGCGTTTCACCATATTGCCCAGGCTGATCTTGAACTCCTGAGCTCAAGCAATCATCTTGGCCTCCCAAAGTGTTAGGATTACAGGCGTGAGCCACCGTGCCCAGCTGACCTTATTTTCCATAGGTACATGCCCCAGCATGACGTTTTCCAAAAGCCGCTTGTTGGAAGTACTTGTTGGCTTCAGGCACTGGGAATACAGCAGTGACCAATTCCAGTAAAGATCCCATCCTCCTGGCCGGGCGCGGTGGCTCAAGCCTGTAATCCCAGCACTTTGGGAGGCCCAGACGGGCGGATCACGAGGTCAGGAGATCGAGACCATCCTGGCTAACACGGTGAAACCCCGTCTCTACTAAAAGATACAAAAAACTAGCCGGGCGAGGTGGCGGGCGTCTGTGGTCCCAGCTACTCGGGAGGCTGAGGCAGGAGAATGGCGGGAACCCGGGAGGCGGAGCTTGCAGTGAGCTGAGATCTGGCCACTGCACTCCAGCCTGGGCGACAGAGCGAGACTCCGTCTCAAAGAAAAAAAAAAAAAAGAAAAGATCCCGTCCTCCCAGGGCTTCCATTCTAATGTGGGGAAGCAGTCATTGAACAAAGGAGAGAATGAACTGTGGGGTCTGTGAGGGAAGACCTCCGTTGCAGGGAAAGGTTACAACTGCAGGTGTGGATGTGGCCAGAGAAGATTTCACTGGGAAAGAAGCATTCAGGAGGCCAGCAGGTGCAAAGGCCCTGAGACAGGAGTGTGCCCATTGTAGTGTGCCCATTCTGTTGAGGCTACACAGGCAAGGGAGCTGGTGTGACTGGAGTGGAGTGAGAAGTGATGGGGAGGAGATGAAGAGGGAGAGGTAAGGGGTGCAGGGTGCAGGACCTTTCACCTGTGGAATGCACTGAATGGAGGGGACATCACTTGTCTTATTTATGTATGTATGTATTTATTTATTTATTAAGACAGAGTCTTGCTGTGTTGCCCAGACTGGAGTTCGGTGGCACAATCTCGGCTCACTGCAACCTCCGCCTCCTGGGTTCAAGCGATTCTCCTGCCTTAGCCTCCCAAGTAGCTGGGACTACAGGTGCCTGCCACCATGCCCGGTTCATTTCTTTCTTTTTTTCTTTTCTTTTTTTTTTTTTTTTTTTTTTTGAGACGGAGTCTCGCTCTGCCGCCCAGGCTGGAGTGCAGTGGCCAGATCTCGGCTCACTGCAAGCTCTGCCTCCCGGGTTCACGCCATTCTCCTGCCTCAGCCTCCAGAGTAGCTGGGACTACAGGCGCCCACCACCTCGCCAGGCTAGTTTTTTTGTATTTTTTAGTAGAGATGGGGTTTCACCGTGTTAGCCAGAATGGTCTTGATCTCCTGACCTCATGATCCGCCCGTCTCGGCCTCCCAAAGTGCTGGGATTACAGGCTTGAGCCACTGCGCCCAGCAGAATAATTTTATTTTAACAGTGCCCCTGTCAGGAGGGGGAGCAAGGGCTCACCTGATTTATTCGTGATGTTTATTCAATCCCAGAGCCCAGATCTGGGAGATAGACCTGGCACTTTTTTTTTTTTTTTTTTCTGAGACAGAGTTTTGCTTTTGTTGTCCAGGCTGGAGTGCAATGGCTCGATCTCGGCTCACCTCCACCTCCGCCTCCTGGGTTCAAGCGATTCTCCTGCCTTAGCCTCCCGAGTAGCTGGGATTACAAGCATGGGCCACCATGCCCGGCTAATTTTTTTTGTATTTTTAGTACAGAAGGGGTTTCTCCATGTTCGTCAGGCTGGTCTGGAACTCCTGACCTCAGGTGATCCGCCCACCTTGGCCTCCCAAAGTGCTGGGATTACAGGTGTGAGCCACCACGCCCGGCCAGACCTGGCACATTTTTTTGCAAATGAGGGAAGGGGTGGTGATATGGTTTGGCTGTGTCCCCACTCAAATCTCATCTTGAGCTGTAGTTCCCATAATCCCCACATGTTGTGGGAGGGACCAGGTGGAGGTAATTGGATCATGGGGGTGGTTCCCCCATGTTGTTCTTGTGATAATGAGTGAGTCTCGGGAGGTCTGATGGTTTTACAGGTGTCTAGCATTTCTCCTGCTGGCACTCCTTCTCTCTCCTGCTGCCTTGTGTTTTTTTTTTTTTTTTTTTTTGAGACAGAGTCTCGGTCTGTTGCCCAGGCTGGAGTGCAATGGCATGATCTCGGCCCGCTGCAACCTCGCGGGTTCAGGCAATTATCCTGCCTCAGCCTCCTGAGTAGCTGAATTTACAGGCACCCACCACCATGCCTGGGTAATTTTTGTATTTTTAGTAGAGACGTGGTTTCACCATGTTGACCAGGCTGGTCTCTTGACCAGGCTGGTCTTGAACTCCTGACCTCATGATCTGCCCGCCTCAGCCTTCCAAAGTGCTAGGATTACAGGTATGAGCCACCGTGCCCAGACTTTTCTTTTGTTTTGTTTTTTTTGAGAGTGAGTCTCGCTCTGTCACTCAGGCTGGAGTGCAGTGGCTTGATCTCTGCTCACCACAACCTCCATCTCCCAGGTTCAAGCGATTCTCCTGCCTTAGCTCCCAAGTAGCTGGGATTACAGTTACTCCACCACGCCCAACTAATTTTGTATTTTTTTTTTTGTTTGTTTTTTTTTTTGAGACGGAGTCTCGCTCTGTCGCCCAGGCTGGAGTGCAGTGGCCGAATCTCAGCTCACTGCAAGCTCCGCCTCCCGGGTTCACGCCATTCTCCTGCCTCAGCCTCCCAAGTAGCTGGGACTATAGGCGCCCGCCACCTCGCCCGGCTAGTTTTTTGTATTTTTTAGTAGAGACGGGGTTTCACCGTGTTAGCCAGGATGGTCTCGATCTCCTGACCTCGTGATCCGCCCGTCTCGGCCTCCCAAAGTGCTGGGATTACAGGCGTGAGCCACCGCGCCCGGCCCTAATTTTGTATTTTTTAGTAGAGACGGGGTTTCACCATATTGGCCAGGCTGGTCTTGAACTCCTGACCTCGTGATCTGCCAGCCTCAGTCTCCCAAAATGCTGGGAGATCTGTATTTTTATTTTTTTTGAGACGGAATTTCACTCTTGTTGCCCAGGCTGGAGTGTAAATGGCTCAATCTTGGCTCACCGCAACTTCTGCCTCCCGGGTTCAAGTGATTCTCCTGCCTCAGCCTCCTGAGTAGCTGGGATTAGAGGCATGTGCTACCACGCCTGGCTAATTTTGTATTTTTAGTAGAGACAGGGTTTCACCATGTTGGCCAGGCTGGTCTCGAACTCCCTACCTCAAGTGATCCCCCTGCCTCTGTCTCCCAAAGTGCTGGGATTACAAGTGTGAGCCACTGGGTCCAGCCTCTCCTTCTGCCTTGTCAAGAAGCATGTGTCTGCTTCCCCTTCCACCATGATTGTAAGTTTCCTGTGGCCTTTCGAGACATGTGGAACTGAGTCAGTCGAACCTCTTTTCTGTATAAATTACCCAGTCTTGAGTATTTCTTCATAGCAGCATGAGAACGGACTAATACAGGTGGCCCATTTGTAAATTATTTTGATGGGAGGGGGCTGGGAACTGGAGGCGGGAGGAGGGGCAGATGAGAGGAGAAATGAAAAGGAAAGCGCTTTTTCAGAGTTAGGGCAAATGTCTCAGAATTAATTGGACCTTGTTTTCCTTTTTTTTTTTTTTTTTTTTTGAGATGAACTCTCACTCTGTCACCTGGGCTGGAGTGCAGTGGTGGAACCTTGGCTCACTGCAACCTCTGCCTCCCTGGCTCAAGTGATCCTCCCACCTCAGCCTCCCAAGTAGGTGGGACCACAGATGTGTGCCACCATGCCAGGCTAATTCTTTTTTTTTTTTTTTTTTTGAGACGGAGTCTCGCTGTGTCACCCAGGCTGGAGTGCAGTGGCGCGATCTCGGCTCACTGCAAGCTCCGCCTCCCGGGTTTACGCCATTCTCCTGCCTCAGCCTCCGAGTAGCTGGGACTACAGGCACGTGCCACCACACCCAGCTAATTTTTGTATTTTTAGTAGAGATGAAGTTTCACCATGTTGGCCAGGATTATCTCCATCTCTTGACCTTGTGATCCGCCCACCTCACCTCCCAAAGTGCTGGGATTACAGGCGTGAGCCACTGCGTGCAGCCTAATTCTTTTTTGGAGAGACAGCGTTTCACCATATTGCCCAGGCTGATCTTGAACTCCTGAGCTCAAGCAATCATCTTGGCCTCCCAAAGTGTTAGGATTACAGGCGTGAGCCACCGTGCCCAGCTGACCTTATTTTCCATAGGTACATGCCCCAGCATGACGTTTTCCAAAAGCCGCTTGTTGGAAGTACTTGTTGGCTTCAGGCACTGGGAATACAGCAGTGACCAATTCCAGTAAAGATCCCGTCCTCCTGGCCGGGCGCGGTGGCTCAAGCCTGTAATCCCAGCACTTTGGGAGGCCCAGACGGGCGGATCACGAGGTCAGGAGATCGAGACCATCCTGGCTAACACGGTGAAACCCCGTCTCTACTAAAAGATACAAAAAACTAGCCGGGCGAGGTGGCGGGCGTCTGTGGTCCCAGCTACTCGGGAGGCTGAGGCAGGAGAATGGCGGGAACCCGGGAGGCGGAGCTTGCAGTGAGCTGAGATCTGGCCACTGCACTCCAGCCTGGGCGACAGAGCGAGACTCCGTCTCAAAGAAAAAAAAAAAAAAGAAAAGATCCCGTCCTCCCAGGGCTTCCATTCTAATGTGGGGAAGCAGTCATTGAACAAAGGAGAGAATGAACTGTGGGGTCTGTGAGGGAAGACCTCCGTTGCAGGGAAAGGTTACAACTGCAGGTGTGGATGTGGCCAGAGAAGATTTCACTGGGAAAGAAGCATTCAGGAGGCCAGCAGGTGCAAAGGCCCTGAGACAGGAGTGTGCCCATTGTAGTGTGCCCATTGTGTTGAGGCTACACAGGCAAGGGAGCTGGTGTGACTGGAGTGGAGTGAGAAGTGATGGGGAGGAGATGAAGAGGGAGAGGTAAGGGGTGCAGGGTGCAGGACCTTTCACCTGTGGAATGCACTGAATGGAGGGGACATCACTTGTCTTATTTATGTATGTATGTATTTATTTATTTATTAAGACAGAGTCTTGCTGTGTTGCCCAGACTGGAGTTCGGTGGCACAATCTCGGCTCACTGCAACCTCCGCCTCCTGGGTTCAAGCGATTCTCCTGCCTTAGCCTCCCAAGTAGCTGGGACTACAGGTGCCTGCTACCATGCCCGGTTCATTTCTTTCTTTTTTTCTTTTCTTTTTTTTTTTTTTTTTTTTTTTTTTTGAGACGGAGTCTCGCTCTGCCGCCCAGGCTGGAGTGCAGTGGCCAGATCTCGGCTCACTGCAAGCTCTGCCTCCCGGGTTCACGCCATTCTCCTGCCTCAGCCTCCTGAGTAGCTGGGACTACAGGCGCCCGCCACCTCGCCCGGCTAGTTTTTTGTATTTTTTAGTAGAGACGGGGTTTCACCGTGTTAGCCAGGATGGTCTCGATCTCCTGACCTTGTGATCCGCCCGTCTCGGCCTCCCAAAGTGCTGGGATTACAGGCTTGAGCCACCGCGCCCGGCCTTTTTTTCTTTTTTTTTTTTTTTTTGAGACGGAGTCTCACTCCATCGCCAGGCTGGAGTATACTGGTGCAATCTCGGCTCACTACAACCTCCGCCTCCTGGGTTCAAGTGATTCTCCTGCCTCAGCCTCCCGAGTAGCTGGGACTACAGGCGCCCGCCACCACGCCCGGCTAATTTTTTGTATTTTTAGTAGAGATGGGGTTTCACCATGTTGGCCAGGATGGTCTCAGTCTCTTGACCTCGTGATCTGCCCGCGTAGGCCTCCCAAAGTTGTGGAATTACAGGCGTGAGCCACCATGCGTGGCTGACTTGTCTTATTTTTTAGTGAAATGCTGTGCTTGCTATGTTGAAAAGGAATAATGGTATGCTGTGCTTGCCCCCTGTTGGTAGCACGGAGGTGGGTTGGCAACCACGGTGAAAATCCAAAGGAGAGGTGAACACGGTTTGCTCAGGATGTTGGCAGGAAGGCAAGGTGGTCAAACATGGTTGCATTTGAGATCTATTTTGAAGGAGGAGCCATTAGGATTCACTGGTTGTTGGGTGTGGATAACTGTACGGTTTGTACCCTAAGCTGCTGGAAGCCTGGAGTCATGGCCATCAATGAAGATGAGAAGATGGATGGACCAATGGTGTGGGGAGCAGGTTGGACTGTGTACTTGGGAGCTCAGTCCGGGACACATGGACACAAGATGTTGTCAGCATCCCAGTGGAGGTGCTGCACAAGCAGTTGGCTCTCTGAATCTGGAGAGGTCTGGCCTAGAGATAGAAATACGGGAGTCTGGCCAGGCGTGGTGGCTCATGCCTGTAATCTCAGCACTTTGGGAGGCCACAGCGGGCAATCACAAGGTCAAGAGATTGAGACCATCTTGGCCAACATGGTGAAACCCCATTTCTACTAAAAGTACAAAAATTAGCCAGGCGTGGTAGTGCGTGCCTGTAATCCCAGCTACTGGAGAGGCTGAGACAGGAGAATCGCTTGAACCGGGGAGGCAGAGGTTGCAGTGAGCCAAGATCGCACCACTGCACTCCATCCAGCCTAGCAATGAAGTGAGACTCTGTCTCAAAAAAAAAAAAAAGAAAGAAAAGAAAAAAAAGAAATATGGGAGTCTGTCCACCTCAGGGAGATAGATCACGTAAAGCCTTGAAGTGCATGGGATCCTCAGAGGAGCAGAATCCATGGCACTGGAAGGCCCCCTGCAGCTCCTCCAATCCAAGACTCACATTTCACGGAGGGGGCGGGGGGCGGGAAAGTATTAATAGAAGCCCAGAAAGGGGAGGTTATTTATTGCTATAGATCAGGAGTCCCTAACCCCTGGGTTACAGAGCATTACCTGTCTGTGGCCTGTTAGGAAGCCGGCCGCACAGCAGGAGGTGAGCAGTGGGCTCTAGGGAAGCTGAACTCCTCCTCCTATCAGATAAATGGCAGCATTAGATTCTTTTTTCTTTTTTTTTTTTGAGATGGAGTCTTGCTCTGAAGCCCGGCCTGGAGTGCAGTGGCCGGATCTCAGCTCACTGCAAGCTCCGCCTCCCGGGTTTAGGCCATTCTCCTGCCTCAGCCTCCCGAGTAGCTGGGACTACAGGCGCCCGCCACCTCGCCCGGCTAGTTTTTTGTATTTTTTGTAGAGACGGGGTTTCATGGTGTTAGCCAGGATGGTTTCGATCTCCTGACCTCGTGATCCGCCCGTCTCGGCCTCCCAAAGTGCTGGGATTACAGGCTTGAGCCACCGTGCCCGGCCGGCAGCATTAGATTCTTATAGAAGCGTGAACCCCATTGTGAACTGCACATGTGAGGGGTCTAGATTGCTCACTCCTTATGAGAATCTAATGATAAATTTCATGCACTTGAATCATCCAGAAGCCATCCTTTCCTCCTCTCCCCATTCAGTCTGTGGAAAAATTATCCTCCACGAAACCGGTTCCTGGTGCCAAAAACGTTGGGGACCGTCACTACATGTTTTATCCCTGCAAAATTCGTGTGTTGAAACGTACCCCGCATGTGACGGTATTAGAAGGTGGGGCTTTGGGAGGTGATTATGTCTTAAGGGCACAGCCCTCATGAATGAGATTAGTGACCTTATAAAAGAGACCTTCGCTGCTCCCAAGAGCTTGCTGACCCCTCTGCCATGTGAGGACACACAGCGAAGTGCCATCTGTCAACCAGAAAAGGGGCCCTTGGCAGACACCAAGCCTACCAATGCCTTGATCTTGGACTTTTCAGCTGCTGGAACTGTGAGAAATACATTACTGTTGTCTATGGTATTTTGTTATAGCAGAGTTGATTGTAATTGAGCTGATGAAGATGCTGGTTCTAGGTCACATATCCCGGTGATGACAAAGTTAGGAATAAGACCTTGTTGGCAAGACCAGCACCCATTCTCACACCCAGTTTGTTATTGCTTTTCCTTTTGTTTTCTTTTTGAGACAAGGTCTATCTCTTTCGCCCAGACTGGAGTGTAGTGGCGAGATCTCGGCTCACTGCAACCTCTGCCTTCCAGGCTCAAGCTATCCCCCCACCACAACCTCCTGAGTAGCTGGGACTATAGGCATGCACCAACACACTAGGCGGAATTTTGCTTTTTTTTTTTTTTTTTTTTTTTTGAAATGAAGCCTCACACTGTTGCCCAGGCTGGAGTGCAGTGGTGCAATCTTGACTCACTACAACTTCCACCTCCTGGGTTCAAGTGATTCTCCTGCCTCAGCTTCCCGAGTAGCAGGTGCAAGCTGCCATGCCTGGCTAATTTTTTTTTGTATTTTTAGTAGAGATGGGGTTTCACTGTGTTGCCCAAGTGGGTCTCAAACTCCTAAGCTCAGGCAATTCGCCCATCTTGGGCTCCTTGGCCTCCCAAAGTGCTGGGGTTATAGGCGTGAACCACCCCGCCCGAACTTTCTTTCTTTCTTTTTTTTTTTGGAGATGGAGTTTCACTCTTGTTGCCCAGGCTGGAGTGCAGTGGCGTGATCTCGGCTTGCTACAACCTCCACCTCCCAGGTTCAAGCGATTCTCCTGCCTCAGCCTCCCAAATAGCTGGGATGACAGGCACATGCCACCACGCCCGGCTAACTTTTGTATTTTTAGTAGAGACGGGGTTTCACCATGTTGGCCAGGCTGGTCTTGAACTCCTTACCTCAGGTGATCCACCTGCCTTGGCCTCCCAAAGTGCTCGCATTACAGGCGTGAGCCACCATGCCCAGCCTAGGCTAGGGGTTTTTCAAATATAGTTTGGTGGGCAGGGAGCCAGGGTAGGGCGCATACTGATTGGTTGGGTTGAATATGAACTCACAGGGAATGGAAGCTGTTCTCTTGTGCTGAGTCAGTTCCTGGGTGGGGACCACAGACTAGTTGGAGGGTCCAGGTGGGGCCAGCTGGTAGTCAGAAATGTAAAAACTTGAAAAGACATCCGAAAAGATCAATGGGGCTGGGCGCGGTGGCTCATACCTATGATCCCAGCACTTTGGGAGGCTGAGGTGGGTGGATCACCTGAGGTTGGGAGTTTGAGACCAGCCTGACCAACATGGAGAAACCCCATCTCTACTAAAAATACAAAACGAGGCCGGGCGCAGTGGCTCATGCCTGTAATCCCAGCACTTTGGGAGGCCGAGGCGGGCAGATCACTTGCGATCAGGAGTTGGA
Organism: Macaca thibetana thibetana; assembly: GCF_024542745.1. Lineage (NCBI taxonomy): Eukaryota > Metazoa > Chordata > Mammalia > Primates > Cercopithecidae > Macaca > Macaca thibetana. The sequence continues at coordinate 16,790,197 of NC_065578.1, read as the reverse complement.
AACCAGCCTGGCCAACACGATGAAACCCCGTCTGTACTAAAATATACAAAAATTAGCTGGGTGTGGTGGCAGGTGACTTAATCCCAGTTACTTGGGAGGCAGAGGCAGGAGAATCATTTGAACCTGGGAGGAGGAGATTGCAGTGAGCCGAGGTCGCGCCATTGCACTCAAACCTGGGGGATAAGAGCGATACTTCTCTCAAATAAATAAATAAATAAATAAATAAAATAAAAATACAAAATTAGCTGGGCGTGGTGGCGCAAGCCTGTAGTCCCAGCTTCTCAGGAGGCTGAGGCAGGAGAATCGCTTGAACCCGGCAGGCGGAGGTTGCAGTGAGCCGAGATTGCGCCATTGCACTCTAGCCTGGGAGACAAGAGTGAAACTCTGTCTCAAAAAACAAAAAACAAAACAAAACAAAAAGATCAATGGTAGGTTCTACTATAGTGATGTTCTCTGCAAGAGTAATTGGGAAGTTGCAAACCTTAGGACCTCTGAGATAATGGCTGAGAATTATTTAGAATTCTGGCCCCTCTCACCCTCCTAACTCAGTGGCTTTTTTTTTTTTTTTTTTTTTTTTTTGAATCAGAGTCTTGCTTTGTCGCCCAGGCTGGAGTGCAGTGGTGTGATCTTGGCTCACTGCAACCTCTGCCTCCTAGGTTCAAGCAATTCTCCTGCCTCAGCCTCCTGAGTAGCTGGGATTACAGGTGCCCGCCACCATGCCTGTCTAATTTTTGTATTTTTTAGTAGAGACAGGGTTTCACCATGTAGCCCAGGCTGGTCTCGAACTCCTGACCTCAGGTGATCTACCTGCCTCAGCCTCCCTAAGTGCTGGGATTACAGGGCCACTGTGCCTGGCCAGGAGGTTGTTTAGCCGCATCCCGGGCTTCATACTAGATGCCGAAGCACCCGCCTCTTCCAGTTACAAAAATAAAAAATATTTCCTGGACATTGACAGATGTTCCCTGGGGGCCAAATCACCGTCCTTTTCCCAGTTAGGAATCACTTAGTTACTGGAAAGAATTGTTTTCAGCTGTGGTGGTCAGAGCTGGGGTGCTGGCATGGGGCCTGTAGAGGGGAAAGTGGCCAGAACCAGATGTGTAGCTTTGATCGTAACACTCAAGCCGACTTTACAGCCATGTGTGTTTTGTATCTCCATGGGGCCTCAGAGACCGACTTCTTCACCCTACGGCATTTATCAACTGTCCTGGAGATGGGGGAGGATTCCGAGGAGAGAATTTCCAGGCTCACTTGGGTACAGTGAAAAGTGATGGCAGTAAGTGATGTTTTCGTTAACGAAGAAAGGTCTCATTCTGTGGAGGGAAAGAGAAGTGTGAACTGGGATTGGATCCTGTCCCAGCTCTACATGACTGTGTGACCTTAGGCAAGTGACTTCGTTTCTCTGGATTAGGAGGATCAAATGTACTCAGAGATGGGAAGGTGCCCAGTAGAGTGTATGGCCTACAATTGACCTGCCCAGTAAATGCAAATTCGTCATTGCTACCCTGGACCATGATTCCAGGCACAATTGCAGCGAAAGTTTCCTCATAGCCTCATGATGTTGAGCTTTCTGGAAAAACAAAACTAAATGTGAAGATCATCTGTCCATCCAGTGGTCAGGTGGTGTCTGTTTCCAGAAAGTACAAAAATCAAAGGGTTAGAAGGGAGCCTGAGAGGTCATTTAATGGCTTTTTGCTTTGTGCTGAACTGGCTTAAATGTTCTTAGAAAATTTGATGTTTCTTCAGGGGCTGATTTAAAGAAATACACAAACATACAGACACACACACACACACACACACACACACACACACACACACACACGTTGGCTTTTGCATAAAGGAGGTTTAACTGCTAAATTCTGTGGGGTTTTTTTTTTTTTTTTTTTGAGATAGAGTCTCACACAGTCACCCAGGCTGGAGTGCAGTGGCGCGATCTCTGCTCACTGCAATGTGCAACCTCTGCTTCCCGGCTTCAAGCAATTCACAGCCTTCCGAGTAGCTGGGATTACAGACACCTGCCACCACGTTGCCCAGCTAATTTTTTGTATTTTTGGTAGAAACGGGATTTCACTATGTTGGCCAGGCTGGTCTTGAACCCTGATCTCGTGATCCGCCCACCTCAGCCTCCAATGTACTGGGATTACAGGCATGAGCCACCGCGTCCAGCTGTTTTGTTTTGTTTTGAGACAGGATCTTGCTCTGTCACCAGGCTGGAGTGCAGTGGCGCGATCTCCGCTCACTGCAACCTTCATCTCCTGGGTTTAAGTTGTTTTCCTGCCTCAGCTTTCTGAGTAGCTGAGATTACAGGAGCGCACCACCATGCCTGGCTAAATTTTGTGGAGACAGGGTTTTGCCATGTTGGCCAGTCTGGTCTTTAACTCCTGGCCTCAAGTGAGCTGCCCACCTTGGTTTCCCTAAGTGCTGGGATTATAGGCATGCACCACTTCGCCCGGCCTAAATTGTGTGTTCTTGATTTCCAGTGCTGAAAGCACCTTTGTAAAACTAGGCAGTAAGAGAAATCTGACATGGCTGACTCCATCTTGCTTCTAGCCTCAGAGGTTGCCTGCCTTGGCTCATTTCTGGCTGTGGGCCAAGCTAACTTTGGGAGAAATTTACCTTTTAGTTTAAATGATAATAGCCATTCCCCCAAAACTATTCATGTAAAACTAATGAAAAGCCACCAAATTAGGAGAGTGAGAGGGGCCCGAATTAATAATAATTCCCAGCCATTATTCCAGAGGTTCTAAGATTTGCAACTTCCCTAATTACTCTTGCAGAGAACATCACTATGGTAGAACCTATGATTGGTTTTTTGGGATGTCTTTTCAAGTTTTTGCATTTCTTTTTCTTTTTCTTTTTTTTCTATTTTCTTTTTTTCAAGACAGAGTTTTGCTCTGTCACCCAAGCTGGAGTGCAATCTTGGCTCATTGCAACCTCTACCTCCTGAGTTCAAGTGATTCTCCTGCCTCAGCCTCCCGAGTACCTGGGGTTACAGGCATCCACCACCACGCCCACCAAATATATATATATATATTTTTTTTTTTTAGACAGAGTTTTTCTTTGTTGCCCAGGCTGGGTGCATAGGCAAAATCTCAGCTCACTGCAACATCCGCCTCCCGGATTCAAGCAATTCTCATGCCTCATGCCTACCCCTCCTGGGTAGCTGGATTACAGGTACCCACCAGCACGCCCAGCTGATTTTTTGTTCTTTTTACTAGAGACAGGGTTTCACCACGTTGCCCAGGCTGGTCTCAAACTTCTGAGCTCAGGCAATCTGCCCCTCTCGGCCTCCCAGAGTGCTAGGATTACAGGCACGAGCCACTGTGCCCAGCTTTTTTTTTTTTTTTTTTTTTTTTTTTTTGAGGTTGAGTCTCTCTCTGTTGCCCAGGCTGGAGTGCCATGGCATAGTCTCGGCTCACTGCAACCTCTGCCTCCGGAGCTCAAGTGATTCTCGTACCTCAGCCTCCTAAGTAGCTGGGATTACAGGTGCCCGCCACCACGCCCAACTAATTTTTTTTTTTTTTGTATTTTTAGTAAAGACAGGGTTTCACCATGTTGGCCAGGCTGGTCTGGAACTCCTGACCTCAAGCGATCCACCTGCCTCAGCCTCCCAAAGCTGGGATTACAGGTGTGACCCACTGCACGGGCCTGTTTTTTTTTTTGTTTGTTTGTTTTGTTTTTGTTTTTAAATGAGAAGGAGTTTTGCTGTCATTGCTCCCAGGCTGGAGTGCAATGGCGATCTCGGCTGATGGCAACCTCCACCTCCCGAGTTCAAGCGATTCTCCTGCCTCAGCCTCCTAAGTAGCTGCTAGTGGCATGCACCACCATGCCCAGCTAATTTTGTATTTTTCTTTAGTAGAGATGGGGTTTCTCCATGTTGGTCAGGCTGGTCTTGAACTCCCAAACTCAGGTGATACGCCCACCTAGGCCTACCAAAGTGTTGGGATTACAGGCGTGAGCCACCGTCCCTGGCCTCCTTTATTTTGGGGGGACAGAGTTTTGATCTTGTCACCCAGGCTGGGGTGCAATGGTGTGATCTTGGCTTATTGCAACCTCCGCCTCCTGGGTTCAAGTGATTTTCCTGCCTCAGCCTCACGAGTAGCTGGGACTACAGGCGTCCACCATCATACCTGGCTAATTTTTAGTAAAGACGAGATTTCACCATGTTGGCCAGGCTGGTCTCGAACTCCTGACCTCAGGTGATCTGCCCGCCTCGGCCTCCCAAAGTGCTGGGATTACAGACATGAGCCACTGCACCCAGCAATAAAGACAGTTTTAAAAATTTTTGGTGAAATACAATTGTCTTCAAAGTGTAAACATGTGGTCTAAATTATGTTCAAATATTAGGATTGCTAAATGCTTAAGATCATAAGCTACTTTGGCTTTTGAAAATTGTTTTACTTGTCTGCTTTCCAGCTAGGTAAGGCCTGGGGACATGTGGCGTTGGCAATGACCTAGCTATGCTGAAAACAGTCAAATCTTATCAGAACGTAACTTACCAGGTTTTATATTACAGTTAACATTGCCAAAGAGACACCATTGTAACATGCAATCAAGAGTACTGGAAATACGTCTGGGCATGGTGGTTCACGCCTCTAATCCCAGCACTTTGGGATGCTGAGGCGGGTGGATCACCTGAGATCAGGAGTTCGAAACCAACCTGGCCAACATGGTGAAACCCCATCTCTGCTAAAAATACAAGGATTAGCTGGGTGTGGTGGTATGCACCTGTAATCCCAGCTGCTGGGGAGGCTGAGGCAGGAGAATTGCTTGAACACGGGAGGTGGACGTTTCTGTGAGCTGATATCACACCACTGCACTCCAGTCTGGGTGACAGAGTGAGACTACTAGAAATAGATTTACATGCAAGGTGTATAAGAACAGTAAAATGTGTTTTTTTGTAAAAGGTGATAAGAAGGGATGGAAATGTAAACTTTTGCCTAGGGTTAAATGATTATTTTGAGTTAGATAGAAAAAGCCGAAGGTTCAAAGAAGTGGTGGAAGAATTGTCGCAATTAATTTGCAGAAGAGGTTCTCTGTGTGAACGTATTGACTAAAGTCAAAAGGGTTATACAAAGTTTTTCCTTCTTTAAAATTTCTGAGTCATCATTTTGGCAAAATAAAGAACTGACGGTAATCTGGAATTCCAAAATCAAACTTCAGAATCGTCTTTCCTAACGCCTGCCATTTCGGATGGGTCGGAGGGCCGCTGAAAACATCCAGAAAGGAGGTAAACAGGATTATTCAACATGAGATTGCCAAAATGATGCTCAATCTTCTTCTTTTTTCAATCTTCCCCAGTTGAAATCTTTTAATTTAAAAGTAAACTTTACTGTCCAAAATGCAAACTTGGGGAGGGCAGAAAGATCTCACACAAGGCTGCCACTTCACACCTGGAGGGTTGCATGGCGGCTGGGCAGAGGCGCTCCTCACGTCCCAGACAGTGCAGCGGCCAGGCAGTCAGTCTTCTTTGGGTTCTATTTTTGTGAATAATACTAATATATGTTCCAAAATGGTATGGGATTTCCAAAATTCCAATGTCTAAGTATATGCTATCAATTATAATTATGGCTATTATGCTAAGTTATTGTAAACCATAGAAATAACCAAATTTGCCTGCAGGTAGATGCCTGTAATCCCAGTTACTCGGGAGGTTGAGGCAGGAGAATTGCTTAAACCCAGGAGGCAGAGGATGCGGTGAGCCAAGATTGTGCCATTACATTCCAGCCTGGGTAACGAGAGCGAAACTCTGTCTCAAAAAAAAAAAAAAAAAAAAAAAAAAAAACCAAATTTTCTTGTCAGTGTTATGTACCTGATTTGGAAAAACAGGTGGTTTCCAAGAGGATGTAAGTCTAATGTTAATTAAGCATGAACTCACGGAGAACCAGGATGGCCACCTTGTCCTTCCCGAGGAAGGAATTTCACTCCTTAAAGCTTTTTTTTTTTTTTTTTTTTTCCCAGTGGTGTGATCTCGGCTCACTGCAACCTCCACCTCCCAGGTTCAAGCGATTCTTCTGCCTCAGCCTCCTGAGTAGCTGAAATTACGGGTGTGTACCACCACGCCTGGCTAACTTAGTATTTTTTAGTAGAGGTGGGGGTTTCACAATGTTAGCCAGGCTGGTCTCGAACTCCTGACCTTAGGTGATCCGCCCGCCTCAGCCTCCCAAAGTGCTGGGGTTACAGGCATGAGCCACTGCACCCTGTCCTAAAAACTTTTATTTATTTTTATTATTATTATTATTTTTGAGACAGAGTCTCACTCTGTCACCCAGGCTGGAGTGCAGTGGTGCAATCTCGGCTCACTGCAACCTCCACCCGGCACCCCCCACCCCACCCGGGGTTCAAGCGATTCTCCTGCCTCAGACTCCTGAGTAGCTGGGATTACAGGCACCTGCCACTGCACCCGGCTAGTTTTTTTTTTTTTTTTTTTTTTGAGACGGAGTCTCGCTCTGTCACCCAGGCTGGAGTGCAGTGGCCAGATCTCAGCTCACTGCAAGCTCCGCCTCCCGGGTTCACGCCATTCTCCTGCCTCAGCCTCCCGAGTAGCTGGGACTACAGGCGCCCGCCACCTCGCCCGGCTAGTTTTTTTGTATTTTTTTAGTAGAGACGGGGTTTCACCGTGTTAGCCAGGATGGTCTCGATCTCCTGACCTTGTGATCCGCCCGTCTCGGCCTCCCAAAGTGCTGCGATTACAGGCTTGAGCCACCGCGCCCGGCCCACCCGGCTAGTTTTTGTAATTTTTAGTAGAGAGGGGGTTTCACCATCTTGGCCAGGCTGGTCTTAAACACCTAGCCTTGTGATCCACCCACCTCGGACTTCCAAAGTATTGGGATTACAGGCGTGAGCCACCGCACTCAGCTGTGCATGCATCTTTCATTGCAGATCAGCCACTCACATAATAAGAGCTTGTATCTGTTTTTCCACAATTTCAGCACTTTCTCCACAGGAGATAAGACGCTCACTCAGGGCAATCTTAGCAGATTTGAGGCTCAGTATCTGCTTCTGAAGCCAGGAGACAGAATCTCTGAATTCATCATTTTCTTTTTTTTTTTTTTGAGACGGAGTCTCGCTCTGTCGCCCAGGTTGGAGTGCAGTGGCCGGATCTCAGCTCACTGCAAGCTCTGCCTCCCGGGTTTACGCCATTCTCCTGCCTCAGCCTCCCGAGTAGCTGGGACTACAGACGCCCGCCACCTCGCCTGGCTAGTTTTTTGTATTTTTTAGTAGAGACGGGGTTTCACCGTGTAGGCCAGGATGGTCTTGACCTCGTGATCCGCCCATCTCGGCCTCCCAAAGTGCTGGGATTACAGGCTTGAGCCACCGCACCCGGCCGAGTTCATCATTTTCTTTTATTACTTTGTCCACTGAATTTAGTAGCAACCAACCAGCTTCATTATCTGGCTTGGTTCTCCACTTATAGTCAAAGGTATTATGTACTGAGTCACTAAACTCCTTGCCACTCAATGAGGAGTGAATCAGGAGTGTCAAACACATTTATTTTTGCATAACTCTCTAAACAGTTCATGTGAAGGACTATCAGTATTCTCCATACTATTAGTAGAGTCCTTAGGCCGGGCGCAGTGGCTCACGCCTGTAATCCCAGCACTTTGGGAGGCCGAGGTGGGCAGATCACGAGGTCGGGAGTTTGAGACCAGCCTGGCCAACATTGTGAAACACTTTCTCTACTAAAAATACAAAAATTAGCCAGGCATGGTGGTCCATGCCTGTAGTTCCAGCTACTTGGGAGGCTGAGGCAGGAGAATTGCTTGAACCCGGGAGGCGGAGGTTGCAGAGAGCTAAGATCAGGCCACTGTACTCCAGCCTGGGCAACAGAGCGAGACACTGTCTCAAAAAAAAAAAAAAAATGAAGTAGAGTCCTTTGCATTTTTGAGTCTAATCATATTAAGCAGCCAACTCCAGAAACCCCAAAACTAAGGAAAGAAAGAACACCATCCTTAATATTCTGTTCCTCTAGAACCACTCCTGGTACCAAAATCATCTGTATTAGTCAGGGTTCTCTAGAGAGGCAGAACTAATAGGAGATTATATATATATGTGTATGTGTGTATATATATGTATGTGTGTGTGTATATATATAATTAATATTAACTTACATGATCACAAGTACCACAATAGGCTGCAGGCCAAGGAGCAAGGAGGGCCAGTCCAAGTTCCAAAACTGAAGAACTTGGAGTCTGATGTTCGAAGGCAGGAAGGATCCAGCACAGGAGAAAGATGTAGATGGGCAGCTAGGCCAGTCTCTCCTTTTCACGTTTTTCTGCCTGCTTTATATTTGCTGGCAGCTGATTAGACGGTGCCCACCATATTCAGGGTGGTTCTGCCTTCCCCAGCCCCCTGACTCAAATGTGAATCTCCTTTGGCAACACCCTCACAGACACACCCAGGATCGATACTTTCTATCCTTCAATCCAATCAAGCTGACACTCGGTATTAACCATCTCACCCCTCTCTCTTCTCCTCCTTTCCTTTTGTTTCATGGATCTGTCCATTCATCCATCCATTCATCAAATGATACTCACTAGGTAAAATCCTGACCCTGGTTAAATGCAACCTTAGCTACTCTCACTTAGTCTCTAGGCTTTAATTACCGTCTGTATGCAGATGAGACTTTCGTATGCAGATGAATCTTTATTTTTTTATTTTTATTTTTTTTAATTTTTTTTTTTTTTGAGACGGAGTCTCGCTCTGCTGCCCAGGCTGGAGTGCAGTGGCCGGATCTCAGCTCACTGCAAGCTCCGCCTCCCAGGTTCACGCCATTCTCCTGCCTCAGCCTCCAGAGTAGCTGGGACTACAGGCGCCCGCCACCGCGCCCGGCTAGTTTTTTGTATTTTTTAGTAGAGACGGGGTTTCACCGTGTTAGCCAGGATGGTCTCGATCTCCTGACCTCGTGATCCACCCATCTCGGCCTCCCACAGTGCTGGGATTACAGGCTTGAGCCACCGCGCCCAGCCGCAGATGAATCTTTTTTTTTTTTTTTTTTTTTTTTTTTTTTTTTTTTTTTTGACGGAGTGTTGCTCTGTCACCCAGGCTGGAGTGCAGTGGCCGGATCTCAGCTCACTGCAGCCTCCGCCTCCCGGGTTCACGCCATTCTCCTGCCTCAGCCTCCCGAGTAGCTGGGACTACAGGCGCCCGCCACCTCGCCCGGCTAGTTTTTTGTATTTTTTAGTAGAGACGGGGTTTCACCGTGTTAGCCAGGATGGTCTCGATCTCCTGACCTTGTGATCCGCCCGCCTCGGCCTATCAAAGTGCTGGGATTACAGGCTTGAGCCACCGCGCCCGGCCCGCAGATGAATCTTTAAATCAATTGTATTCCAGGGACACAATTCACATTTTTATGAAAAGTGATTCGCATTGCTATCAGTTTTATTTATTTATTTATTTATTTATTTATTTATTTATTTATTTTTGAGACAGAGTCTTGCTCTGTCGCCAGGCTGGAGTGCAGGGGCACGATCTTGGCTCACTGCAACCTCTGCCTCTGGGTTCGTACGATTCTCCTGCCTCAGCCTCCTGAATAGCTGGGACTATAGGCGTGCACCACCATGCCTGGCTAATTTATTTTGTATTTTCAGTAGAGACAGAGTTTTACCATGTTGGCCAGGATGATCTTGATCTCTTGACCTCGTGATCCGCCTGCCTTGGCCTCCCATATGGTTTTCTATTATTTACCCAGTTTTAAGTTTTCTTAAAGACAATGAGGCCGGGCATGGTGGCTCACGCCTGTAATCCCAGCACTTCGGGGGACTAGGTAGATGAATCTTGAGGTCAGGAGTTTGAGACCCAGCCTGGCCAGCAGAGTGAAACCCCATCTCTACTAAAAATACAAAAAATTAGCCGGGAATGGTGGTGTGTGCCTGTAATCCCAGCTACTTGGGAGGCTGAGGCAGGAGAATCACTTGAACCCAAGAGGCGGAGGTCGCAGTGAGCCGAGATTGTGCCACTGCACTCCAGCCTGGGCAATAGAGCGAGACTGTCTCAAAAAAAAAAAAAAAAAAGACAATGAAAGGTGGATTGGGTGAGTGAGGCAGCACACCCACACATAAAGTCATCCTTTTTCTATTAGCTCCCTTCCCTAACTCTTTTCCTTCCCCTCTGCCCACCCTGTTCCAGCCACACCTGCCCTCTTGCTGTTCCTCAGGCTGTCTCACCTTCTGTGTTCAGAGCCTTTGCCCTCTCTGTTCCTTTCGCCTGGAAGGCATTTTCCCCTGAAATTCCTTGGCTCATCAGAGCCCTCATTTACATTTCATTTCTGTGGGTTTTCTTTTTTCTTTTTTTTGAGATGGGGTTTTGCTCTGTCACCCAGGCTGGTGTGCAGTGGCACCATCACAGCTTACTGCAGCCTTGATGTCCAGGGCTCAAGGGATTCTCCCACCTCTGCTTTTTAAGTAGCTGGGACCACAGGGGTGTGCCACCATGACTGGCTAATTTTTTTAACTTTTTTGTAGAGACAGGCTCTTGCTATGTTGCTTACTCTGGTCTCAAACTCCTTGGCTCAAGCGATCCTCCCTTCTTGGCCTCCCAAACTGTTGGGATTACAGGCATGAGCTACCATGTCTGGGTCTTGGCTTTTCTTGACATCACGGGCAGGGTGGCCTGTGATAACTACCCTGGCCAATGAAGCCTAAATTGTTTTGGTCCTAGAGACTTGAACTGAATCAGGCTACCTTTCATTCAATGCAGGTCACCTCCTCCAGGAAGCCCTCTCAGACTGCCCAGGCTAGGTCAAGTGTTTCTCCCCAGCCCTCTGCTGATAATCCCTTCAAAATGGTTCATTTCCTCTGAGGGGATAACAGAGCGATGATGACTCATCCATTTTAGCATCCCCAGTGCCAGGCAAGGCCCAGAGGAGGTGCTCAGGAACCTGCTCTAGGCCAGAAGCAAAGGGAGGAAAGGAAGACGCCTCTTGCTGGTCGTTTCCCTGCTGCCAGCAGAGGGCGCCTCTGTACCACGATGCTGCCCAGGTGGGTCCAGCCTCCGGTGTGGCCGCAGCCAACCTCCGTGTCCTCAGGAGGCTTCAGGACAGAGGGGAGACTTCCTTTGTTCTTTGAGAACCAGGTCCCGAGTGGTTAAGTGCCCAGGCCTTGGGTGCAGACACTGCTAGCTGTGTGATCTTGGAGTTTGTGACTTTCCCATCTGACCCTTGATTTCTTGATTTTCTCATCTATAAATTGGCTGTATTACCTTGGGGAGTTTGTGAGTCTCTAATAAAATCATCAATGCATTGCTGAGCTTAGAGGCACCGCTTGCTAGCTGGGTAACCATGGACTGGTGATTTTGCTTCTCTGTGCCTCAGTTTCCTCGCCTGCAAAATGGGGATAATTGTAACCACCTCATAGGGCTGTTGGGACAATTAAATGAGTTATTTATAAAACATGAAGCAGAGCGCCAGGCACATGGCCAGACCTGTGTTATCATTTCCTTTATTATTATTGCTGGTTAATGAGAGAATGGCCCAGCTCCGACTTTCACCTGCCATGTCGCACCCATGATGACTGTAGGGTAGAGGCTGCACCACCTTTTTTTTTTTTTTTTTTAAACAGAGTCTTGCTCTGTCACCCAGGCTGGAGTGCAGTGGCGCGATCTTGGCTCACTGCAACCTCTGCCTCCTGGATTCAAGCAATTCTCTTGCCTCAGCCTCCAAAGTAGCTGGGATTACAGACGCCTGACACCACACCTGGCTAATTTTTGTATTTTTAGTAGAGGTGGGGTTTCACTATGTTGGTCACGCTGGTCTTGAACTCCTGACCTTGTGATCTGCCTATCTTGGCCTCCCAAAGTGCTGGGATTACAAGTGTGAGCCACTGTGCCCGGCCAAGGCTGCACCACCTTTAGTCCCTGGGCTCTCCTGGAGCTGTTACCCTAGGTAGGGGCAGGATCCATAGCCAGCTTTCCCCTGAGGGGTTAGTGGAGGCGCTTGGCCTGAGCTGGGCGCCAGGTGGCATCTGGAGGCCCCCACAGAATCCCAGGCTTTCCTGAGTCCCTGAGCAGACCCTGCCCTCTATGAAGATGTCCCCTGTAGGCCAGGTGCAGTGGCTCACTCCTGTAATCCCAGCACATTGGGAGGCCGAGGGCGGCAGATCACCTGAGGTCAGGAGTTCAAGACCAGCCTGGACAACTTGGTGAAACTCCGTCTTTACTAAAAATACAAAAATTAGCCGGGAGTGGTGGCGCATGCCTGTAATCCCAGCTACTCAGGAGGCTGAGGCAGGAGAAGCGCTTGAACACTTGAACCCAGGAGGCGGAGGTTGTAGTGAGCTGAGATCGCGCCACTGCACTCCATCCTGGGCAACAGAGTGAGTCTAAAAAAACTCCCCAAAAAAACCAAAAAAATGTCCCCTGTAGACAGGAAGCAGAGGCAGCAGGGAGGAGAGGGAGACTGGTGGCAGGGCCAGCCTTACAGCCATCATCTCAAGGGGATGGGGCAGGGCAGAGGGTGGGGCTTGATGGGGGTATGTAGAGACTGTGCCCCTCAGGAGGCATCTGGTACATGTACCCTCTGCACTGCCTCTGGTCTTTGTCTTTTGTTTGTTTGTTTTCAGAGACGGGGTCTTGCTCTGTCACCCAGGTTGATGTGCAGTGGTGTGATCACTGCTCAGTGCAGCCTTGACTGCCCAAGCTCAGGTGATCCTCCCACCGCAGCCCCCCAAGTATCTGGGACTACAGGCATGCACCACAATGCCTGGCTGATTTTTAAATTAAATTAAATTTTTTTTTCTTTTGAGATGAAGTTTTGCTCTTGTTGTCCAGGCTGGAGTGCAATGGCGGGATCTTGGCTCACTACACCCTCCACCTCCTGAGTTCAAGAGATTCTCCTGCCTCAGCCTCCTTAATAGCCGAGATTACAGGCACGCACCACCGTGCCTGGCTAATTTTTTTTTTTTTTTTTTTGAGACAGAGTCTCACTCTGTTGCCCAGGCTGGAGTGCAGTGGTGCGATCTCGGCTTACTGCAAGCTCCGCCTCCCGGGTTCACGCCATTCTCCTGCCTCAGCATCCCGCGTGGCTGGGACTACAGGTGCCCGCCACCATGCCCTAGTTTTCTTTGTATTTTTAGTAGAGGCAGGGTTTCACCGTGTTAGCCAGGATGGTCTCGATCTCCCGACCTCGTGATCTGCCCACCTTAGCCTCCCAAAGTGCTGGGATTACAGGCGTGAGTCAATGCGCCTGGCCAATTTTTTGTATTTTTAGTAGAGATGGGGGATCACCATGTTGGTCAAGCTGGTCTCGAACTCCTGACCTCATGATCCACCTGCCTCAGCCTCCTGAAGTGCTGGGATTACAGGCGTGAGCCACCGTGCCTGGGCTTTTTTTTTTTTTTTTTTTTTTTTTTTTTCCCCTAGATGGAGTCTCGCTCTGTCGCCTAGGCTGGAGTGCAGAGGCGAGATCTCGGCTCACTGCAACCTCCAACTACTGGGTTCAAGCGATTCTCCTGCTTCAGCCCCCTGAGTACTTGGGATTACAGGCATCTGCCACCACGCCGATTTTTTTTTTTTTTTTTTTTTTTTTTTTTGAGACGGAGTCTCGCTCTGTCACCCAGGCTGAAGTGCAGTGGCCGGATCTCAGCTCACTGCAAGCTCCGCCTCCCGGGTTCACGCCATTCTCCTGCCTCAGCCTCCCGAGTAGCTGGGACTACAGGCGCCTGCCACCTCGCCCAGCTAAGTTTTTGTATTTTTAGTAGAGACGGGGTTTCACTGTGTTAGCCAGGATGGTCTCGATCTCCTGACCTCGTGATCCGCCCGTCTCGGCCTCCCAAAGTGCTGGGATTACAGGCTTGAGCCACCGCGCCCGGCCCACCACGCCGATTTTTGTATTTTTAGTGGAGACAGGGTTTCGCCATATTGGACCAGGCTGGTTTTGAACTCCTGACCTCAGGTGATCCACTGACCTTGGCCTCCCAAAGTGCTGGGAGTGAGCCACCACACCCAGTCTTTTTTTTTTAGATGGAGTCTCGCTCTGTTCCCTAGGCTGGAGAGTGCAGTGGCGCAATCTCAGCTCACTGCAACCTCTGCCTCCCAGGTTCAAGCAATTCTCCTGCCTCAGCCGCCTGAGTAGCTGGGATTACAGGCGCCTGCCACATTTTTGTATTTTTAGTACAGACAGAGTTTCGCCATGTTGGCCAGGCTGGTTTCAAACTCTTGACCTCAGGGGATCTGCCTGCCTCAGCCTCCCAAAGTGCTGGGATTACAGCTGTGAGCCACTGTGACTGGCCTGATTTTTAAAATTTTTTGTAGAGACAGGGTCTTGCCATGTTGCCCAGGCTGGTCTCAGACTCCTGGACTCAAGCTATCCTCCTCCCTCAGCCTCCTAAAGCATTGGGATTACAGGTGTGAGCCACTGCACCCACCCAGTGTTTTTTTTGTTTTTGTGTTTTTTGAGACGGAATCTCACTCTGTCACCCAGGCTGGAGTTCAGTGTTACAATCTCGGCTCACTGAAACCTCCGCCTCCTGGGTTCAGTTGATTCTCCAGCCTCAGCCTCCTGAGTAGCTGGGATTACAGGCATGGGCCACCACACCCGGCTAATTTTGTATTTTGAGTAGAGACAGGGTTTCTCCATGTTGGTCAGGCTGGTCTTGAACTCCTGACCTCAGGTGATCTGCCCGCCTCAGCCTCCCAAAGTGCTGGGATTACAGGCGTCAGTCACCACAGCCGGCCCATGGCATCTTAACCTTGGAGAAAACAGCAGAAGCAGATGGGCACTCTCTCACCTTTGCCGCTCCCTTCTTCCCTGATCAGACCATAAAGCTTTCACTGAGGAGGTGCCCTCCCTATTCCCAGAGGAAAGGAGCCAAAGACACAGAGATGCCAAGAAGAATCTGAGCAATCGGGCCGTGCTAAGTCCCGTTTCCACTGTCCTGCCACCTCTCCCCGCCCCTCATCTATCATCGTTAGATCAGACTCTTCTGTTCTCCAATTATACTTCTTCACAACTGCCTACTCTTCATCAAACCAAAGCAGAAAAGTACACAAATTTACTTGTTTCTTCTTCTCCTTCTTTTTTTTTTTTTGAGACCGTGTCTTACTCTATCATCCAGGCTGGAGTGCAGTGGCGCAGTCTCGGCTCACTGCCACCTCCGCCTCCTGGGTTCAAACAATTCTCATGCCTCAGCCTTGGGAGTAGGTGGGACTACAGGCGCGTGCCACCACACCTGCCTAATTTTTTATATTTTAGTAGAGACAGAGTTTCACCATGTTGCCCAGATTGGTCTTGAACTCCTGGGCTCAAGCAATCCACCCGCCTCAGGCTCCCAAAGTGCTGGATTTATAGTTGTGAGCCACCGTGCCTGGCTACCTGTTTCTTTTTTCTTTTTCTTTTTTGAAACGGAGCGTTGCTCTGTCGCCCAGGCTGGAGTACAGTGGCGCTATCTTGGCTCACTGCAACCTCTGCCTCCTAGGTTCAAGAAATTCTCCTGCCTCAGTCTCCCGAGTAGCTGGTACTACAGCTGCACGCTGCCACGCCCGGCTAATTTTTTGTATTTTAGTAGAGACAGGGTTTCACCATGTTGCCCAGGCTGGTCTCGAACTCCTGAGCTCAGGCAATCCATCTGCCTTGCCCTCCTAAAATGTCAGGATTACAGGCATGAGCCACTGTGCCCAGCCATGTTTCTTCTTGTTAAAAATATTTTCTCAATAGCTTTTGGGGTACAAGTATGTTTGGTGACATGGATGAATTGTATAGTGATGAAGTCTGAGATTTTAGTGCACCTGTCACCCGAGTAGTGTACATTGCACCCACTATGTACAATGAGACCCTATCTCTTTTTTATCCCTCATTCCCCTCTCACCCTCCCTCTTTTGAGTCTCCAAAGTCCATTATACCACTCTGTATGCCTTTACATACCCATAGCTTAGCTCCCACTTATAAATGAGAACATACAGTATTTGGTTTTCCATTCCTGAGTTACTTTGCTTAGAGTAATGGCCTTCAAATAATGGCCTCCAGCTCCATCCAAGTTGCTGCAAAAGACATTATTTCATTCTTTTTTATTCCCAAGTAATATTTTATGGTGTATACATACCACATTTTCTTTATCCACCTATTGGTCAATGGGCACTGAAGTTGGTTCTATATCTTTGCAACTGTGAAGTGTACTGCAATAAATATATGCATACAGGTATCTTTTTTTTTTTCTTTTCCTTTTTTTTTTTTTTTTTGAGACAGAGTCTTGCTCTGTGTAGAGTGAAGTGGCGCAGTCTTGGCTCACTGCAACCTCTGCCGCCTGGGGTCAAGCAATTCTCCTGTCTCAACCTCCTGAGTAGCCGGGATTATAGGCTTTTTTGTATTTGTAGTAGAGACAGGGTTTCACCATGTTGGCCAGCCTGGTCTTGAACTCCTGACCTCAGGTGATCCGCATGCCTCGGCCTCCCAAAGTGCTGGGATTACAGGTGTGAGCCACGGCACCCAGCCTAATGACTACTTTCCCTTTGGATAGATACCCAGTAGTGGGATTGCTGGATTGAATGGTAGATCTACTTTTAGTTGTGGGAAAAACTATAAGGAAAGGATGCAAATCTTCTGAAAGGTCGGAAGGTTCTGCAGAGCCCCAGGGGAGAATAGTTGAAGGTAATTGTTCTATAATCCTGAGACAGAGGGCAAGGAGTAGGTACAAGGGAGTGTAGAGGAATTGATCTTAAACAGGCTTGTTTACTTATGTTGACCAGGAACTGACCTTTGATCATCCGCAGGCACTTGTGAGTTCCCTGAAAGGGGAACAAAAAATGTTAATTACTTACAGGTTGTGTTGACTCCAGGTTTTTGTCATAGTGCCTGCACTGAATAAAAGCAAGCAGCCCCAGCTTCTCCGGACTGCTCTCTGGCCACGAGAGCCAGGCAGCCACCTAGCTGCTCTAACACTGCATACCTGTGTCTGAGTACTCATTTCATCCATCAGCCAGGGTCGGCAGGACAGACCCGGTATTCAGTTCTTTAAGAAATCTCCATACTCTTTTCCACAGAGGTTGTACTAATCTACATTCTCACCAGCAGTGTACAAGTGTTCCCCTTTGCCCACATCCATGCCAACATCTATTTTTTTTTTTTGACTTTTTAATAATGGTCATTCTTGCAGGAGTGAGGTAGTATCTCGTTGTGGTTTTAATTTGCATTTCCCTGATGATTAGTGATGTTGAGCATTTTTTCATTTGTTTGTTGACCATTCGTATATTTTCTTTTGAGGAATATCTATTCATGTCCTTTGCCCACTTTTTGATGAGATTATTTGTTTGTTTTCGTGCTGATTTGTTTGAGTTCCTTACAGATTCTGGATATTAGTCCTTTGTCGGGTGCATAGTTTGTAAATATTGTCTGCCATTCTGTGGGTTGTCTGTTTGATGATTATTTCTTTCACTGTGCAGAAGGCTTTTAGTTTAATTAGGTCCCATTTTTATCTTTGTTTTTGTTGTACTTGTTTTTGGGTTCTTAGTCATAAATTCTTTGCTTAAGCCAATGCCCAGAAGAGTTTTTCCAATGTTGTCTTCTAGAATTGTTATTGTTTCAGGTCTTAGATTTAAGTCTTTGATCCATCTCAAGTTGAGTTTTTTATGAGGTGAGAGATAGATAGGGATCCAGTTTCATTCTTCTTTTCTTTTCTTTTCTTTTTTTTTTGAGACGGAGTCTCTCTCTGTCGCCCAGGCTGGAGTGCAGTGGCTGGATCTCAGCTCACTGCAAGCTCCGCCTCCCGGGTTTACGCCATTCTCCTGCCTCCGCCTCCCGAGTAGCTGGGACTACAGGCGCCCGCCACCTCGCCCGGCTAGTTTTTTGTACTTTTTAGTAGAGACGGGGTTTCACCGTGTTAGCCAGGATGGTCTCGATTTCCTGACCTCGTGATCCGCCTGTCTCGGCCTCCCAAAGTGCTGGGATTACAGGCTTGAGCCACCGCGCCCGGCATTTTTCTTTTTTTTTTGAGAGGAAGTCTCGCTTTGTTGCCCAGGCTGGAGTGCAGTGGTACAATCTCAGCTCCCTGCAACCTCCACCTCCTGAGTTCAAGAAATTCTCCTGCCTCAGCCTCCTGAGTAGCTGGAATTACAGCACCTGCCACCATGCCCATCTAATATTTGTATTTTTAGTAGAGACGAGGTTTCACCATGTTGGCCAGGCTAATTGCGAACTCCTGACCTCAGGTGATCCACCCACTTCAGCCTCCCAAAGTGCTAGGATTACAGGTATGAGCCACCACACCCGGCCCAGTTTCATTCTTCTACATGTGGCCAGTTTTCCCAGCACCGTTTTGAAATAGGGTGTCCTTTCCCCAATTTATGTTGTCGTATACTTTGTTGAAGATCAGTTGGTTGTAAGTATTTGGCTTTATTTATGGGTTCTCTATTCTGTTCTATTAGTCTATGTGTCTGCTTTTATACCAGTACCATGATGTTTTGATAACTATAGCCTTGTATAATTCAAAGTCAGGTAATGTGATGCCTCCAGATTTGTTCTTTTTGCTTAGGATTACTTTGGCTATTTGGGGTCTTTTTTGGTTCAATATGAATTTTAGGATTTTTTTTTTTTTTGAGACGGAGTCTTGCTCTGTTGCCAGGCTGGAGTGTAGTGGTATGATCTCAGCTGACTTCAACCTCTACCTCCTGGGTTCAAGCGATTCTCCTGCCTCAGCCTCCTGAGTAGCTGAGACTACAGGCACGAGCCACTATGCCCAGCTAATTTTTGTATTTTTAGTAGAATGGGGTTTCACCATGTTGGCTAGGATGGTCTCGATCTCTTGACCTCGTGATCCACCCACCTCAGCCACCCAAAGTCGTGGGATTACAGGCATGAGTCACCGCGCCCAGCCCCTTGTTTTTCTGTGAAAAATGATGTTGGTATTTTGATAGGAATTGCATTGAATCTGTGGATCACTTTTGAAGCATGGTCATTTCCATGATATTGATTCTTCTAATCCATGAGCATGGGATGTGTTTGCATTTGTTTGTGTCATCTATGGTTTATTTCAGCAGCGTTCTGTAGTTCTCCTCAGTTCTTTTTTTTTTTTTTTTTTTTTTTTTTGAGACAGAGTCCTTTTTTGAGACAGTCTTGTGTGTTACCCAGGCTATAGTGCAGTGGTGGCATCATCTCGGCTCACTGCAACCTCCACCTCTCGGGTTCAAACAATTCTTGTGCCTCAGCCTCCCGAGTAGCTGGGACTACAGGCGTGTGCCACCATGCCTGGCTAATTTTTCCATTTTTTTGGTAGAGACGGAGTCTCACCATGTTGGCCAGGCTGGTCTCGAACTCCTGACCTCAAGTGATCCATTTGCCTTGGCCTCCCAAAATGCTGCAATTACAGGTGTGAGCCACCACGCCAGCCAGAAAGATTTTTCACATCCTTGGTTAAGAATAATCCTAAAAAGCAGAGCATGGTGGCTCATACCTGTGATCCCAGCACTTTGGGAGGCTGAGATGGGAGGATCACTTGAGGCCAGGAGTTCGAGACCAGCCTGGTCAACATAGTGAGACCCCCCCCGTCTTTATTTTTTAAAAAAAGAATATTTTGTTAGGTATTTTACTTTATTTTTACAGCTATTGTAAAAGGGATTGAATTCTTGAGTTGATTCTCAGCTTGGTTGTTGTTGGTATATAGCAGTGCTACTGATTTGTGTACATTGATTTTGTAACCTGAGACTTTACCGAATTCGTTTACAAATCTAGAATTCTTTTGGGGGAGTCTGTAGGGTTTTCTAGGTGTATGATTATATCATCGGCAAACAGAGCTAGACTTCTTTTCCAATTTGGATGCTCATTCTTTCTTTCTCTTGCCTGATTACTCTGGCTGGGAAGTTTCCCTGTTTCTTTTGGTTTTCATTTTTGAAGCCTCCGTGGCATGTAGGACTTATATTAAACACATCACTATGCTTTTCTCTTAATTTGTTTTTTGTTACAGGTGGCTCAGCCCCTGAGAAAAAGACACCTTTTCTCGGCTGGGCGCAGTGGCTCATGCCTGTAATATGAGCACTTTGGGAGGCTGAGGCAAGTGGATCAAGGCTGAGGCATAGAATTGCTAGAACCTGAGAGGTGGAGGTTGCAGTGAGTCAAGATCATGCCACTGCATTCCAGCCTAGGTGACAGAGTGACTTTGTCTCAAAAAAAAAAAAAAAAAAAAAAAGGAAAACTTTTATCTCCTGCAGGGTTTCTATGTGATTTTTACTAGAGCAATACAAGAGTATATTGTCCAGGTGAGCACCCTGAGACTAATGGCGAGGGGTGACCCTGAGTTCCGCATTGGTCAGCATTCATATTTCTGTTTCTTTCTTCCTTTTTTTTTTTTTTTTTTTTGAGACACAGTCTTGCTCTGTCGCCCAGGCTGGAGTGCAGTGGCACGGTCTCGGCTCACTGTAACCTCCACCTCCTGGGTTCAAGCGATTCTCCTGCCTTAGCCTCTTGAGTAGCTGGGATTACAGGCTCCCACCACCATGCTCTTCTAATTTCTGTATTTTTAGTAGAGACGGGGTTTCACCATGTTGGTCAGCCTGGTCTCGAACTCCTGACCTCATGATCCTCCTGCCTCAGCCTCCCAAAGTGCTGGGGTTACAGGTGTGAGGCACCGCGCCCCGCTGTGTTGCTGTTTCTGACTGGGGAGGTGGAGCTACTGCCCTCTGGATAGAGGAAATACGCTCTGTGGCCACCACCAGGCACTAACCTTTTATTTCATTGATTCCTCGGAGCCAGGATGAGAGGTAGCATCATAATCCTGATTAGTGGACAAGAAAACTGAGGCTCCAGAACACTGAGAGACTTGTTCCAGGTCCACTCCTGCAAGCCCAGAGGCTACCTCTGGGGCGGGGGAAGGGGCCCAGGGTCATGCGCTTCATACAGTCCCCTCAGTCCTGGAGGTGCTGCTCAGTTCATGACGCCAGGGGGCGCCATGCGCATCGAAGAACCCTTTGTGGTTTCCCAGCCCTCGGGGTGCAGCTGCTGCCTCCTTCGATGGATTTCTGCGAAGATGGTTTCGTGAGGACAGCACTATAAATGGGAATGACCCATGATACTCATGACTGGCCCCTTGGGGACTGGGCCCCTGCCAAGCCATGTGCTCCGAGGCCTCCTCCTACTTGCTTTCCTTTCTGCAATGTCTTGCCTGTGCCCCAGCTGCCTGTGATGTGAATTTAATTCCTGCAGAGGACGGATGCAACGGGAATCTCATAAATGCATGGGTGGCCAGGCAAATAGGTATAAATAAGTAAATAAGTTGTGCCTCTGAAGCTCTCCGTGGGGTCACTCATCCTCAGAAGAATGTTTACGGGCCTGAGCTGGAAACGGAAGAGATGCAAGTTCCATCCTCAACAAGGTGCCTGTTGGCAATTTGAGCTGGAACTAGGGTCAGGATGACATAATAGTGAAGTGACGGGTCTGTGTTTCAATCCTGACCCAACCACTGTGTGTGTGTGTGTGTGTGTGTGTGTGTGTGTGTGTCAAAAATGGCCACCATGCTTCATTTCTCTCATCGTTGAGGCATATTTTTCCACTTCTTTTGGACCAATACAAAGTGATGGAGGACTCGTGGCTTCCAAGCCAGGACCTCAAGAGGTCTTGCCCACTTCCACGTTCTCTCTCTCGGACCTTGGTGTGATATGAGCCTGGGTTAGAGTGCAGGGGGATGAGAGACCATGTGGAGGAGAGTGTCCCAAGCAAGGCCATCCTAGACCAGCCTGTCCCCAGCTGGTCTGCCAGCTGACAGCAGATTCATGAGCAAGCCAAGTCCAGTTGAGATCAACCTAGCTCAACCCTGGCGAGCAAAACCACACGGCTAACCTGTAGATCCTGAACTGTAATAGAGGCTTATCACTCTATAAGTCATTCCATTTAGATTAGTGTATTATGTAGCAACCATGAACCGATATGGCTAATTATAGTGAAATGGTCATGGTCCATTTGCATACTCCTGTGAGCCTCAATTTCTTTATGTGTGTGACAGGTACAATACATGATAGTGGTCTCTGTCCCAGAGAAGCAAAATGAGGAATAAGTTAGATGTTCATAAGGTTGCTTGCACAGTGTCTGACGTGGAGAATATCAGCTGGAATGGGCCTGGTGGTGCGGCCATACTTAGCAACCCCAGGCTGGGAGCGGTGGCTCACGCCTGTAATCCCAGCACTTTGGGAGGCTGAGGCGGGTGGATCACCTGAGGTCAGGAGTTTGAGACCAGCCTGGCCAACATGGTGAAACCCCATCTGAACTAAAAATACAAAAATTAGCCAGGAGCAGTGGTGCGTGCCTGTAGTCCCAGCTACCCTGGGGGGCTGAGGCAGGAGAATTGCTGGAACTCGGGAGGCGGTGGCTTCAGTGAGCCAAGATCATGCCACTGCACTCCAGCCTATGTGACAGAGCAAGACTCCATTAAAAAAAAAAAAAAAAATTAGCAATCCCAAATCTTAGTGATTTTATTTTTATTTATTTATTTATTTATTTATTTTTAAGGAGTCTCACTCTGTCACCCAGGCTAGAGTCTCCTGCCTCAGCCTCCTGAGTAGCTAGGACTACAGGCGCCCGCCAACATGCTCGGCTAATTTTTTGTATTTTTAGTAGAGACAGGGTGTCACCATGTTAGCCAGGATGGTCTGGATCTCCTGACCTTGTGATCCGCCTGCCTCGGCCCCCCAAAGTGCTGGAATTACAGGCGTGAGCCACCGCGCCAGGCCTATCTTAGTGATTTGAAACAGCAAAGGTCGGCTAGGTCCAGTGGCTCACACCTGTAATCCCAGCACTTTAGGAGGCGGAGGTGGGCAAATCACGAGGTCGGGAGTTCGAGATCAGCCTGGTCAATATGGTAGCACCCCATCTCTAATAAAAATACAAAAATTAGCCGGGTGAGGTGGCTCAGGTGTATAATCCCAGCACTGTGGGAGGTAGAGGTGGGCAGATCACAAGGTCAGGAGTTTGAGACCAGCCTGGCCAACATGGTGAAACTCCATCTCTACTAAAAATACAAAAATTAGCCAGGTGTGGTGGCAGGCGCCTGTAGTCCCAGCTACTCAGGAGGCTGAGGCAGGAGAATTACTTGAACCTGGGAGGCAGAGGTTGCAGTGAGCCGAGATCACGCCACTGCACTCGAGCCTGGGTGACAGAGCAAGACTCTGTCTCGGAAAAAAATAAAATAGAATAAAAAATAAATAAAAATACAAATTTAGCTGGGTGTGGTGGTACGTGCTTGTAATCCTAGCTACTCTGGAGGCTGAGGCAGGAGAATCGCTTGAACCCAGGAGGTAGAGGTTACAGTGAGCCGAGATTGTGCCACTGCACTCCAGCCTGGGCGAGAGAGCAATACTCTGTTTAAAAAAAAAAAAAAAAAAAAAAAAGGCCGGGTGAGGTGGCTCACGCCTGTAATCCCAGCACTTTGGGAGGCCGAGGTGGGCAGATTACAAGGTCAGGAGATCAAGACCATCCTGGCTAACATGGTGAAACCCCAACTCTACTAAAAATACAAAAACAAAACAAAACAAAACAAAAACAGCCAGGCATGGTGGCAGGAGCCTGTAATCCCAGCTATTCAGAAGGCTGAGACAGGAGAATTGCTTGAATCCAAGAGGCAGAGGTTGCAGTGAGGTAAGATCGTGCCACTGCATTCCAGCCTGGGCAACATAGTGAGACTCCATCTCAAACAACGACAACGACAACAACAACAATAACAACAACAACAACAAAGCAGCAAAGGTCTATTCCTTGCCCTTGTTACATGTCCACAGTAGGTGGACCAGGAGCTGTGAGCATTACGGTCACGTAGAGTCCTGAGCTGGTGATGTTCTTCATCTTGGCACTTTGCTGGCCACTGCACCAGAGAGAAAAGAGAAACTCAGGAGGGAGTTCAGAACTCATCAGTCCCACCCACCCAAAGGGCCCATCTTTCTTTCTAGAAGGGGAGAGCTGGAAGTATTTGGTGAACAACATTTATGACTTCATATGAGCAGTGAATGCGTGTTGGGTATTGCTTTCTGCTTGAGCCCTCAAGTCGGGAGAGTAGTAAAGTGAAAATAAAACGAACCAATATTGTTTTGTTTTTTCGAGAGAGGGTCTCACTTTGTCACCCAGCCTGGAGTGCAGTGGCGTGATCTTGGCTCACTGAAGCCTCCGCCTCCCAGGTTCCAGTAATTCTCCTGCCTCAGCCTCCCGGGTATCTGGGATTACAGGTGCCCTCCACCATGCCCAGCTAATTTTTGTATTTTTGGTAGAGACGGGTTTCACCATGTTACCCAGGGTGATCTCAAACTCCTGAGCTCAAGCAATACACCCACCTTGGCCTCCTAAAGTGCTGGGATTTCAGGCATGAGCCGCTGCGCCTGGCTGGAAGCAGTGGTAATAGAAGTCACAATAGCATAATAGCAGTTCCACGTACTGAGTACCTACTGTATGCCAGCACAGGGACAGGCCTTTAATCTGTGTCATTGAATCCTTACAAGAACCCCGTTAGATCAATCTTATTGTCCCCCTTTTAGTGCAGGATGAAGCTCAGAGAGTGTAAGGGACCTGCCTGGCATGGCCAGGTTTGTGGCAGAGCCAGGATTTGGATCCAGGACTCTATTTTTTTTTGAGATGGAGTTTTGTTCTTGTTGCCCAGGCTGGAGTGCAATGGCGCGATCTCATCTCACCACAACCTCCGCCTCCCAGGTTCAAGCGATTCTTCTGCCTCAGCCTCCCGAGTAGCTGGTATTACAGGCATAGGCCACCAAGTCCGGCTAATTTTGTATTTTTAGTAGAGACGGGGTTTCTCCATGTTGGTCAGGCTGGTCTTGAACACCCAACCTCAGGTGATCCACCTGTCTCGGCCTCCCAAAGTGCTGGGATTATAGGCGTGAGCCACAGCTGTGACCCCTTTTTAATGCTCCCTAAAGGCTGACCAAGGTGTCCCAGAGATTAGGCAAGGAGCCAGACCAGGCTGTCCATCCACTGGACTGGTCCATCTGGACTCCTGTCAGTTATGATCAGGAATCAGCAAAGAATAGGTCAAGTACAGTGGCTCATGCCTGTAATCCCAGCACTTTGGGAGACTGAGGCAGGAGAATCCCCTGAGGCCAGGGGTTCAAGACCAGCTTGGGCAAAATAGTGAGACCCGCATCTCTGAATAGAAAAGAAATCAGACAAGAACTGTCTGGTTTTGCACCTTCATTCCCCCGATCCTTCCAGTTTTGT
The DNA here is from genome assembly GCF_024542745.1 of Macaca thibetana thibetana. Taxonomy (NCBI): domain Eukaryota; kingdom Metazoa; phylum Chordata; class Mammalia; order Primates; family Cercopithecidae; genus Macaca; species Macaca thibetana. Next base: position 16,765,074 of record NC_065578.1, on the reverse strand, counting down.
GCTATAAATTCCTTTGAGGAATTCCAGTATAGGCTGAGGTAGTCAAGAGGCACAGGGCCTCCTTAGCCCCATCAGACTGATGGCGACTCCTCATCTCGCACAGCCATTCATAGCAATAGCCTGTATTGACTGCACCAGCACTGTCTACTCACGCTATGCTAAGGGCTTTGTGAGCATTTTCTTATTAAAAGCTCCCCAAACCCTCTGCTATTATCCCTATTTTACGCAAGTGGGAACACATGCACAGAGAGGTATGTGTCCTGTCCAAGGTCCTATAGCTGGTAAGGAACCACAATTGGAACTCAGGCAGCCTCACCCCACGTCTTCACCTCTAACCTTAAGGTATAAAGGGCTCTTACATTCTTGAGTTCTTGAGCTCTTCTGCTCTCCCCTAGGCACCTTCCGCCACACGCACGCACATGCACTCACATAAGAGATGACCAAAGCACTTATTATGACTCCAACTCTACAAACATGGTATCCGAGGCTCTGGGACAAGTTCAAGGTCACAGACTGGCCACCTGGTTCAAATCCAGTGTCCTGGCTGGGCGCCGTGGCTCACACCTGTAATCCCAGAACTTTGAGAGGCCGAGGCAGTGGATCACTTGAGGTCCGGAGTTTCAGACCAGCCTGGCCAACATGGCAAAACCCTGTCTCTACTAAAAATGCAAAAATTAGCCGGGTGTGGTGGTGGGCGCCTGTAGTCACTACCACCTGCGCCTTCTGGGCTGAAGCCATCTTCTCCTCTCAATCTCCTGATTAGCTGCGACGACAGGCAAACACGACCATGCCAGGCTAATTTTTGAATTTTTAGTAGAAACAGGGTTTCACCATGTTGGCCAGGCTAGTCTGGAACTCCTGACCTCAAGTGATCTGCTTGCCTCGGCCTCCTAAAGGGCTGGGATTACAGGTGTGAGCCACTGTGCCCAGCCAGATCATGTCTTTTTGACTCTGGCAAGGCACTGTCCCACTGTGGGCCTCAGCATTCTCATCTGGAAAATGGGTGTGCTAATGGCACCCCCGCCCCGCGAGCTTGTTGGGAGGTAGAGAGGCTTATGAAAGCACCTGGCACTTAGTAGGTGGTTAACGACAGCTTCTTGCATTCCTGCTTTGCTGCAGGTGCCCCCTGAACCCAAGGAAGTAAGTTTATGAGCCACTGGTCCTCATGGATCTGCTGGGAGGTTGGGGAGAGAGCGTGGATGGTTGCCTTGTCCATCACAGCTCCTGGGTGCAGTTCCAGGAGCAGCCTCCGGTGGTTACACAAGCAAGCGAGTGGAGACAGGTCTCTGGAGGTGCTCCCGTCGGTATAGAATGAACTAATCTCAGGGCCTCTGCCCTGGGCTGCCTGCTGTGCTGTAGGATGCCATGCTGGGCTGCAGGTGGGCATCAGGGCCCGGCGCACAGCAGACACTGCCCTCTGGGAAAAAGGAACGTGACTGGCGACATGCCACAGGAACAACAGCAGCGGCCCCTTCTAGGCACAGGCAGCTACTGGGCACCAAGCACCCCATCCTCTGTTCCTCGTGGCCTTTGTTCACGGTGACCCTTTCCCACCTATTTTGGGATGCAGAGGTTGAGGCCGCACTGCCTTTCTAGACGCCTCGCTGCTCCTCCCTGCTCTGCTCCACGTGAGCTCTGAGACACAGCTCATCTTAACACGGGCCCCTGAGCACCTGTCCTGACCTCTGGTTTTTTTTTTTTTTTTTTTTTTTTTTTTTGAGATGGAGCCTTGCTCTGTCACCCAGGCTGGAGTGCAGTGGTATGATCTCGGCTCACTGCAACCTCCACCTCCTGGGTTCAAACAATTCTCCTGTCTCAGCCTCCTGAGTAGCTGAGACCACAGTCGCACACCACCATGCCTGACTAGTTTTTGTATTTTTAGTAGGGACGGGGTTTCACTATGTTGGCCAGGCTGCTCTTTAACTCCTGACCTCAAGTGATCTGCCTGCCTCAGCCTCCAAAAGTGCTGGATTAGGCCGGGCGCGGTGGCTCAAGCCTGTAATCCCAGCACTTTGGGAGGCCAAGACGGGTGGATCACGAGGTCAGGAGATCGAGACCATCCTGGCTAACACGGTGAAACCCCGTCTCTACTAAAAAATACAAAAAACTAGCCGGGCGAGATGGCGGGCGCCTGTAGTCCCAGCTACTCGGGAGGATGAGGCAGGAGAATGGCTTAAACCCCGGAGGCGGAGCTTGCAGTGAGCTGAGATCCGGCCACTGCACTCCAGCCCGGGCGACACAGCGAGACTCCGTCTCAAAAAAAAAAAAAAAAAAAAAAAAAGTGCTGGATTACAGGTGTGAGCCACTGTGCCCAGCTCTGTCCTGCCCTCTTTCCTGCCCCTTTGCCTCCTAGCGCCAAGCTCCATGGCTGCCCATCCACCCCGGCTCGCACCCCGTCCTTCTCCTCTCCATGACCTCCTCCCCCGAGTCATGGATGGTGCCAGCCCCAATGAGCAATGACTTCCACAGTTGTCCTTGGCTGGCTGACACTTGTCTGGAAAGTGAGGGTGGGGTCTCATCAGGGGCCCCACTGAGGAGCTTTATTGGCAATAGAGATCACTTAATTAATTTATTTTCATCATCATTATTATTTTTTTAGACAGAGTCTTGCTCTGTCACCCAGGCTGGAGTGCAGTGGTGTGATCTCAGCTCACTGCAACCTCTGACTCTCAGGTTCAAGCAATTCTCCTGCCTCAGCCTCCCGAGTAGCTGGGATTACAGGTGCCTGCCACCATGCCCAGCTAATTTTTGTGTTTTTAGTAGAGACAGGGTTTCGCCATGTTGGCCAGGCTGGTCTCGAACTCCTGACCTCAGGTGATCTGTCTGCCTCGGTCTCCCAAAGTGCTGGGATTACAGGTGTGAGCCACTGTGTCCGGCCAGAAATCACTTAACTTTAAAAAGTTCCTTCCTCCCCGGTTTCATCGGTGATCCTGAGGCCTAATGACTTCCAAACAGGAAGTCTTTGAGGAAGCTGCATTCAATGTTGAAAGCCCAGGAACTCACTGGCTTCAGAGGGGTGGGGCGAGGGGAAAGTGAAGCCTCTTCTGAGCCTTGTGGGGTCTCTGGAAGGGACAGATTTTCAGTGAATCAGCCTTTAAATTTCCCAGCACTTGGGGCAGCCTTGCCTTTGGTGCAGTCCAGGTGCCTGATGTCAGGGCGGAGCACTTCATGACTCTGGGGGCTCCGTCCCCAGGCTGCAAAGGCACCTCTCGAGTTGTACAATGTGGTAGGACTAAGGCTCTGTCACCTCCAACTGCCAGTGCTGGCCTGGCCTGCGTGGGCTTTGCCTATGAACGAGGAGGGGGAAGGGCCCTCCATGGCCTACCTGGCCCTACCTGTGCCTTGCACCTGACTGCCTGCCTTGGTTTCCCTGGGCTGGGCCCTATACTCTGCCCATCTCTAGCAGTAGGAGGGGCCCCAGAGGGATCCTCCTTCCCTGGCCAAGGCAGCTGGAGGGATTGCTCCACATTGCGGTGGTATCAGCCTCTGACACTGAGGAATGCAGCCGCCTGGATGCTGCTATCAGGACTCCAACTTGGGACAGTCGCTGACGGGCTGACATTTGACCAAACTAGGCCCAAATTAGAAGAAGAAGGAAGAAGAAGCTCCACATCCCAACTCTGCCTCTTTCTCGCTTTGTGATGATTGGACAAGACTCTTAAATCTCTTTGAACCTCAATGTTCTCATCTACAAAATGGGGATAATGGCCAGGCACGGTGGCTCACACCAGTAATCCTAGCTCTTTGGGAGGCAGAGGCAGGAGAATCACTTGAGCCCAGGATTTCAAGACCAGCCTGGGCAACATAGTGAGACCCCACCTCTAAAAAAATGGGGATAATAATAAACCTATTACAAATAGGTGGGGTGAATCTTGGCAGAAACAAGTAAAGGTGGCTCAGTGGTGGGGATGGAGCAGGCACCCAGAAAATGCCAGCTGTCAAATTCCTGGGTTTTTTTTTTGAGATATAGTCTCACTCTGTTTCCCAGGCTGGAGTGCAGTGGTGCAATCTCGGTTCACTGCATCCTCCAGCTCCTGGATTCAAGTGATTCTCCTGCCTCAGCCTCACCAAGTAGCTGGGATGACAGGTGTGAGCCACCGTGCCTGTCCTTAGCTGCCAAATTCTCTTCCCCTCAGAGCCCTAACCGTTTATGTAAGGCTTCCCCACTTCTGTTCCACCTAGACCCTACCTACCCCTGCCCCTCAACTCAGGACAGTCCAGCATTGATGGGGCAGCTGAAATCCTGAGCGCCAAGGCAAGAGTTTAATCTCTCCTCTGCATTTTTGATGAATTGATTTGGTCCAGTGGAGGTTTTCAGTAGATCTGTTTAAATGACAGATAAGAAGCATTTGCGGTTATCCTGGCCATCAGGAGTGTACATGGGGCTTCCACGGTGTTCATTTTGCTTTCTTAAATTTATTCATTTCTTCAGTACATGCTCATCAGCCCCTTACTATGTGCTCAGCACTGGGTTAGGCAGTAGGGACACCGGCGAATCAGGTTGGCAGACTCGAATTTCCATGGACTTTATGACCCAATTGAGGGCACAGATAAAATCGAAGCCAACAGATATATCACCTCATTAGTGATTGTAATAAATGCTTTGGAAAAAACAAACAATTTGCTTATTAAAACTTAAATGATACAAAAGTAAGTTTCAGTCCCATGAAGTCTGAAGGTTTTTTTTTAGGATAATAGAATAAAAAACGATAATAAGCGCGCCCGTGGTCCCTGCATAATGAATGGCCTGTTAAGGCTACAGTCTAAGTGCTTTATACAAATAAGCTCGTTTATTCCTTACACTAGCCTTTATAGTTGAGTGTCTTTATCCCCATTTTACAGACGGGCATATGGAGGTCAAGGGGTCAAGTGGCTTGCCCAAAGTCACAGGGCTTGCTAATGAAGCTGGATTCCAACTTGGATTCGTTTGATCCCTCCCTGTTGTAATTACAGACCTATGGTATTTGTTGCTGCGTCTCCATCTCAGCTGGGAACTCTTAAGGCTGTGTGGCTAGAGGCTTGGGAGACAGCAACTCCGGAAGGGGCAAGTAGGTCACATCCCCTCACCTGGGGTGAGGCCTCCCATCTGAGCTAGAAGTTGCTGAAGTCAAGGCCCAACCCAGCAATTTGTCCCATAGTGAAAGGGAGCAAATGGCCTCTGTCTCCAAGAGGTTGACCCTGAAAATGGGCCTCTGGTCTCAACCTTGTTTGCAAGGTTGAGTGGGATGAGGATGAGGGGTGGGGATAAGGGTTCCCGTTCTGCACTCATGCAGCACGAGAGGCCCACCTTGTCACATGGCGTCGACTTCTTATGCTGTCAAGGCTGCGGGCGGGTGGCTTAGGAGGTTGGGAGCCAGTTAGAGAACCTTGAGTCCAGAATCTGGACTCCCTGTTTCTGGTACCACCTGCCATTGGCTGCCTCAATCCATTTCTCCCCGTGGTTAAGAACCTGGGCCCTGGAAATGAAAGAACATAGATTTAAATACCAGTAGTCCCACTTAATAGCTATATGGCTTGTTAGATTATTTAACCTCTGTTAGCCTCAGTTTCCTCACCTTTCATTTTTCATTTTTAAATTAAAAATTTTTTTTTTTTTTTGAGACGGAGTCTCACTGTCACCCAGGCTGGAGTGCAGTGCTGTGATCTTGGCTCATTGCAACCTCTGCCTCCCGGGTTCAAGTGATTATCCTGTATCAGCCTCCTGAGTAGCTAGGATTACAGGTGCCTGCCACCACGCCTGGCTAATTTTTAAATATTTTTAGTGGAGACAGGGTTTCACCATGTTGGCTAGTATGGTCTCGATCTCCTGACTTCAAGTGATACACCTGCTTCGGCCTCCCAAAGTGCTGGTATTACAGGCCTGAGCCACCGCGCCCTGACTACATTTAATTTTTTTGAGACAGGGTCTTGCTCTCTTGCTCATGCTGGAGTCCAGTGGCATGATCTCAGCTTACTGCAGCCTGGACCTCCTGGGTTCTAGTGATCCCCCTGCCTCAGCCTCCCGAGTAACTGGGACTACAGGCACACAATATGATGCCTGGCGCGGTGACTCACACCTGTCATCCCAGCACTTTGGGAGGCCAAGGCAGCGGGTCACTTGAGGCCAGGAATTGGAGTCCAGCCTGGCCAACATGGCGAAATCCCGTCTCTACTAAAAATATAAAAATGAGCTGGGTGTGGTGGCGGGCGCTTGTAATCCCAGCTGCTTGGGAGGCTGAGGCAGGAGAATTGTCTGAATCCGGGAGGCGGAGGTTGCGGTGAGCTGAGATCGTGCCGCTGTACTCCAGCCTGAGTGACAGAGCAAGACTCTGTCTCCAAAAAAAAAATCAATAAATTAAAAAAAAAAAAAAAAAAGCTCCGCAGCTCAGGCTGTCTGGGAGTAAACCAGACGGTTTATGTAAATGACTTTGCCTGGTTTCTGGATGATCATACTGCCTTGGTCGAGTCAAATCCTATTCTTCCAGGAACGTGGGGTATTGGCAGCAGTTCCCCAAATGCCATGGAAAAACAGGGTGTGGCCCATAGCCACTTTTTCTGTGATTTTGTTCTAACCGCAGGAGTGCTTGTTCATGTAAGAGACTGTTGTCTCTTACAATAGTCTCTTACATGAACAAGGTTATTCAATTGCAATAAAGGGTTATTGCAGTTACAGTTAGAAGGCTCCGCCTCCTCCAGCGGCACACCTGAACCCTGACGCTCCTGGGAACTTTGCTCTTGGAAATGTCTTCAGAGCCTGGGCACAGCTTTGAATGTGCTCCGTGGAGAGTGCGTGCGTTCATTCTCCAAGGGTCGGCCTGGTGTTTGGAATTAGCAAGAAATCCTTTGGATCCAAGACTGATGACTTTGGGTGAAGATTTGAGCTGGGAAATACTGACGAGGACAAATGGAAATGAAATGCAGGTTGGGGAAGGTAGAGAAAGGTTTTCAATCATGGAGGGCCGGAGAGCTGCTTTAAGCAGTTTCACAGTCAAACATGTTTGGAGGATGATTCTCACATGGGTCAGAAAGAGAAATCTGGGGTTTCAAATTGGCAGTATCAGTTTTGGAGGGCTGACCTTGGGCAGAGGGTGATGCCCTTCCAGAAACAACTGTCCCCAGATGTCACGTGGAAATTATTTTTTTTTTTTTGCTATCTTTTTTTTTTTTTTTTTTGAGACGGAGTTGTCCGTCTCAAAAGTTTTGTATTGTTTGTTGTCCAGGTTGGAGTGCAATGACACAATCTCAGCTCAGCCCAATCTCGGCTCACCGCAACCTCCGCCTCCCGGGTTCAAGCAATTCTCCTGCCTCAGCCTCCTGAGTAGCTGGGATTACAGGCATGCATCACCATGCCTGGCTAATTTTGTACTTTTAGTAGATATGGGGTTTCTCTATGTTGGTCAAGTTGGTCTCGAACTCCCGACCTCAGGTGATCCGTCCGCCTCAGCCTCCCAAAGTGCTGGGATTACAGGCATAAGCCACCACGTCCAGCTTCTTCTTCTTCTTCTTTTTTTTTTAAAAGACAGAGTCTCCCTCTGTCACCCAGGCTGGAGTACAGTGGCATGATCTCAGCTTACTGCAACCCCTGCCTCCCAGGTTTAAATGATTCTCCTGCCTTAGCCCCCCTAGTAGCTGGGATTACAGGTGCCTGCCACCACACCTAGCTAATTATTTATATTTTTCTTAGTAGGGATGGGGTTTTGCCATGCTGGTCAGGCTGATCTTGAACTCCTGACCTCAGGTCATCCGCCTGCCTCAGCCTCCCAAAGTGCTGGGATTATAGGCGTGAGCCACCACGACCAGCCCAAAATTCTTTCATTTGCAAGGACAGAGCCCTGCTTGAATGTGCTTAAGCAAAAGAGGGAATGTAGGCTGGGCACAGCGGCTCGTGCTTGTAATCCCAGCACTTTGGGAAGCAGAGGCAGGCGGATCGCTTGAGGCCAGGAGTTCAAGACCAGCCTGGCCAACATGGCGAAACCCTGTCTCTACTAAAAATACAAAAATTAGCTGGGTGTGGTGGTGCACGCCTGTAGTTCCAGCTACTTGGGAGGCTGAGGAACAAGAATTGCTTGAATCTGGGAGGTGGAAGGTGATGTGAGCCAAGATTGCAGCACTGCATACCAGCCTGGGAGACAGAGTGAGACTCTGTCAAAAAAAAAAAAAAAAAAAAAAGAGGGTATATCTTCTGAGGATTCAGGGATGTTTTGGAAACTAGGGAGCTGCCCTGGCCTCATAAGAGGCAGACTCAGGAGCTGGACATGGGTTAGGAAACCGGGCAGTGCTTCTTTCATTTTCTCTCTCTCAATTGTAGTAAAATATATATAACATACATTAAAAAAAATTTGTTTTTGAGACAGAGTCTCGCTCTGTCACCCAGGCTGTAGTGCAGTGGCACTATCTCAGCTCACTGCAATCTCCACCTCTCGAGTTCAAGCGATTCTCCTGCCTCAGCCTCCTGAGTAGCTGGGATTACAGGTGCCTGCCACCACGCCCAGCTAAGTTTTGTATTGTTAGTAGAGACGGGGTTTTGCCATGTTGGTCAGGCTGGTCTTGAACTCCTGATCTCAAGTGATCCGCTGGTCTCAACCTCCCAAAGTCCTGGGATGACAGGCGTGAGCCACTGCACCTGACTGGCCAGTTCCAAATTTCTGAGGCAGAGAATGTGCCTGTTGAGTGGGCAAGCCGTGGGATGGATCACATGACATCATCACTCTGCCTGCTGGGATCCATCCTTGGATCCATCCTTGGAGCATGCTTCTCAGGAAGGAAATGGGAGGGTAGTTTGGGATTGGACAACCTCCTCCTCAATAAGAAACGAATCGGGACACCCCTCTATGGAATCACTTCCACTCTGATGAAATCATCTGGGAATTTTCAATCAGAAGATTTAGAAAGGTGCTATTTTCATTTTGCCTTACATACATCTTTTGTGTCTTCTGGCTTATTGCTTTTGAGGTGTGTGTATGTAGGGGCGGGGCCTCTAAAAGTCATCCTGGGTCCTGATTAGGCTACCACCTTGACCTGGCCTGGGGACCTGCTCAGCTTGGAGGCCAGTTGGCTGGAGGTGGGGGAGGAGGGAGTCCCAGTTGCGGCCTCTGAGCCTCTCGTGCCAGCGGCCCCGTGCAGTCCATTTTAACCCCGGCACCAGTTGTCCTTCAGCTCCTCCAGGGAGTGACTTATTCCCTTTCCAGCTTCTGTTTTCGGAGCATGAACCACTGACTGTTTGAAATGGGACACGCTCTTGATAGCACCAAGCCTCAGCTTTCCTATGGATAAAACGGCTAAAAATGCCCAGACTGCTTTCTTCAGAAAGCTGGTGCGGGAATCACATGAAATTGACGGCTGTGAACAAGGGTCCTCAATGTCGGGAAATTGGTCCTGGGTGGTTGGTGGGGGGCATTAGGTAATGTCTGCAGACATTTTTAGCTGACGGAAGTGTGGGAGAGTGTGCTCCTGCCATCTTGTAGGGGAGGCCAGGGTACATAGTGGGCACTTAGATACTATTTCTTTTTCTTTCTTTTTTTTTTTTTTGAGACGGAGTCTCATTCTGCTGCGCAGGCTGGAGTGCAGTGGTGCGATCCTGGCTCACTGCAACCTCTGCCTTCTGGGTTCAAGGGATTCTCCTGCCTCAGCTTCTAGAGTAGCTGGGATTACAGGCATAGTCACCATGCCTGGCTAATTTTTGTATTTTTTTTTTTTTTTTTTAGTAGAGATGGGGTTTCACCATGTTGGCCACACTGGTCTCGAACTCCTGACCTCAGGTGATCTTCCCGCCTCAGCCTCCCAAAGTGCTGTGATTACAGGTTCAAGCCACTGTGCCCTGCCAGATATTTCTTTTTCTCTTCTTTCTTTCTCTCTCTCTCTCTTTTTTTTTTTTTTTTTTTTTTGAGACGGAGTCTCGCTCTGTCGCCAAGGTTGGAGTGCAGTGGCCGGATCTCGGCTCACTGCAAGCTCTGCCTCCTGGGTTCCCGCCATTCTCCTGCCTCAGCCTCCCGAGTAGCTGGGACTACAGGCGCCCGCCACCTCGCCCGGCTAGTTTTTTGTATTTTTTAGTAGAGACGGGGTTTCACCGTGTTAGCCAGGATGGTCTTGATCTCCTGACCTCATGATCCGCCCGTCTCGGCCTCCCAAAGTGCTGGGATTACAGGCTTGAGCCACCGCGCCCGGCCTTTTTTTTTTTTTTTTTTTGAGACGGTCTTGCTCTGTCACCCGGGCTAGGGTAGAGTGATACAATCACGGCTCACTGCAACCTGTGCCTCCTGGGCTCAAGAGATCCTCCCACCTCAGCCTCCCGAGTAATTGGGAGTACAGGTGTGTGCCACCATGCCCAGCTAATTTTTGTACTTTTAGTAGAGACAGGGTTTTGCATGTTGCCCAGGCTAGTCTTGACCTTTTGGACTCAAGAGATCTGCCCGCCTGAGTCAAATGCTGGGATTACAGGTGTAAGCCACTGCACCTGCCCAGATACTGCTTCTAAATCAAAGTTTAGCCTCAGTTAATGGTGAGCCCGGCATGGTACCGCTTTGGGGTCCTGTACAGATGGCAGAGAAGACTAAAGGCTTGGTGAGGGGTTCCTTGGGGTACTGTCTCAGTGACTAAGTGACTGTAGGTGGGCACAGCTGCTGCTGACAAGGGCTGCTTCCAGTGTGCTGGGGCAGCTGGTCGCCTGGCAGCCTTGTTGAGTGGAGTGTGGCTTAGGAAACTCGTCATGCTACCAGTGGGGAAAAGCAAGCCTCCCCTCACCTTTTGGAGTGACCAACAGTTTGGGGAAAAAACTGTGGAGGTGGATTTACTGATTTGTTTTTCTCTGAATTTGTGGTTCCTTCTCAACTAATATTCAGCCCCTCCTTTGCCCTCCTCAGGCCTTTCCAGGGCAGGCTGGGGGTATGGGTGGAGTGAAGAGGGGCAAAGGTAGAGAAGTCCCCTTCCCTCTACAGGGCAAGAGAGGAGATTCCAGAGACCTTTCCACGCTTCAGAAAATGGAGGCTGGTCCAGGGTTTCAAGTGAACACACAAAGGTCAGCTCTGGCTGCTCCACACTCCCCTCCCTGTCCCCTGACCTCTGCTGCGGTGGCTGCTGCTGTGGGAGTGAAAAGCCCAGGTCAGCCTTCCGGGTGGGTGGGGATCTGGGAACAAGAATGCAGCCTCCTAACTGCTGCAACCTCCTCCTTGCCAGGGTTAAGGGAAGTGCAGGAATCAAGGCTAGGGGGTGGGAGGGGGCAGCATCACCCCCTGCAAAACCCCAGAACAAGGGAACCTGGAATCGCCCCTCCCATCTCTGGCCAGGTCCCCACCAAGGAAGAGGTCTCCACGCTATTGCGTCTGCAGGTGGAGCAGCCCGTTTCCACCTTCCCTCCTCTCACACTCCAAGCCTTCAAATAAGGACCACAAAGCTCCCACAGTGGCAAGAGGCTTTCTGCCTGGTGGACGCTGTTCTAGGTGCTGTATAGGCAAAACTGCATTTAATTCTCCTGCATGGTTGTGTTCCTATTTCATAATCAGAGCCAGGATTCAAATCTGGGCAGTCTCTGGTGCAAAGGTCGGCAGCCTCCCAGGAGGGAACCCAGTCAACCAGGCACCTGTTTACTCTCTCATGCTCCAGGACTTTTCAATCCAACAGGGACTTCCTCATTTGGGTAACCAGGAGAGCCAGAGACTGGATTTGGTCAGCCCTTCATTCAAAACATTTGTGTACTACAGACTCTCAGTGTGACCTTGGGCAAGTTACTTTAGCTCTGAGAATCCTCAGTTTCCCTCTTTATAAAAAGGGGAAATCTTGTTGTGAAGCTTATATGAAATTCGGTATGGAGAGGTGTGTTTTATTATCATTAGTTATTTATTTTTGAGACCGAGTCTCGCTCTGTTGCTGAGGCTGGAGTGCGCAGTGGCACGACCTCAGCTCACTGCAACTTCCAGGTTCAGTGATTCTCGTGCCTCAGCCTCCCGAGTAGCTAGGACTACAGGTATGTGCCACCATGCCTGGCAAAGTTTTGTAGAGACAGAGTTTCGCCATATTGCCCAGGTTGGTCTCAAACTCCTGACCTCAAGTGATCTGCCCACCTTGGCCTCCCAAAGTGCTGAGATTACAGGTGTGAGCCACCACCGAAGGTTTTTAGACTATAACACATGTAAGAGCCAATAGCCAGGATTATCATTATTATTCTTTTCTCTGTTTCTCTCTTCCTTCCTTCCTTCCTTCCTTCCTTCCTTCCTTCCTTCCTTCCTTCCTTCCTTCCTTCCTTCCTTTTTCCCTCCCTCCCTCCCTCCCTCCCTCCTTTCCTTCCTTCCTTCCTTCCTTCCTTCCTTCCTTCCTTCCTTCCTTCCTTCCTTCCTTCCTTCCTTCCTTCCTTCCTTCCTTCCTTCCTTCCTTCCCTTGTTTTTTTGAGACACAGTCTCCCTCTGTCGCTCAGGCTGGAATGCAGCAGCACGATCTTGGCTCACTGCAACCTCCACCTCCAGGGTTCAAGCAATTCTCCTGCCTCAGCCTCCTGAGTAGCTGGGATTACAGGTGCCCACCTCCACGCTCAGCTAATTTTTTGTATTTTTAGTAGAGACAGGGTTTCACCATGTTGGCCAGGCTGTTCTCGAACTCCTGACCTCAGGTGATCCATCTGCCTCGGCCTCCCAAAAGTGTTAGAATTACAGGCATGAGCCACAGCACCCAGCCTTCATTATTATTATTTTCATCATCTAAGCCAGGAGTCAGTAAACTTCTCTGTAAAGGACCAGATTGTAAATATTTTTGGCTTTTATGGGTCCTTCAGTCTCGGTCACTGCTCAATTGTGCTGCTGTGTCTCCAGAGTACCTATGGACAATATGGTAAATTAGCAAATGGGTGTGGCTGTATTTCCATAAAACTTTTCTTACCAAAGCAGGTGATGGGCTGGATTTGGTCCATGGGTCACAGTTTGCTGGACCCCAGTCTAGGACCCTGAGGCTTCTATTGCTGGTGTCTGAGCAGAAAGTGGGGCTGGGCTTTGGTGTGAAATTCACGCATCCATGTGCAGATCTGTGCACATGCTGATCTGTGAGTGTGTTGAGGGAAGGGGTTGATTACCTTTGAAACCCCATTCTGGGTTCTCAGGAGCACATGAGAAGGGTAGAGCAAGTGTGTGTGGTTAAATGACTTGTTCCTGATGTCTAGATACTTGTGCTCTTAATGATCCCGGAAGATGTTGGCCAAGATCTAGGGGTGAGCAAAACTGACAAGACAAACTCAGAGTGAGGCTGGGTGCAGTGGCTCAAGCCTATAATCCCAGCACTTTGGGAGGCTGAGGTGGGTAGATCACCTGAGGTCAGGAGTTCGAGACCAGCCTAGTCAACGTGGTGAAACCCCGTCTCTACTAAAAATACAAAAATTAGCTGGGCATGGTGGTGCACACCTGTGGTACGAGCTACTTGGGAGGCTGAGGCAGGAGAATCACTTGAACCTGGGAGGAGGAGGTTGCGGTGAGCTGAGATTGCACCACTGAATTCCAGCCTGGGCAACAGAGCAAGACTCTGTCTCAAAAAATAAAAAAAAAAAAAAAAAAAAAAAAAAAAAGAACTCAGAGTGCTGGTCCCGCTGCCCTTAAGCGGCATCAGTGCCAGGTGCAGTGGTTCACGCTGGTAATCCCAGCACTTTGGGAGGCCAAGGCGGGTGGCAGATTACCTGAGGTTGGGAGTTTCGAGACCAGCCTGACCAACATGGAGAAACCCCATCTCTACTAAAAATACAAAATTAGTCAGGTGTGGTGGCGCATGCCCATAATCCCAGCTACTTGGGAGGCTGAGGCAGGAGAATTGCTTGAATCCGGGAGGTGGAGGTTGCAGTGAGCCAAGATCGCACCATTGTACTCCAGCCTGGGCAACAAGAGTGAAACTCCATCTCAAAAAAAGAAAAAAAAAAAAAAGACATCAGCATAATCAGAGCCACCAGTAGTGCCAATTCTCTCGGAGCCAGGAGCCCTTTCCCTACACAGTCTCATTTAATTCTCACAAAAACCCCATCAGGTAGGGCCTATTATAATCACCCCAGGTTAAGAAGGAGGAAACTGGATGGGCACAGTGGCTCACGGCTGTAATCCCAGCACTTTGGGAGGCGTAGGTAGGAGGATCACTTGAGCCCAGGAGTTCAAGGCCAGCCTGGGCAGTATGGTGAAACCCTGTCTTTACAAAAATTTTTTTTGTAAAAATACAAAAATTAACCAGGCATGGTGGCGTGTACCTGTGGTCCCAGCTACTTGGGAGGCTGAGGTGGGAGGATCACCTGAGCCCAGGAGGTTGAGGCTGTAGTGAGCCATGATCTGATTGTCCTGCCACTGGGTGACTGAGAGAGCCCTTGCCTCAAAAAAAGAAAATGAAAACAAAGGAGGAAACTCCAACATGGCCAACCTGGTGAAACCCCGTCTCTGCTAAAAATACAAAAATTAGCTGAGCATGATGGCAGGCGCCTGTAATCCCAGCTACTGGGGACAAGTGAGGTAGGAGAATCACTTGAACCTGGGAGGCAGAGGTTGCAGCGATGCAGTGAGCCAAGATCGCACGATTGCACTCCAGCCTGGGCGACAACCAGAGACTCCATCTCAAAAAAAAAAAAAAAAAGGGGAAACTGAGGCTCAGAGAGACAAGGCCGGTTGCATGATGTCACACGGCTGGAGAGGGCAGGGATTGGCGCTTGCATCTTTCCGACGTCAAACATATTCCTTTCCACCTTCTCTGGCTAAAAGGGGTGCAGCCCATGGGTGACCCTCCAACCCTGCCCTGTACCCGGGCCCTGTGTGCCTTCCCGGGCCAGCGGGCAGTCGTCGGAGCTCAGCCCTACTGCTTGGCACCCCCCTCTGGAGGCCCCATCTTGGTTCTCGCCCCTCCCTTCCTCACCCGAGCCAGCTTCCTGGCCCTCCCAGGCTGGCTGATGGATGGCCCAGCCCTGGCTGGCTTGGCTCAGTCTAGCTTTTCCTCGTGGACTGCCAGGGCCGCCTCCTGTCCTTCTGCTCACCACCCTCGCCTGCCCGGCAGGTCGGGCAAGTGAGTGACTCACACACCTGGGCCCTGTGTGGGCCCAGCCCTGGGAGCCAGTGTACTCACCCTCTGGGCTCCTGCCTGTCCTTCCAGCTACTTCAACTGACAGACGGGACCCTTCCCAATAGAAGGGGGCTGCCCCTGTCACTTGTGCTCCCTTCCCGGAGGACTGCGATTGGACTGCACAGGATTGAGGTCAGTTTCCTTTCTGTTTTTAACCATCTCTGCCCCTCGCTGAGTTGGAGGAAAATCTTTTGGAGGTCGTGGGGGAGGGGTCCCCGCTGTCGTTGACACCCTTGTGCATCAGGCCCAGGGACACCCTGCTCCCTCTCAGCAGGTGCTGGAGCTTGGGGCCACCTTGGGATGGACTCGGTGAGGAGAACCATGCTGGGTGCCTCTATGGGTGTGTCCCCAACCCTGCAGCCACCTAGCGGGGCAGGTCACGGCAACCTGGAGTGAGAACGGCAGAGGTGGACTGCAAGGGCATGTGTAGGGGGGTGCTTTCCTCACTTCCTTCTTAGGGTCACAGAGTGAGGGATGCAGCTTGAGATGGCTTCAGTTCAATGGCATCATTTTACAGCTGGGAAAACTGAGGCTTGGGGGAGAGGGAGTAATGAAGGTGGATTGATGCATTGATGGCGGAACTGGGGCTAGAAGCTGGACTGGCTGACTCCCTGCCCAGGGCTCCTTCCTTGGTCCTCCTGGCTCCTGGCTGTTTCCCCCTGCTTTCCCCCCGCCACCCACCCCCGTTAGCTCTCTCCCATGTCATCCGGGCCTCAGCAGGGAGGAGGAATGCAGCTGGTGGGAGCCATTTCACAGGGGGATTTTATGGGCTCACAGTTGGAAGGCATTTTGAAGGTCATCTAGGCCATGAACCTCCGACAGGTGGCTGTTTAGCCACAGCTTGACTATCCCTGGGAATGGAGAGCTCACTTTTTTTTTTTCCCTGAAATGGAGTTTCCCTCTTGTTGCCCAGGCTGGAGTGCAATGGCACGATCTTGGCTTACCACAACCTCCACCTCCCAGGTTGAAGCGATTCTCCTGCCTCAGCCTCTCGAGTAGCTGGGATTACAGGCATGCGCCACCACGCCCAGCTAATTTTGTATTTTTAGTAGAGACAGGGTTTCTCCATGTTGGTCAGGCTGGTCTCGAACTGCCAACCTCAGGTGATCCACCTGCCTTGGCCTCCCAAAGTGCTGGGATTACAGGCGTAGCGCTCACTGTTTTTGGAGGCAGTCTCTTTTATTTGCATGGCCAGTGTCTGGCAAATTACTGGGCACTTACTTCGTGGCGAGCACTTTGCTAACAAAGTACAGTAGGTGTGCAAATGCCTTTCATCCCCGACACCCCAATGAGGTAAGTGTTATTGGTATCACTCTTATTTTATAGCAGAGGAAACAGGCACAGAGAGGTTAAGTAACTTACTCAAGATTTCAGAGCTTGAGGAGGAGGAGCCGAGTTTTGAACCCAGGGAGTGTGGTTCCAGGGCTCAGCCAAGGTCTTAGCTGCTGTACTTGGCTGCTACCATAGGAGAACGGGACTTCCTAGGGAGGGGGTCCTGCCTGGCATGGTGAAGCTGAGGTTGGAAGGGGGACATTTAGGTGACTGCGTGACGCTCTGGTTGGTTGGCCTCCTGGGGCTGAAATGCCACCATCCAAGCTCTTCTCCTGTCACCTGCTTTGCCTCCTTGGCAGATTACCCTATCCTCACGTAGCCCCCAGCTACCAGAATCCAGGACCAATGACTGATGACTCCCAGGACAGTTGCGTGCAATAACAGAGGGAGGGTTGAAAGCTGTGGCTCGGGATCTCCGACACCACTGTCAGGGTTTCCTTGGAGTGTCCTGGGCAAAGGAGGCAGGAGGTGAGAGTGGGCGTGGCAGAGGGGTGGGAGGGGCCTGGGCCCTGCGTCTGTTTCCTTCTTAACATTTTGACCTCCTGGAGTGGCACCTCATGTGCTGCCTGTCCACCCCACCTTGCCCATCTATTTAGGGGAGCTTGGTGGTTAATGAGGGCAGCACCTCATCCTACGGTGCTGGACAGTTTACAAAGCCAGCCGACGCCGTCCTGAAGGGTGCTCACAACAGCCTGGGGAGCTGGGAAGGGCAGGAATTGTGATAATGCTCATAGTTGAGGGATGGAGGCTCAGAGAGGTCAGGTGAGCTGCCTGGGGCCGCACAGCTAAGTGATGGAACAGAGTCAGATCCTGCCTCTCCAACCTCCCGACCCCCGGCTTCTAACAGAGCATGCTCCACACCAAGGCTGGCTCCTCCTCTGTGTGGTTTTTCCTCCAGAGAAATCCTCGTCAGGGGCAGAAGTGTCAGGGCTGCTGAGGCAGGGCTGTCTCCCCAGCTTTTGGCCCCTAAATCAGAGTCTCCTGAGGTGGCAGAAGAGAGGGCTACCCCTCTCTTCTGTCCCCGCAAAGGCTTGCTCTGAGTGTGATGCCAGGAGTCCTTCTGGCTGGATCTCTTCAGTTAATGAGACTTTGGGACTTTCAGGGGGATGACTGGCCTGGCTCCATTCACATCCCCGATATCTTCTTCCTAGACTTCCTCTCCAGGGCAGTCATGGGAACAAGAGATTCTTAAATTGATCCCATCCCGTGTTCTCCTTCTCCTAATGATAATACTAATCACAGCAATATTAACTACTAATGCTAGTCATGTTCCTAGTGGCACACGTCTGTGGTCTCAGCTACTCGGGGGGCTGAGATGGAAGGATCGCCTGAGCCCAGAAGTTTGAGGCTGCAGTGAACTGTGATTGCCATTGCTACATTTTCTTTTTCTTTTCTTTTTTTATTTTGGAGATGGGGTCTAGCTCTGTTGCCCAGACTGGAGTGCAGTGGTGTGATCCCGGCTCACTGCAACATCCGCCTCCTGAGTTCAAGTGATTCTCCTGCCTCAGCCTCCCAAGTAGCTGGGACTACAGGCGCCCACCACCACGCCTGGCTAATTTTTGTATTCTCAGTAGAGATGGGGTTTCACCATGTTGGCCAGGCTGGTCTCGAATTCCTGGCCTCAAGTAATCAGCCCGCCTTGGCCTCCTAAAGTGCTGGGGTTACAGGAGTGAGCCACTGCACCCAGCCCACCATTGCTACATTTTCATTTATTGGGCACCCACCGTATACCAAGCTCTGTGCCAGGCATCCTTTAGGCCATAGCTCATTGAGCCCTCCTGGCAACCCCATTTCACAGATGAGGAAGCTGAGGTCCAGAAAGATGAAGTCACTTGCCCTGGGTCACATAGCTGGTCAATGACACTGAAATCACCAGTCAGAAAGTTGAAAGCACACTTCACCCTAAGTCACCACCCAAGGTCACACACTGTTCATGGCACAGCCAAGACTAGAGCCTGGCTTGGCTGAATCCTGATTTCCTGCTCTTCCCACTCAGTGCCTCTGGGTTGGGCTACAGTGGGACTTTTGAGCCATGGATTCTAGAGTTGTTTCTGCCTTTATAGGACATTAAACAAGCCACTGAATCTCTTGTGGCCTGGGTCACACCATCTGAGTGCAGGGGCTGGTGATTTATTCCCTGCGAATGATAGTCATGTCTGGGAATGCTTTTCAACACTGGCACATGCACACAGAGAATTAGTATGAAGAGAGGTAATTACCCAAGCCATGTCTCCAGTCTCTTCTGTGACTGAAAGCTTTGATATTTAATCCTTAGAATGAACTTGGACCTCCGGATATGGTGGCTCATGCCTGTAGTCCCAGCACTTTGGGAGGCTGAGGCAGATGGATCACATGAGGTCAGGAGTTCAAGACCAGCCTGGTGAACATGGCAAAACCTCATCTCTACTAAAATACAAAAATTAGCTGGGCAGAGTGTTGTGCACCTGTAATCCCAGCTACTCAAGAAGCTGAGGCAGGAGAATCGCTTGAACCTGGGAGGTGGAGGTTGCAGTGAGCTGAGATTGTGTCACTGCACTCCAGCTTGGGTGACAGAGGGAGACTCCGTCTCAAGAAAAAAAAAAAAAAAAAAAAAAAGAATGACCTTGGACCAGACTGGGCAATATAGTAAAACCCCAACTCTACAAAAAACAAACAAACAAACAAACAAAAATTAGCCTGGTGTGGTGGCTCACCTGTTGTCCCAGCTTCTCAGGAGGCTGAGGTAGGAGGATCACTTGAGCCCAGGAGGTCGAGGCTGCAGTGAGCCAAGATGGTATTACTGCACTCCATCCTGGGCAGCAGAGTGAGACCCTGTCTCAAGGAAAATTATATATATATATATATGTGTGTGTGTGTGTGTGTGTGTGTGTAAAATGACTTTGGGATGCAGGAACACAAGCCATGTTCTATTGTAGGGAAGCTGAGACTCAGGGACATGAACTCACTTACTCAAGGTCATAGGACCAGGAGATGGGGAACCAAGGATTTGAACTTGGTCTGGTCTTCATGTTCCCAGAAGTAAGCACCTCCCGTCATGTAGAGAGGCAGCTCCCCGGGGAATGAGAGTCTCCCAGGGTACTCAGACAAGAAGCAGTGAACAAGTTTGGAGCATGGACTCCTTGGATTCCAGGAGACCAGGCTTATAGGAACAAAGTTTAGGAGCTTAGCAGGTAGGTCTGAGGCAGGTGGCCTGGTGCTGCCACCAAGTAAGTCCTCTTCTCCCCTGCTCAGGCCTGCTCCCATTTTTTCCTTCAGCAGAATGACAGAGACCCCCTTCCCCCATCCTTCCTTGTCTCAGAAACAGAGGCAGCCTTTGTTTCAAGGGGAACCAAGAAAACAGGGACCTCTCCCGACCACACTGTGACCTGCTCTGCAGGTAACCCTGGTCCTTCCTCCTGGCCCAGCCAAACCCAGCTCAGCTACTGTAAAGACATCCGATATCCCAGCAGGGGGAGGGAGGAGAGGGAGGGAGCCAGTGGGGTTAGGTAGTGCCCCTGCCCACCTTCTCCCTCCCCATCTTAGTCTACCCTGTCTCTCCCCGTGAGCAATGTTATAATTAAATCTGATAAATCCGTTCTATCTGGTAAAAAGGGTCCCAATGTCATGGTTGGTTTGAGCCAATTGGGGTGGCGGATGGGACCCTAGGCTGGGAGCCAGGAGGCTGCCTCTGCTCCCCACTCCATTCTTCACGCCCTGCATGACCTTGAGCAAATGCTTGCCCTCTTGGGGCCTCAGTTTCTCTCTCTAGGAAAGCAGGATGTTGGCTTGAGCCATGGGTTCTAGTCTTGTTCCTGGTGGCACACGCCTGTGGTCCCAGCTACTCGGGAGGCTGAGATGGAAGGATCGCCTGAGCCCAGAAGTTGGAGGCTGTCGTGAGCTGTGATGACACCACTGTGCTCCAGCCTGGGCAACAGAGCGCGACTCCTTTCCAAATAAAGAAATAAAATCATTTTCTTAATAATTTTTTTTTTTAAAGTAAAGAGGCTGAGTGATGTGGCTCATGCCTGTAATCCCAGCACTTTGGGAGGCTGAGATGGGCAGATCACTTGAGATCAGGAGTCTGAAACCAGCCTGGCCAACATGGTGAAACCTCGTCTCTGCTAAAAATACAAAAATTAGCCAAGAATGGTGGCGTGCGCCTGCGTCCCAGCCACTCTGGAGGCCAAGGCGGGAGAATTGCTTGAACTCTGGAGGTGGAGGTTGTAGTGAGCTGAGATCCCGCCACTGCACTCTAGCCTGGGTGACAGAGCGAGACCCTCTCTCTCAAAAAAAAAAAAAAAAAAAAAAAGTAAAGAAAACCAGGAGGAAAATAACTAGAGGGCAATAACTCCCTCTACCCCACCCCCGATTCCTCAGGGCCCTGCCAGCTCTGAAAGTCTCTGAATTGCTCGAATGGGTGGCTCCCGGGTGCCCTCTCTGGGTTCCCTGCCAGTGCTCCCCTCTCCTTCCTCCCTGCGTGGCCGCAAAGCCCAGGGAGCACAGGAATGCGGGGGAGGTTCTTATTGCTTCTGATTTTCGGGGGACTGGCCAAGACTGGAGCGATCTCTGTAAAAACCTGCCCCGAGTCTGTGTGGCCAATTTTTGGAATAAACCCGGAATGCCAACGTTTGCGGGAGAAGAGGCCTCCTAAGTCCTTTCCACCTTATTAGTGGACAAATTTGGACTTTTTGGTCAGACTTGGGTTCAAATCTCAGCTCTGTCCCTTCAGATGGTGTGAACTTGGTTGAGTCACTTGGTCTCACTGAGGTGTTGAGAGGGTTGAGAGTTATCCCAGGCAGATCACTAAGCCTGGTGCATAGCAAATGCTCAGTGAAAGGAAGGCCACGTCTTGGCACCAGGTTTGCCCCAACTCCGTTTCTGACAAATTGACAAGGTTGGCTGGGCGCAGTCACTCACACCTGTAATCCCAGCACTTTGGGAGGCCAAGGTGGGTGGGTTGCTTGAGCCCAGGAGTTTGAGACCAGCCTGGGCAACATGGCGAAACCTTATCTCTACTGAAAATATGAAAATTAGTCAGACGTGGCGGTGCGTGCCTGTGGTCTCAGCTACTTAGAGGCGGAAGCATGAGAATTGCTTGAGCCTGTGAGACAGAGGTTGCAGTGAGCCAAGATCACACCACTGCACTCCAGCCTGGACAAGAGTGAGACCCTGTCTCCAAAAAAAAAAAAAAAAAGACAAGGCTCAGGGATGGCGGGATGCCTCGTTGTGCTGTCTTGGACGGCAATGACTTGTTCCATTCAGGCGGTGGATGTCTCTAAGTGGGGCAGGGATCCCGCTCTGCTTTCTAGCCTTTATCTCTTCTTCATTTTCTTGAAAAGTTGTTCTGGAAACTACGAAACTGGGCCACAGGCCTCCATGCCTGCTTTCCTGGGACTACCGGGTTGTTTCATTTCTGAGTCTTGCTTCTCTCACAGGAAACTGGAAGCCCTGGGCTCTGATCAGGGAATGCAGGGGTGGGGGAAGGGGGCAACCTGCTTCACATTGATCTCACCCCAGAACCGGGTGGCTGGCTGACGCCGCTGATCAGAATTCATGTGGTCAGAGGATTTGTGGGTCAGCATGAGATCTTTTAATACGCCAGAGAATCATCTCCCTAAAGTTCTAGGCTGCTGGCAGGTGCCCCACACACAATTCTGAGACAGCACCCAGGGAATGGGTTGGGATTGACTCTGAACAGAACTTGAGAGTCTGGCAAGGCTCTGTTCCCAGGCCCCACCCTGGAGCCACAGGGCAGGGAGCTCACTACATTGGAGACATTTTATGGCACCACCCGTTCCCCCCAGCCGGAGCTCATCCAGAGACCTGTAGTTTGGGATTGAGCAGGTTAAATTCCCAGTGGCTTCTGGGAAAATGCTTGATCAGACTCTGTACGCTGCTATCTTTACTGAGCTCTCTCAAAGTTCATCACCCCCAGGACGCTCCTTTTTTTTTTTCCCTACCCCTAAAACATCAACATACTCTTCTCTGCTTTGCCTGGAATCCTTGCCAGGGGATTTTCCAGTTAGCAGAAAAACTGCATCCAGTTTCCGACCTATTCACTGAGGGGGTGGGTGACTGGGAAAGGAGGGTTATTGCCCTCTAGTGCTTTTCCTCTTCCTTTTCTTTTTTCTTTTCTTTCTTTCTTTTTTTTTTTATTTTTTTGAGATAGAGTCTCACTCGGTCATCCAGGCTGTAATGCAGTGGCACGATCTCGGCTCACTGCAACCTATGCCTCCGGGGTTCAAGCGATTCTCCTGCCTCAGTCTCCTGAGTAGCTGGGACCACAGGCATAAGCCACCATACCTGGCTAATTTTCGTATTTTTAGTAGAGATGGGGTTTTGCCATATTGGTCTCAAACTCCTGAACTCAAGTGATCTGCCTGCCTTGGTCTCCCAAAGTGCTAGGATTATAGGTGTGAGCTGTTGCACCCGGCCCCTTTCCTTTTCCTCTTGGTTTTCTTTACTTTAAAAAAATTCGTTAAGATAATTATTTTCTTTGTTTGTTTGTTTATTTATTTATTTGAAACAGAGTCTTGCTCTGTCCCCCAGGCTGGAGTACAGTGGCATGATCACAGTTCATTGCAGCCTTGAACTCCTGGTCTCAAGTGATCCTCCCACCTTAGCCTCCCAAGTAGCTAGGACCACAGGCGTACACCACCATGCCTGTATAATTTATTTTTACTTTTTGTAGACTATGTTGCCCAGGCTGGTCTTGAACTCCAGGGCCCAAGTGATCCTCCCACCTTGACCTCTTAAAGTGTTACAGGCATAAACCACTGTGCTTGTCCTCCTTTTGGTTTTCAATTGTATTTATCTGTCCATCCATCTATCCATCCATCTATCCATCCATCCATCCATCCATGCATCCATCGATCCATCCAGCCAGCCATCCAGACATCCTCCATCCATCCATTTGTCCACCACCCATAATTTTCATCCATCCATCCATCCTCCATCCATTCATTCATCTAAAGACTGTTTATTGAATTCCTCTTCTATGCCAGGCACTGCATTCTGGAGACACAGCTCTGTGCACTGGATACATGATCCTGCCCTCAGGAGGATTACAGTATAGCAGGGGTAACAGACAATTTAACAAGCACTATAGTACTTGGTGCTACGGCTTAACGTCTCTGCTTATCAGTGTGCTCATCTGTTGCGTGGGATGGTTCCAGTACTTACTTCATGGGATTATTGTGTTTCCATGGCATAATACAGTAAAGGGCTGGCTCAGGTCTTGTCGTGTAGCAAGTGTTCAATAAATGTTAGCTATGTTGATGGTGATGGTTGTGATGATGGTGATGCAGATGACGATGATTAAGATCATTTTGTTTTGTTTTGTTTTGTTTTTTTGAGATGGAGTCTCGCTCTGTTGCCCAGGCTGGAGTGCAGTGGCACAGTCTTGGCTCACTGCAACCTCTGCCTCCTGGGCTCAAGCGATCTCCTGCCTCAGCCTCCCAAGCAGCTAGGACTACAGGCACGTACCACCACACCCAGCTAATTTTTGTATTTTTAGTAGAAACAGGGTTTCACCATGTTGGCCAGGCTGGTCTTGAACTCCTGACCTCAAGTGATCCACTTTCCTTGGCCTCTCATGCCTTGGGTTTACAGGCATGAGCCACCACATCCGGCCAATTAAGATCATTTAACACAGGGTCTGGCATTAACTAGTTAACCAGATGTATCCATGAGTTGTTCTGAGCAGTTGGCTTGTCCTTGGCAGCCACAGACAGTAGAGGGCATGGTGACATAGGGCAGACCCCAAGCCAGCTTCTCAGGGTGGGGAAGCCCATGAGCAAACCACCTCCACAAAGGTGCTGTGGATGCCAGCCGTGGCTTCTGGGCTGGGTCTAAGGGGTTCTTCAGGGAAGCCTGGGCCACCACAGCTGCCTATCTGGTTTGCCCAGTTAGGAGCTGGTTGAGAAGCATCCGAGGGCAAAATGACCCATGAGATGAAGAGCTGTGGACTGCCTTCGCAGGGGCTGGGGCAGGCTATCTGGGAAGTTCCTGGGAGCTCAGAGGAGAGGGGTGGCACTGGAGGATGAGAGGAGGCAGCTATAAGTGAGGCTCTAAGCAGAGCAGCCAGGAATGATCGGGGGTCCCTGGTAACCTTCCATGGGGCTTATGGGGCCATGGGGCCAGGATCGTATCAGTCTTTTTTTTTTTTTTTCTGAGACGCAATCTTGCTCTTGTTGCCTAGGCTGGAGTGCAGTGGGACGATCTTGGCTCACTGTGACCTCTGCCTCCCAGGTTCAAGCGATTCTCCTGCCTCAGCCTCCTGAGTAGCTGGGATTACAGGTGCCTGCCACCACGCCTGGCTAATTTTTGTATTTTTAGTAGAGATAGGGTTTCACCATGTTGGCCAGGCTGGTCTTGAACTCCTGACCTCAGGTGATCCACTCGCCTCGGCCTTCCAAAATGCTGGGATTACAGACGTGAGCCACCGCACCTGGCCACACAGCAGTCTTGTTTCTTTCACTGGCGGCTCCTGGAATGGTGCTGGGCACACCCTAGGCACCTGGGATGTTTGCTGAATGCATGCCAAGTCTTTATTGGGATGGTGTGGTCTCACTGTCATGCTGGCTTACCTGGAAGGAACAGTGGTTCTGGAACCAGAGAGAAGAGAGTTCAAACCCTGGCACCCCCACTTACCAGCTCTGCGGGACAATGGGTAAGACATTTCCCCTTTCTGAGCCTCAGTTTCCTCATCTGCAGAATAGGAATTGCAATATCAACATTGAGGGTTGTTGTGTAGACAGGGGATGGTACAGGGGGTGGTGAGGTTGGCACTCAGAAGGTACCCATGAAGGAGCAGCTGTTATTGTTGTTATCCATGCATCTGTGGTGACACCCAGGGTTGTGAGCCAGTATTGTGGGATTGAGAAGGTGGGGATAGAGTGTCGGCTGGACCCACATTGTGAAGTTTTGGGGCAGTGTGGTGGGGGAGAGTCAGATAGACCTGGAATCTGTTATTTACTTGCTGTGTGACCTCAGGCACGCTACTTACCTTTCTGGACCTCAGTTTCTTGTATGAAAAAGGAGATCTTGAAAGCAGCCATTATGGTTGGGCGTGGTGGCTCATGCCTGTAATCCCAGCAACTGGGGAGGCCGAGGTGGGTGGATCACTTGAGGTCAGGAGTTTGAAACCAGCCTGGCCAACATGGTGAAAACCCCGAATACAAAAATTAGCCGGGCATGGTGGCAGGCGCCCTAGAATCCCAGCTACTTGGCAGGCTGAGGCAAGAGAATTGCTTGAACCTGGGAGGCAGAAGTTGCAATGAGCCGAGATGGTGCTACTGTACTACAGACTAGGTGACAGAGCAGAACAAGACTCCATCTTAAAAAAAAAAAAAAAAAAAAAAAGAGGGCAGACATTCTACAGAGTTCTTGCAATAGTCAATGGGATCATGCATGAAGACTGCAGAGCCTGGCATATGGTAAATGTAGACAGATGCACAATAAAAGTGGGGACATCATCAGCACAGGTGGCCTTCAGAGGAGGAATGGGGTGAAAGGTCTTTGGAGGGGTGAATGTGGGATACAGTGGGGACTCTGGGTTTTGGTGGAGGGAAGGGGCTCAGGGCCTCTTTCATGTCATGTCCCTGACGTGCTAAGTCTCCCTTCCAAGGTGACCCACCCCCTGTACCTCTGCTGACCCACTAGGTGGGTCAACATGACCATCCTGGGCTTTCAGGTCTCAGAAGATGTCATATCTGGGAGCTTAACCTCTTGAGTTTTGGGGGAAGACTTGGGCAAGCTTAACCAGAGGTCACACAGTCTGGGGGAAGGAGCATGGACTCTGGATTTAAACCCCAGCTCTTTCACTCACCCACTGTGTGACCTTGGACAAGTCACTTAACCTCTCTGGGCCTCTGTATTTATTCATAAAGCAGGATAGAGCCACCTTCCTTGCAGGGTTGCCTGGAGGCGTGGCACACAGTGGGCCTCTGTAAACGGGAGAGATGGGTGTGATTCCATGCCGCCTCCACACAGCCTCCGCAGAGGGCAAGGGAGTAGATGGTAATGAGCTCTGGGGCTGGTCCAAAAAGCCAGTCTATAAAACCCCTGCCTGCAGCTTCTGGTGTGTTGCTCATGGGAGTTTATGTGAAGGACACAGCCGGATAACAGCCCATTGTTCTGAGTGGGGATGGTTTTATGACTCTTAGAAAGCGTCTTTCATCTGGGAGACCAGGGAGCTTATGGAGTCTCCCCGCCCTGGGCAGTGAAACTGTGGGATGATGAAGGTTTCTGGGGCTGGTGCCAGGCTGCAGCCATGGCCAGGCCCTCCTGCCACAGCCCAGGCCAGCCAGTGGGAGCTGAGCACCCGCCCCCCGCCACCCACCCACCAAGTGTCACTGAAGTCTCTCTCTAGGCCCTGCCCTCCTGAGGACCTCTTGCCCTGGCCCACAGTCTCCAGCCAGGTCTGCTTGGCAAGGCTGGAGGTTCACTGTGTCCCCTGGGCTCTCTCTCTGCTTCCTCTCCTCAGCAGCCAGTGACACATTCCCTCTATCTTTATGGTAACTTCTAGAACAGGCCCTCTGCCCGGTCTGCCATCAGCTGACCAGCAACTCTTATGCCTGGGAGCCTGGCCTGGTGCTCTGAGCCCTGGGTTGGAGCAGTAATCTGATGCCAGGAAGCAAAGACCTTGTCTCCTTGTCCTTTCTGGCTCCTTGGCCAGGCCCCAAGCCGAGAAATGCAACCTCCCCTTGGCTCAGCAGACAGCCCCAAGTGCTCTGCCTGTTATCCCTAGAGGAGGCTGCAGATAGCCCTGAGGAGTAGGTGGCCCCCTGGGGCCTGTGGGGTTTGGCCTGCTGGGTAGAGGAGCTGTATGTGTTTGCAGCTGCCTCTGATACCCCAGCCTACATTTACCCTGTGCTAAGGCTTTGTCCTTTGTCCCTTTCCCCTTGACTTTTTTTTTTTTTTGAGATGGAGTCTCGCTCTGTTGCCCAGGCTGGAGTGAAGTGGTGTGATCTCGGCTCACTGCAACCTCCGCCCCCCCAGGTTCAAGCTATTCTCCTGCCTCAGTCTCCCGAGTAGCTGGGACTACAGGCACAGACCACCTCACCCAGCTGATTTTTGTATTTTTAGTAGAGACGGGGTTTCACCATATTGGCGAGGCTGGTCTCGAACTCCTGACCTCAGGTAATCCGCCTACCTCGGCCTCCCAAAGTGTTGGGGTTACAGGTGTGAACCACCGTACCCGCGCCCCTCCCCCACTTGGTCTTTTCTGTTTTAGGAGATACAGGTAGGTTAAAGCAGGGTGCTGGGGATACCTTGTGCCTTAATTGGTCACTCTTCTTGCACAGGACTCAGGAATGGCCCCTTCGTCCTGCACCAGGACAGTAGCCAGGGACAAACAGCACCTCCCGAATATTCATCTCTCCTCTCATCATACGCTTCTTTGCTTTCAAGGAATAAAAATCCACTCAGGTGGTTCAAGTGAAGGGGTGCTGAGTAAGAACAGGTCATTTTGACGAACATTCAAGGCTAGGACAGAGTGTCTTTGTGCCTCAGTTTCCTCACCGGTAAAATGGGGATAAAAGTATCCACTTTATAGGGTTCCTATGAGGATTAAATGAGCTAATACATGTGAAGTGTTTAAACAGAACCTGGTATATAGAGAGTGCTATTAGGCATTTGCTATTATTATTTTATCATTATTTTTGTAGAGATGGAGTCTTGCTATGTTGCCCAGGCTGGTCTTGAACTCTTGGGCTCAAGCAATCCTCCCAACTTGGCTTCCCAAAGTGCTGAGATTATAAGCGTGAGCCACTGTGCCGGCCTGCCGTGGTTATTTTGACACTGCATCACCAGGAGAATGGGCTACTCAGACTAGTCTCTCCTGACACTAAGTCCCGTAAAGGAGCAGCTCAGGGAAGTCAGGCTGCCTTCCGCCTGATCCCCTGGGACACCTGTGGCTGTGTCTTTGACCTTAGCTTGCTTCCCCCCAAATGCAGGTCCTGGATTATGAAGAACCTAGAAGACTTCAGGGGTTGCTTAGTGCATCCCAGCTCCCCTCAAAATTCCTGTCCTATTGAACAGGGGCAGGAATGTTATGGAAAGAGGGTTTCAACTTGGTAAGACAGACTCTATCATCCTCATTTGTAAGCAAAATGTGACCCATTCTCTCTTTGATACTAGCCTGTTCACGATTGGCTTGATGACGTAGTACATAATAAGGACTGGCTGCTGGCTGGGCACTCTCCATTCATGCTGCCTATGCGAGGCGGATATCCAGACTTGGGAAGTCCACATTCCCATCCACCCACTTTCTTTCTTTCTTTTTTTCTCTTGAGACGGAGTCTTGTTCTGTCTCCCAGGCTGGAGTACAGCAGCGTGATCTTGGCTCACTGCAACCTCCGCCTCCTGGGTTTAAGAGATTCTCCTGCCTCAGCTTCCTGAGTAGCTGGGATTACAGGCAGCTGCCACCACACCTAGCTAATTTTTGTATTTTTAGTAGAGACGAAGTTTCGTCATGTTGGCCAGGCTGGTCTCGAACTCCTGACCTCAAGTGATCCACATACCTCGGACTCCCAAAGTGCTGGGATTACAGATGTGAGTCATTGTGACTTGCCAGCCAACATGCCCAGCCCACCCATTTTCTGTTTTTTTTTTTTGGAGAAGGAGTCTTGCTCTGTCGCCTGGGCTGGAGTGCAGTGACACAATCTCAGCTCACTGCAACCTCCGCCTCCTGGGTTCAAGTGATTCTCCTGCCTCAGCCTCCCTAGTAGCTGGGATTGCAGGCGCGTGCCACCATGCCCAGCTAATTTTTATATTTTTAGTGGAGACAGGGTTTTGCCATATTGGCCAGGCTGGTCTCAAACTCCTGACCTCAGGTGATCCGTCTGCCTTGGCCTCCCAAAGTGCTGAGATTACAGGTGTGAGCCACCATGCCCAGCCAGTTTCTTTTCTACGGCAGAGGTAGATCAAACTTTTTGATCTACTTTTTTGATCACCCTCAAACTTTTTGGCATCAGGAACTGGTTTCGTGGATGTGGAAGACAATTTTTCCACGGTTGGGGCTGGGGGATGGTTTCGGGATGATTCGAGTGCATGACATTTATTGTGCACTTTATTTCTATTATTACATTGTAATATATAATGAAATAATTACACAACTCACCATAATGTAGAATCAGTGGAAGCCCTGAGCTTGTTTTCCTGCAACCAGACGGTTCCATCTGGGGGTGATGGGAGACAGTGACAGATCATCAGGCATTAGATTCTCATAAGGAGCGTGCAATCTAGATCCCTCGCATGTGCAGTTCACAATAGGGTTTGTGGTCCTCTGAGAATCTAATGCCACCGCTGCTTATCTGACAGGAAGCGGAGCTCAGGTGGTAATGTGAGTGATGGGAGTGGCTGTAAATACAGATGAAGCTTGCTTACCTGCCACTCACTTACTGCTGTGTGGCCTGGTTCCTAACAGGCCACAGACTGGTTCTGGTCCATGGCCAGGGGATTGGGGACCCCTGCACTATGGAGCTGACTGGTGGGAGCGGGGCCAGACTGGGAGGCAGCAGCGAGGGCCCTGGGTCCCCATCTTGGCTTTTCCACCAGATTGCTGAGCAACCTTGGACAGGTCACCTAGCCTCTCTGACCAGGGAAATACCACCCCTGTACGCCCTCATTCCCTCTTTCCCAGGTCAGCAGTGGAGACAAGGAGGATGGACTCCTGAGTCCCATCCAGATGTAATGTATCATCGATGATTTTGCTTACACAATAAATCCTGCCCTCACCAGAGTGCTCAGTGAGTGGGTGATTCTGGTTAATTGAATGTTCTGGGACATGGAAATGTTCCCAGAAATCCTTTTTGTTCCTTTTGTGGCTATTGAAACCCATCCACTCATCTATTCAGCACATATTTGTCTCGTGTCTATGCTGCAGCAGGTTTTGGAGCAGGTGCCGGGGATACCACCCGGAATGAAACAACAGAGTCCAGCCTCCGTGGATTCACAGTCCGGGGAGGAGACACGTGGCATACATGCCACCACACATGGTAGGCAGGGCACACTGACCAGGGAATGCAGGCTGCGGGTAGGAACCAGGGGCCCACCGCAGAAGTCCTTGGAAAGAGCTCCCAGAGAAGGTGCTATTTATGTTAACAGCACTAAAAAGCAATTAACCATAGTGTCTGGGGGATGGAGTAGTCAGGGGTATTCCAGCCGAGGGCAAAGGCTCAGAGAAACACCTGTGCATTCATTTGTGCTGTGGAGGTTAGAGTGTACAACTGGGGTAGGGCACAATGGCTCACACCTGTAATCCCGGCACTTTGCGAGGCCAAAGTGGGAGGATCACTTAAGTCCAGGAGTTCAAGACCAGCCTGGGCAACATAGTGAAACCCCATCTCTACAAAAAAAAAATACAAAAATTAGCAGGGCATGATGGTGTGCACCTGTAGTCTCAGTTAGGAGGTTGTGGTAGGAGGGTCACTTAAGCCTGGGAGGTGGAGGTTACAGTGAGCTGAGACCACATCATTGCACTCCGGCCTCAGTGACACAGCAAGACTCTATCTTCAAAAAAGAAAAAAAAGAATGTGCTTTTGGGAAAGTGAGAGTGAAGAGGCAGGTGCATGTCAGGAGGACAAGAGTACGTGAGGATGTGGCCTGCTGAGGGCTGGCCTGGACTGTGAGGGCTGCAGGTTTATTTATTTTCCAGCGTATGTTTTGTGATGTGATTCTTTCTCATCAAAGTGGAGAGTAGAGGGGGAAAATGAAATTAAAACACTAAATCACAGAGGAGGGGCCTCAAATCAGAGGAGTGACAGAGGGCTGGGAGTGACACTGACAAGTAGAGAGCACAGCTGTGTCTAAAGGGCCACCACTCCTGGGGCCCTGCAGAGTGTGGCCATGGGGGAAGGTGGACCTGGCATTATCAGATCTTCAGATTTGTTAAGAGAAGCTAAAAATCTGGCTTTTAATTTTTTTTTTTTTCAGAGACAGGGTCATGCTGTTGCCTAGGCTGGGGTGCAGTGGTGGGATCATGGCTCACTGCAGCCTCAAACTCCTGGGCTCAAGTGATCCTCTCATCTCAGCCACCTGAGCAACTGGGACTACAGGCATGCACTACTGCATCTGGCTAGGTTTATTTTTTATTTTTGTAGAGATGGGGGTCTCTCGATGTTGCCCAGGCTGGTCTAAAATGCCTGGCCTCAAGCAATCCTCCTGCCTTGGCCTCCTAAAGTGCTGGGATTATAGGCATGAGCCACTGCTCCTGGCTGCAATCTGACTTTTTATGGGAAATCTCCCAATGACTAAATGATGGCAACTGACAACAACAAGAAAACCACTATAGGCAAAACAAAATGCTTCTGCAGACTCAATTTGTTTTATGAGCAGGTGGTTTGGAACCCTAGACCCAGAGGGTTCTATTGATAAGGGTTCTAGGGTGTCCTTTAGAATCCATTATGATCCTCTAAAGAGTATGCCCCTAAACTGTGCTGGACTCTGGGGGGACAATGGGGGTCTGGGGCATGACCCCTGCCCTCAAGGCTGTATCATAGCTGCCCTCAAGCTAGATGGGTCAAATCAGTTATCACCCAGAGCCAACTTATAACAAAAGGACTAGGTGCTATAGAGCTCAGAGGAGGGGGAGATCAGGGAATGGAGGAGGCCATGTGAAAAGGCCTCCTGGGGATTCTGGGCCTTGTGATGGTTCTTGGAGGGGAGGGTAACACTCAGTACAACCAAAGAAGGTAAGGGCGGCTGGGCGCGGTGGCTCAAGCCTGTAATCCCAGCACTTTGGGAGGCCGAGACGGGTGGATCACGAGGTCAGGAGATCGAGACCATCCTGGCGAACACCGTGAAACCCCATCTCTACTAAAAAATACAAAAAACTAGCCGGGCGAGGTGGCGGGCGCCTGTAGTCCCAGCTACTCGGGAGGCTGAGGCAGGAGAATGGCGTAAACCTGGGAGGCGGAGCTTGCAGTGAGCTGAGATCCGGCCACTGCACTCTAGCCCGGGCTACAGAGCGAGACTCCGTCTCAAAAAAAAAAAAAAAAAAAAAAGAAGGTAAGGGCGTCCTGAGCTGGAGGAGTCAGACATTTCGGGATCAGATGGGAAATAAGATAATAAAGGAGGCCGGGCACGGTGACTCACACCTGTAATCCTAGCACTTTGGGAGGCCGAGATGGGATGATCTCTTGAGCCCAGGAGTCCAAGACCAACCTGGATAACATAGTAAGACCACCATCTCTACCAAAAAAAAAAAAAAAAAAAAAAAATTAGCCAGGCATGGCTACCTGGCAATACAGGCACTACAGGCACCACCATGCCCGCACCTGTAGTGCCAGCTACTTGCAGGCTGAGGCAGGAGGATTGCTTGAGCCCAGGAGTTTGAGGTTACATTGAGCTGATTGTGCCAGCCTGAGCCACAGGGCAAGACCCAGTCTCTTTTTTTTTTTGAGACAGAGTCTCTTTCTGTCACCCAGGCTGAAGTGCAGTGGCATGATCTTGGCTCACTGCAACCTCTGCCTCCCAGGTTCATGTGATTCTCCCGCCTCAGCCTCCTGAGTAGCTGGGCTTACAGGCGCACACCACCACATCCGGCTAATTTTTTGTGTATTTTTAGTAGAGACAGGGTTTCACTATGTTGGCCAGACTGGTCTCGAACTCCTGACCTCGTGATCTGCCCGCCTCGGCCTCCCAAAGTGCTGGGATTACAGGTGTGAGCCACCGCGCCCAGCCAAGACCCAGTCTCTTAAAAAAAGAAAGAAAGAAAGAAAGAAAAAAACCATATAGCCAAGGAAGGGGTTGGAGTAAATTGTGTAAGACTGCGATGTTGGTCTGGGACATGTACTTGGCTCTGGCATGTGTACTTGGCTCTGGCTATGACAGCAGGACCCAAAAGTCCATATTCTGGTCCAAAGCTTAATACCATGAGCCTGAGGTCACTCAATGGACATCTGAAGTGTTCTTCCTGCTTTGCTAGCATCCCCAAATGTCTCCTGTCTGCTGTCCTGCCATCATTTATTCACATCAGGGCAGGGGCCGTGCCTGTTGTGTTCACTGATGTCTCCTGCATGACTAGAACGATGTGTGGAACAGAGCAAAAAATGCTCAAAGAATATCCACTGCCTATTACTATGAGCCAGTGTTGCCCTAGCCTGGGGCTTAGGACGACTCTGTGGTGCTTATGTTCTTGTGTGGAGAGGGATAATAAACAAACCAACGAGTCGGTGAATAAGATGATTTCAGAGTGTGGCCTGTGTGACTTGTCTCACTGCACTGTAGCCTTCTGTTTATTTGTGTCTTCTCCTAAGCCTATGAGCTCCGAGGGGGCGGGGCTGGGGTCTGTCTGCTTCCTCGTCTCATTGGTAGCCCCTGAGGTTGGTGCCTGACAAATAGGGAGTACTAAAAAAAAAAAAAAAAAAAAAAAAAAAAAAAAAAAACAAACCCAAACAACAACAACAACAACAAAAAAAAACGTTTTTGCCGGCTGTAGGCTGTAAAGAACACAAGCTGAAAATGATTTCAACCTACATGCACCTGTACCCTTTGGAGGCTGCAGAACTTATCATTATCAACCCAGGAGTAATTGCTGATAAGCCCGCGTGTGAATTTCCTTGCAAATAGAGAGGTAGCGGGGGAGTGTTTAACAACAACGCGGATAATCTTAATTAATGACCTGATAACTGTAATTAATTGCATCATATCCAGAGGCCCTCTTTGGAATTTCAGGAGGGAGTACCTAGTGTTTGGCAGCTTTGGAGCTGCAAAGGCAGGGGAGTGATAGGATCTCAGTCCCAGCACTTTGCTGCTCAGTGAGCTTTGCCAAGTTACTCACAGTTCTGTGCCTCAGTTTTCTTCTGGGGAAAATGGGGCTACATCACTGGGGTGTTGTCAGTCTCAAAGCCGCTAATGCCTGAACCCGCCAGGGTTGTTCTTGGAGGTTAGGGTGCATGGCTGCAAGGTTCCCTATGTTGCCATGGCGGGGGTGGGAGGGCAGTAGGGGGCCGCTGAGACTGGTTGAGGGGCAGGTCATAAGTCTAGGGTTTCCCCTGGGGCGGGCCCAGGAATCTCTCACCCATTTGGGGGAACCTCAGGGCAAAATGTTGAAGCGGGGGAGGAGAAGCCAGCACCCTGCGCGCCTGCGGGATCTCTCCGCGGGAGAACGGGGGAAGGAGAAGCGGGAGGCGGGAAGCGGGGACCCCGGGGTGGGTGAAGGAGCGAGGAGGTCGTCGTGTGGCCGGGGACGGGCCCCATCCCCGCGGGCCTCAGTTTCCGCCCCGTACTGTAGGGGGCCGGGTGGGCTGCCGGGACCGCTGGGGGCTCGCAGCGGGTTGGGGGAGGCCCCATCTCCCTCGCGGCGCGCTCGGAGCAGGGAGGGGGCGCGGCGGCCGCGGCCCCGGCCACCAGGGGTTAAGCGGTGACCTCAGCCGCGGCGCCCCGGGACCGGGCGGGTGGGGGCGGCGCCGCGTCGCGCACGGCGGCGGCGGCGGCGGCGGGACCAGGCCTCGGAGCGCGGCAGGCGCGGGCGCAGTCCCGGCGGGCCCGGACCTCGCGGGCCGGCGGGCGGCGCGGCCATTGGCTCGGGCGGCGGCGGCGGCGGCGGCGGCGGTGGGGGCGCCGTCCCGGCCATGGGCGCCCGCGGCGGCCTGAGGAGCTGGAGGCGCGGCGCCGGCCGCCTAGCGCCTTTGTGAGCGGCGCGCATGACAAAGGCGCGGGCCGGGGCGGCCGAGGCGGGTGAGTGAGCGCGGGGGCCCTGCCTCCGCGGGATCCTCGCGTGTCCCCGAGTCTGCGAGTGCGGGGGAGGCGCTCCAGGCGCCAGGGTCCTCCGGAGGTCCCGGGCGTGTCGCCGTGGGCTGGCGGGGGCTGTGTCCGCCGCTGTGTCCCTGTGTCTGGGTGTGAGAGCCCCGCGCCCGCGTCTCCCCTCGGTGTGGGTCTCTTCTTGTGTCCCTGGAGTTCTGGTGTTACTAGGGCGAGTGGCCTTTGTACTTCAGCTTGTGTGTGTGTGGCCTCCAGCCGGTTGGGGTCAGGACAGTTTGGGAACCCCCATCCCCACCCTGTGCCTCACTTTCCGCTGTGGTCCACCTCCTCCTGCGCTGACCTTGGGGGTCCCT
This sequence comes from Macaca thibetana thibetana, assembly GCF_024542745.1. Classification (NCBI taxonomy): domain Eukaryota; kingdom Metazoa; phylum Chordata; class Mammalia; order Primates; family Cercopithecidae; genus Macaca; species Macaca thibetana. The sequence continues at coordinate 16,729,663 of NC_065578.1, read as the reverse complement.
GGGATCGGGTGAAGTCAGGGAGTGCCCTTGTCGCCTATGTGGTGAGTCAGCCTCTCCCACCCTGGACCCCCGCCCAGAGGCGGAACGGGACGGCCTCCTGCAGGAGGAGACTGTGGGAGGAGAGGATGCCGGGTCAGCCGGAGGCCGTGGCTGCAGAGCCGCCAGTCCGGATCCCTCTGGAACAGGAGGGCCCTACATGAAGACCAGCCTCCTTGGAGTGTCTGGGATGGCCTCTGAGAGGGAGCGTCGGCCTGACTGTAGGGAGCATGGGGACAATTCTTCCTCCCTCTCCCAGAGCCCTGGGGCAGGGGTCTCGAATCTTCCTTTGGCCCTGAAAGTCAGGAGGCCCTGCATTGCGTCAGTGCCAAGCAGAGAGGTGGTGGCTAGTGGACTGCACTTCCCCACTGGCTTTGGAGCTCAATTGCTGCCCCAAAGTCCTTGGCTTCCCTTAGGGATGCTACTGGGGAGCCACGCCCCACCTGCCGGTAGCCCCATCTGCTCCTCCTAGGATTCTGGGGAGAGAGGGCAGGTTGTGCGGGCTCATTAAAATGCAGAGCTCTTCCTGGCATCCGCCCAGCACTGTGCCCCCCACGGTGTTCAGGCCCTGGACACACAGACTAGATAGCAGGTCAGCCTCCGGAAATCTCCAAGCTCCCTGTGACTGTGGGCTGGGGACTGCCCTGCCCCTTCCTCAGGCCCTCAGGGTGAAGCTCAGAACCCTCCTGTAAGGCTTCCTGTGGTGCCCGAATATGATGCTCGCTGTCCCCAGGCACTTGCCTTCCCGAGGCCCCCTGTCCCTTCCCCTTCCACCAAAGAGCCTCTGCGGGCTGTTCTCTCTATCCAGGAAGTGGGTCCCATCCTTCACCTCTGATTTCTCACTCCAGAGCTGCTTCCTGTCCAGTGAGCCAGGCTAGCCCCAATGCTCTGAGGGTTCCTGCCCCAGTCGTGGGGGCGGGGGGCTTTTTTTTACGGTCTTCCAGTGGAGCAGGGACCATGCCTGTCCTTGATCACAGCTCAGAACAGTGCCTGGTGCGTAGTGGGTGCACTACACATAGTTGCTGAATAAATGAATGTCTAATAACTAATGGTTCCCAAGTTCTGTTCCAAGCTTTAACTCTGGAGGAGTCTGGGGAGGGGGGAAAGCTGGTGGACTGCTCTGGGGCCCAGGTACCAGGTTAGTATAAGAGGAGGTTGGGTGTGGTGGCTCACGCTTGTAATCCCAGCACTTTGGCAGGTGGAGGTGGGCAGATTACCTGAGGTCAGGAGTTCAAGACTAGCCTGGCCAAAATGGTGAAACCCCGTCTCTACTAAAAATATAAAATTAGCTGGGCGTAGTGGCACATGCCTGTAGTCCCAGCTACTCAAGGAGAATCGCTTGAACCTGGGAAGTGCAGGTTGCAGTGAGCCGAGATCGCACCATTGCACTCCAGCTTGGGTGACAAGAGCGAAACTCCATTTCAAAACAAAAACAAAAACAGAAATTAGCCGGGTGTGATGGTGCACGTCTGTAATCCCAGCTATTTGGGAGGCTGAGGTGGGAGGGTCGCTTGAACCCGGGAGGCGGAGGTTACAGTGAACCAATATTGTGCCACTGCGCTCCAGCCTGGGTAACAGAATGAGATTCTATCTCAAAAGAAAAAAAATAAAAAGAAGATTGAGCATGGTAGCTCATGCTTGTAATCCCAGCACTTTAGGAGCCTCAGGTGGGAGGATCACTTGAGCCCAGGTGTTCGGGACCAGCCTGGGCAACGCAGGAGACCACGTCTCTACAAAAAATTTTAAAAATTAGTTGGATGTGGTGGTGCATGCCTGTAGTCCCAGCTACTCAGGAGGCTGAGATGGGAGGATCAATTGAGCCTGGAAGTTCGAGGCTGCAGTGAGCTGTGATTGTGCCACCGTACTATAGCTTAAGTGACAGAGGGAGACTCTGTCTTAAATATATATATATGTGTGTGTGTGTGTGTGTGTGTGTATATTTATGTGTGTGTGTATATATATGTATATATATATTTGAGGAAAGTGTGCTGTTACTTGGACAAATGGTATATTAATTAACAGACATTTATAATATACGCTGAGTGCCAGGTGCTGGGCTAGATGATTTAAGCATGTACCTCTTATACATTGAGAAGGAATAGAGTAGAAAGAATACATGTAATCTTCTTAGATTAATTTTGAAAAGATAAAGTAAGTGATATATATGCCGTGATAAGATAATAATAACATAGATTTACATTGTACTTTCATATCTGCTCTCTCTTTGTTTTGACAACACTCTAGTAATTAGGCAGGGAGATGGGTTCATACCCATTTTACTAATGAGGAAGATGAGCATATAATGTCACTGCTGAAGCGAGTCATCGAAGGAGCCAGCACTCAGCCTGGGACTCCCTGGCCACGCAGTCCTTGCTTTCTTCTGCACAGCTGTCTCCAGTGCCTTTTGTATTCCTGTCACCTGGCTAGACTAGACGGGTGAATGAGCCACTGTTCTTGCCCTCAAGGGGTCTAAAGTCCAGGAGACAATCAAGTTCTTTAACAACTGAGTGTGCCAAAGTTGTTCCACCCCACGGTGCCACCTTGGGCCCAGCTCAGTCCTTTCCTTGCCGTGTCCCAGAGAGTTCTTGGTCTCTCTACCTCAGTGGAGGGCATCAGAGCCATTTTCCTTCAGGACCCTGGTCTGATGACATTCCCAGGAGTCCTTATAGAGCCTCTGCTGGATCCTGGGCAGTGGTGAGTTGGGAACTAGCTCATACTTATACATAAGAGCTGATTGCTAAATTTTAGGAATTTTATGAGCCAGTTGTTAAACACAGCCATTATAACAAATTTTGAGGCTGGGTGTGGTAGCTCAAACCTGTAATCCCAACACTTTGGGAGGCTGAGGCAGGCAGATCACCTGAGGTCGGGAGTTCGAGACCAGCCTGGACAACATGGTGAAACCCCGTCTCTACTAAAAATAAAAAAATTAGCCGGGTGTGGTGGTGCGTGCCTGTAATCCCAGCTACTCGGGAGGCTGAGGCAGGAGAATTGCTTGAACCCAGGAGGTGGAGGTTGCAGTGAGCCGAGGTCGTGCCATTGTACTCCAGCCTAGGGGACAAGAGTAAAATTCTGTCTCAAAAACAATTTTTTTTTTTTAGTATATACAGTCATCATTAAGTAAATTACATATATATATATATAGAGAGAGAGAGAGAGAGAGAGACAGAGAGAGAGAGAGAGAGACGGAGTCTCGTTCTTTCGCCCAGGCTAGAGTGAAGTGGTGCAATCTCAGCTCACTGCAACCTCCACCCCTGGTTTCAAGTGCAGGGGGAGCCTCAGCCTCCCAAGTAGCTGAAATTACAGGAGCCCACCACCATGCCCGGCTAATTTTTGTACTTTTAGTAAAGGCAGGATTTCACCATGTTGGCCAGGCTGGTCTCAAACTCTTGACCTCAGGTGATCCACCCGCCTCAGCCTCCCAAAGTGCTGGGATTATAGGCGTGAGCCACCGCGCCCGGCTATTATTATATATTTTTGAGATGGAGTTTCACTCTTGTTGCCTAGGCTGGAGTGCAATGGTGTGATCTCTGCTCACTGCAACCTCCACCTCCTGGGTTCAAGTGATTCTCCTGCCTCAGCCTCTGGGATTATAGTAGCTGGGATTACAAGCGCCTGCCACCACACCTGGCTAATTTTTGTATTTTAGTAGAGATGGGGTTTCACCATGTTGGCCAGGCTGGTCTTGAACTCCTGACCTCAGGTGGTCCACCTGCCTCAGCCTCTCAAACTGCTGGAATTACAGTCATGAGCCACTGTGTCCAGCCATAAATTTTATATGTATACATATACTATTATTATTATTATTATTATTATTTTTGAGTTAGAGTTTTGGCTCTTGTTGCTTAGGCTGGAGTGCAATGGCATGATCTCGGCTCACAGTAACCTCTGCCTCCCACATTCAAGCGAGTCTCATGCCTCAGCCTCCCAAGTAGCTGGGATTTACAGGCACCCACCACCACGCCTGGCTAATTTTTGTATTTTTAGTAGAGATGGGGTTTCACCATGTTGTCCAGGCTGGTCTCAAACTCCTGACCTCAGGTGATCTGCCCACCTCAGCCTCCCAAAGTACTGGGATTACAGGTGTCAGCCACCATGCCCAGGCCGTAAATTATATTTTATAAAGTAATAAATATTCAATTTTTTTTCTAATTATTTTACTCTATTACCTGTGCATTTGTGGTTATTTGCTGCTTTGTGTGCGTGTGTGTGTGTGTGTATGTGTGCATGCGCACGCATTGGGGGGTGTATTAGTTCTTTTTCATACTGCTGTTTTTATACTGCTATGAAGAAATACCCGAGACTAGGTAATTTATAAAGAAAAAGAGGTTTAATGGACTCACAGTTCCACATGGCTGGGGAGACCTCACAATCATGGTGGAAGGTGAAGGAGAAGCAAAGGCACGTCTTACATGGTGGCAGGCAAGAGACCCTGTGCAGGGGAACTGCCCTTTATAAAACCATCATATCTTGGGAGACTTATTCACTATCATGAGAACAGCATGGGGAAAACCTGCCCCTGTGATTCAATTACCTCCCACCACGTCCCTCCCATGACATGCAGGGATTATGGGAGCTACAGTTCAAGATGAGATTTGGGTGGAGACAGAGCCAAACCATATCAGGGGGTGTCAGTGTGGGTGTGTGTGTAATGTACATAGTGGTGTGCTACTTCATATCTCAACTCCATTCAGTGATGTGATGTTGGCAGCTTGAAATTGGCCACAGTGAGAATATTTATACCATATAAATTGGCAAACACTGCAAATCAGAATCTTTTCCCCTGAAGAGCTTGTTTACCAGCACACCACTGGGAATCCAGCAATGAGCAACTCAGTCCCTCCCTTTGAACTTACATTTTCGTGTGATGCTACTCCAGGACTGATCTTAGTGTCTTCGTGGCTGAAGGGCAGCTGCTGGGCAGGGCCTGCTGTGCTGATAGAGGTTGTAAATTGCCCTCAAATCATGGGAGCTCTCCACTCCAGCACTCGAGTTGTTACCATGCACCAGAAAGAGGGGAAACGGGACAAGGAGGAGATTCAGTTAATTGAGAGCTGACTTTGCCATTGAATAACCCTATTCAGGATGACCCAGGCATCTTGGAGGAAAAACAGCGGTGACGTCTGAGGACAGACCATGGACAAGTTAAGTAGCTTGGGGCTTGTGGAGTTGTGACGTCCAGGACATGGGTGGCTAGAGCTGGCATAGACAACAGTGGGTATGACCTGTCCATATGGATGCAGGGCCTGCATGAGAGAGTAGAAGCAGACGGTTGCTCTTGTACCGCCTGTGATCTCTGGTTGAGAGATGGACACGGCACAGTTACATACAGTGGAGGGATGTGCAGAGTGTAGCAGGGGAATGGGGTAGGGAGAGGGAAACAGTTCATGCCTCCGAGCCTTTGCACATGCTGCTCCTTCTACCCAGGGGAGTTAATGTGTGTTTTTTCTACCCAGAAGGAAGGGCATGTGCAAAGGCTCAGAGGCATGAATTATTGAGAGCTCAGTCTGACTCTGGTGTCAGGTGAATCAAAAGTCTGCAGGGTTTGAAACAGAGCAGGGGAAGCATTGAACCTTCCTCAAGTCAGGGGGCACAGCATCATCTGGATGCCAGCAAAGGAAGTCTGCCACACCTCGCCTGTCAGGGGCCTTGTGCTGTGTGGATCACCCTGCTTCCCTGAAAATCTTTAAGGTTTCTTGGTAGTTTCCTGCTGTCTCTAAAGCTTGCTGCTGTTCCAGCCCCTACATCTGTGGCTGGTGGATTCTCAAAAAAAAAAAAAAAAAAAAAAAAAAAAAAAAATCCATGTTAATATCAAGCCAAACAAAACTTAATTGGGATGGGAAGAGGGGTCTCCTGTTCTTCCCCCATTGCTAATTAATACCAGAAAAGCTGCTTCTGTCTTTCATTTAGGCAGACAATTGAGAGCTTGTTTGTTTAAAGGCAACTGATTTTGACTTTATGCCTATGTGTGCCAGGTATTTTTCATGCATCAATTCATTTAATTTCCATGCCGATCTTGCAAGTAGGTCCTATTTTCCCATCTTATCGATGAGGAAATTGAGTCTCAGAGACTTATCCAAGGGCACTGTGTTTGTAAGTGGTAGGATTCGACCCCGGCAGGTGCTGAGATCTTTCTGCAGTCCCATGCTCCCTTCCTTTATGCGGTGTTCCTTTTCCCTTTGAGGAGGGGAGGGAGAGATTAGTCACATGCCTGGAATCTAGCACACTTTGCCCTTCTTAGTTTGGAGTTAATGTGTGTTTTTTTAATCCAGTGTTAGCAAGGCCCAGTCTGGTCATAGCTGGGTTTGCTACCCTGTGGCTCAGGGGCAAGGATGAGAATAGAACCCTGGTATCCACATGGGCCCCCTAGGCCTGGTGTCAGGAAAGAGCTAATACTAATGGCTAAAAATTGCAGAGTGGCAGGCCCCTTGGTAGTGCATGGCTTGTGGGAGCTTGCTCAGTTCTCAGCTACTCCAAGAGGTGGGGTGCATCATTATCTATGTTTTGCCTCCATTGAACTTGCCCAGGGTTGTGCAACCAAGAGGTAGAAGCACCACATTCTGCTCGCCCCAGAGTCCTGCCTCTCCACTCTGTGTCTTTCCTTGAGCAGTGCCATCCCTCCCAGGGCCTGGCTCGGCTGTGCCTTTGACAGCCCCTAGCAGCAGTGCCCATATGCCATGGAAAATGGGGAAGGATAGTTGACCACTTGGCCACAGGCCCAGGGTCTGCCCACCTCTTGGTTAGAGCCAGCACCGAACTCCCTGCCATGGGGTTCATCTTCCCACTGGCCTATTGGTTGAGAGGGTGGTCTCAGACAAGGCCCCAACACCACCTTCTTGTAGATACATCCCCAGTCCAGGGCAGTGCAGGTGGTTTGTGATGGTGCCAGCCCATGTTGGCATGTTGGGCCCAAGATGAGGTGGCATTTCTGAGTTGTGGAACCCCTTTCTCCTTGAGAGCCTGCCCCCAGAGTGTCCTCCTCTCTGCAAAAGTCCTGGTTCTAGTCACTGGCTGATTGGTATGCATCCCAGAATCCCGGCCATTAGCATACAAGGCGGGAGCCAGCTCTCATTACTCCCCTCTCTTCATTGTTTGAAGTGGGCAGACTTGGAGTGAGCTTTGGAAATGTGAGCTTTTTATTCAATTTCCCTAGAAAAACAATGGTTAAATTAAGTAGGAAAATAACAGTCTCCCGAAATTGAAGAAAAATGTTCCTGAACCTAGACATTACCCACAACCTTTGAATTTCCTTTAAAATAGGCATTTGTTTTACTCTTAAGTTATATATGTATTGCATGACCACTGAAGAAAACACAGAGAAAATACAGAGAGAAGAAAATGGAAATCATTTTACCACCTAAAGACAGCCTTTCTCAATATTGTGGTGCATATCATTCATGTATTCAGTATTTCATTTGCTCATTTGGCAAGTATCTATTTAGGGCCCAGAAAGGGAGAGACTGTATTGGGTTCTGGGAGTAGAGGGGTACCCTGCTCCCTGCTGGGGCTCTTTCTATGTTGGGCCTTGGGCAACTCACCTGACCCTTCTCTTATCTGTTTTCTCATCTGTAGAATAGGGATAACACTAGTAGCTGTGTCATAAGGCACGGGGATTTAACAAAAGTGCAAGTAGGATGCTCATTATAGTGCCCGGCCCAGGTCAAAGCTTAGCAATGTTGGCTTTTGTCACGTAGGGGAGGAATACCTTTTCTTCTACCCTGTTAGGTTCTGTGATAGAGCCTATGAATTAAACTGACAAAAGACAGATTAATAGGAGAAAAGGCATATTGATTTTATTTAATGTTACTATACATATGTATTTTTTACTGTAAGGGATCTCCATAGAAAAGAAATGAAAATCCAAAGAGGCAGTTAGACCCGGGAGCTTACATAACATTTTAACAAAGGGCGATAAATTGTGGAGAAGCAGGAGACAAAAGAAAAGGATTGGACTCTTAGGGGGGCAGTGCATTTCACGAAAGTGACTAGGAAATGTATGGTAGATAAGGGTGGTTTAGGTAAGGTTTGTTATGCAGATAAGATAGAGGGATACACCTTTGCAAATGGAAATTTATATCACCTTTACAAAGGGAAATGTGTGCCCTGCTTATAGGCAGAAAAGGGGAGACAAAGAGCTCTTCCTGCATCTGCTGCTGCTCAAGTACCTTGAGCTCAAAATAATTCTTTTTTTTTTTTTTTTTTTTTTGTGAGACAGCATCTTGCTCTGTTACCCAGGCTGGAGTGTAATAGCCCAATCTTGGCTCACTGCATCCTCTGCCTCCTGGATTTAAGTGATTCTCCAGCCTCAGCCTCCTGAGTAGATGGGATTACAGGTGCACACCACCACACCCAGCTAATTTTTGTATTTTTAGTAGAGAGAGGGTTTCACCATGTTGGCTAGGCTTGTCTTGAACTCCTGACCTCAAATGATCCTCCTGCCTCAGCCTCCCAAAGTGCTGGCACTACAGGTGTGAACTATGACTTCTGGCCCTGGGATGGCATATTTTGATCTTTTTCAGTTACAACAGTGAGCAGGCTGACATTAACCTTGCCCTGGTTTTTTTTTTTTTTTTTTTGAGATGGAGTGTTGCTCTGTCACCCAGGCTGGAGTGCAATGGTGCAACCTCTGCCTCCTGGGTTCAAGTGATTCTCCAGCCTCAGCCTCCTGAGTAGATGGGATTACAGGCTCCTGCCATTACACATGGCTAATTTTTTGTGTTTTTAGTAGAGATGGGGTTTCAGTATGTTGGCCAGGCTGGTCTCGAACTCCTGACCTCAAGTGATTCTCCCACCTCAGCCTCCCGAAGTGCTGGGATTACAGGTGTGAGCTACAGTGCCTGGCCTCATGGGTCTTATATGATGGTGGAGGAGACAAAAATCAAACACATCGAATTTATAAAGTAACCACATTGTATGCATTAAGTCCTGTGAAGGAAACAGACTGGTGTGATGGTGATAACTGGGGATGAAGGGTAGAGAGGGTGTATGTGGGGGTGGGGGTTACAGGATTCGTTATCTGCAGGTGGTCAGGGAGGCCTCTCTGCAGAGAGACGTTTAAGCCAGACCTGAATGACAAGCAGGAGCTCCCCCTGCAAGGATCTGAGGGAAAAGGGGCTACAGCAAATGCAAAGGCCCTGAGGCCAGAGGAACTTGGCTTGTTTGAGCAACAGAACGGCCTGGGCCTGCGTGGCGGGGAGAGGAGGGTGTAGCAGAGACCGTGTTAGTTAGGATTGTTACTCTAGGTGCAAAAGGAAGCCATCGAGGTTTGTTTTCTACTTCCCATAAATACCTTTACTAATGAAATATAGTTCCAAGATTCCAGCTAGTAATAACTCTGTTAAGAAATTCACCTTTTCCCAATAATTTATTCAAAAATAATTTACTGAGTGCCTATGATGTGGAAGCACTTGACTCAGTGCTGTGGGATGATGGATGGATATAAAGATAAGGTGAGGTTTTAGGCTCCAATAACCCACGGTCCAGCAAACAAGACTACAAACATTCGCAGGGTCAAGGGCAGGGAGTGACTGATTTACCTTTGCCAAAGATCCCATGTCTGCTGGGAGGAGAACTGGCTGTAGAGAGCCAGGGTGGAGAGGTGGAGCTGGGAACTAGAGGAAAGGCAAGGAAAGGTTCCCATTTGTCAGTGGAATAGGAGAAAAGTGTTGGGTTCGGGTTATATATCGGCTGGAATCAACTGGAATTTCTGGTGGATTATACACAGGGGTGAGGGAAAGAGAAGAACTGAGCATGACTTCTAGATTCTTCTTTTGAGTATCTGAGTGAATGCTGGTGTCATGAAAGGAGATGGTTAAGAGGGAGTGAGGAGCATGGCTTTTGGAGAAACCAAGGGTTAGGTCTGGGACAGGTTCACATTGAGAGGCTGATTAGAAGTCCAAGGGGGTATGCCGGGCGCGGTGGCTCATGCCTGTAATCCCACGGTGGGAGGATCACTTGAGGTTGTGAGTTTGAGACCAGCCTGGCCAACATGGTGAAACCCCGTCTCTACTAAAAATACAAAAATTAGCTAGGTGTGGTAGTGGGCACCTGTAATCCCAGCTACTCAGGAGGCTGAGGCAGGAGAATTGTTTGAACCCAGGAGGTGGAGTTTGCAGTGAGCTGAGACTGTGCCATTGCACTCCAGCCTGGGCAATGAGAGTGAAACTCCGTCTCAAAAAAGAAAACAAACAAACAAACCCCAAAACCCCAAAGAAGTCCAAGCGGGTAGTGAGGGCCTCTGGGGTGGAGATGCAAACTTGGGCATCCTTAACATATAAGGAGGACAGGTATGACCACCCAGAGGGACAATTCGGAGGAAAGATCCCTCCACAGGGAGGTGAGCTCTGGGAGCTCTTATATTTATAGTCTGGTGGAGGAGGAGGAGGAGCCAGGGCGGGCAGCCTGGGAACTGGGGGAAGATGGGTGCAAGGAACTTACTTTTAGTGCCAGGTGCTGAGCTCAGCACTTGGGGAGGATCGGCCCCTGGTCCTCACAATAAGTCTGTGAGGTGCAGGTGCTGTTATGCTTTTCACCTTATGGAAGGGGAAAGAGGCCCAGAGGTGACCCAGTGCACTGGCCAACAGGTGCACAACTGCGTGGGGAGTGAGGATTCACACCAAGGGGGCAGTCCAGCTCCTTCGCCCACGGCATTCCTGTGTTGCAGAGGAGGATACCAAAGCTTGTGATTTCGTTAATTTGTTTTCATTTGTCTGTCCTTGCATTCCTCTTCTTCCAACACATATTTACTGAGCACCTACTGAATGCTGTGTGCTGGGCAAGGAACTGGAGATTCCAAGATGAGTAAAGTATGGCGCCCCTTAGTCTGGTGAGGGAGGCGGACGGGCAATAGCTGAAGGGTGGACGGTGCCTGATGCAGGTGGAGGAGCCCTGAGGAGGCTTCCCAGGGGAGTGGAAAAGGCAGAGTTAGGTCAGGAAGCAGGAGGCATTCCAGGCATGTGTCGAGGCTTGGGGAAGGCAATAGCAGGGCCATGTCAGGGAGGGTGCAGGGGGTGCTGCTCAGGACCTCTGTCCATTGCACTGGGGGCTTGTACTTTATCTTGTGGGCCCTGTGAGCCGGTCACCTGTTTCAAGCCAGGGGATGATGGGATTAGAACTTTTTGTTTGAGGTAGAGATTGTGCTGCAAGGAACAGGAGTTACCAGGGAGAGCTTTCAAGGCTGTTAAAAGGCTCTCTGGCCAGGCGTGGTGGCTCATGCCTGTAATCTCAGCACTTTGGGAGGCTGAGGTGGGCGGATCATGAGGTCAGGAGATCAAAACCATCCTGACTAACACGGTGAAACCCCATCTCTACTAAAAATACAAAAAATTAGCTGGGTGTGGTGACAGTCGCCTGTAGTCCCAGCTACTCGGGAGGCTGAGGCAGGAGAATGGCGTGAACCTGGGAGGCAGAGCTTGCAGTGAGCTGAGATCACACCACTGCACTCCAGCCTGGGTGACAGAGTGAGACTCTGTCTCCAAAAAAAAAAAAAAAAAAAAAAAGGCTCTCTGATTTCTAGGTCATTCTCTGAACGCTGCTGCTTCCTTACTCCTTCCCAAATTCTGCTAATTTTTCTTTTCCAAAAATATTTCTGAGTCAGAGAGGTTCAGCAACTTGCCTGAGGTCGCACAGGGTGCCAGGGCATCCGGGCTGGGACTGGTCTTCTAACGGAAACAACCACAGTCCCAGGGGTGGAAGCGGATGGTGAGTAACCCTAAGGAGGGGCTCACTGGAGGCTTGAGTTGAAGGTCACCGTCCACAGGTCCCTGTGTGGCTTTAAACATTGCCTTTTTGCAGTCTCAGAGAACAGTTGGTGCTTCCGGGCAGAAGGAGCTGGGCTGCTGCTGGGAGCCAGGACTGGGGCTTTCCTGGAGCTGCATGGGTTATTTAAGCAGTTCTTGGGCATCTGCTTCCTTCCTAGTGAGTGATGGGAAAAATCCACGGGGCTGGTGCAGGATTCGATTAACAGGTCACATGAGGCCAGTGAGGGAGGCAGTCCCCGCTGGGGAGGGCAGATGCCAGGCAGAGGCTGGGGGGAGGGGGAGATGGGAGCATTTCCCAGAGCCCTGCACTATGAGCTCTGTCACTTTGGGCAGGTGTCTCACCTCACTGGAGTCTTGGTTCCCTCGCCTGTAAAGCAGAGATAATATGAAATGTGACCAATAGGATTGAAAAAATAACCAATGTCCACTGCAGGCCTGAAGTGTGCCAGGCACCGTTCATGATCTTGTTTCAATCTCTCTTTTTTCTTTTTTTTTTTGAGATAGAATCTCACTCTGTCACCCAGGCTGGAGTGCAGTGGTGTGATCTTGGCTCTCTGCAACCTCTGCCTCCCAGGTTCAAGTGATTCTCCTGCCTCAACCTCCCAAGTAGCTGGGACTACAGGTGTGTGCCACCACACCTGGCTAATTTTTTTTTTTTTTTTAGTAGATACAGGGTTTCACCATATCAGCCAGGCTGGTCTCGAACTCCTGACCTCAAGTGATCTGCTCCCCTCAGCCTCCCAAAGTGCTGGGGTTACAGGCGTGAGCCACCGCATCCAGCCTCTTGTTTCAATCCCTTGTCATCTTGTGAGGTATGGATGGTCATTATCTTCATTTTATAGATGACACAGCTGAGGAACAGAAAGGGTAGATATTTTGCCCCAAGTCACACAGCTAGTAAATGGCAGAATTTGAACCTGACCCTCTAACTCTGGAGCCCTCCCCTGAAATCCCTCTGTTCCTCGCCAAACTTTGCTCAGCTGAGCATGAGTCCGTTCCTTGGCAAATCACTTGATAGGATCCTGTGGGGCACTAGCATTCTGCCCACCCGAGTTTGGGGCACCCCAATCCCTACAACCCCCTAAGTTTTATCACGAAGCCTTGGAGCTCCAGTGGGCCTCAGCCCCTGGCTCATCATCTTGCAGCCACTTGGGGCTGACCTGGGACCAGAACCCCAGCATCCCAGACTCCTGGACTTCTACTCTTTTCACTCCTCCAGGGCCTCAGAGGGGGACCGGACTGGGAGCCAGTTGCCTGGGTTATAATCCCACTTCTTCCTTGAACCAGCCAGAAGAGCTTGGGCAACATTTCACTTTGCTCCTGCCTTTACCCTAAGCCTCAGTTCCCTCTTCTGTGAGATGGGTAGATTGAGAATCTAGAGTCTTTACCAATTCTAATAATTCGTAAGTGTAAGATTTCAGGTTTCTAGGAACCTGTAAGAATCAAACATTTGCCACCTTTTCTACTTCCTGTCCTCTATTGCCTATGGGACTCAGAGAGATTGAGATGAGAAAACAATTCAGTGAACCCTCTAGAGTTTGATAGGCTGTAGTCTGAGGGTGTGGCTCATACCTGTAAAATTCCAGCACTTTGGTAGGCTGAGGTGGGAGCGTTGCTTGAGCCCTGGAGTTCAATACCAGACTGGGCAACATAGTGAGACCCCATCTTTACAAAAAAATCAAAAAACCAAAATTTAGCCTGGTGTGGTGGTGTGCACCTGTGGTCCCAGCTACTCAAGAGGTTAAAGTGGAAAGATGGCTTGAGCCCAGGTGGTTGAGGCTGCAGTGAGCTATGATGGTACCGCTGTACTCCAGCCTGGGCAGCTCAGTGAGACCCTGTCTCTAAAAAATAAAAAAATATATAGCTTACTAGCAGCATATGATAACGACTATCACTTGAGTACCATTGGGTGCCAGGCACTGTGCTGGCTGCGTCATGTATTATTTTATTGCCTCCTCAACAGGGAGGCGAGTATGATTAGCTCCATGTTAGATGTGAGAACTGAGACACAAAATGTTTAGCTAACTTTCCAAAGGGTCAAGTGATTGCATTACCTGTATATGAAAGCTGGACTTCCAAGACCAGAGGAAGTGCAGAGGACACGTTTGGTAGGTGCTTCCTTGTGGGGGTGGGTACGGCCTCTCTACCTCACGTCCCATCACTTAGAGCTCTCTGCAAAACCCGTTCTCCCGGGCCCCAGATGCAAAAATCCACCCAGTTCATCCACCCTTGAGAAATGATGTTGAGTCAGATCTGGAAACACTAAACAGGTGAGTCACAGTGAGGATGGTGAGGGGCTAGGCAGGGAGGAATAGTGCTTAGCCCACCACTGGCCAGAGTTCAGCCTTGCCAAGGGGCTCAGCCCAGAGGGCAGGCCTCAGCTGTTGACAGAGAAGGGGACTTGGGAGCAGGGAGAGGATGCGGCGGCAGGGAGGGAGACAGAGGAGCTGAGGGTCAGACAGCAGAGCTAGAAGGGTTTTCAGGGGTCATCCAGTCCACATATAGGACATCTCAGTCCCAGAGAGGGGCCAAGACTTACCCTAGGTCACACAGTCCATGGTGCCAGACCCAGCAATAGAAGGGGATTTTGAGGGAGGCTGAGGATTCAGCCTTCCTACCTCCTTCTCTCCCTCCCTCCTTCCCTTCCTTCCTTCCTTTCTTTTTTTTTCTTCTCGTTGTCTTTTTTTTTTGACAGGGTCTTGCTCTGTCGCCCAGGCTGGAACACAGTGGCATGATCACAGCTCACTGCAGCCTCGATTCCTGGGCTCAGGTGATCCTCCCACCTCAGCCTACCGAGTAACTGGGGCTATAGGCACATACCAACATGCTAGGCTAGTTTTTGCATTTTTTTGTAGAGATGGGGTTTTGCCACGTTGCCCAGGCTGGTCTCAAACTCCTGCACTCAAGCGATCTTTCTGCCTTGGCCTCCCAAAGTGCTGGGATTAGAGGTGTGAGCCACTGTGCCTGACCCTGGCCACTTTCATGGGCATGACTTTCTGACCGGGCACTATGCTGTTTGCCTTCTCTTTCTCCAATCAGGAGAACAAGAACAAACAGCAACAATAATAAAGGAATCATCTTGCTAAATCCTAAGCATATTGGTTGCCAATATGGATAGACTGTACCCAAGTCCCACCTCCTCCTCTTCCTAGGTGGATGACTCTGGGCAAGGCACGTAACTCCTCTTAGCCTCCAAGTTCCTTTAGCTGTGCCATGGTTTAAGTAGACTCTGAAATTGCAGCACTTCTCAGTGCCTTTAACATGTGGAGTATTGTTATTCTCCAGCAGGGAGACTCCTGCTGTGGTTTTCCATTGTTCCTTGAATATTGAATGCTTTTTTTTTTTTCTCCCAGTGAGCACCTATTGACATATTTCAGGATACAAATGTTTCCCCAAATACACAGATTGAGAACACTGGTGTCAGTGGTTTCTCAGGATGGTTTAAACTTTTTTTTTTTTTTTTTTTTGACAGAGTCTTGCTCTGTCTCCCAGGTGGGAGCGTAATGGCATGATCTCATCTCACTGCAACCTCCGCCTGCTGGGTTAAGTGCTTTCTCAGCCTCCCGAGTAGCTGGGATTACAGGCTCACGCCACCATGCCCAGATAATTTTGTATTTTTAGTAGAGACGGGGTTTCTCCATGTTGGTCAGGCTGGTCTCGAACTCCTGACCTCAGGTGATCCGCCTGCCTCGGCCTCCCAAAGTGCTGGGATTACAGGTGTGAGCCACCACACCTGGCCTGTTTAAACTTTTAAACTCAGACACTGTGGACTGATTATGGAGTTTGGGGGACACATCTACTGAGCTGTGACAGTCAACCCCCATCTGGGGTCAGCAGCACCATAATCCCCCATCTGTTCTTGCTTCTTTCTTTCTCTCATACCCCCTCTACCCTGGAGCACCCATTGCTTTATCAGCAGGAGCCTTCCTGGGAGGAAGGTCAGGCTTCTGTAATTGGAGCCACCCTGCCTACGTGGGGCAGGAAGACTGGCTGAGATGTCCTGGGCAGCGGCAACTGCCCTACAAAGGCTCTTCTCAGGGACCCTGGCTCACCTGGGAGCATATTTGGAGGCAAGGAGGATGGTGAGGGAGGAGCAGAGACTCCCAATTAGGTCAGGGCAGCCTGCGAGCACTGGGGTGGGCCTGGGGACATGAGGAGGGGCCTGGGAGCGCGTGGGGGGCCTGGGAGCATGGCGGGGAAGGCCGGGAGCACAGGGAGAGACTGGGAGTATGGGGATGGACTTGGGAGCACGGGGGTTAGCTTGGCTCTGTCATTCACCCTTTTAATGACCTTGGGCAGGGCACAGTCCTCTCTGGGCCTCAGTTTCCTCATCTGTGAAATGAAGGCCTGGGCTTGGTGATTTCTTGGTTCCCTTCAGGGCTGACGTTCTGTGAACTAAGTAATGGAGGAATAGGTACATTTTGTACCTTTTGGCCACACCCTGGTTTGCTGGGTTTCTTGGGGTCCTCCAAGGCTTCCCCCATCAGGAACTTTTCTCTCTCAGAAGGCGCGGTATGTATGAAGATGCTGGATACAGGCAGGTGGCCTAAGCACCCTGGGAACCGAGAGCCAGTAATTCTCATACATTAATGTGAGCCAGGGTCACCCAGACAAGCCTGCTAAGAAGGCAGATTCTTGGGTCTCATCCCAAGAGACTCTAGTGTTATAGTTTGGTATCAGAAGCTTAGCATCTGCATTTAAAAGAAGCCTCCCCTTCACTCAGGTGGCTCTGAAGTCAGTAGTTCAAGGATGACTTTTTGAAAAAGGCTGTTAGACTCTTTGAGCCTTAGGAAAGGCTGGGCACAGCGGCACTTGCCTGTAGTCCCAGCTCCTCAGGAGGCTAAGGCAGGACAATCACTTGAGTCCAGGAGTAAGAGGCTGCAATATGCTATGACTGTGCTTGCGAATAGCTACTGCACTCCAGCTTGGACAACATAGCAAGACCCCATCTCTTAAAAAAAAGAAAAAAAAAAATGCAGCCAGGTGGAGTGGCTCAGGCCTGTAATCCCAGCATTTTGGGAGGCTGAGGTGGGTGGATCACTTGAGGTCAGGAGTTTGAGACCAGCCTGGCCAACATGGGGAAACCTTGTCTCTACTAAAAATACAAAAATTAGCTGGGTGTGGTGGCGTGCACCTGTAATCCCAGCTGCTTCAGGAGGCTGAGGCAGGAGAATTGCTTGAACTCAGGAGGCGGAGGTTGCAGTGAGCCAAGATCGCACCGTTGCACTCCAGCCTGGGCGACAAGAGCCAGACTCCATCTCAAAAAAAAAAAAAAAAAAAAAAAAAAAAGAGAAAATGCGTAGGAACATGCTAACCTTTTGGGGTTGGTGATGGGCACTGTGTGGGATGCCCTCACCTGCAGTAACAGCCTTCAAGAGCTGGTGACCTGGTGACTCCTCTTCCTATACACTGGTGTGTCCCAAACCTGGCTGATTGTCAGAATTGCCAGAAAGCTTTTGAACAAAATAGGAATTCCTGAGCCTTATTATTAGAGATTCTGAGGCAGCAGATCTTGACTGGGACCGCAGGATCCCCATGTTTGAAAAGCTCCTCAGGTCTTTTGTTAATTTGTTTATCATTTGTTGGACAAGTATGTCTCAAGGCCTGTGATGGAATGGCCTAGGCCCAGGGAAAGGACACATAATTGTAAGGCCAGACACAGTCTCGGACATTATGTCACCTGCTCTATGGCTTGGTGAAGGAGACAGACGGTGATTACATAGGGATGCTTGGCCAGGCTGGGGAAACACATAGCAAGAAAATGGTTGGGTCAGACTAAATACTTGGGGCAAAGCTAGGATTCCTGGGTTGCTGAGCTCCAGTAAATTCTACATTGAAATAAAGCCCTGGCAGTGTCCTCTGGCCACTACTTACATTCTCCTGTCATCCATCCACTCTCCCTCCCCCTCATCCACCCACTCACCCATTCATTCATCTATCCATTCATTTACCCACCTACCCATGCATCCATCCGTCCATCTGTCCGTCTGTCTACCTGTTTGTCCGTCCGTCCATCCATCCATCCATCCATCCATCCATCCATCCATCCAGCCATCCATCCATCCATCCATCCGCTTACCCATCCATTCATCCATTTATCTACCCATCCACCTACTTATTCATTCATCTATTCATCCACCCACCCACCCATTTATTTACCCACTCATCCACCCATCATCTCTTGAATCTCTTCGGCATGCTAAGGACTGTCTGGGTATTGGAGAGACAGAAATGAAAGGCATTATTCTTGCCTTCAGGGAACTCACAGTCTAGTGGGCTGTCAGAAAACTAAGCAAATGATTCCAGTCCAGAGTGTTAGGTGCCCAGAGGGACAAGTGGCCAGCTGTCTGTCCCAGTGGTCATCATGGGAGACTGCTCCAATGCCAACTGCATGTGCTAAGCAAAATGTATTCAGGAGTGGCCCAGCAGATGAGGTGGGGAATGGCTTCCAGGCCCAGGAAGGGTCTTGCCTTTGGGAAGGCAGGTCATCATGGCTGGGGCAGATGGGGACCTCTTCCTCTCTTGACACTCAGATTCTCTTTGGTTTTCCAAGTGGCCCCACGAGGTCTGGTCCTTGGTAGATGCTTAGCCAACATGAGTTGTCAGTGAATGGGGAGATGAGTCAGAAAGGATGCCCTGTGAACCTCACTGAGGAGCTGTGGCTCTGGGGGCCACAGACAGGGTCCAGGCAGGGGACAACACTGTGCCACAGGCTCCCTGGGCTGGGCAGGGAGAATGGAGGGGAGGGCTGAGGGGCCCTTCCCCAGCTTCCTCGGCTTTCAGCTCTTTTCTTGTGCAGATTGGAACCTTTGCATTCACAGAAGTTGATGACTCCTTTCCACCAGTGAATTTCCTGCAACCCAAGGGCCCGGCCTCAGTTGGGGTGTTGGGGGGAACAGAATGACGTGGGAAGAGGAGAGTGGTGGATGCAGCGGCAGCTAAGAGCCTTGGCCTCTGGAATCAGACTGCCTGATGTAGAGTTTCACTTCTGCCACTTGTCAGCTGTGTGTCCTGGGGCAAGTGTCTCAACCTTTCTGTTTCAGTTCAGTTTCTCGGTTGGGGATAATATCAACCCCTATCTCATATGGTTGTTGGGACAATTAGGAGTTATTTCTAGTGAAGCACTTAGCGCAATCCTGGTACACGGTAAGCATCGACACAAGGCAGCTTCGATGTGGAACTTTGGAGGCAGCCGTGTCACAGGGGCAGGAGCTAGAAGGGGCTGGGTATTTATTAGCCCTGGAGCCAGAAGACCTGCTTGGAATCCCACCCCTGCCTCTGACTGATTGTAGAGACCTTGGCAGGCTGATTCAATGCTCTGAGCTCAGATTTGTCATCTGTGAAAAGGGGACCGACACCCCCCAGGGCTGCTGGGAGGTGTCACTGGGTCTGATCGCTCATCCTCTGTGTTGGGCTTATGATTGAGGTAGGAAAACTCTAAACAGGAGGAGTGAAATCTTCGTTTGCTAGGGTGGGCTGGATGGCTGTGCCTGGGAGTCGGTCTGTGGGGTCTGTCGGGCCACCTCTCTTGGCCCTGGCCTTCTCCCTCAGTTGCCCTCACAGTTGCAGGTTCCTAAGGAAAGGGATGGTCATGTGACTGGGGCCCAGGGTCTTTAGAACAAGGTGCTACAGGCGCAGAGGGTCAGGCTGGCGCCATTTCATTTGCAGGAGTGCTGGGGAAGGTGACTGTCCTCCTCCAGCCACACTGCGTCTGGGTGCCCAGGAAAGACTGAGGTTTCTGGTGCCTGCCCTGGGTTCAGCACCCCTGTCCCTCCACACCTCATGTTCCTGCTTGGTTTGAATTCTCAGGGTTGGGTGACTCAGGCATGCCTGATGCCCTGCAAGATTTGGGTCACAAGCAGGTAAATATTAACCCACACGCATAGCTCTGAATGCAAACCTGTTTAGACTGGCTGCTTGGGGGATTGCTAGGTTCTGAGTGCCCCCTCTCCTCCAAGCTGATGGTCAAGGCAAGCAGGTGCCCTCCAGGGGAACAAGGTCACCTGCTCTGTGCCAGGTGATTGCACTGAATTCATACCAGTGTCCAGTAGCAGGGGCTGCTGTATCTATTTTACAGCAGAGGAGGAAACCAAGACATCAGGAGGGGAGGCCAGCTCAGTTACACGGTTAATGAGAAACAGGCCTGTGGCTGGAACCCGGGAGTGCCTCCCTGCAGAGTCCACACTTGTCCCACCTGGATCTCCAGCTGTCTCCTTGCTGTTAGGGTCACACGGCAATGCTGTGTGTATCAGAGGCACCTAGGTTTGCTTTCTGGCTCTACTTTGCCGGGGCCTCAAATGCCCCTTTTGTGAAGTGGGGTCAGGCTGGTTTGGGGTCCCTGATAGGCAGGAACCAACCCAGGACACCTGAGTGCAGTAATGGGGCCTGGGTTGGGATTTGGGAGTAACCACCTGGACAGCCAAACAAGCATCTTTTTCTTTTTTTATTTTTGAGATGGAGTTTCATTCTTGTTGCCCAGGCTGGAGTGCAACGGCGCAGTCTCAGCTCACCACAACCTCCGTCTCCTGGGTTCAGTCGATTTTCCTGCCTCAGCCTCCTGAGTAGCTGGGATTACAGGCATGCACCACCACACCCGGCTAATTTTGTATTTTTAGTAGAGATGGGGTTTCTCCATGTTGTCAGGCTGGTCTTAAACCCCCAACCTCAGGTGATCTGCCCACCTCCCAAAGTGCTGGAATTACAGGCGTGAGCCACCGCACCCGGCCCTCAAGCACCTCTTGAAGACCTCCCAGGAGGCACTGTGGGGACACCCAGGGAGGAGCCGCGGTTTCTGTCCTCTGGGAGCTGACACATGAGCAAGAGTGAGAACACAGGTTTAGGGGCTTCAGGACTGGGTTTGAATCCTGGGTCTTAGTAGCTGTGTGGTCTTGGGCAGGTGCCTTTGCCTTGCTCAGCCTTTGGGGCTCCTGGGGCTTCCTCCAAAGATGGGAATAACAAGTCTTACTTCAGAGTACATTGTGAAGCTAGAGTGAGATGGTGTCTGCAAAGCTCCCAGCACACAGTAGGTGCTCAGTAAGATGGTTTCCCCTGCCCAGACCCTCAGATGACCGTCTTCTAAGTCTGAGAGCAACCAGTGGGCCTCAAAGGTGATTGAGGGCTGCTTCCTCTGCCCTGCACTCACCGCCATGATGCTGGCAGCCCGGGAGCAGCCTCTGACAGTTCTGTGGGCAGCTGGAGATGGGGCAGAAGTGGGCGTCAGCTCCACAGTGGGGGCACTGGGAGGTGGGGCCAGGCTTGACTGGGAGGAGAGGGAGATGCTGGCTTTTCCTTGGTCCTGCCCCCACAGCCTTGCAGTCAGAGGTAGCCCTGATGAGCCCTCTGCAGTTCTGAGTGCCTTCTTCTCCTGTTTCACAGAGGGGGAAACTCAGAACCCCTGATAGCAGAAGTGACTTGCCCAGCGTCGATGGGCGCTGGTGGCAGAGCCAGGCTGACCCCCAGCCTGAGGCCCACCTGATCCCGATGCTGCACTCCTAGCTCCTTGGCGTAGGTCCCTGGGGCTGTCGAGCGCCCTGGCCTCCCTGGTCTGCCCTGGAGCCAGCTATGTAAGGAATATTCTGGGGTACATGACTCACAAGGCTGGCCCTTCCTCGGCCAGTGCACTTTTTGTTTTCCTTTCTTTTACTTTTCCCTAATACGGTCTCTTGTAGCCCTTGCTTCTCCTTTCTTGGGGCTCTGAGATGGCAGTGCCTTTTGCCCTGGAAAGCCTGTCCTGGCAGAGCTCCTGTTAGCTGTCAACCACAGCTGCTCATCGGGAAGGTTCCAAGGGAGGCTGAGCAAAGGCATCAGAGCTGCACAGACCTCGGCCATAGCTTGGCCGACCCACTCCCTTGCTGTGTGACCTTGGACAAGTCGCTTTGCCTCTCTCAGCCTCAGTTTTCAGATTCAGTTCAATCCAACCAACATTTATTGAAGACTTGTTAGTGCCCGGTATGATATTAGCCATTGCAGGTGGAGCAGCTCCCCTGGGAGCCTCAAGATTGAGTTGGGGTTGGGTGCAGTGGCTCACACCTGTAATCCCAGCACTTTGGGAGGCTGAGGTGGGTGGATCACTTGAGCCTAGGAGTTGGAGACCAACCTGGGCAGCATGATGAGACCCTGTCTCTACAGACAAATACACAAAATTAGCTGGGCGTGGTGGTGTACACCTGCAGTCCTAGCTACTCAGGAGGCTGAAGTGGGAGGATCATTTGAGCCTGGGTAGTAGAGGCTGTAGTGAACCATAATAGTGCCACTGCACTCCAGCCTGTGGGACAGAGTGAGACCTTGTCTCAAACAAACACAAAAAGATTGAGTGGGGCGTCAAGTGGGGCCCTGGATATCCACCTCGCAGTGTTGTGAGGATTATGTGAAATAACACATAAAGCACTGCATATGGTTCCTGGTTTTAGTAGAGTCTCAGAAATGACATTGAACGTTCATTTATTCCCGGCTAGTGAGAGCAGTGCTGGGATTTCAGGTGAATCTTTGTCACTTTGATTTCATACTTGTTAGCAGGAAAGTGCGGAGGCTGCTTCTGCTGGTATTGTGTTGATTTTTTGTATACATTGGTGAGGTGAGCTACTCCCTGCTTGTGAGTTGAGGCTGCCATGTTACCAGGTATGCCCAGATCTTTGAAGGAGGAAGCACAGCCCATGTGGGCCCTGTCCTAGGGCAGTCCACCCCTGGCCCATGCTGGGCACCCAAGAGGTGTTTGTTGAACTAATAGGAGAGGCAGTGGCAAGCTGGGGTACATCCTAGCAGTGTGATTGACGTGGGAACTGGGAGTCTGGGAGCCACAGCAGGCGGCCATGGGACCATCTGACCAGGGCAAGAGGGGCCCTGGGATGGGAGAGGAAGCTGAGGACTGGCCTGTGCAGGATGAGAGGCCTCATTCTGAGAAACTCGAGGATGAGGGCAGGGCTGGGTGTGGAGAGGAGGCAGATTTAGACCCTTCTCCTTGGGGGCAAGGACTCTTCTGCCAAAGGAGGAATTTCAATATGGGAGTTTGATGTGGGCCAGTGAGTCGGGCTTAGAGTGGGGGGCATTTATGGAATACCCACACTGTGCCAGGCACAGGGCTAGGATCAGTAAGCTTTGTCAGGGAACCCTTTTCTTTTTTTGTTTTTTTGAGACAGGGTCTCATTCCATTGCCCGGGGTGGAGTGCAGTGGCACCATCTTGGCTCACTGCACCCTCGACTTCCCAGGCTCAAGTGATCCCCCCACTTTAGCCTCCGGAGTAGCTGGGACTACAGGCGCGTACCACCATGCCCGGCTAATTTTTGTATGTTTTGTAGACATGGGGTTTCCCCATGTTGCCCGGGCTAGTCTTGAACTCCTGAGGTCAAGCAATCTGCCTGTCTCGGCCTCCCAAAGTGCTGGGATTACAGGCATGAGCCACCGTGCCCAGCCCATTTTTCTTTTCTGTTTGTTCACTGATGTGTCCCAAGTACCCAGAACAGGGCTTGGCTCATGGAGGTGCTTAATAAATGTGGGTTGAATGAATGAATGATTGGATGAATGAATGAATGTTACCTAATTGGGTCTCAAGTGTGTCATGACACCCAGTTTGCAGATGAATAAACTGAGGCTTAGGGAGGTTAAGTCGCACATTTGCTAGGTTGGGGATCTGGGATTTGGTGTCCCCACTGTCTGACTCCAGAGCCTGTGCACAGACCCACCCATCTATTAGGATCCTCAAGGAGGAGTTCTTTCTGTGACTGACAGGTTGGATTTCAGCCTCTCAAAGACTCCTCCATCATCTGAGAGGGTCTGATTGTGGGAAGAAACAAAATGATTGACCCAGACAACGGCTGGGTCAGTGCTGCGAGTGGACAGCAGATAGCTCCTGCCACTAACTCCTGTTCTGATCAGTGGGTGCCCTTTCAAGGAGCCAGGTTGGGAGAGAGATGGATGCTGCCAGCCCCAAGGAGGCCCTTCCAGGCTTGGTCTGACATCATCGTTATCCTCAGCCACAGAGCGGGAGGTCACTGGCTCTTGCATGGCTGGTACATAGTGCTTGCTGTGGCCTGCACAGTGGGGCCTGTGTCTCAGCTCACCCCTGCCTGGGTGCATCTCCAGGGTGGTGGCTGGATGGCCTGGGTGAACCCCAGGTCTTCACGGGGACATAAGCCTGCCCTCAGCCCCCAGGTGGTTCTGGATCGGAATGCCCGGGAGCCTAGGGCTGGGACCCAGAGAGACTTGGAGGGGTGCGGCTTTCAGAGCCTCTGTTAGGGGCAGTGCAGCTGCAACACTTCAGGGGGGCCATTGGTCTGGGGCACTTGGTCTGTGAGTCCCCCAAGTTCTCCTCCTGATGTGCTGTCCCACTGGGGCCCTGTCCTACTTGCTCCCATGGGTGGGGTCTTCATGGTCCCACCTGAGTGCACCCCGGCAGCACAGGAGCCCAGCTGACTGGTGGCTGGCTGGTGGCTGGCTGGTGGCTGGCTGGTGGCTGAGGTTTTAACATGCAAATACTGCAGGGGCTCAAGGCACAGGCTCTGCAGCCACGTGGCCTGGGTTCAAAGCCCAGCTCTCTCATTTATTGACTGTGTGACCTCCAGCAATTTTCGGAACCTCTCTATGCCTCTGTTTCCCAATCTGTAAAATGGCAATGAGAGTGGCCCCTAATCTCAGAGGGTTTTTAGGAAGAAATTATAGGAGCTGTAGGAGTAAAGGGCTTGGATTAGCACTGGGCCCTTAGCACGCTGTTAACACGTTTGGTGTCTGATGTTGATTTTAGCACTGACATTGGGCAACCCAAGGAGCCACTGCATTTCTTTTGTGCCCTTTGACTGGGACCTGGATTCCACTTCCTCAGTTAATGCTTGTCGTGAATGGATGAGTCCCTGGGCCAGGTCAGCAGGGACAAGAGGAGCAAAGGCAGCACCGGGACACTTCACTCCCATCCAAGGCCCCATTCGGGCAGCTATAACGAAATGCCATGACTGTTACCAGCAACAGGCAGTTATTTCTCAAAGTTCTGAAGGCTGGAAGCCCATGATCAAGGCAACAGCAGATTCGGTGTCTGGTGAGGGCCTGTTCCTTATAGATGACACCTTCTCACTGTGTCCCTGTGTGGTGGGAGGGCCTAGCTGGGGCCTTGTTTACAAGGACACTAACCCCTTTCACGAGGGCTCCATCCTCATGACCTGATTACCTCCCCAAAGCCCCACCGCCTAATCCATCACCTTGGGGTGAGGTTTCTGCATAGGAGTTGTAGGGGGATACAAACATGCAAATACTGTGGGGCTCAAGGCACAGGCCGTGGAAGCCCTCATTTCTACCTTCTTCCCTTCTCCCTCCCGCGAAGCATTTGCTTCTTGCTGCTGCGTCCCAGGCATTGCAGAAGAACTATCCATGCTTTTGGTCACCCTTTCAAGGAGCGCTGATGGACAGGTCCTCCTCCAACTCCCCATTGCTTGAATCTAGGCTTGAGTCTGCTCTCAGGAGTTCCTAGAGGCCCCAGGCCTCCTGAAGGGAAGCCCAGCGGCTATTGTCAATACCGTTCCGTTCCGTTCTCCGTCCCCTTCTGGACTGCCAGCGGCTGTGTCTTTCTCACCACAGCAGGGGATACTCGATGAATATGCATACAGGGTTTAGCCATGCGCTAGGCTCCGGGACACAGGGCAGGAGGGCACAGCTCCTGGTCTCCGAGAGCTCACAGTCTGATTATTTACGAACTCGGGTGCCAGGACCGTGGCTGGGCGCTGAGGATGTGGAGAGGCATAAGATGCAGTCCCACCTTAAAGAAGTGGCCGTACATATTCCCCCTGCCTCCCCAGCTGCCTCCTCTCCCCACCTCCTGTATTCTGGATGCTGGGCCAGGTGGTGCAGATGCAGAGACAAGTAGGTCGTGGTCTCCGCCCCCACAGTCTAGCAGGGAGAGGCACAAAAACAAGTACTGTAGCAGGATGCAGTTTCTTTAGACACTTGTAGCCTGGTGTTTATCTGCCATGGAAACCAGTGGCAATGGCTTTGGTCTCTGTATTCCTGTGACTAGTGACGGTGACACAACCCTGCATTAACAGGCCAGCGCCTGCTATAGATCCCCAGAGGACTTCACCAATGCCCTCTGATCGGGGTTTCCCAGCCTCGATCCATTGATATTTGGGCTGGATCATTCTTTGCGTTGGGGCTGTCCTGTGCCCTAAAGGATGTTTAGCAGCTTCCTTGGCCTCCACCCACCAGATGCCAGTAGTGTCCCCACTCCCCACCTAGTGTGGCAACCATAGCGTCTCCTGCCATTGCCAAATGTCCCTTGGGGGACACAATAGCCCCCGGTTGAGAACCATGGCCTCCTATAGATCTATAAAGCTGTAACTATAAATTAAGATGGGATGGAAATTTTGAAATCCAATACTATCTCCCTCCTCAACATCCCATGTACCTTGGGAGCATCAGTGATCTGGTTTGGCATAAAATGCAGACATCTTCTGGGATGTGGAGGGGCCCTTGGAGGCCGGAGCAGCTGTGCACCTTGTCCAGGCCACAGAGAAGCAGGGCCCCTGGTGGAATGAAGTGGATCATTGCCAGGTCTTCATGCGCCCTGTTCTGTGTGGATGCAGTGTTGGGCCAGTCATCACATGGCCAGCATCATATCTGGGAGAGTTGAGTCCAGATGTTCAACTGTCCTCTTGAACCTCAGTTCAGCCCCAGTATTCTCCCTCACCTCACGGCACCTATGACCAGGGGACCAAGTGCTCATCAGCAAATCCCGGAACCTGGAGTGCTTCCCGGGGCACAATCAAGATTTGCTGAATGAGTAGGGCGGGGTTGTTGGATGGCAGAGGGATCCCAAGGGATGAAGACTGGCTTTTCTGTCACCCTCTTGAATGCCGTTGAACTTAAAAGTCTCCAGAGTGAGGGAGTGGGGGGTCTGGAGACCTTGACTCTGACACAGCACGTGTGGAAGATGTGACCGCCATCACTCTCTTCCTGCTTTGCACCCTGTTCTGGAAGCAGATGGTGTCCCTGTGTCCTCGTCCTCTGACAAAGAACCGGGCCACAGGACGACCTTGGATAGACCTGGCAAAGGCTCAGTGTTGGCAGGCAGTGTCCAGGTGGCCGTCTGTGCATTCGCCCCTCCAGCTAGCATTTTTGGGCACCTGTTATGCTTGCTGGCAGCCTGCAAGAACTGAGCCCTTGATCCCACCTTCCCAGGCCACTGGCCTCTTTCTGCTGGTTACTTGGGATGCTCCTGTGTCAAGTGACACCGGGGACATGCTGGGGGATCATTGAAGGTTTGTTGCCTGCAGGGGTTTGCTGTTCCTAAATTGAGCAGACTTTTTTTTGTTTTTTTTTGAGACATAGTCTCGCTCTGTCACACAGGCTGGAGTGCAATGGCGCGATCTCGGCTCACTGCAATCTTCGCCTCCCAGGTTCAAGCGATTCTCCTGCCTCAGCCTCTTGAGTAGCTGGGATTACAGGCATGTCCACCACGCCCAGCGACTTTTTTGTATTTTTAGTAGAGACAGGGTTTCACCATGTCAGTCAGACTGGTCTCAAACTCCTGACCTCAAGTGATCCACCTGTCTTGGCCTCCCAAAGTGCTGGGATTACAGTCGTGAACCACTGCGACCAGCCTAGCAGAATATTTTTTGAGGTCCAGTCAGGAAGTGGAACCTGAGTTCCTGGGGCTGATTCTGCAGCCGGAGTGCTTTACTTGAAGGGGCTGTGTCTGCAGACGGCTCCAAGCTGGCCCTGTGCTGACCATACGGATGCAGGGAATTGGAATGTCTCTTTGGCATCATGTACAGAGCTTGGTCATTGCTGCATTTCGCACCAACTAAGGCAACTCTGGCCTTGCTGTCTCGTTTTTGGATACTCCCCCTTCTTGACCTTGACCCTCTTCCCTGGAATCTTGACTTTAAAAGAGGAAGGGGCTGGGTGCAGGCTTTTGGGTGCTCAGTGTTGGGCCAAGCTGATGGCTTCCTAGAGCACTTCAGTGGCCTCCTCTTCCCCAGTGAGGGTGGGTACTGCATGGTCAGATACTGTGGGAGGGGCTGCCCCCTAAGCCTTGCCTTCTCCATCCAGGCAGGCAGTGCCTTCCTGGAGGGCAGTGACGGGGAGCTCTAGGACCTTTCAGCTCTAGCCTGGAACGCCACCCCTTCTTGTAGGCTAGTGCTGCTGTTCATTTAGGAGTAGGCGGTCATTTATTCATTCAACAAACACATATTGAGCACTTACTGTGTTCCAGGCTCTCAGTGAAGCACTTTCTGAGAATTATTATCTCATTTAATCCTTAGAACAGCCCTGTGCCATGGTGATTCTTACAGTTGTCATTGTATGGAAGAGGAAACCAGGGATCGGAGCAGTGGATGGCATCTGTCACAGCTGGCCTCCGCTGGGATTGAGCACAGAGCTCATTCTCCTAAAAATTCATATCCAGGGCATGGTGGTGGCAAAAAGGGGAACCTGGAGGGCACCCTGGCAGGACCAGAGATTGCTTCAGAGCAGAAATGACCTGGAGTAGAGTGGTCCCGTTTTTCACTGGACAAGCAGCAGTGTCTGCCTGCAGGATGTCGGCAGTGGGGGGCTTGAAGCTCATTGCACCCAGTGTGGCTTCCATGCCAAGGCAGAAGGAATACTAGGGGGAGTTTAGGACCAGGCTGTGGGCAGCATCCGCGTCATCTGGTTCCTCGTAAGTCGCACCACAGGGTCGGTCAGAAGCAGTCTGGCTCTTGTTAAAGTTGATAGGGAAAGAGGATGGGTGTTTGGGAACAGTTCTCTGGGGGGATCATGGTCCCAGATTTGACCTCAACCCAGGACAGCAGGACTCAGGGCAAATCCTTTTCATGATTGAAGTCATCCCTCCCTGCTCTCCCTCCCCCAGCACCTCCAGCCCAGTCTCCCCTGTCCCCTTCCCACAGCCCCAGGCCGCATCTTCTCAGATGGTGAAGTTAATTGCAAGGGAGTGGGATGGACCCACTAGCCTGATCCTGATGGACCTTTCCAGTCACAGCTGAAAGACCTTGGGTCTAATCATGGATCCACCTTGGATCAGATTCTTGGCTTTGGACAAATCTCTCTACCTCTCTGAGCCTCAGTTTCCTCCTCTGTAAAACGGGGTCAGGTGACTGCCATCTGTGGGTTGGCCCTGCGCCTGGAGGAGCTGGTGGGAGGATTAGAGGAGGCACCAGACACGTCTCCTGGCCTGGAGCAGTGCTCAGAGCCAACTCCCTCCAGAGAAGCCCCAGAACAGCTGGAACTGCACTCACACCCATCTCTGGGGAGGACAGCACATCACTGAGGGGCATGGTTTGAATCATAAGTGCTGGCTACTCTGAATTCAGCCAGAGCTATCCTGGGCTGTGTGGCTGAGGGCCCCTGGGTGTCCTGTGGCTCCATGCTGGGCTTGCGTTTCAGGAGACCTCAGATTCTGCCGGCCCGCTTGCCCTGCCCTGGTTGGGTGGGTTAAGCTGCTTTTAGCTCTGAGTTTTGCAAAGGCTATTTCTTTCCTGCCCAGAGCTCCCTTGTGGGACAGAGTGAATGGCCCCCTCCCTGCCAGTCAGAGCTTGGGCCTGAAGAAAGGGCTTGGAGCCAGATGGGACCCTGTGGGCTTTGAAAGGGAGGCCTAGTTTGCTGTCTGTGGCCTGCCAACCTGGGACACCGGTGCCCAGCCTTGCTCCTTCTCTGGGAAGCTGAATAGATGCCAGGGCCTCACACCTGACCCGTGGGAAAGGCTGGGGTATGTGCCTGCCTGCTAGTAGCAGATGACAGTGGCAGCCGCGGAGGCTCGCAGGTCCTGTCCCCTTTGCCTGGCCACATGCTTCTGACTCACCAGAGGAAGAATGTGGTCTTTTTGGGAGAGAGTTTTTAAAAACAGTCCAAGTCCTTCTCTGGCCCTGTCCCACTCCTCCCCTTCTCATCATTTCCTGGCATCAGCCCCAGACCTCTTTCCACTCTGGTTTTGGGGAACTGCCCCTTTGCAACTTGGCCGTGAAGCTGTTTGTGAAGCTTACTGGGGAGGAGCTGTCCTGGGTGCAGGCTGGTTTCAGAAGGGAGGGGCCCAGCTGTGGCTGCCTCCTCCCCAGGGGCCCAACTTGGGACCAGGGATTTCTGCATTCCTTCGGCAACTGTGCCTTGGGTCGCTTGTGTGTCAGGCCTGTGCCGTGGGTGCAGGTAAGAGTGGGGAACAGTGGCCACAGTCCTGCCTTCATGGAGTCCACATTCTCCTAGGAGGAAACTGATAAATAACTAAAATTTGTAGTTGCTGCAGGTGTTAAATCCTGTGACAATGGGGACGCTGGGTCAGGGGGATGTGTGTGGGCTGTCAGGAGAAGGCCTCTGATACAGCGACCTTGGAGCAAAGCCCTGAAGGTGAGGGCAGCAGTGTGTGGGTACCTGGGGGAACAGCATTTCAGGCAGGGGGAACAGCATTTCAGGCAGAGGGAACAGCAAGTGCAAAGGCCCTGAGGCAGAAATAGGCTTGGGGCATTCAGGGAGCTGGAAGGTGGTAGTGACTAGAGTGAGCTGTGTAGAGACAGGTAGGACATGAAGTCAGGGAGGTTGTGGGGGCTCTGACATGTGGGCCCTCGAAGACCAAGATGAGGACTTTGGTCTTCCTTAAATGAGATAGGCAAACACTCCAGGGCTCTGAGTGGAGGATGAACTTGGCTGCTGTGTTGAGAACAACATGTCAGGGCAGGGGTAGAGGTGAGAGCAGAGGGACTGGTCAGGAGGCGTTTTGAATAGCCCAGGTGAGAGATGATGGTGGTTTGGGCCACGGTGGAGAGGGTGAAATGAGTTCGGATTCTGGGCGTATATTGAAGGTAGAGCCAGCAGCTTTGCTAATAGTAGGCCCTGGGTGTGAGACAGAGGCGTCAAAGATGACTCCAAGGTTTTGGCCTTAGCAGCTGGTGGGATGGAGCTAGCAAGCAGGATGGGAAGACTGGGAGGAGCAGGGTTCTTTGTTCGTGGCAGCGTGGTGATCAGGAAATGGGTAAGGGCACATTAAGGCTGAGACGCCTGATGGATCACTGAGTGAAGACACAGAGCAGGCAGAGGGGCGGAGCCTGGAGTTCAAGGGCAGGACAGGCTGGCAGCATCACTATGGCCATGGCTCCGGACCCACGAAGTGAGCCAGGTGGTCGAGGTGGCCTGGGGAGGAGCCGAGGTGGAGCCTGAACCTGGGAACTGCCAACCTGGAGGGAGGAAGGAAGAGCAGAGGAAGGGGAGCCGGAGCGAGAAGTGAAAGAAGGGAGCAGCTGGCAGATCAGGCAGAATGGGGTCCGAGATGTGTCCATCAGAACCGGTGTAGTGGGGGCCCCAGGTGACCTCATGAACTGGCTGGCAAAGCGGTGGGCACACACTTGGTTGCTCAGCACAGAATGGGAGACGGACAGGAGGCGGAGCATAGGTACTCCTCGGGGAAGTCTTGAAAAGGGGAGCAGAGATATGGGGTAGTGGGTGGAGATGGTATGGGATCAGATGAGCAGTAACTACTCAGTGTATTTGTTCATTTACTTATTATGATTTTTTTTTTTGAGATGGAGTCTTGTTCTGTCCCCCCGGCTGGAGTGCAGTGGTGCAATCTCGGCTCACCACAGCCTCTGCCTCCTGGGTTCAAGTGATTCTCCTGCCTCAGCCTTCCAAGTAGCTGGGATTACAGGTGCACGCCACCACGCCCAGCTAATTTTTGTATTTTTAGTAGAGATAGGGTTTCACCACATTGGCCAGGCTGGTCTTGGACTTCTGAACTCAAGTGATCCACCCACCTTAGCCTCCCAAAGTGCTGGGATTACAGGCATGAACCACCGTGTCTGGCTACGTATTTCTATTTGCTGGGAATGACGCAGTAGAGAGGAGTTGTGTCTCTCGGTGGCCTTTGCTTCTACCCCAGAAAGACATCCCTGTACCATGCGAAACACTCCTCCCTGCCCTCCGTACCCCATCTCATCCCATTCTGGCATCAGCTCAGAGGCCAGTGTGGGGGGCTCCTCCAGTCAC
The DNA here is from genome assembly GCF_024542745.1 of Macaca thibetana thibetana. Classification (NCBI taxonomy): domain Eukaryota; kingdom Metazoa; phylum Chordata; class Mammalia; order Primates; family Cercopithecidae; genus Macaca; species Macaca thibetana. The sequence continues at coordinate 16,697,923 of NC_065578.1, read as the reverse complement.
CCATCTGTAGACCTGCAGACCAGGGATGGGATGGGCAGGGGGCCCCTGCAGGTAATCCCACGCAGAAAGGCAGGGGCCACTGGTGGGCAGCAATTCTGAGATGCAGCTGCGCGCAACCATCTCCCTGACCCAGCCCGAATTCTTTGCTTGCGGGGGTCAATCCACTCGATGCGGGAGGGTGCAGCCTGGGAGAGACCACCAGGGCACCAGCAGAGGAGAATACCTTGTACTGGGTCCATTTTGGGAGCCTGCGACGCCCTTCCTCAGCCCTCTTCTCCATGGGGCCCTGTGGGAATATCAGGGTAGAAAACTGCAGGCATGGAGAGTTTAACTTTGGGTTGGGTTCCACCTGCGACCGATGGAGAGCGCGGTGCGGGCCCCTTCCTGCCATCCTTTTGTTGTGCTTTAGGTGAGTTCCTGCCCAGAGCTGGGCCAAGTTTATTACCTTACTGGTTCCTCATCTAAACCCGAGAGAGCCTCTCCTCCTTGCATACTCCCCCCTTTTACTTACATGGCTAAGTGAGTCTAAGAAGCCTAAACCAGCGGTGGAGCCAGGATCACACATGCCTGATTCCTGGGCCCCTGCCCTGGCTCTGATCTGGAAGTGGGACACTGGGCCCGCCCCTGCCTTGGGGTCTGTACGCGCTGGCCTCCTGTGGCTACTGTCTGAGGACAGGAACCTGGAACTCTCTTTTGTTTCTTTGTCCCCAGTGCCAAGCTGGGGCCTGGCAGGCAGTAGGTGCGCAGCGAGATGTTGGCTGAGCGGGGAAGGGAGTGACGGGATGAGTGACTTACTTTGGGAAAGCAGGAGGAGGTGAGCTTGACCCCTGGAGGTGAGGAGGGTGAACTGGGGTCACAGAGTCCCCAAAGGTTGCACCTCACCTTGCCCCCCTGGAGGCTTTAGTTCAGCCCTGAGGTGTAGCAGGAGCAACCCTGCCCCTCCCTTTGGCTCCACCCTGACGCCTGGGGAGGGGCAGACACCCCTGTGTGTGCCCCTGACACCTACTGTCTCCCTTGGCAGTGCCCTTCCCTGAACCCCAGCTCTTTCCTGCCATTCTTCCGTCTGTGTACACCTGCTGGGTTGCAGGGACGCACACGGACCTCCCTTTCCCTGCCTGCCTCATCCTCCCGGGGGGCTTTGGGTAGGTCCCTCCCCCATCTGAGCCTCAGCTTCCCTGTGTCTAAAAAGGAGGGAGGAAACCCGCCTCGCAGGCTGCCTGCAGCCTAAATACACTCTCATGCTGAGTGGCGAGGGCCCAGCAGCGGGGACACTCAGCGGCTGGGAGGCGGGCATCCCTGTTGTAGGTGGGGAAACTGAGGCTCGAATGGGCGAGGTGATGTCACAGAGTCTGTGTCATGCCAGCTGCTGTCCCTTCTCTGGCTTCCAGGTGGGAGCCACAGTGCCCCATCGCAGGGACACCCCTGATGTGGGGCTGAGGGTCTGGGGTTCTCTGGAGAAGAAGGGAGTCAGTTCAGCTGATGGCAGGCGGCTTCCTCCAGCACTTCAGCTTCTTCACTCCTGCTGGGCTGGGTTGTTGGGGACGAAGGGGTTAATGTGTCTGGGGGATGGGAGGGAAGGAGGAAGAGCAGGAGGAGGAGGAGGAGGAGGAGGAGGCGGAGGAGGGAGGCTGGAGACAGAGTCTGGGGCCGCCCCCCTCCCACGCTGTCCAGCGGCTTCTCCAGGCTGGCTCTGGTTTCCCAGGCAACAGCCCCCAGGGGTCCCCTCTGGCCTGGCCTCAGGGTCAGCTCCTTCCCACAGAGACCTACTCCCAGGGCCCCCTCCCCAGTGCTCCCCACTCTTCCTGCCTGTGGATCCTCACCAGGGGCTCCCTAAGAGGTCAGTGAGGGAGGGCGGGTGCCACCGACTCTGGGCTCAGGACAGAGTCTTCATTGTCTGAGGCTCCAGCCATTGACCAAACTTGGCCCCTGCCCCAGCTAGGCAGGCCCCCTTCTCAGAGCCCCCCTCCCCCTCCCTGGTAAAGAGGAAAGGAAGTTGGAGTCACCCCCACCTTGGGAAGCCCTTTGAGTGTCCATCAGGTGGGTGAAGGAGGAGCTGGGATGTGTGGTCCCTTGCCAGGTTCTGCAGCTCTAGCACCTGCAGGACTGAGGAGGGTCTGGGAGGACGTTCCCCGACCCACCCACTCCCCTACTCCCCCTTCCACCCTGGGCCTGGGTCCTGCCCTTTTGCTCCCAGGGGCTCAGTAGCTGTATGGCCTTGGGGATGCCCCTCAGTCTCTGTCAGCCTTGTTTTCCCCATCTGCTGTGGGAATCAAATGAGATGCAAACTAAAATGTTCAGTATGGGGCCTGGTGCACACAGTGCTTGGAGGCGTCAGCTATTGTCATTTCAAATTTTGTGATCTCAGGCCTGGTGTTCTGGTGGAATACGTTTGTCTTAGACTTAGTTTAGCAGTCTGTAAAATGAGAAAATGCTGTTGGTCCTCAGGGACTGGCAGGAACTCTGGAAAGGAAACTGACATTCATTACAAACCTACCAGCATTGTCCAATGTCATCTTATTTACACCTGCACCTGACAGGTGAGCACAGGAGGCGCGGAGGGGTGCCTACTTTGGAGCAGGGCTGCTGGAGAGCAGAGGATGAACGTTGTCTGGGCTGGCTTCATACTGAGGCCGGGTTCCTGTCCACGTACCTTATCCCTCTCTTCTGCCTGCGCCCCTCCTGCTGTAGCTCCGCCTGTGTTTTCTTGAAGGCAGCTCCTCCTCTCTCCCCATCTTGGACTCTCCAGGTGGCCCTTTGATCTGAGAAGAGCTGTGGGCATCTTGCTGCCCTGCATGGGGGAGCTGTGGGCCCTCTTCTTGGTCAGGAGGCCCCACCCCACTTCCTGTTCCAGCTCCATTGTGCAGTTTGCATCCCCTTCTCTTCCTTCTGGGTCCTGGGCTTTCAGGACAGGCAGAGGACACCAGGAGGGCTCGTACCCCACCTTCCATCTGTTCTCCCCTCCTCTGGGCTGAAGCCCCACACAAGCAGCTCCCCAGGAGCAGGGATGTCCCGGCCTCCTGGGTTCCTGGTCTATGCCCTTTGGTTCCATGCTGGGTGGGTCCCAAGCAAGGGAGGGTCACAAGCTGTTATCTAGTGTGTGCCCCGGGCCAATCCCAGTGCTACCCATGCTGAGATGGAAAGAAGCCCAGTGCCCCCAGAGAGGTCACAGGCTCTTAGGGAGGACAACAGTTATAATGGGGCTGTGCCTGCAGGCATGTACGTGTCCCAGCACCACCCATGCTCTTTGAAAAGAGCCTGTTGACCCCCTATCAGCTGCACCTCTGAGCTACTGTAACAGAATCTCCAGGTGTGGGCCTGGGACATAAGTATTTTTAAAAAGCTTCACAACTGGAAACCACTGTGTGAAATGGGTCTAAGGAAGCTTTGTAGAGGAGAAATGGGGCTGGATTTTGATGGTTGAATAGGAATTTGCTTGCTGGCTGTGAGAGAGAATTCCATGTGGAGGGAACAGACAGCTTAAGCAAAGGCCCGGAGATGTGAAACAGGTCGGGTGGCATGGTCATGGGGCTGAAAGCCATTCATGAGAGCCAGAGCAGAGTTCCAGGCCAGGCCCGGAGCTGCCGAGACCCGAGAGGTCAGTGGAGGGGACGAATCTTGGAGGGCCTTGCTTAGGACCCAGGCTCCATTCTGACAGTGATGGGGAAGAGTTTGAAGCAACAAGCTGAGGTGGCAGGTGTGTTTGTGGAGTGTCTCTGTGGCAGCAGAGGTGGCAGGCAGGTTGGCCTAGCATGTGTCTAATGAGAGCTGAAAGCCAGAGCGACCTCTCAGAGAACACAGGTATGTGGAGGAGCTCCAGTCCTGACCAGCCCAAGCACCTGGTCTTTCCCCCCATTCCCCACCTTCTTTCACCTTCAGGAGGTGGACCCTGCAGAGGGCCTCCGAGGCCAGAGCTTGACAAGGGTGCCTGGGCCAGAACCGATTCTTGTTTCTCTCTGGGCAGGGCTGGGTGGCCGCTGCCCAGCTCAGCCCAGCAACCCAGTTGCTGCTTCCCCTGCTTCTGCCTAGACCTTGTTGGAGAGAGAGGCCGGCCTTCCCTGTCCTCAAGGCATGACTTGCTCAGCCTTCCAGACTTTCAGGGCCCCCAGGTGTTTTCTTCCTCCAGGCCTCATTCAGGTGGAAGAGGGATGGGGCAGCTTGATGGGTGAGGGGTGGGAGATAGTCTTGGGGGGCCCAGCGTGGGACAGGGGCAGGCAGGAGGAGGGTTTCCTGGAGGGGCCTCTGGGCAGATGGTCTTTGAACCCTAGAGGGAGGTGAACTGATAAGCACTTTGACTAAATTAGCCAAGCCAGGAAGACACCTGCTATGATGGGCTGGGCAGCTGAGGGCAGCGGGAGGTGCCAGTGCCGGGCTGCTCTGGGTGGCCTGTCACTGAGCCTAACCTGCTCCGGGCCTCTGGTGGGCATACCCTGCAGTTGGGAGCTGGGGCCTCGCCTCTTCCTCCCTTGTCTGAGTGCTGCCTCCTCCTCAGCCATTCCACACAGCAGCAGGAATGGGAGCTGTTCGGTGTCCGCCTGTCCCTTGGGTTTGGCGGTCATTATTAAAAAGATGACCTCCAAGAGAAGACAATCTGCTATAACCTCACCCCCCAAACATAGCCTGGATAGGGTCCCCATGGTAACAGAGTTCCCTGTCTACCCAGAGCTTACTCCGTGCAGGGCATGGAGTGTAGAATTCGTCACACCCACCGGTGGGTCCTCATTTCATGAGCACAGGATGCTCAGGAGGCAGGTGCTGGTCTTACTCCCATTGTCCCAGTGAGAAAGGAATTAACTGCTGCTGTGGCAAGTGGCAGAGCTGGGATTTGAACCTGAATCATCCTGGCACCAAATCCTATCCTCTAACCATGGCCTTTGCTGTCACCACCTGGAGAGTGACAGCACTGCGGGCAGTGTCCTCCTCCTTTGGACTCAGTTTCCACGTCTGTAAAGCAAGAGCAAGAGCAACACCGCCATATTGGAGCTACTTTCTGATTCTGACACGCCATGATGCTTTTGTGTTAGTTCTCTTTTTAAAGATGAGAATGGGCTGGGTGCGGGTGGCTCATGCCTATAATTCCAGCACTTTGGGAGGCTAAGGCGGGTGGATCACGAGGTCAGGAGATCGAGACTATCCTGGTTAACACGGTTCGTGAAACCCTGTCTCTACTAAAAAATACAAAAAATTAGCCATGCGTGGTGGTGGGCGCCTGTAGTCCCAGCTACTCAGGAGGCTGAGGCAGGAGAATGGCGTGAACCTGGGACGCAGAGCTGGCAGTGAGCTGAGATCACGCCACTGTACTCTAGCCTGGGCGACAGAGCAAGACTCCATCTCAAAAAAAAAAAAAAAAAAAAAAAAAAAAGATGAGAATGGTTATTATTTATTTATTTTGAGACAGTCTTGCTCTGTCGCCTAGGCTGGAGTGGCAGTGGTGCAGTCTTGGCTCACTGCAACCTCCACCTCCCAGGTTCAAGTGACTCTCCTGCCTCAGCTTCTTGAGTAGCTGGGACTACAGGCATGCGCCACCATGTCTGGCTAATTTTTTGTATTTTTAGTAGAGATGGGGTTTCACCATATTGGCCAGGCTGGTTTCAAACTCCTGACCTCAAGTGATCTGCCTGCCCCGGCTTCCCAAAGTGCTGGGATTACAGGCGTGAGCCACCATGACTGGACTGAAGTGGGTACTTTTTAATCCCCATTTTGCAGATGAGTAAACTGAGGTCCAGAGGTAGGATTAACTCATCCAAGGTCTCATAGCTGCTGAGTGGAGCCTTAGTGGTATTGGGTACCCTGAACTCTTTTCTAACCCCGTGAGGATCTGTAGTGGTGGCAGTGGGCTTCTGTGAGCCATCCCCACTCCCTTGTCCACATCCTTCTGAGACTAGCAGCCTGTGTGTGCAAAATGGTGGCCATAGGTCTATGAGTATGGGCAGGGCTTGCTGGCCTGTGTCCTTGTCCCGACACTTCAGAGCCCCGCATTAGTCTGTAGCAAACACCTTCCAGATTCCAGCCCAAAAGGCTAGGGAGGCAGTGTGATCAGAGGATTGAGATGAGGCTTTAGGGTCAGTGCTCGCTGGCTGGAATCCTAGTGTGCTTGTCCTCTTGCTTCTGTGACCTAGGAAAAATATTTGCTTCTCTGAGCTTCTGTTTCCTCATCCGTAAGCTGGGGTGTTATGAGAATGAGATGGAATAATGCTAATAAAATGTCAGGCTTTATACCTGTTGGTGTCTCTCTTCCTTTCTAGGGAAAGCCTTGCGCTTGGAGGGGAGGGCAGGAATCGGCCCCAAAGGGTGAAGAAAGGGGAGGACATTGGGCTTTCTGCTCTGGGAGGGAAGGATCCTAGGTTTTGGCCCCAGGGTAAAGAAGCTGCCTCTTTCTGTGTCATCAAATTGTATTTAAGGAGCAATTTGGGCAGGAGGCTGGGCAAAGAGACTCCCTTTTCCCTTCTGTAAAATGGGTATAGGTCTTTCTGCCGCTTCCCTCCTGGAGCTCTTGGGGCAGCAGAGCCCTCAGAGAAAGGCCGAGCAGACTTCAGGGGTTTTGAATGAGCCCACTGGGAGGGGGCTGTGTAGCAGGACAGCTGTACAGCTGTTGTTTGATCTTTCAAGTTGCAAAGGGGTTTGCAGACATATTAGTTTGCTTTCCAAAACCCTTTGCTGAAGCACCAGTTCAGTCCTGAGAGCTTTCAGTGCGGATCTAAAAGGCACAGTCACACGCTTAGCAGAGAGTAACTGGTATCATCAGTCACAGTGAGAAATGCAGGCAGGCGTCGGGGTTCACGTCTGTGATCCCAGCGCTTGGTGAGGTCAAGAATGGAGGATGGCTTGAGCCCAGGAGTTTGGGACCCGCCTGGGCAACAGAGTAAGACCCTATCTCTAGAAAAAATTTTTAAAAATTAGCCAGGCGTGGTGGTGTGCACCTGTAGTCCCAGCTACTGGGGAGGCTGAGGCGAGAGGATCACTTGAGCCCAGGAGTTCTAGGTTGCAGTGAGCCGTGATTGTGCCATTGCACTCCAACCTGGGAAACAGAGACCAAAGCAGCCTCAGTACCTATCGATGGGGGCTATATAAATTAAACCCCCCCCCGAAAAAAAAATATACCTACATCAAAGCAAAACCAAACCTACTATGCAGCTGTTAAAAAAAGTGGGGTCAATTTCTATGTATTAGTAGTATTCTGAAATCATCACAGAGATTTAAGTTAAAAAGGCAGTTGCAGCACAGTGGGTGCTGTGTGCTCCTTCTGTATGAAACAAGGCGTATCTGCAGATATGCAAGTTGGCCCATGCATGGGAAAGTTCTGGAAGGATTCTTGAGAAGTCGGTAACAGTCATCTCTTCTGAGGGACTGCGGGATTAGGGCAACAAGGATGGGAGGTAGACTTTTTTTTTTTTTTTTTAAATTTTTTCATACAGAGTCTTGCTCTGTCTCCCAGACTGGAGTGCTGGAGTGTGGTGGCACAGTCTTGGCTCACTGTAACCTCCGCCTCCCACATTCAAGCGATTCTCCTGCCTCAGACTACTGAGTAACTGGGATTAAAGGCATGTGCCACCACGCCCAGCTAATTTTTGTATTTTTAGTAGAGATGGAGTTTCACCATGTTGGCCAGGCTGGTCTCGAACTCCTGACCTGACGTGATCCGCCCACCTTGGCCTCCCAAAGTGCTGAGATACAGGAGTGAGCCAGCGCGCCCAGCCTGGAGACTAACTTTTCATTGTCTACCTGTTGTATCGTTTGAGTCTTGAAAGGTGCTAGAGTCTAGTGGCTGCTTCTGAGCACAGACTCCAGAGCCCCATGGCCTGGGTTCGAACCCTGGCTCTTCCTACCTTTGTGATCTTGGGCAAGTTACTTAACCATTCTTGGTCTCATTTTCTCATTTATAATTTGGACTAATAGATGTTAATATTTGTAAAGAGCTTAAAATTATGTCTGAGATGTCGTTGGCAATGCAAGAATGTCTACTATTACTAATATTGCCATTAACCTGCATTTCATTTTTGTTTAGTAAGGCAGTTTAATAAAAATAAAGCCTTTAGGAATGGAAACGAAAACAGGAACACAGCCAGTTTGTGGCCTGGGCAGATTAGACCAGAGGGCTGGCTGCTTTCCCTCCAGGGTGCATGTCCTCCTCCACAGGATGTCTAGGAGGACAGCCCCCAGCGCACAATTGAAGGTGACAGTAGGGAGCTGGGGCAGGGTTGGCTCCAGGGCCCAGGAAGCTCACTGGAGGCGGAGGTGTCGGCCTCTTGGTGATGTGATCTCCCACTGTGAGGGGAGGGCGGTGCCACCTTGGGGCAGGAGGAGCTGTGCCTCCGCGCTGAGCATTTGGGATTCTGTCCCTGTCTTGCGCCATTGGCCTCTGGAGCCATTGCTTTCCTCACACTCATGTGCCAAGGCCAGGTTACCTCCTGCCTGCTGGTCAACCCATGGGGCGGGACAGGGAAAGGCAGAGTGAGAGTGGCCTTCAGCAGGGCCACAGGAAGGGACTGGCAGGAGCAGGCAGACCTCAGGGAGCGGAGCCCGTGCTTCCTGGGCAGCCAGGAGGAGGAAGTAGCCAGCCCCATTTATGACAGTCAGGCATGATCTGATTCCTGGAAGGTGGGGGACTGAGCATAACCCTGGACTCTGGGGCCAGAGCTTCACCTGTAAGCTAGAGGGGATGAGGAGGGACACCGAGCAGGTCCCTTGTCACTGGCAACAGGAAGGTCTGTGGCTGCAGGGATTTGGGCTGCACAGCTGCTGGTGTTTCTATGGGTTAATGATTTATGAAGGGTGGAGGCTGGGGCCTTTCTAGGGCTGCCCAGAAATATCTGTCTGAGAGCCACCGGACTGAAGCACAGGTTGTGAGCCAGTGACTCATCTCCGTGGCTGAAACTGCAGCCCTGACTCCAGCTAATGTAATTTCTGGTCTTCTTTCCACAGGTGTGTAGCTGGGACAGTGCTGGTCTGAGCTGGACCTTGTCTGATGGCTTCCTCCAACCCTCCTCCACAGCCTGCCATAGGTACCGTACCCAGGGCCTCCTGTCCCTCTCATTCCTTCTTAGAACGGGGCCGCAGGGGCCGGCGGAGGGCCTTGCTCTGGAGCGGCGTGGCGCCGGGTGGGAAGTCCGCTCTGCTGGCTGCTGGCCCTGCCTGGGCCGCGTCCTCTGCCTCATGTTCCTTGTCTACAAAATAGAAGTAACTTTCTGCTCACGGAGGAGGTTCTGGGCAAGGGTCAATCCTTTTGCTGTCTCCCTGAGATCCCCTGGAGAGGTGAACACATGGGGGTCTCAGGCTGAAGCTTATAAATCAGGGGTGAGGAACTGAGGTTGGGGGAGAGGGTTGCACCATAGGGTCAGGCCATCGAACAGTGGTAGCATTGCCATGTTGAGTGAAAAAAAGAGAAAGTAAAAGAAAAATACAGCCAGGCGTGGTATCTCACGCCTGTAATCCCAGCACTTTGGGAGACCAAGGCGGGCAGGTCACTTGAGGTCATGAGTTTGAGACCATCCTGGCCAACATGGTGAAATCCCATCTCTACAAAAATACCAAAATTAGCTGGGTATGGTGTGGCACTTGTAATCTCAGCTACTTGAGAGGCTGAGGCAGGAGAATTGCTTGAACCTGGGAGATGGAGGTTGCAGTGAGCTGAAATCACACCACTGCACTCCAGCCTGGGTGACAGAACAAGACTCTGTCTTGAAAAAAAAAAAAAGGAAAAATACATACTTATACTAACAAAATTATTCATTGTTTATCTGAAATTCAAGTCTGTGTCCTGTATTTCATTTGGCAACCCTGGCACTGGGGCCTCAGATGCTGCAGGTGGAATCCAGGCCCCGCCCGGGAGGAACTGGGCCCAGGGCTGTTTCACCCTCGGCGGCAGCTTCCTGTCCTCTTGTACCACTACGAGAGAGGCAGAATTGCAGATGGTAACGAGTGAGGGCTTTGTCATCAGCCCCATCTGAGTTTGAATCCCGACCCTGCCACTTAGACTGCGGGGTTGGTTAAGTGACATGTTGTCTCTGTGGCTTAGTTTCATCATCAGTAAACATGGGGACAATGACACCCTCTCCCGGGCTGTTGCAAGGTTTAAATATCTGTCAGGCATGGGCTTGGGGTAATCAATTGCTCACGGATGGGAGTGCTTATTATCGTGGGTGTCGGCAGGACAGACAGTACGTGCCCGCACCCCTGGGAGAGCCAAATGACGCATCTCCTCTTCTCTGAGCCTCGGGGTTCTTCTGGGGTGGGGGTGGGGAGCAGCACAGCAGACCTGTCTTCTCTGTGGCGATGGGTGGCTTCCCAGGGTCCCCCGCCTCCTGGACTCGCTTGTATTGGTTCTCACAAGGACCCGGTGTGTCCAGGAACATCAGAGGCATGAGTGACTAGCTCTGGCTGCACCACCCGGGCAGGCGGTTAGGAAGGGCTTCCTGCAGCTCTCAGCTGGGCTGGGCTGGGCCTCCTGAGTTTTCCTTCTGATAAGGAGCAATGCCTGATTGCCTGGGGGGAGTATAGAAGGGGGCCTAGGGGCAAGCACATCTCACCTCCCAATTCACAACGGGGGCTTGGGTCCCAGCATGCATGGCCATGGCCTTGCCCCATCCCGCCCCTGCTGCCGTGGGCATCTGTTCCCTTTCCCCTCCCCACCAAGAGGCCTGAACCTGAACATGGGGAATGAGAAAAAAAATTTATGACTAAGTCAATTCTGTTCTGTTCAGCAAACATTTGACAAATATTTATTGTTCCACCTCTTTCTAATATTGCTGGCTAGTATCATCTGGGTGAACCCAGCTCTTTACCATTTCCTCATTCTCTGAGAGCTTCCCATTACCTGCCCAAACTAAATTCAAATTCCTGAGTAGGGGATTCCTGCACGTACCTTGTCAACTGTCTAGTGACCTTCTTCATCCTTGCGTGTATCTTCAGCGCCCCTGGGGCCCTTGGTGTTTCTTCTCTGTCTTTGCTGTGGCCTCTGCCTGGAATCCACGCTCTAGTTGGAGCCTGTCAGGCCTTTTCTCATCCTTTAAGGCTCAGTGCAAGGGCAGCCTCATCCTCGAAGCCCTTCCTGAAGCCCCAGAGAGCCCCAGCCCCTTCCTCTTGGCACCGTCTCAGTCTCTGAGATTTTAGGTTTTCTCCTGCTGGCTCTGTACTGCCAGCCTCACAGTGAACTTCAGAGGGGAGCTCACAGTCCACCCCTGGACCCCAGGACTGTGTCTTACCTCTCATTCCCTCTCCCTGCCCACTGGATGCTGGGAGCTGCTCACTGCATGCATGGGTAACTGAAGCTATTTGTACTCTTTTTTTTTTTATTTGAGATGGAGTCTCGCTCTTTCACCCAGGCTGGAGGGCTGTGGTGTGATCTTGACTCACTGCAAGCTCTGCCTCCTGGGTTCACGCCATTCTCCTGCCTCAGCCTCCCAAGTAGCTGGGACTTACAGGTGCCTGCCACCATGCCTGGTTAATTTTTTGTATTTTTAGTAGAGATGGGGTTTCACCATGTTAGCCAAGATGGTCTCGATCTCCTGACCTCGTGATCAGCCTGCCTCGGCCTCCCAAAGTGCTGGGATTACAGGCCTGAACCATCACGCCCAGCCGCTATTTGTACTCTTACAGGGAGGAGGTGTAGGCCAGGTACAGTGGCTCACGCCTGTAATCCTAGCACTTTGGGAAGCCTTGCTTGAGCTCAGGAGTTTGAGACCAGTCTGGACAACACAGTGAAGCCCTGTCTCTACAAAAAATGCAAAAAATGCAAAAAAAAAAAAAAAAAAAAAAATTAGCTGGGCGTGGTGGCGCATACCTATAGTTCCAGCTACCTGGGAGGCTGAGGTGGGAGGATCACTTGAGCCCAGGAGGTCGAGGCTGCAGTGAGCCGTGATCATGCCACTGTCCTCCAGCCTGGGTGACAGAGTGAGCTTCATTTAAAAAGAAAAAAAAAAAAAAAGGAGGTGTAGAAGTGACCCGAGTCTCTAGACATGGCTGGAGGTTGCCTCAGGGTTGCCTGGCCTGGGAGTTGGAGAGGACTGCCCTTCTCACCCAGCAGCAGGGACTGGGCTATGACAAGGCTGAAATCATAATAATAACAGTGATAATGGTAGTAATAATATGACAGTGATGATATAACGATGGTGATAATGATATGCAGAATCATCATCGTAAGAACAGCTAACATTTGGTGAGCACACACCCTGCACCAGGTGCTTTATTTACGTTCATTCATTCCATCCTCCCAACAACCCTGTGAGGTAGTTGCTATTATTGTCCTCATTTTACAGATCAGGAAACTGGGAGTTGGTCAAATAACCCGACACTCATCCAGCTGGTACCTGGGTAAGCTGGAGTTTGAGCTGAACTCAGGTGGTCTGACTCTAAAACCTTAGTCACTGCAGTGACACCATTCACTTATAATGGGAGACCCCCACCCCCACTCCCAGCAGATTCACTCGGGCAACAACCGGGGGGCACTGAGAGGCTAAGAAAGCCCTGTTTAAGTCAGGATGAGCCTGTATCTGGTACCCCCAAAATAGTGGGTGGGGACTTTGTGGTCATTTATTCCAGAATTTAAGCAAATTTTTTTGAGACAGGATTTTGCTCTGTTACCCAGGCTGGAGTACAATGGTGTGATCGTGGCTCACTGCAGCCTTGAACTCCTGCTTCAGCCTCTGGAGTAGCTGAGACTGCAGGCACACACCACCATACCCAGCTGATTTAAAAATTATTTAAACATTTTTACTTTTGTTTATTTTTTTGAGACAGAGTCTCGCTTTGTCACCTGGGTTGGGGTGCAGTGGCACAATCATGGCTCGCTGCAGCCTTGAACTCCTGGGTTCAAGCGATCCCCCCACCTCAGCCTCCCAAGTAGCTGGGACTACAGGTGTATGCCACCACACCCAACTAATTGTCTCATTTTTAGTAGAGACAAGGTCTCACCATGTTACCTGGGCTGGTCACAAGCTTTTGAACTGAAGCCATCCTCTCGCCCCAGGCACCCAAACCCAAAGTGCTGGGATTACAGGTGTGAGCCACAGCACCCAGCCTGTGTTTTAAACTTTGAAAATTGCCACCCATAGACATGACAACAGAGGTGCGTGTGTGTGTGTGTGTGTGTGTGTTCGTAAACGCTTATCATGTGCCTACTATATGTTGGACATTGCACTAGATGCTGAGGATGCAACAGCAAACAAAACAGACAAAAATACCTGCCCTCGTGAAGCTTATATTTGAGTAGAGGAGAGAGACATCAACATAAATAGCATATAGCATCATATGCTGACAACAGCCATAGAGAAAGGTAAAGTAGGCAGCACAAACTGGGAGTCTCAGCAGGTCTCTGCGGCAGCGTGCAGTAGAGATGCCACAGCATGCAGAGAGATGATGTGCAGTAAAGACCTGAAAGAGAGGAGAGCAGGAGAAGATACTCGCGGGAAGAACGTGCTAGGCCCTGGGGCTGCAAGTGCAAAGGTCCTGAGGCAGGGGCATGCCTGGCACATTTGTGGTACGGGAAGGAGATCAATGTGACTGGAGTGGAGGGAGCAAGGGATGAGCAGAAGATTCTTTGCACATATGTACATGTGTGTGTACATACACACCCACACACCCACACACACCCCCCCCCACACCCCCACACACACCCACACACCCACACACCCACATACACCCACACATACACCCCACACACATGCCCCCACACACCCCCCTCACACCCACACACACCCACACACACACAACACCCCACACACCCCCCCACACACACACCCCCCACACACGCCCACACCACACACCCACACCACACACCCACACCCCCACACACGCCCACACACTCACACACACCCATACGCCCACACACATACCCCACATACCCCCCACACACCCACACACCCACACACCCACACACATGCCCCCACACACCCCCCACACAGCCACACACACCCACACACACACCCCTACCCGATGTGTATATGTAACTGAAACAGAAGTGACAAAACTAATATCGAAATTATACCAAGGTGAATTCATTAGTATCACAATACATTATTTTTTAAACATCTGAAATAATTCAATACCAAATGTATTTTATTTGGTATTATAATATCAAAAAGAACACCCCATATCATTTTACTAATATTAGAATACAATGTTTAGAAACATCTGAAACAAGCAATCCAAACACCTAATGAAATCCTGATTGGGAATCCCCTGATTGAACTTATGAGCTACCAGGGGTTGGGAACTGCATCTGAAAACCACAGATCCAGCTCCCACCCAAGCCCTTTATGTCAGTGCAGGGCAGAATGTCTGAGGGCTTAGTAGATGGGTGTGGAGGGTGAATGGAACTGGGTTCCAATCCATCCCATCCTCTTAGCTGCTGACTGTGGGCACATTGCTTTGCCTGTGTCTCTGGGGTCTTGGGTAAATGGAGGTGATCCTGAAGCTGGATGAGGAAACTGCCCGGGGCACAGCTCAGGCTCTCTCAGGTCTTGTTTCTTGACACCTGGGGAAGGAGTTGGCTCTACAGGCCGCATCGCTGCCCAGAGTCCACCCCTGCTGACCTGGTCTGTGGGGTCCCCAGAGTCCCAGGAGGAGCAGCTGTGTCTCCTCCTCCATGGCCTCAGAGGAAGTTGGGTACTTCTCACTCTGGGTAGGGAGGGCGTGCTCTGGGCTTCCACTGCAGTTGAGCAACTGAAGAAGGGGTTTCCTACATCTGCCCCCAAAATATTATGCTTTGGGAACCTCCAGGTCATTGTAGGGGAGTGACTGGATTTTTCTAATCCAAGAGACTGTTGGAATCAGATATGTCCATCTGTCCATCTGTTCATCTGCTGGCCCATCTGTCCATCTCTCTGTTCCAGCCACCTCCTCACCCATCACTCATCCATCCATCTAATGTTTATTGAGCATTTGCTAGGGCTGGGTCCGCAGACCCAGGGACTAGAAAATCCTGTTTGTCCTCAAGGGTCTGAGGCTGGGAGGGGAACAGTAATTGCAACAGCTGTTATTGTCATAATCCTTACATATACAGGCACTGTGCTGAGGGCTATACCTACCCCAGTGGTTCTGATAATGGTGATTTTTGCCCTCCAGGGGGACATAGGGCAATGTCTGGAGACATTTTTGGTTGTCACAGCTGGAGGGTCCCCCTGGCCTGTAGGGTGTAGAAGGTAGGGATGCTGCTAATCGTTCTACAGGGCACAAGACAGTCCCCCTCCCCACCCACAGAAAGAATTATCCAGTCCCAAATGTCAGTGGTACCAAGGCTGAGAAACCCTAAGCTGCACCTCAGTGGACGTTCATGTCAGCCTTATGGGGAAAGTGCTGTTTCTATTCTCCAGTTTGCAGAGGAAACCAAGATTCAGAGAGGCAAAGTGACTTGCTCGGAACCACACAGCTAGCAGGGAGCTCAGACACGGCCATGTGAGCACAGAGCTCATGCCTGAGCTGTGTGGCATGTGCCACGAGAGGACTGCTGAGGGCGGTCAGCTTGGCAGATGTTTAAAACCAGAACCAAACTGCCTGTTGGTTTTGCAGAGGGTCTGCATAAGGTAGGGGATGGAGTTACTGAACTCCTGAGGTTCTGTTCAGCCCAGAGTTCAGGAAGGAAGTCTTCTAGGAAGAGGACTGGGAAAGCTCCACGGGGTGAAATGGCTGGAAATGGCTTCTTGTGCCCTCTAGGGTGGAGAATTCATCCCTTAACTCATTTAACAAAAGCGGCTGAGCTCCTGGTCTGGGTCAGTCCAGGACCCACAGTAGAGGGGACAGATAGGTGAGACGTCTGCTCTCAGGGATCCGAGCTTGGTGGAGAGTACAAACAAGGGGCGGGGGCAGAGAAGGGGAGGCCACGCCTCCTGTAGTAGGGTAGGCGGAGAGGGTCTCTCTGCTTGAGTTGAGCTTTAATAGGTGAGGAGGACAGGAGTTCATAGTCATGAAGGGGGTCCCCCAGGAGGGGAAAAGCAGGGGATGAGGCCTAGCGAGCTGACCTCCATGCTGCGAGCTTGATGCTTTCTCCTGCCCTAGTCAGTCTGTGCCCTAGTACCTGCAAGCAGGCTGCCTCCAAGTCCAGGCATTCCTAGGCAGCTGTGTTTCATGCTGCTGCACATACCAAATAAAGTGCAGTGGGAAGGATGCACCTGTCTGTGCTCGTTTGCACACACAAAACACACAGACAAATCAACACAGAAACATACGATAAGCTTGTGCTCATGCATACACACACATTTAAAAAGACCCCTTGCTCACAAAACAGGGAGACAGGAAATAAGAAGAGGAAAGATATACACTGAAGTACTGAGGTGCACAGGCTCGCCCCGGGAGCACACTCCCTTCCCTCCCTCAACTGCCACTTGCTGAGAGACCTAACCCAACCGCCTCCCCTCAGCCTTACCAGCACTGTAGGGCCATGTGGCTTGAGTTTGATGGCTCTCATTCCCTGGCTCAGACCTGAAGTGCTCACCCAGTTCCAGCCCATGCCCATCTACCCCAGCCATCTCTCCATTGACCAAACTTCGGAGATCCTGCAGCCTGGCCAACTCCTCCTCTCTTCCAGGAGATCAGCTGGTTCCAGGAGCCCCAGGCCCCTCCTCCGAGGCGGAGGACGACCCAGGAGAGGCCTTTGAGTTTGACGACAGTGATGATGAAGAGGACACCAGCGCAGCCCTGGGAGTCCCTAGCCTTGCTCCTAAGAGGGACACAGACCCCCCGCTGATCCACTTCGACCCCATTCCTGTCACTGGTAAGATGTTTCTGGGAACTTCCGGTCCTGGGGCTACAGGGAGCATAGAGAACTGGCGGAAGCTCCAGGCTCTCAGGGATGCCTGGTGGCCCCTCCACTGTCCCCAGAAAGCAGGAAGGGAAAAGCCAGTGGGAAGAAGCTGCAGTCTATGGCTTCCCTTGGGAATTTGAAATTCCTAGCATTCCTGCAACATCTGGTGCACTTTGGCACATTGTAAATGGAAGTGGTTGGCCTGAGTTTTGCTTTGGAGACAGTTGCTGCCCAGAGCTCGTGTCTCTGAAGTCCTCCCTGCAGCTTCTCCTAAAGAATCGACACCAGCCAGAAGAGCAGCCTCCCAGAGGTCCCCTCTCCTGTCTGCCTTGGGGAGCTGGCAACCCTGGGGGGCAGGAGGGCCCTGCTAAGCTGGTGTTAAATGGCAGCTTCTGGGCTCTTAGAGTCTGTTATCGGAGAGAGAATCTGGGGACCCGACCAGCTGGAACTTCCTGCAGGCTTGGGGACAGCAGGCTCCTGGAGCAGCTGGGGGTGGAGGGCAGGCCCAGAGCAGGCGGGGCGGCTGCCACGAGTTCTGGCTGGAGTTGGGAAGTGGGACATGGGGTGGGTGGGGGTGGTGCAGGCCAGGTAGGGGAGCTGATGACTGAGCCAGGGCTGGGGGAGGGAGGCGGGGCTCAGCAGGCACCCAGGCTGGCCAGGCCCTGTCTGCGGCGCCCCTGGGGAGGCTGGGAAAGGGGCGGGGAAGGCCTGAGTGCTTGGGGCCAGCCTCTGGCCTGACAGGCTCTCTGTCTGCTCCTCTTTTGCAGACCCAGACCCAGCGGCTGCTCCACCCAGCACAGAGTAAGTGAACCTGGCTCCTTCGCTTTGGCGGTTGGAAACGGGGAGACACCGGGCAGGGGGTGGGGATGGGGTGGAGCTGAGGCCCAGAGGACCTGACTGGTCTTTAGCTAAGGAGGAAAGCATTTCATTGAGGCCCTGTGCCGTGGGGGAAGAGGTCAGTTCCAGAAACTCATGGTACTTTTTCCTTTACTTTGCCCACAAGCCTCTGAAACAGCAGGAGGCAGGCCTGGCTCCAAACCCTGCCTCTGTCCCTTGCTAGCTGTGTAGCCTTGGAGGAGTCACAGAAACTGTCCAAGCGTCAGTCTGTTCACTGGTGAAAGGGAAACAATGAGAGCACCCCCTCTGTTGGGTTCGTCTTGAAGAAGCGAACAGCTGTGTGGTGCTCAGTGTGTGTGTGTGTGTGAGTGTGTGTGTGAGTGTGTGTGTGTGTGTGTAGTCGGGGGGTACTGGGGGTGTTTGAGGGTGGGGGGATGCAGCCCACTGTAATTATTTTTGCAGTTACCATTTGTCTTGCTAATATTCCCAATCCTATATCAGTTGCTGTCAGGGACCCTGCCCTCGGTGACTGCGAGCCTGTCAGAGGCAGTGTAGTCTAGTGGTTAGGAGCCTGGATGTTGGGGTGAGGGCCTGCATCTTGTCTGTGGCCCCCACACTGGCCATAGGTCCTCTTGTCAGTCAAGTCCCCCTTTGGTTTTCTCATCTGTAAAAATGGGCCATTGGGTAAATGCTTAGCCTCGTGGTAGGTGCCTAATCAAGGCATTTGCTTTTTATCACAGTTCTTTGTCTTCTGCAAGTCATGTCTGGTTTGGAAGGGTAATTGGGCAACTAGGGGTGGTGGGAGCTGAGGCCTCTCAGGACCGGGTGCTTAGAGCCTCCTTGCCTAAGCAGTGGAGGGGTCTAGGCTCCAAATGAATGGCCCAAGCATCTGGAACCCCGAATTTAAATCCTGAACTACCCTGGTGAGGGGAGGCATGTTTGAGCCCTGCTTTGTCTTCCTGGGGTGCCCCAAACTGAGCAAGAGGGGCTGATTCTCAGGCAGGTGTCACCCAGCGGGAGGTTTCAGAGATGCAGGTTGCAGGCCCAGGCCCCTGGGGGAGAAGTCCTTCATGTGCTCATTTGCTGTCCAGAGTGGGTGGACTCGGGGAGGGTTTCTGCTGAGCTTGCTGCTGTGTAATTAAGGTCAGAATTAGGGGCCAGCCTCTCCTCCCTGATTAGGGACCTGAAATGAATCAGCAGCCATTCGTCCTGCACCTGGGCTGGGAAGGGCCGTGATGGCTGCAATCTTCCAAGGGTTTAAATCTCCAGGGTGGGCCAGGGGTGAGGTTGTGGAGAAACTCGGTCTGGTGGGAGATTGCAGATGCGTCAGAGTGGGACAGAGACGGATGCCCAGGGAGCTGGGACACTGGAGGGGATCAAGGGTGGGGCCATCAGGGAAGACTCCTGGGCCAGGTCCTGGCTCAGCAAGTGCGTGGAAATTCTCCATTCAGGATGGCAGAGGGGCAGGGGGAGTGCCCACAGAGGAAGCCCCTGAGCAGACGCACAGGGTTGGCACACAGGGTGGTCAGCGCACTCGCTTCCTTCAAGCTACCCTCCTAGAGACCCCAGGAGGTAGGTGATGTGCCCAGGGTTCCATGTAGATAAGTACATGCTCATTCAGAACAGAGGCCAAGGCCCCTCTGACACGGAGGCCAGGCGCTTGGCCACCGTGCTTCTGTGCCTCCAGGAGCTCATGCCCTGGTCCCTGATGAGAGGGTGTGGCTGGCTTCATAGGAATGATCTGATTGTGTGTCCATTTTTTGAGGTAAGATTTTTGCCCACTCAGAGATGATCTCTGAGCTCTTGGGAGAGTGGCGTCTAAGCGGTTGGTGGAATGTTCCATAGGTCCCTCATGGGGAGCCTTGCGCAGCAGTGCCCGGTGCGTGATTCCTGGTGAGGTCCCTTCCCTTGACATGAGAGCAGAGCAAAGAGAGCCTCCTCTTCGCTCCCCCAGCATGGAGATCTTGTGAGGGAAGAGGGGTGTGCTGGTCTCGTCACCAGCAGT
Source organism: Macaca thibetana thibetana (assembly GCF_024542745.1). Lineage (NCBI taxonomy): Eukaryota > Metazoa > Chordata > Mammalia > Primates > Cercopithecidae > Macaca > Macaca thibetana. The sequence continues at coordinate 16,678,349 of NC_065578.1, read as the reverse complement.
TACCTCTATGGCGACAGGGACTTTTTGGTTTTTTGGAGGGGGATGTTTTGTTTGCTGCCGAACCTCATGGCTTAGCACAGTGGCAGGCACGGGCTGAGTACCAAAGATGTCCTTGTTGAACGAATGATGGACGGAAGGACAAGAGGGTCTGTGTCTCCGTGGAAGCAAGGAGAAAACTAACAGCATGTCAGGCCGGGTGAAGTGGCTCACGCCTGTAATCCCAGCACTTTGGGAGGTCAAGGTGGGTGGACCACTGAGGTCAGGAGTTCAAGACCCAGCCTGGACAACATGGTGAAACCCCATCTCTACTAAAAATACAAAAATTAGCCGGGCCTGGTGGCGGGTGCCTGTTATTCCAGCTACTGGGGAGGCTGAGGCAGGAGAATCGCTTGAACCTGCGAGGTGGAGGTTGCAGTGAGGCGAGATTGCGCCATTTCACTCCAGCCTGTGTGATAAAGTGAGATTCTGTCTCAAAAACAAACAAAACCTATCAAAAAATACCAGCCCACCCCCCAACCTCCAACCAAACGGCATGTCAATAGGGTTTCTATTGGATTCTGACTCTGGCACCTGCAGGGGCCAAGACTGAGGCCAGGGAAGGGAAGCAGGAGTGGTTGTGTGGTCCAAGGCCACATAGCTAGAGTCACCTGACCTCACTGGTGTTGATGGTGCTGTGCTGAGCCACAGGCTGTGCTAAGTGCTCTATGTACATTATCTCTTTTTGCTGTTGTTTGAGACAGGGTCTCACTCTGTTGCCCAGGCTGGAGTGCAGTGGTGTGATCACAGCTCACTGCAGCCTCGACCTTCCAGGCTTGAGTGATGCTCCTGCCTTAGCCTCCCGAGAAGCTGGGATTACAGGCATGTGCCACCATGCCTGGCTAATTTTTTTTTTTTTTTTCTGAGACAGTTTTGCTCTTGTTGCCCAGGCTCGAGTGCAGTGGCGCCATCTCGGCTCACTGCAACCTTTGCCTCCTGGGTTCAAGCAATTCTCCTGCCTCAGCCTCCTGAGTAGCTGGGATTATAGGCATGCGCCACCACGCCAAACTAATTTTTTATATTTTTAGTAGAGATGGGGTTTCATCATGTTGGCCAGGCTGGTCTCGAGCTCCTGACCTCAGGTGATCCACCTACCTTGGCCTCCCAAAGTGCAGAGATTATAGGTGTGAGCCACCGTGCCCAGGCTAATTTTCATATTTTTTTGTAGAGATGGAGGTCTCACTCTGTTGCCCAGGCTGGTCTTGAACTCCTGGGCTCGAGCAATCCTCCCGCCTTGGTCTCCCAAAGTGCTGGAATTACAGACATGAACCACTGCATCTGGCCCATATTATCTTATTAGTTATACCCCTAGGAGCCCTAGAAGACGGGGACTATTGAATATGCCCATTTTGCAGACGAGCAGCTGAGGCTTGGCGAACTGAAGTAATTTACCCAAATCTCATGGAGCTAGTAAATGGCAGGGCTGGGACTAGGCCTGTCTGCCCTCAAAGCTGTCTGCTGAGGCCTGCAGGGTTTGCTTCTCCTGGTGGATTCTGAAACAGGTGCACTCATGTCCACCCTGAGCTCTCGCTGGGGGAGTCGTGATTGAAAGAGTAGCCCTGAGTACCCAGCAGTGCCCGGGAAACGTGAGCGCTGCAGATTGCTGGCTTCCTGTGTTTTTCCTGGACTCAGGCCTGCACCCCTCGCCTCTGAGTGCAATAGCCCCATGCACTCTGGCCCCCTCTGGAGTTGTTTGCTTTTCCTGTTTAGTTTTGCCTTTATCCCCCTGTGACCTCCACACTTTTCTGTGGGTCAGCGTTTTGGCTCCTGGCCCTGGTCGCGGGGATTCTCATGGGCTCCCTATAGGTACCTGGCCTACCCCTTCCTGGGCTTTTCTGGATAAGATGATTGTACTGCCTATTGGCCAGTGTCTGTCACTGGAGCCTGGAGCCAGGGGAAGGGATGGGGCAGCCGGATTTTGGGAGAGGACAGGGAGACCCATCCTCCCTGGAGGTACCAGGGACTGAGAGGATCAGGCCAAGAGGAGACCAGGCTCAACGAAGCAGTGTTGGCACAGGATGGAAACAGGGCACTGGTGGCCTGTGCCTTCTGAGACTGCTGGGTGTGGGGGACATAGGGGCTCTTGGGAAGGGCAGGTCAGCAAGGCCGGAGGAAATCTTCAAGGTTTTCCAGATTGCCACAGACCTAGTCTGGAGTTGCTTGGAATCCTGGAATTCTCCTTACATGCGCTGTTTCCCAAATCCAGAGCATTTGAGCCTCCTGTGTCCTGTCCCACAGGGTCCGTGTGGGACGTGAGGCCTGGCAGATACCAGCTTTCTGCCCATGGAGTCCCTCATGGGAGGGCTGTGGGGACCAGGTCCTTCTTTCCATTAAAAATCTTTCTCTGAAGGTCCCTTGCCAAATCCTAAATTGGAAAAGCTGGTTTTTGTGTTTTCTTTCCTTCTTTTCCTCCTCTGAGGGTGGAAATAAGGGCTCCCAGTTTCCAATCAGAGCCAGGACCTTTGGATCCCAGGCTCTTTGAGGACGCACACAGTCTCTTCGTTGAAAAAGGCACACACAGGGTACCTGGTTGGCGCATCTCTTCGTGGTATAAATATGCCTTCAAGGAATCCTGTGACGTCCCTCCCTTTCTCCCTGCAGCGGTAGGACTCTGCCTCACCATTTTTTATCCCGGTGCCTGGCACAGAGATGGTGCAACAATACTAACAACCTACACGTGCACGGACTTCACAGTTTACATCTTATTTTGATTCTTACAACTGGGAGGCAGAATCACGGCCCTTCCACCCCTTGGAGGTTTCCCCGTCCACATCCCCAGCACCTGCGAATCTGTGGCGTTGCGTGGCAAAGGGACTTGGCAGATGTGATTAAGTGAGGGATTTTGAGATGGGGAGATGACCCTGGGTTATCCGTGGGCCCAGTGTCACCACAAGGGTTGTGACAAGAGGGAGGCAGGAGGGCCAGAGTCAGAGAGAGGTGGGAAGATGCCACGTTGCTGGCCTTGGAAATGGGGGACGGGATTGTGACCAAGGAATGCAGGTGGCTTCTCGAGGCTGGAAAAGATGGGGGATGGCTTCTCCCCTGGAGCTGCCCCACTGAAACCTCGCTTTTAGCGAGAGCACAGCCCTGCCGAAACCTCGCTTTTAAATCTGCGAATCCCTTGATGGCCTGCTGACCTCCACACCTGTGAGAATAGATTTGTGTTGTAGGTCACTAAGTTCATGGTCACCTGTTACAGCAGCCATAGGAAACGAACACGACAGCCCCGGAAGAGGAAATTATCGTGGGCGCCATTTTGCTGACCCGGGAGAGGGCGTCACTTGTCTGTGGGGCTGGGCTGGCAGGCGTGGTGCTTGGGCTCAAAGCCTCAGGCCAGGGGCTCTGTTTGCTCTTCCTCTATGGCCCTCTCTGTGCATCTAGGATGGTGCTCTGCTGACTGGCTGGGATTCCCCTGCCCTTCCCTTGCGTCTTCCTGTCCTTCCACCCAGCACCTCTTTACTGAGTGACTGCGATGGGGGCCGACGTGCTCTGCCAGCCGTGTTATTTTTACGTGCCTGTGTGTGTTTGGCTCTAGGGCCAGATCATAATGGCCTGGATGTACCCAGCACTTCTTATATGCTGGGCTCTGAGAGCTTTCCCTCCCCAGTGCCATTCATCCTTGCAACACTCTCACAGGACAGGCGCTGATATAATCTGCATTCTAGAGATGTGGGAACTGGCACAGAGAGGACATGACATCAGCCCAAGATCACAGAGAAAGATGGGCAGAGCCAGAGATAACCCCAGCTGGCTTCCAGAACCTGTGTTCTAACCCCTCTGGTGCTACCGTCTCCCACACAGAGCTGGTTTGGATCCCGCCTGCCCTATGTGTTAGCTGCATGACCCAGGATGTACTCTTTGGCTTCTCTGCCTAACCCTCAGTTTCTTTTCTTTTCTTTTCTTCCTTTTTTTTTTTTTTTGAGACGGAGTCTCTGTCACCCAGGCTGGAGTGCAGTGGCGTGGTCTCAGTTCACTCTAACCTCTGCTTTGCCCTCTGAGTTCAAGCGATTCTCCTGCCTCGGCATTCCGAGTGGCTGGGATTACAGGCACCCACCACCGTGCCCAGCTAATTTTTTTTTTTTTTTTTTTTGAATTTTTAGTAGAAACAGGGTTTCACCATGTTGGACAGGCTGGTTCAAACTCCTGACTTCAAGTGATCTGCCTGCCTTGGCTTCCCAAAGTGCTAGGATTACAGGCATGAGCCACTGCACCCGGCCCCCTCAGTTTCTAATCTCTGTAAAGTGGGGTGATGAGACTCACCAGATGACACTTTTGGTGGGGATGAAATGAGATGTGAGAGATTAGGTGCTTACTTGGTAAGCTGCCCATTGTCACTGTCCCCAAAGGGTGCAGATCTGTCTGGGGCAGACTCCAGGCCCAAGGGACCCCTCCCTGCCAATGAATTGCTTAGCATTACCTGAGATGCTCATCAGTCCATCTCTTCCCCACCTCCCTCTCTCTCTTCCTTTAAAAAAAAATACATGTTTGTTGTAGAAAAATTAGAAAGTAAGGAAAATGATAGACTAAAAGCAACTTTTAATCCTACCATGGTGTGTTTCTGTCCAGCATCTTTGCTAGGCATGTATACAAGTATGCAAAACTTTTTTTTATAAAACTGTGGTTTTATTGCACATGCTGTTTCGTGGCTCACCTTGCTTTTTTTTTTTTTTTTAAGCTAATTACATATCATGAGCATTTCCCCAGGGGAACTTGTATTGTTCTGCAACAACCCCTATGGCTCTTGATACATTCTTGCCGGGGGTGCAGGGCCTCTCCATGTCTGACTGAGCCTTGGGGCCCCTGAGATGTCAGGGAGGGAGGTGCGTATGCCACAGGGCAGGAGGCCAGAGGCCGGGCTTTGGCCCAGCATGCGTGTAGGGGGCCAGCTGTACAGAGATGGTTCCCCAGAAGCCTCGAAGCTCGCTCCCTGCTGAGGTCTGTGATATGATGCCACCTGAGGGCCGCTCCGAGACTTCCCCTGGGGGGCTTCTCACTGCTCTCGGCTCATCCAGTAAGGGGATCTGTGACCATGTGTGGGGTGGCACAGGACAGACACACTGGGTCCTGGAAGCCCTCTGTGCGCAGGATGGGGGGCCACAGAGGGAAGAGGGAACACATGTAGGTGAGGGACCCCGTGCCTGGAGGAAGGGTGGAGGGAAGGAGAGGGCAGAGAAGCAGCGCACACGAGGCAGTACCACATGCCAGCCCCTGTGCTGGGAGATTTACATGCCTTCTTTATTTACTCCATACCAGAACCCTGTGAGGGAGGTAGCATTACCTCATTTTACAGATATGGAAACTGAGGCATGGAGAAATGCTAAGTGCTTCATCATCTCACTGAATCTTCACAGCTGGAAGTAGGACTGATACTTCACCCTGGTCCACATTCAGTGACTTGTCCTGGTGCACACAGCCAAGTGGCCGAGCCACAGTCTTATCCCAGGTCACGGCCCCGGAGTGTTTGCTTCTTCCCCTGTCACGCCTGGGAGCCCTGGTTCTCAACCCTGGCTGCATGCTGGAGCCCGCAGGGAGCTTACCCCTGAGCAACAGTCAGAGTCTCTGGGGCAGGGGCCCTGGCACCCGCATCTTCTAGGGGCGCCCTGCTGACTCTAGTGGGCAGCCAAGCCAGATGCTCTCTAAGGTCCTCAGCTTTGACATGCTGTACAATCCGGTAAAGTGGCCAGGGCCGAAAGAGACCCGGCAGGAGGCTGAACCTGGGCTGCATGTTATTCCCTTTCCTTCGTGTCTCTTGATCTCTTGATTGGGCCATCATGCTGGGGGGAGTTTCCGAGGTGGGCGGTGACACTGTGTGTGGCTGTCCTACGCAGACTCTTCTGTCCTGTCCCTCCCTGTGCTGCGGCTCGGGTTTTCCTTGAGGCCTTATAAGGCAAATGTCATTCCAGTCCTTTCTAGTTCCATCCCCAAAGGTGAAATTCTTTCCTTTCTCATATTTGTTATGCCTTGTCCTGGCGAGGGCCCCAGATTGCCTGTGCGTGCGGACCCCGCTGGCCAGGAATCCTTACTTGTTCTGATGTTGGGGGTCTCCTCCCCGACCACCCACATGGGACAGACTCTGGGAAGGGACCCTTGGAGGTTCACTGAGAAACTAGGGCCTGTACCAGCCCCTGCCGGGGTGGCGGGTGCCATTCTCTGGAGTGGGGCTTCTTATCTTTAAAATAGGCTGGGGGCCTGGCGTGGTGGCTCACACCTGTAATCCCAGTACTTTGGGAGTACTAGGCGGATCTGAGGCAGGTGGGTCACCTGAGGTCAGGAGTTCAAGACCAGCCTGGCCAACATGATGAAACCCTGTCTCAACTAAAAATACAAAAAAAAGTAGACAGGCATGGTGGCACACGGGGACCTACACTTCCCTGCCCTGCTGCTCTTTGGAGAGAGAAGAGGTGGGGCACAAAGGTGCTTGGAACTCTGTGGACCAGAAATGCGCCCGGTGGCCTTCTGGTGGACTTGAACTCCTCTGCCAGCAATGTAGGTTGCTGCTTGGGGGTGCTGGGAGGGGTCCTTTCCTCTCTCCCTTGCCTCTGCGTCTGTCTGCCTTTTCCTCCCCATCTGGCGCCCCTCTCCATGGATTCAGCTTCTTTCCTTTGCATTCAGGTTGCTGGCCTTACTCTCATTTGCAAGCTGAGAGGCATTAGGAGAGCGGGAAGCTCAGATAAGGGTGAGATAATTGCCTCTTATTGGTTTTTATGGCTCTTTCATGACCCGGAGGCCCCTGAAGGAGTGTTTGTTCACTGGGAGAATTAGACACTGCAGCCCTGTGTGGCTTCCACGGACAGCGGCTGGGAGAGGCTGCTCCGGGTGGTTACAGGGTGGGTCTGGGGCCTTGGCAGGCAGCAGGGAGGGTCACGGATACAGGAGGCACCCCCAGCCTTATTTCTTGCTGTGCCTTCCTTACATACGTGTCTTGAACTGGAACTTTGCTCGTGTCCCTGCTCCCCCAACTTTATTCCTCTTCCCCTGCCTGGGAAGCCCTTTCCCCATCTCATTGGCCCCAGGAACACCTGCTCCAGTCTAGGGGGGCAGTGGAGGTGGTCCTGAGAGCAAGGCTTTGCAGGCAGATCTCCGGGGTTCAAACTGCCGCTGTGCCACTTGCTGGCCAGGTGACTTGGGCAGTGGGGGTGGGCATGAAGTGACCTCTCTATGCTGTGCAGACCCCCATTCCCCAGACCAGGACACCAGAGCCAGTACCTGGGCTGGTCGCTCACTGGGTTTTGATAAGGTGCAGCCAGGAGGACTGGGATTACAGGCATGTACCACCATGCCTGGCTAATTTTTGTATTTTTGGTAGAGACAGGGTTTCACCATATTGGCTAGGCTGGTCTCAAACTCCTGTCCTCAAGTGATCCACCCACCTTAACCTTTAACCTTCCACAGTTCTGGGATTACAGGCGTAAGCTACCATGTCCTGCCTAAGAGAAACTTATTTCTCACAGTTCTCAAGGCTGGGAGGTCCAAGATGAGGGCGCCAGCAGATTAGTGTCTGATGAGGGTTCGTTTCCTGATCATAGATGGCGCCTTCTCACTGGGTCCTTACGTGGTGGAAAGGGCAGAGGAGCTCTCTAGAGCCTCTTCTATATGGGCAGTAATCCCACCCATGGGGGCTCTGCTCTTAAGACCTAATCACCTCTCCAAAGGCCCCACCGCCTGATACGACCGCCTTGGGGGTGAGGATTTGAACACATGGACTTTTTTTTGTCAGGGGAACACAGACATTCACACCACAGCAGTTGGAGACTTGAACTTATGCCTCTGAGTGTGCCGAGGGCTACTGCTCTCTTTCTTTTTATAAAGTGGTGACTAAACAGGCAAGAGTTGAGGTGACCGTATGCCACAGCAAGCCTGTGATGTAGGCGAATGTCTACATGCAAGTCCTCTGCTTCCAGGTGGTCTGGTTGAAACAATAGAAGCTTTGCAGGTAGACGTAGTCTAAGATCCCAGCTCCCACTCATTAGCTGAGTGATTTTTGGGTAAGTAATTGAACCTTTGTGAGGCTGTTTCCCCACTCTGAATGGGGGTAACAACACCCGCCTCCGGTGTGTTCCTGCGAAATTAAATGTGCAGGCCGGGCTTGTTGGCTCACTCCCAGCACTGTGGGAGGCCAAGGTGGGCAGATGACCTGAGATCAGGAGTTTGAGACCAGCTTGGCTAACACGGCAAAACCCTGTCTCTACTAAAATACAAAAATTAGCTGGGCGTAGTGGCGCATGCCTGTAGTCCCAGCTACTCGGGGCTGAGATGGGAGAATTGCTTAAATCGAGGAGGTAGAGGTTGCAGTGAGCTGAGATCGTGCCACTGCACTCCAGTCTGAGTGACCAGTGAGACTCAAAAAAAAAAAAAAAAAAAGAAAGAAACGTGCAATTACATGTAAAGCAGAGCAAGCAGCGCATAGCGGATGCTTTGTAACGGTCACTGTTTGTCATGGTCACATATCAGAGCAAAGAGGACCTGTGGCCGGGAGACTGTCCAGCCAACCTCTTCCAAGCTCATGTCTGTTCCAGCTGGAACAGTTTGGTTCCATCTGAATAATTCTGAGCAACTGATGCGGCGCCTTCAGGATGTTTCTGTGTTGAGGAGGTGGCGACTCAGCGAAGCAGCTGTAGAAATCGGGGTTCAGGTGGCTCCCATCAGCCTATCACCCACCTTCCTGGTCCAGAGCAGCCCTGTCCTCTCTTGGCCTTTACTTCCTGTCACTGGTGAAAAGTGTTTCCCCAGGACTGAATGTGCTGCCTTCCTTGCCCTAGGGTGACACTGCTGACTTCTGGCTGTGAGCTGACACTTGCTCCTCTAATAGGGCAGGTGACTTAGACCTGCACCACCCAGTCCAGTGGCCACTAGTCATGTGTAGCTATTTAAAATTAAATTACTTGAAATCAAATAGAATTAAAAATTAAGTTCCTTAGTCCCACTAGCCACATGTCAGGTGTTCAATAACCATGTGGCTGGCGGCTGCTGCACCGGATAGGACAGGCAGGAAAATTCTCGCCACCACCATCACTCTGTTTATTATCTGAGAGGCAGTGGAGGGTGGTATTCAGAGCTCAGCTTGGGAGCCAGGCAAGCTGGCCTCATGGTCTAGCTCTGCCACTCCCTGGCAGAGTGATCTTGGGCCGGGTCCTCTACTTGCCTGCAGAATACAGAAGATGCCAGGATCCCATTTGGTGCTGGGAAGGTGAGGCAGAGGGCCTGGCTCACAGAAGGTGCTCAACAGCGGAGATCCCTCCTCGCAGCCTCCTCCCCTCCCTCTTCCCCTGCACTGTCCTGCTCTTCATCTGCTAAGGGCTCGGGTGCCAGGAAGTTCAAGTTGATTCTTTGGCAATGGCGCTGCTCTCTTCACAGTCTAAGGCCTCTGCCCTCTCAGTTGGCATAAGTGGTCTTTGATCTTTGTTTTATTTTATTTTTTTTGAACCTGGACTTAAAAAAAATTCACGTTAGAATAGCTGTAGATTTTCAGAGATGTTCTGAAGATGGTACATAGAGCTCCACATAACCCTCATCCAGCTTCCCTGCTATGAGCATCTCACATGGCTTTGGCACAGTTGTCAAAGCTGAGACCTACGTTGGCACATTACCATTGACTAAACAGACTTTGTGTGGATTTCATCAGTTTTCCCACTTATGTTCATTTTTTGACCCAAGATCCAATCCAGGATCCCACATCGCACTTTACTGTCATGTCTCTGTAGCCCTCTCCGGCCCGCGGCAGTTTCTCGGTCTTTCCTTGATTTCTGTGACCTTGAGACTATTGAGGAGTGATGTTCAGGCACGGCGGCTCACGCCTGTAATCCCAGCACTTTGGGGGGCTGAGGTGGGTGGATCACTTGAGGTCAGGAGTTCGAGACCAGCCTGGCCAACATGGTGAAACCCAGTCTCTACCAAAAGTGCAAAAATTAGCTGGGTGTGGTGGCGCGTGCCTGTAATTCCAGCTACTCGGGAGACTGAGGTGGGAGGATTGCTTGAACCCAGGAGGCAGAGGTTGCAGTGAGTCAAGATTGCACTACTGCCCTGAAGCCTGGGTGACAGAGCAAGACTCTGTCTCAAAAAAAAAAAAAAAAAAAAAAAAAAAAAATAGTCTTGAGGAGTAATGCCAGGTATTCGGTACAATGTTCCCCACTCTGGTTTTGTCTGATGTTTTCTCCATGATTAGACTGGGGTTATGGGTTTTGGATAAAAACACCACGGAGGTGAAGTACCCATTTCACGACGTCATATCAGGACACATGGCACCTGAGTGGTGTCGCTACAGATGCTCACCTGGGTCTCTTGGTTCAGGACGTGTCTGCTGGGCTTCTCTGCTGTTTCCCATTTGCATGTCTGCTCTGTGGAAGGGACTCACTGGGCCAGCCCCTCCTCAAGTGTGCGTGAGGGACTAAGCTCTACCTCCCACGTATAGTCTTTTGAAGCTTTGCAATTCCTTGTTTCTTTTTCCTTTTTTTTTTTTTTCTGATGGAGTGTCGTTTTGTCACCCAGGCTGGAGCACAGTGGCATTATCTTGGCTCACTGCAACCTCCCTCTTCTGGGTTCAAGTGATTCTTGTGCATCAGCCTCCTGAGTAGCTGGGGCTACAGGTGCGCACCACCACGCCTGGCCAATTTTTGTATTTTTAGTAGAGAAGGAGTTTCACCATGTTGGCCAGGCTGGTCTTGAGCTCCTGACCTCTAGTGATCCACCTGCCTGGGCCTCCCAAAGTGCTGTGATTACAGGTGTGAGCCACTGTGCCCGGCCAAGTCCTTGTTTCTTGTAAGAGGCAGGGATCCCCCAGCCTGCCCCTTCTGTTGTATGTGGGAGAGTGGAGAGATGGAGGTTCCCTTTGAGTCTGCACTGGCGAGAGACGAGACAGCCCCCTTGCGGAGAGTGCTAAGTGGTTATCGCTGTGAACGCAGTTGATCTTTATGCTCTCGTGAAGTGCCAGCCCAGCCTTGTGCGTGCCTTCTAAAGATGAGGACCCTGGGGGCTTGTCTGAGGCCACCTCCGCCTCGGGTCTCCCCAGTAGCCTGGCCCTCAGCCCACTTTTGCCCATCATGTCCTGCTGACCAGGTGAGGGTCTGCCAGAGGCTTCCAGGGGCCACCTCTGGACACCTCTGCAGTGCCGTCTCTTGCCCGCAGGGTGCCGGCCTGGGTGAGCAATGGGGATGGAGCGGATGCAGCCTTCTCCGGGGCCCGGCACTCCAGCTGGAAGCGGAAGAGTTCCCGTCGCAGTAAGTCTCCCCTCCGGCCCGCCACCCACCCCGGGTAGCTAGCTCCGGGATATCCTAGTCTTCCCTAACCCAAGAGAGCTGATGTGGGTTCCTGTGAGCCCAGGGTTCATCCTCACTGGCTGCTGTGGCCCCGGAGGACCAACCACTGCCCACAAGAGCCGAGGTCCAGGGTCAGCTGACACACCCAGTTTTTCATCTGCTCCTCAAATACTTACAAAGCTCCCACAACAAGCCAGGGCGGCTCAGTGGTGTTCATGCCCTGGGGACCAGGATGAGGTCCCTCTGTTAACAGAACCAGACACTTTGCCATGGGAAGGTGCCTGCCCAGATGAGCCCTGCAGATAGAGAAGGAGGCAGCAGGGGTGGGGGAAAGAGGGTCCCAGACAGAGGGGCCAGCTTGTGCAAGGGCCTGAGGGCAGGAGGACACCTGGCTCCTGGGAAGCAGCAAGGGCACCATCTGTGGGGTGTGGGGGAGCATTACAGGGTGAGGTGTGGCTGCGGGCCCTGCAGCTCCTCAGGGCCTCAGAGGCTGTGCTTAAGGTTCTCAAGGAAATAGGAAGCCACAGAAGGAAGGCCAGTGATGTGGCTGCCTTTGCCTTTCCGTCCCCTTGTACTGGGGTGGGGGCAGTGTAGGAGACCGGGTGGGGAGGGGTGGAGCCTGCTGGGAGGCTATCATGGTCTTGTAGGACGGGAAGTCTGAGGGTGGGAACTAGGGGCCTAGAGAGATGTGGGCAGGCCTGGGAGCTGGTGTGGGAGGAAGAGGGGGCTCTGACAGGGCTCTAGGGGCCCCAGGACCTAGGGAAGCATCACAGACCAGTGGGTCTTGTGACTTCTTCCTGGAAGGCCTGTGGGTCGAGGACCAGCTCCCATCATGGGTGGGGGCTGGTTTTCCAAATCCTAGCACTGCTCAGTGATGAGGGGCTAGCCCCAGGGTCCTGGGTGACTGAGGATGCTAGGGCGAGGGCACAGGTGCTGGATTGCATCGTGCTCCCTGCAGGGGCTGGGAGAAGCTGTCCATTAGCCAGATGGGCAGGCCTGTGGGCAGCAGGGAGCCAGGTGGGCGCCTTGGAGGAGGTGGGGGGCGGGGAGAAACGGGGAGCCAGCATCCCCTGAGAGCAGCTGGCGAGGCTGAGGGCTGGACTGGGCTGGCAGAAAGGAGGGTGCTGCGTGCCACCAGCTGGTGCAGTCCTGATGTCATCTGCAACACCTCTGGCCAGGCTGCCACAGCCCGTGTTGGTGCTCTGTCTCCCCCCTTCCCTCGCAGTCGACCGGTTCACTTTCCCCGCCCTGGAAGAGGATGTGATTTATGACGACGTCCCCTGCGAGAGCCCAGATGCACATCAGCCCGGTATGGTGTCTGCAGTGCTTTCCCCGTTTCTCTTGGGGACAGGGGAGGGAGGTGGGGACCGGGGAGGGTCGTCTCCTTCTGTTTCCTTCTATCCCCACCTGGCCCTGTGCCCCTCCTTCTTGTCTTTAGAAACAACTGTAGTCATCAGGGATAATCTGGAGATGGCTGAGGGCGTGGCCAGCGGGGCTGGGCAGGGCATGGGCATCATGGGCAGGGCCATGCTCCGAATGTAGGTCCCTGGGCAGGTCATCACCTTTTCAAGCCTTGATTCCTCCCTCAGGAAAATGGGGCCATACTCCCGGCTTTCCAGGGCCACTGGGGAAGAAGACAGCCTGTTGTACTCAAAGGGTAAAGCAGATAAAGCTTTGCAAAGCCCTGCGCCCTGCTCTGGGTTGAGAGCTGAGGTGGGCGGGCAAGCAGGCGGTTGTGGCCACAGAGGGAGATGGGGCGGGACTAGGGCGAGTCTTGCTGGAACTCACCTGATGGGAGAGAGGACTGTTCAATGACAGTTAACAGGAAGAGCCATCTTTGCTTGAACATGTTAGGCCAAGCATATTTTCAATCATGTAACGGCTTCAAGACTTTGATTTGGGATGTTACGTTCTTATTTTACAGACAAGGGAACGGCAAAGGCAGGGCTAGGATTTGAATGTGGGTTATTCTGACCCTAAGTGCAATGCTCTGTCCCCTACCTCAGGAGGATTTGAGTGACATTTTATGACAGATGAGGCACATTTGATCCCACTGATCCCACGACCCCATGAGGTCAGCAGGGCCAGGCTTATCTATGGCTCCCGTGATAAAGAGGTTAAACCACCAGCCCCAGAGCACACAGCCAGGATTCGAACAGACGACTTCTTTTCCTACTATGCGATTCCTCCTGTTTTCAGGGGCTCTCCATCCAACGGGGAAGCACAGCCCCTGCCTGCTTTTGAGGAGCTCCAAGTCTGATGGAGAGGCTCTAACCATCCTTGAGCAGCACAAAGCGCAATGGGAGAGACACACAGACAACATGGCAAGGCCCGAGGGCCCCAGAGCCACACTCCTGACTCCTGTCTCAGAAACGGGGACAGATGGGCCAAGGATATGCTTATCCCTTTAGCAAGCCTGGGATGTGCTTGGAGCACATTTTCCTGTTTGTAGGATTCCCACTGTATTGGGAGGCAAAGGAGTCTTAGGAAAGTCCCAGAGCTGGGAGGTCTGAGCGGCTGAGGGGCCTCAGTTATTGTTTAACCCATTTGGCCTACTTCCCACCTGAATTCAATCAAGCCACTAAGTCCCTGGCCCCAGTCTTCACGGTTCTCAGGGTCTGGGAGGATGTGGCATGTTCATGGCCTGGGTGTCACACAGCCTGTGTTTGCGCCCTAGCTCTGAGCCTGCAGATGAGGACCACAATACCCACTCCAGGATCCCCGCGTGCTGGGCTGTGGGAGGATCAAGTGTGACAAGGCTGCAAAGAGCTCAGTGCAGGGCTGGCTCTTGGAGACGCTCTTCACACAGGGCCATTGTGGCTGTTGTTAGTGTTATGCCTGCCGAGGGTCCCAGCACTGGCCTGCCTGGGGCTGATGTGGGCTCAGCAGGAGCTCGGAGAGGAGGTCGTTACCCGAGGGACAGGCTGTATGCAACAGTGGGCACACGCAGCCCTGTGTTTGAATCCCGGCTCTGCCATTGATTTGGGCACAGGGCTTTGTGCCTTTGTGCCTTGGCTTCTTCATATAAAGCAGGAAAATCCCCAGCTCACAGGCCTTTGGGGAGGGTCACACAGGGTCCTGGCCAATCTCTCTGGGCCTCAGTTGACCCATCTGTAAAACTGGGGCAATAATAGCCAGTCCTAGGGTGGTAGTGTGGATTCCATGAGGTAATTGATGAGGACACTGAGCAGGAAGCATGAGGGGACCGTTATGTGGTCCCTGAAAGCTAAGGAGTTGGTCCTCGGGCGGTGCACAGGCACAAGAGTTCTGTGACTCTGTCTGCACTGGAGAGGATATTTCTATATGTGTAGATGGTAGAGACTTCAATGGAAGGTGGTGTGGAGCCCCAGCCCCACTCACTGTGTTACTGTGGCCAGCCACGTCTCTCCCATCTGTCTAACAGGAGTGATCTTTCACACCCTGCTGTCTGCACAGGGCCGCTGGGAGCCGCCGTGGCACACTGAGGATGGAGGTGGTCAGGTGCACAGCTCAGCCCTGTGGAGGCGTGGACTTGCCACGTGCTGCCGGGGTTCCTCCTCAGGGCTACCCCGAGAACTCTGCCTCTTTGGTCACTAGTCGAGGGGCCTCCACTGCAGTAATGGGACAATCAGCTTGGCTTTCTGAAAGTCACAGCTGCTTCACTCTCTAAAGACATCAGTTACCATTATCTTTTGCTTAAAAATAACCTCATGTTCCCTCCTGGTTCTGGGATCCATCTCCCACTAAGCTTTGGCACATCTGTTTTGTTCTTTGGCTGGCACTCTTGCCCCCAACCCCTCACACCCCAGCTTTCCTGTGGGGTGAAGCTCGGGGGCCCTGGGTCTATGGACTGACACCCAAGCTCCCCCAGAGCCACCATGAGTGACGGCCTGCTGCTCTCAGCTGAGTGCATGCTATGTGCCAGGCACTTTGCCAAGAGCCTCTTGGCTGTTTTATTTGCTCGATCTGTCCACTTATTATTAGCCCCATTTTGCAGAGAGGTATCCGATGACCAAAGCTCACAGTTTTTTGGCATAGTCGTTTCTGAGCAGATTTCTTTTCTTCTTCTTCTTTTTTTTTTTTTTGAGATGTTGTCTCTGTCACCCAGGGTGGAGTTCAGTGGCACGATCTTGGCTCACTGTAGCCTCCGCCTCCCGGGTTCAAGTGATTCTCCTGCCTCAGCCTCCTAAGTAGCTGGGACTACAGGTGCATACCACCACACCTGGCTAGTTTTTGTATTTTTAGTAGAGACGGGGTTTCACTGTGTTGGCCAGGCTGGTCTCAACTCCTGACCTCAGGCGATCTACCCATCTCAGCCTCCCAAAGTGGTGGGATTACAGGTAGGAGCCACCACGACCGGTCAGATTCCTTTTTTTTAAAAAAAACCTTTCCCAATGCTATATTTCTTCTGTGATGACAAAAGCATTTTCATCTTCATGTACATTTTGGTGTCCGACCCCACTTCCGTGAGGTCTGCGGTTCTCCAAGTAACAGATGACGAAATGAAACCCAGAGGGGCAAAGGGCCTTGCCCAAGATCCCCCAGTGACAGAGCTGGGGCTGGGGCCACGTGTTCTGGCCTCGGGACAGTGGCTTTCCCACCTCAGGCTTCAAGCGGCATCTCATAGCCCAATTGAATGGGCCCCATGAGTGCCCTGGCCCTTGTGGGACCTGTCCCTCCAGACGATGTGACTCAGCTTTTTGTCCCCAAGTTTTCAGTCCAAGGCATTTCCCGCGGGCTTAGGAAGGAAAGGAGCTCCTGGACTCTGGGCCAGCTGCGCCCCCTACTGGAAGATCTCGGGCTGCACGTGAACTCAGATTTGGGGTGAGGGACTCTGAGGCCCCAACAATCTCTGTTTCATTCGTGAGGATGCTGAGGGCCTGAGCCAGGACTTGGCTCCGGGTCTTCTCTTTTCCAGTAAGAAACAGGTCACGTGTGATGGCTCGGCTGGGTGCGGTGGCTCACACCTGTAACCCTGGCACTTTGGGAGGCGGTGGCAGGAGGATCACTTGAGCCCAGGAGCTCAAGACCAGCCTGGGCAACATAACAAGACTCCATCTCCACAAAAAAAATTTAAAAATAGCTGGGTGTGATGGTTCACGCCTGTAGTCCCAGCTACCCGGGAGACTGAGATGGATCACTTGAGCCCAGGAGTTTGAGGCCACAGTGAGCTGTGATTGCACCACTGCACTCCAGCCTGGGTGAGACAATGAGACCCTGTCTCTAGAAAAAAAAAAACATTTCCAAGGAGGCCCAGAATGAGAGCTGGGACCATACAAAAGCAGTGCTGGGAGCAAAAGGAAGTGAGTGGGCCCATGCGCAGCTGACGTGTTTCTTGTGTTTTCCCCATTTTCTCAGGCCCTCCTTACCCTACGAGGGGGAAGATGTATTATCATCTTCGTTTCATGGTTGAGGAAGTAGAGCTGGAGCCCCAGGGCCCCCACGTTCTCCCTGACCCCGCCTCACCCCACCTGTGTTCAGAAATTGGGTCTGAGGCTGGAAGTCTGGTAGGCTTGGCCTCAGGGCCTGGGCTCACCGGCTGCCGCTTGGCCAGCAGGGGCAGAGAGGAACCTGCTCTACGAGGATGCGCACAGGGCTGGGGCCCCTCGGCAGGCGGAGGACCTAGGCTGGAGCTCCAGTGAGTTCGAGAGCTACAGCGAGGACTCAGGGGAGGAGGCCAAGCCGGAGGTCGAGCCCACCAAGCACCGAGTGTCCTTCCAGCCCAAGGTGAGGGGACCGGGGGTGTCTCTCACTTCACTCAGGGCATGGAGACCCCTTCAGGGAGGGAGGGAGCAGGGTGGTGAGGGCCAGGCCCAGGACTCACGTCTGGGTCCCAGGGATTCCCAGGAATGTGTGGTGAGAGGGGAGCCAGAAACCCAGGTCATCCTGAAACAGGAGGTGGCCCACAGACATTGCTGTTGGCAGCCGTAAGCCCGGGATGGGCATGGCTGGTACCTGGCACAGGTGCTCCCCCCATCCCCTTGCTATAGCAGACCTGGTCGATTGATCCTCATGCTCACGGGCTCAGACTGGGCTTCAGAGTCCTCTCAACGCCGCACTCCAGGTAGCCCAGCAACTTGCTTAGAGGTGGAGCCGGGATCAGATCCACTTGCTCTCCCCGCCCTCTGGGACTGATGCTTGGGGACAGTCCAGGCCTCAGCCCACACAGTCCTCTCTGCTCTGGGGAGTGGACAGTGGGGGCTGCTGTGGCTCAGCCAGAGCGACATGGAAGGCTTCTCTCCGGGGCCTCACACAGTGCCATCCATGCATTCGGCTTTCCTGGTGTTTCTGCCTGGAGCAGGGGCCATTCTGCTTATTTCCTGGAGGGGAGCCCTTGAGGCTGCGAGGAGGACAGGTCATCTGGTTCCTCCTTTCCCGTGGCACCCATGCTCCTTCCCTGTGTTCTGCAGAAGCCACCAAGAGGCAGTGTCTGTCCGTGCTGAGATTTGCAGTTTCATGGGGACAGCTTCTTATAGGCCCTGACTAAGCAGAGGGGATAGGGCCCCTCTGCTCCTTTTATTTTTATTTTTATTATTTATTCTTTTGAGACAGAGTCTCACTCTTTCACCCAGGATGGAGTACAGTGGCATTATCTCGGCTCACTGCAACTACTGCTTCCCAGGTTCAAGCAATTTTCTGCCTCAGCCTCCTGGGTAGCTGGGATTGCAGGCATGCACCATCATGCCTGGCTAATTTTTATATTTTTGTAGAGATGGAGTTTCGCCAGGTTGCCCAGGCTGGTCTCAAACTCCTGGCCTCAAGTGATCCACCTGCCTCGGCCTCCCAAAGTGCTGGGATTACAGGTGTGAGCCACCGTACCCAGCCTCAAGCTCCTTTTAAAAGATGTAGCAGGGCAGGAGAGCTCCACCTGGGGCCATTCCTTCATGGGCAGGGTAGGGACAAGAGAGGGGACTTTCCCGGTGCTTCCCACCTTTTCTGGGTTTGGGGATCCACTCTGGGAGAGGCATGCTGGCTGGAGGAACACCAACACCTGAGTCCTCAGGCAGCCGTTCTTCAGACCAAGATGGGCTCCCTGAGTCCTGAGCAAGCCTGGGACTTTCCAGGGATGGGCCTCCAAGGCTGGGCTGTGGGAAACAGCCTTAATGTTTTGCTAGCCAAAAAGCAAAGCATTTACAACACCTACTGTCTGCCTAGTCCATTTCTTCAGTTGTGGGATGAGATACATTGGAACAGGAAGACCTGATCTGTACTCAGTGAACCTTTACGGTCCACAGGAGACACTGAATGGGAAACAATTTGTCAAAATGAAGACAAAATGCTGGTCATCATGATCAGTGTGGTACAATTTTCAAAAATAAACTATCATGCCCTTCAAAACAAAATGAAGACAAAAATGCCTTTATATAAACTTGAGCCTGTGTCCAGCCTGGCTGTGTGCCTGATAGGGGTAGGGACTGATGTGACCAATCAGAGGAGGCCTCTGAGAGTGGTGAGTTGGAGCTGGGCTTAGGAGCCAGAGGAGATGGGACAGGTGATCCAGCCTGCAGGAGCAGCCTAGGCAGAAGCCCAGGAATAGCTTGTTGCTGCTTCCTGCAGTTCAGAAGGGGCAGCATGCACTGCTTTAGGGAAGGGGGCTTTGGTTATGAAGCCCCCACTCCCCCCAGTAGCCTTTCCCTATGTCAGGACTGGAGTGTCCCAGCCCTGCTCTGGGCAGTGACCAGTTTGGGACTCTCGAGTCCTGGCCTAGCCTTTTAGCCTCAGCCTCTGGCGTTCCTTCTTTCCCATGGTAGCCCCGGCCCTCTTGCTGGGACTGGGAGGATACCATGCGTTTCTCTCAGAGGGAAGGAGGGATGACGATGCTGAATTCAGGCTTTCCAGTGGTGGTCCTCATTCTTCCACAGGCATCAGAATCACATGGGTAACTGATTGAATCACAGATGCCAGGGCCTCACCAGGTACTCTGACTCAGAGGTTGGGTGGGGCCCGATAATCTGCCTTTTAAGCAGCTCTCTGCCCCCAGGGAGTACAAGGGGCTCACAGAGTACTCCAAGAAATGCTGGGCCATGCTCACCATGGCCTGGCCCTGGGAATGGGGCCTCTGGGGGCTGCCTGTGAGCTTGTGTCCCTCATACTCTCAAGCTGGAGGCTTTGGACCCTTCCTCAGCAGACAAACTATTTTGCACAGTTGTTAGGATTTCTAACCATTTGGAGTTTTTCTCTGGCCATGGCCAAGGCCCACCTGCTCCCTGATCAGCAGGCTCCTAGGGAGACAGGAGGTTGTGGAGGGCTTTTCCTCAGGTACCCACTTCTGCCAGGGACTCTACTGAGCCTGCCTGTGGTGCTTCACCCTCCTGAGCCGCTTGGGACGCACTTGCTCACCCGCTGGCATTGCAGCAGCTGCATGTTTTAGAGCCACTGCTGCTTGGCTATGTGTTATATGTGCTGCGGGCATAGGACAGCAGGGATCTGGGGATGTGTTTTGTCCTGTTCTTGGAGTCTGACCATTGCCAGGCACCCTGCCTAGCTGCAAGAGAACTAATGGAACCCCTTCTTCAGATATCTGTAGAGGCCATCCCTAGGCAGGTGGACTCTTGCCAAAAAAAGTGACCATGGGATCTGTAGAAGGGCACAGACCCAAGTGGAAGCAACTACCTCATCCTGTTATGTGAACAAGTGGTCCTGCTGGTGCCAATCTGGGGTCTGTGGTTTTTTTTTTTTTTTTTTTTTTTTTTTTTTTTTTTCCAGTTGTGGGATGGATTGCATTGAACTGTTCCACTCTCCAGCAGTGACCTCTTTGAAATCAAGGTCTCTGATCCAGCTGGACGGGGACTGGGCAGAACTCGTGGATTCATTACAGAAATGCCAGCCCTGGCCTAGCCTGCTCCACCCCCTGCTCTGATCTGGCCAACTCAGCAAGTGGCCTCTGATCCTGACATTTCCTTGTTCTTCTGACCCTGAAAGAAGGGAGGGAGCACCAGAAGACCCAGGGATTTTCTCATTTTATTGTGTGAAACTATTTTATAGATGAACATGACTCAGGTCAAACCCCAAACTCCCCAGTTTTTTGGGAGTCTGGGTGGGTCTCAGAGAGACCCCTGTCTTGCATACTTTTTTGCATGACAATAGTGAACATTTGCCTAGAATGGTGCACTTTACAAAGCAGTGCCATTTACCCTAAGTGGTACCCTAAGTGGTCAGTATTATTGTTGCTAAGATTCTCATTTTGTTGATCAGAAAACCTGTGTGAAGCTCAGAGAGATTTAAATGATGTAGAATGCAACACCACATTTGCCTCATCTGTCTGTATGTCCATCCATCCATCCATCCATCCATCCATCCATCCATCCATCCACTCATCCATTCACCCACCCAACAAATATTGAACACTTGCAATTTGAAAGATAATAATGGCTTCCATTTTTTGAATACTTAATAAGTTCTCATCTCTCAGCTTTGCATGTACATTTAATTTTCTCAACAACCCTATGCAGAGGCTATTATTATGGCCACTTTACCAGTGAGGAAGTTGCAACTCAGAGAGGTAGAGACTTTTCCAGCTAGTAAGCAGGAAGCCATGATTTGAAGTAGGCCTACTTGCCTCTTGATCCTTGTATCTGCTTCTCTAGAAATAGCACCTGTCTTGGTCTTTTGTGCACTTTACCAAATATCACTGTTGCTCATATGGTTCATGCATTTGAATATCTATCTGTTCTTCTGTCCATCTACCTGTTTTCCCATCTGTTTGTCCATCCATCCATCCTCCAGATAGTCTGTAAGCTGAGCATCCATTCTTCCATCCAGTTGCCCATCCCCCTCCCTCCCTTTACCTTTCACTCATCCTCCCTCCATTCATCCTCCAGCAGTGTGCCAGAGGCAGCTAGTGTCAGCTCACAAGAACTCAGGAACCAGTTATGAGCATCTCTTTACAAATTCCCATTCAGTGATGTCAATTTGATAGCTTGAAATTGTTAGAAGTATTCACACCATGGAAATGCTTCAAAGCAGGGCCCTTTTCCTGGAGAACTGGTTGTTAAATATTTGCCAGCACAGCACTGCCTAAATCCATTCTCCTATCCATCATCCATCCATCCATCCATCCATCCATCCATCCATCCATCCTCTTATTCCTTCATCTGACTCTCTCTTCATCCATCCATCTGTCCATTTGCCCAGCTATATAGTCACCTAACCAAATTTATCCATTTGCTCATCCATCTGTTTATCTGTCCATCCGTTCATTCATCCATTTATTTATCCATCCATCCATCCCTCTATGAGCCTGTTCATCTACCCATCCACCTGCCTGTCTGTTGCTCATCCATCTGCCAAACCCTCCCTCTACCCATCCATTCATCTTTCTGTGGATTTGCCCACTTATCCATTTATCCCCCGACCTCATTCCATCCATCCATCCACCTGCCATCTGTCCATGTCACAAACTTACCAAGAAGCTCCTATGTTACAAGCCCTGTGCTGGGCCACGGGGCTGGGGAGAAGACACAGTCCTTGCCCTCAGAACATTTTCCCATTTCCCTAAGATAGGAGGCCTGGGTTTGGTCCCCTCCCACCCCTCCACCCCAGCAGCCCAGATTCCCTGCTGCAGAGACCCGGCCCCCAGCTGCCTGGCGTGGTGGGGTTGGACACAGCTGGAGCAGATTCCAAGCAGGATCTGGCTGGACTGCTGCCTGGGACCTGGGGTGCCGCATCCCGCCTGCCCGAGCTGTCCATCCGCACTTTACCTGAGTCTCCTTTCTCCCCTGTTGTCTGTGTTTTGTCTCCTCCCTGTCCCGCCTGCTCCTCTCACCTGCTCTCCTTCTGCCTGGCCGCTTGGGGCTCCAGCTTTCTCCAGACCTGACTAGGCTAAAGGAGAGATACGCCAGGACTAAGAGAGACATCTTGGCTTTGAGAGTTGGGGGGAGAGACATGCAGGAGCTGAAGCACAAGTACGATTGTAAGGTATTGTCTGTCTGTCTTCTCAAGTCCTGGATGGGAGCTGTTTCCGGCTGCAGCTACCTCCAGGGGCCTTTCCTGCTGCCCTGGTACCACGAAGCCTCCCAGGCCCACTCTGAGTCCCAGGGCTGTCCTGAGACCTGGATCCTGGCCACCCTCTCGTCTGTGCTGGAACTGGCAGATGCCTTAAGCCACGTGTTCCCTTCCATGTTCTCGCCCCTATCTTTCTCGCCACCCGCAAGTGAAACCCTGATAGTCCACGAGAATTCCCAGGAGGGTTTTCAAACTTCAGGACCCTTGGAATCACCTGGGGTGCTGTGTTAAAAATGCAGGTTCCTGAGCTCCAGCCCCAAGGGTGCCACTTCTGTAGGTCTGGGACGAGGCTTAGGAATCTGCACATTTCATAATCTGCACAGTTGGGGTTACACGTTGAAAAACGTGAATGTCGGTGACATTGGATGTTCCTATCTCTCCACACTGTTCAGAGGAATCCAGGATAAGGAAGTGTGTAGGAGAAATCACAGTACTTTCTTCAACTTTTGGATAATGGTGGTGTCGACAACAGTAGCTTCCCTTAACTGAGCACCAGCTGTGTGTCTTGGCTGAAGGCATGGACTGTCGAGGTCTGTGGGCCTGGTTTGAATCCCAATCTCACCACTTCCTCATGGTGTGATCCTGAGCAGGCCCCTTGGCCTCTCTGAGCCTTGGTTTCCTTGCCTTTGAAATGGGGGCATGCACAGTACCGGCCCCCAGGGTGGCTGTGAGGGTGGATGGTCAGGCCTGTTGGGTGTGTGGTGCTGTGCTGGGTCTAGGAGCTCAGTGGACAGTGGCTGTTGTTATCTACGCACCTGACCGCCCTGTCCTTGTGGCACTCTGGGCAGTAGCTGCCTTTCTGCATCTTTTAGTGTCAAGTAACCGGCTAGTGGCCACACCAGTGGTCAGCTAGACCAGAGCTGGGATTCCAACTCGGGTCTGCGGCGTGCCGGAGCCCAAACATCCTCCATCCTGCAGTGCTGCCCACTTTATTGGAATGTGAAGCCTTCCAGGAGGAGGAGAGCAGACCCCTTACAGTTTACAAGATCTTTCACAGATACCCCCTAGAGGGCTGTAACCCAGGGTGGGGGTGGCTCTAACCTCTCAGGGAGCCAAGGCTGAGAGAGGGGCCCGGAGCTAGCGAAGGGCAGAGTCTAAGACCGGGCATTTCGCCTGGTGTGGCCACACACTGTGGGAAGGGGTGGATTCGGCAGGTTTACTCAGGGACACTTTCTAGGGTGTTGGCCTGTTCTTTTTTGCCCAGGAAAATGCCAGGAGAATGGCCTCAGATGATCCCCTGAAAGACCACTTGTGGGGCTCACGACAGCACCATTGATGGCTTTCTGCCAGGACAGAAACTGGATTCTGGAACAGAGGTTTCGGGTCTCTGAGGGTGTAACCCCTCCTCCCGCTCCCCCAACAAGAAGATGAGCGTCTGTGCCATCCATTTCATTAGATTCTCAAAGGCTCTGTGACCACTCCCCCTGCCCAACCCCAGAAAAGGCCAAGCACAACTGCTCTAGGATTGTCCCGTAGAAATGCAGGGCAGGCAGGGAACTTCCTTCTTTTTCCCTGCTGCTGGTTCCTTCCAGAAAGTCAGCCTCGTTCCTTAAAAGCCATCACCCCTGCTTCCCCGTGCACAGCACCTGGTGGCTTTTCAGCAACCCTTCCTTGCCCAGACCCCCAAGAAGTACTTGGATACTTAAGTGGGGACCAAGGGGTTATTGGAGGTGATAGAGCGGAGACCAGAGACACGCTCCCCACCTTCAGTAGAGAGTTTTAGGAAGGAGAAGGTTTTCTTAGGACTGCACTGTCCATTATGATAGCCATGTGGCTCTTTAAATGGAAATTAACTAAAATTAAATATACTTAGAAATTTGGGTCCTTCCTCGCACCAGCACATTTCAAGTGCTCCATGGTCACATGTGGCCTGTGGCTTCCATTTTGGACAGGGCAGATACAGGTGTTTCTGTCATGGCAGAGCCTTCTCTCGGCTGGTGCTGCTGTGTGTTGGAGAAGATGCAGGGGCCGGGGCTGGGGCTTGGGAGGACAAAGGACTGGCTGAGGGGACGGCAGCTCTGTCTCAGGCCTGGGCTCCCCCATCGCCCCGGATGCCCACTTCTCCCTCCTGGGCACACGCTCTCCTTACTTCTCACATCTGCTTAGCTTGCTACGCTCGTGTCCATGGCTCCCCCCCCACCGCCAGGGGAAGCTGCCTCTTCTTTCTGGCAACTTCAGCCTTTTCTCCTTTTCCCAGACAGTGGCTCAGTAAGAAACCTGACTGTTTTGGGGGAGGCAAGGGACGGGTCCCTTGCCTGGGTTTGGCTGATGGGATGGGGGTGTGCACACACCTCCTTTAGTTGCTCCTAAGGTCATGTTCGACATCGTGGGGTGCATTTTGCTGCTCAGGGAGCTTTCCCAGACCCGGAATGTTTGGTGCTCACAGACCCTGACAAGGATAGGTATTGCTGTTCCTCAGTTTTGCCTGGGGAAATGGAGGCTCAGTGACGTTCAGTGACATGCCCAGAGTCATGCCACTGGGGGGTGGCCCAGGGCTCCAGGTCTCCAGCACCCCTTGCCACACTCCTCGCCAGGTCACATCATCTCCTAGATTTGAAATCTGTTCACATAGTCTGTCCCGAAGGGAAAAAAATCAGTTATGGCCCCCTCTTGCCCATAAAGAGGGAGATCCCTGGGCATGAACGCACCTTCTCACCCCCGCTGGCGTCCTTGGCCTCTGCTCACTGACCTGGGAGGAAAGGGTCTGGGTGGTTCTGACCTCTGCAGGCTGAGGCCCGGGGAGGCGGGTGGCCCTCGGTGGCAGGCATCCCAGGCCGTCCTTTCCCTGATGAGCCTCTCTACCTTTGCTCAGATGACCCAGCTCATGAAGGCCGCCAAAAGCGGGACCAAGGATGGGCTGGAGAAGACGCGGATGGCCGTCATGCGCAAAGTCTCCTTCCTGCACAGGAAGGACGTCCTCGGTGAGGCGCTGCCCGAGCGGGAGGGTCTGGTGCTCAGCTCTGGGCTGCGGGTCGGGAGGGTGGGATTTTGCTTTACACCCCAGTGGTCATGCTGGGTGGGTACCACTTGGCGTATGGCTTCCTCTGGCGGTGGGGGTTGGGGGCTGAGTCCCAAATATCCTGGTAGGTCCCAGTGTGCCTCCCCTTCCTCTGGCAGGCATGGCCTGTCTCTTCTGGGAGAGCTGCACCTCTCCCTTCAGCGTCCCTGTTGCTTTTGTCACAGCTGTCTTGGCCTCCTGCCCCCTGTGCTGTCTGGCTCACCTGTCCTCATCTTTTTTGTTCCTGTTCCCTCCTTCCTTTATCCATCCACCCATCTCTCCAACCAGCTGACATTTACTGAATCCTACTAAGCGCCACAGCCGGCGCTGCATGCAGGGACCCAGGGTGCATGTATCAGCAGTGCCTCCGGGGCCAGCTGGTGGCACAGCGTGGGAGACAGACACGGACGTGGGAAATGACAGGACAGGTTGACAAGTGGTCCACTGGGGTGCCCTGGGGGCATGGAGAAAATGAGGATGGACTTGGGGGATGGAAGATCAGGGAAGGAGGAGGCACAGGTCACCAGGTGGAGCAGAGTGGGTGCTCTGGGAAGAGGAGCAAGCGGGTGTGCAGAGCCCCGGATGTGGGAAAGTACGAGATGTTCCAGAGGTGCTTCTAGTCAGCACCGATTGAGTATTTATTGTGTGCCAGGTGCTCTCCTATGAGCCTGCAGTTCCTCACTTAATCCTTATCCTCACCACACAAGGTGCAGGGAACTCTCACATTCCCATGCAGCAGATGAGGGAATCGGCACAGAGAGGTTGTGACAGGGCTGAGGACACACAGGCCTGGAAGGGATAGAGGAGGCCTCAGGTGGCGGGAGTGAGGGCAGGCGTGATAGGTTAAGGTCTGGTCAGTACAGGCTCTGTCGGCCTTGCTGGGCATTTGCCTTTGGTCTTAAGGACGCTGGAAGGTCAGTAGAAGGTTTTACACAGAAGTGTCCCATGGTTAGATTTCAATTGGTCATTCATGCGACAAGTTTTATTAAGCATTTACTATGTGCTAGGAACTGTCCTAAAGCCTTGGGACACAGCTGTGAACATGAATCTTGCCCCTGTTCCCCCGAACCCCCCTTCAGGTGCCTACCCTCGCTCCTGGTCCCCACCAGGCTCTGGTCCATTCCTCCAGAGAATGTCTAGGTCAGGGCCCCTGATGTGTTCCCAGGCATTGGTGGGACAGGGCCAAGTGAGACCAGCCCCTGCTGCTCACCTCACATCTTTGGAGGCGACAGACAAGGAGACAAAGAATCCCAGTACAGTGGGATCACAGCTGATGGAATTCTGGGGGTGCCAGTTCTCCTTGGAAGGATGTAGGCTTTGTCTCCTGCCCGTCCTCAGCACATGGTCTGGTGCAGCGGAAGGAACACAGGTCTCAAGCCAGGCAGAACTTTGAGAGCCTGTGTCCTCCTGGAAAATGTAGTTTCACCTCCCTGTGCCTCGGTTTCCTCATCCGTACAGTGGCGTGGCTGTCTCTCTTGTAAGGCTGTGGTGAGGATGTCCGAGGTAGTATGGGGACAGAGAGAGTCCTGTGTAGCAGACGTTATTCTTGGTGGGCAGTCAGTCCCTTAGTGGAGGCGTTTGGTGCTAGGACGGCCTCGTGCTGGCTTGCTCAGACCCTGGCTCTGTGGCCTTCTGGCCGCGTCACCTTGCACTTTTTCCCCTTTTGGGGCAGCAGACTGTAAATGAGTTTTCATCTGTAAAATGGGTTGAGCCCCACCCGTGTACTTGGTGCGGTGATAAACCAGGTAGGTGTGTGCAGGCCTGGTACAGGCGGGTGCTCAGTGATTGTCCATGTTCCCTCTGCATTTCGGGGAGCACTGACCCTTGATGAGGGAGGGAGCAGGCCAAGTGGCCATTCTAAACTCATTGAGATGGTCCTAAGAAAGGACAGCGTGGCCAGGCCAGCTGGCTGGGAGCTCTTCCTGGGTCACCCTCCCAACCCCAGGCTGGCCAGGGCTCTCCTCAGGCCTCCCCACCCCGCCCATGAGCCCAGCGCCTTCCTGAAGTGACCCTCCCCGCAGAGGCGATATTAATAGCCGTGGCAGGGCTCGGATCACAGGCCAAGAATGTTACCCAGCAGCTCGTGGGGGAAGAGGAAGCTGCGAGGCCGGCTGGGGTGGGTGCGGAGTGATGCCCGGGGCGTGATGTGGGCCCGGCAGGAGGGCCTGCACCACCCCCACCCCAATGCTGTCATCCGCTGTCCCTCCTCCTCCTCCTCCTCTGTCTCCTGCTCAGGTAAGGGCCTACTGGGGTGTCCCTGCCCCCTCCCACCCCTGGGATCGCTGCCGCTTCTTCTTTCCTCCCCAGCTTCCTCACAGCTCCCATTCGCTGCTGCCCACAGCCGCCGCTGGAGTCAGAGCCCCTCAGCAGCTGGGGTCCCATCTCCCAGCACCTGTACCTTGCTCTGGTGGGGGCTGGAACCCTCTCTGGAGCCTCCCTCACTGTCTGACCTCCTCCCACTCTCAGAGGCCTGGGCCTTTGTCCATCTCATTCCGTCCTCCGTCCGAGGTCCAGCTCCACTCACGCCCAGGATTCCCTGTCAGGCTCCTGTTGAACATTTTCCCTTTAGCTCTGCATTTTTCATTTAGAAATGAAAGTGCCAAACCACGCTGCCCTGTTCTTCTCGGGGCTTATTTTCTTCCCCGTTTTAGACTTCCAGAAGAAAACTATTTTTAGTTCCTAGTGATGGGGACACGGGCGACTGGCCTTCGCCAGGCCAGAGCGGGCGGGCCTGAGCAGGGACAGTGGCTTCTGGCAGCGTGGATGCCGAGAGCCCGGGCCCTGCAGGATGTGGCTTTGGTTTCTGCCTGTTTACCCTCTCGCTCACTCACTCACAATTGTTCACTGATGGACTGTTCCAGGCCCTGGGACGTAGCAGGGAACTCCTGAGAAGGAGCAACCGGGCGGCTGTAACCCCACGGGGCCCCAGGAGCTGCTCGTGCCCTAGGACCCGGGTCCAAGGCTGGTCTAGGGGGGCTCTCAGCTCCTGAGGCCTGAGAAGGGTGTGCTGTCCCTGCCTTAGCTGTGTCATCGGCCCATCTGACTTTCCAGGTGACTCGGAGGAGGAGGATATGGGGCTCCTGGAGGTCAGCGTTTCGGACATCAAGCCCCCAGCCCCAGAGCTGGGCCCCATGCCAGAGGGCCTGAGCCCTCAGCAGGTCTGTGGGGGAGTGGGGCAGGTGGAGGTCTGCAGGGGCAGGGGTGGCTTGGGGCTTCCAGCCTGTTCTCTGGGGCCCTGCTGGTCTGGATCTCACAGGGGACGTGATGACTGGGGGCTCTTGGCAGAGCCCAGCTGGGCGGGAGCCTCCTGGGTTCTCTCCTCAGCCACTGCACAGGCTTCCCACTTTCTACCCCATGTGCTCTGTGCTGTTGGTTTTAGGGGGTGGGCTCCCAGCATCTAGAGTGCTTGCCTCCTCCCACTCCATGCCACGCAGAGCTGTCCTGTTGGCTGTTTCTGACTAAGGTGTCATTTGAAGAATAAGATGGGAAAACAGACTCAGGAGAGGCTGCAGGTGTGTAGGTGCCCAGCCCCTGCCATCTGTCCACTGGTCCTCACCCTGGGCCTCAGTGCTGCCACGAGCTCCTACCAGGAACTGAGGCTCTTTAAGAATGGCTTCCTTGGCCGGGTGCAGTGGCTCACGCCTGTAACCCCAACACTTTGGGAGGGTGAGATGGGTGGATCAACTGAGGTCAGGAATTCGAGACCATCCTGGCCAACATGGTGAAACCCCGTTTCTAATAAAAATACAAAAAAAAAAAAAAATTAGATGGGCATGGTGGTGCATGCTTGTAGTCTCAGCTATTCAGGAAGTTGACGCAGGAGAATCACTTGAACCCAGAAGGCAGAGGTTGCAGTGAGCCGAGATCGCACCACTGCACTCCAGCCTGGCGACAGAGGGAGCGAGACTCCATCTCAAAAAAAAAAAAAAAGGCTTTCTTATTGTAGAGCATCATGCTGAGGCTGGGCGGCTTTGCTCTGGGATCTCAGCCCAGTCACGTTTTCCCTTCGCTATCTGCGTTTTGCCAGCTGTGAAACAGGGTGCGAGATCCCTGGTTCCTCTGGCTGTGAGGCCACTGAGCGGGATGTGTCAGGGCAGATAGCTCAATGGAAGGGATTTCCCATTTTTTTGGTCAGCAGAAAATCCTGACGCTTGGCCCTTTTTGAAAATCAGGAAGATAGAGCCACCAGGCTCCTGCTGGCAGCAGCTAGCCAGAGCAGAGCTGGGGCAGGCGGCTCCCTTCTCAGGACACTTACTCTCCCATTCATGGCAGTCCACCTGCCTCCCTCATGGACGGTACCTGCCCGGCCCAGCATGGCATTTGAGATGGCGAAGCCCCAGCTATGAGAGCCCGAGAGACCAGACCTGCAGCTCAAAATCCGGGCCTCCCACTCCTGCTCGTGCTGCCCGGGACTCCGTCCTCCTGGTGCTGCCCCTGGGCCTTTCCCCTGCAGCCCTGTGCAATTTCTGGATCAGGCAATGTCAGTTACTCTGGGCCAGCAGCTCTCAACCAAGGGTGATTTTTGCCCCCCAGGAGATATTTGGCAACATTTGAAGACAATTTTGGTTGCCATCACTTGGGTTGCTACTGGCATCTGATGGGTAGAGGCCAGGGAAGCTGCTGAACATCCTGCAAGGCATGGGACAGCCCCATCACGGGGAGTTACACGGCCCCAAATGTCCTTGTGCTCTGCTCTGGGTGCTGCTTGAATACCTGGGAATTGTTGGCAATGGATCGACAATGGGGCAGGGGTCTTGCCATCTGCTGAGACTGTGTGGCCAGGCCATGGTCAGGCCTGGCTGCAGGCAGGGCAGTGGAAGATGGGAGAAGAGCCTGCTGGAGGCAGGAGGAGGCAGCAGAGGGAGTAGGGCAGGGGATCAGGGTTCTAGTGACGGTGGGCTCCTGATGGACACTCGGGACAGCTGTGGGGGTAGAGCGGGGGGTCAGTTACCTCCCAACCTGAGATCGCGAGGGATGGGCTCCCCCTTGGACCCCTCTCACATGTGACACCTGTGAGCACTGTCCTAACTGTTCCGTTGTCCCAGGCTGCACAATAGAGCCACCCGGGAAGATTTCAAAATCCCTGATATCCAGGTTGCACCTCATTCGGAGGACAGTAGAACTTCAGAAGGTCTGGGGTGGGAGCCAGGTGACTGTGTTGGAAAGATCCCCAGCTGAGGGAGGTGTAAGCCACACCACGCTCGATGGGGTGCTGCAGGCTGAGGGGTTGTGGTCCCCTCCGTGGACCAGGCTTCTGGAGGGATTAGGGTGATGGTGGGAGGGAAAGGAGAAGGGACTGGGGATGTTTAGCCGGAAGCAGAGACCACCCATGCGGGGGGACAGTACCCCAAGGCCTGTCTTGTGGAAGAGGGATAGCTCAAGGATTTCATTCACAAGTGAAGGGAGCTGAGATTCAGTTCACGATAATGCTAAGACAGAATTTTCTTTTCTTTTTTCTTTTTTTCTGAGATGGAGTCTTGCTCTGTTGCCCAGGCTGGAGTGCAGTGGCACGATCTCGGCTCACTGCAACCTCTGCCTCCCAGGTTCCAGCAATTCTCTTGCCTCAGCCTCCCAGGCAGCTAGGACTATAGGCATGCGCCACCACACCCAGCTGATTTTTGTATTTTTACTAGAGACGGGGTTTCACCATGTCGGCCAGGCTGGTCTTGAACTCCTGACTTCAGGTGATTTGCCCATCTCTGCCTCCCAAAGTGCTGGGATTATAGGCATGAGCCACCTCGCCCGGCCTAGAATTTTCTATTAGAGTTGTCCAAAGATGGAGGTGGTCACCTGCCACCATGGAGGAGCGTGGTGATTACCCCACCCCCAGATGTATGTGCGTAGAGGGGCTTTCCCTGGGATGTGCCCTTCCACCTCTATTCTGCAGCCTGGGCAGTAGGGCATTTCTTTTGGGTTGGCAGGGGCTCTGGAAGGAAGAGCAGCCACCAGGCCCAGTGGTCCCAGGTGGGACTGGGAGGGATGGGTTTCTCTGTCCTGTAGTCATCAGCTCCCCTTCCTGTCACCTAGGCCACAGCAGGCACTGGCCCTGTGCAGCAGGTGTCATGTGCACTGACTGTGCTTTTCGGCCCGAGCAGGTGGTCCGGAGGCACATCCTGGGCTCCATCGTGCAGAGCGAAGGCAGCTACGTGGAGTCTCTGAAGCGGATACTACAGGTGCGACTTCAGGGAGTTCTCAAGGGTCTCTGGGGAGAAGCAGGGAGGGCCCTGGAGGGTTACTTTACATGGAGTGTTTGGGGACTGTGGGCAGTTTTGAGGGGACAGGACCACAAGCCAGCACTGCTTTATGGGGACAGACAGTAGAACCTCCAAATGTAGGCAGCAAGAAGTCCTGGCACCTTGGTGTTCACGGGAGTGTCTTCTTTCTGAACAAAATGGGATTCTTTGAAATGACTCCTGGAGAGCTGAGGGCATATACCCCCATTTATGTCTGGAAGGGACTGTGTCCTTCCTGACCCTCTGGGAGCCCCTGGGGCTTGGACCATGTCTTCCCATCCTCCTGAGATCCTTAGGTGGGAAAATGTGTAGGATGGAGTCCTCCTTCTTGCATCAGGAGGGGTAGGATTGAGTCCTCTTTATTGCATCAGGAGGCCCAGGGATTGCTGAGTGGATGCTTGCGTGAAGTGACTAGTATGTGCCAACCTGAGAATCCCTGAGACAGTGTTTGAATCCCTGAGACAGTGACTTTTCTGGGATGTTGTGGGCTACCAGAGTGAGAACCCCGGGGCAGGGAATTGTTGCTCATGATACCCTCTCTTCCCCTCTCCAGTTTGGATCCTCAGAGAGAGATCCTAGGCATCAGGCAGGTAGAGATGAACATATCACCTGTCTCTGACAAAGCTGGTTGGAGAGTGACGCTGGGTGTGGGAGCCAAGGGAGCTTGTAGTGACCTTACCACTCACGGGCTCAGTGACAGGCAGAGCTTTGCCCTCAGGCCGGCCTCCAAGGAGCTCCTTGCCGGCAGATGGCACATAAAAGACCCTCTTCCTCCCACCCAATTTAACACAGAAGCATGGGGGTGTTGTGGGTGACCAGTGAGGCCAAGGTGTTATGTTGATGGAGATCCTTCCAGAAGGACACATGAGTGAGGGATGAGTGCCTCCACCCGCGCCACAGGAAGGACCATTCATGGTTGGCTGAGTTCTGCATGAAGGCAGGTAGGGAGAGAGGCTGCGGCCTGGCCTGTGGCCTCACCCCGCCCTCCCCGGCAGGACTACCGCAACCCCCTGATGGAGATGGAGCCCAAGGCACTGAGTGCCCGCAAGTGCCAGGCGGTGTTCTTCCGCGTGAAGGAGATCCTGCACTGCCACTCCATGTTCCAGATCGCCCTGTCCTCCCGCGTGGCTGAGTGGGATTCCACCGAGAAGATCGGGGACCTCTTCGTGGCCTCGGTAAGTGTCCCCCAAACTTTTCCCCCAGCCCACCAAGGTAAAACCACAACCA